>NC_091810.1:72920312-73544375 GCF_041296235.1 Equus asinus
ATATCTCCTCTCTTATCTATCCTATCCTAAGAATGGTTAAAGTTTCCTAGAGTTACTTCCGGTACTAACTTGCCTTCTGTTCTTGCTCCCTCCACCCTTCAAGCACTCAGATTCCTAATCGCAGCTTGTAAGACTCTGCATTATCTTTCTCTGAATAATTTTCCAGCTTCGCTTTGTGCCATTCTATTCCCCTGTCCAAAATTAATACTACAAACAGATTTGAGGTTATTTTAATTCTTCCTTTTGATGTAATAGTTTCCCTGTATTAAATCTTCTCCATTTGAAACACTGGCACGGTTCTTGTGTTCCTGGTTGGATCTTAACTGATTCAGAGCTCCTGCTGAAGAGAGAGGACTGGTGTATGTGGCAACAAGGAAGTTGTTGGGGATTTTAAGCAAGAATCATTTCAGTGTCAAACCGGCAAAAGTCAGATTGCTGGGATTGACAATGTTGAATGGTGATTAAGTCCAGAAAGCAAGGAAAGACATTTTCTAGAAGTTTGGCCATGAAAGAGAGGAGAGAGAGGGCAGGTCGGACAAGGAATTCTACTTTTGTGCTGTCAAATGTGGTAGCCAATAGTCATATGTTGTTATTTATCATTTGAATTGTGGTTAGTTTGAATAGAGATGTGCTGTAGGTGAAAAACAAACTTACTCGACTTCAGATATGTAGTATTAAGAAAGGAAATGTTGCATTAATAATTTATGTATCGATTATATGTTGAGAGAGAAATATATTAGGTTCAATAAAAAATACTATTAAAATTAATTTAATCGATTCCTTTTTAATTTTGATTAATGCAGTTACTAGAACATTTAAAATTACATATGTGGCTTGGACAGTGTTGTTCTAGACTAAGACTGAAATTAGGCAGTAGTGTCATAAGCCCTCCTTATGTGTCACAGCTTACTTGGTTCCTGGTTTAAAGTGTTAGGATGCAAAACATATAATATGTACATAAAGCAATCTTGCATCAAAACAAGCATGGGTAAGATGGAAAAATGCTGATTATTCTTGATCCCATAATTAGAAAAACATATATATAATTTTCTGTGCTCAGAAGACTCTTGAAAACAAATGGGATTTGTAGGAGACATCAGATTTGCACTAAGAAAATAACTATCATTGCAGTGTGCAAGGTAGGGGTAAGAAAGAAGAGACTGAAGACAAGGAGATCAGTTAGAGGACTTTAGCTGGAGTCCTGGAGAGAGGTGACAGAGGCTCAAATTAAGGCAGTGTAGGTGGGATAGAGAGGAGAGGGTGGTATAATGGATACTATGGTAACAGAATTGTCAGGACTTGAATAATGATCAAATGAAAGGGTTTAGGGAGAGGCCACACTACCTATCAGCTGTGAAGTACACCCTGGAGTTAGATTGAGCCCTCAGGTTTCAGAAAGATTTGTTTAGAAAGAGGAAATGTCATCACCTTCGAAAAAAATTTCCTCATATTGCTGGTTTGCCAAGGACCAGAGACATCGCTGTGTGCCCTGAGGGTGCAGCCAAATCTCCTTATACCAAACGTTCTCCTGAAATCCACAAATGGCAGGCCTGGTGGTGATGATGTCTGACACAATTATCCCAGCTCAATCAAGCATTTAATCCAAACTCAGCTGGTTTCTAAAATGATATCACTCTTGAATAATGCTGAACAGCTCCATGCAGTGGAGACCACCCTGGAGGTGGAGACAGCAGATAAGAGTTCAAGGCCTGGCTCCATCAAAGCCAACGATGGAAGTGACTTTACCTAATGGAACCTCAATTCCTTCATCCATAAAATAAAGATGAAAATACTGCCACCAGATTACTATAAAATCACACAAGGTAATGCAGTTAAATGTACTTTACACAAGGGAGTTTTACGTAAGTATACACATAGTACATTTTTGATGGCTTCTGTTTCAAATTTACACTCAGATTTTTCTTTCAGCAGAAATGTATTTCCAGAAGTAAAACTTTTAATGGCTAACCTCCTACGCTGTGGAGAAAAGGAGCTCTGAGCTGAAGGATCTATTAATAGGGCGTCCAATGCTCACCCCTCCCCTATAGTGAATGTGGGTTGTTATATGGGTGCTTGTGTGGGGAGGGGTGGGCGGGCGTGTGTGTGTTTCAATGTAGAGGTGTAGGAAGAAAGCACCACAGCTTGAAAAAGCTACATTTGACTGTTTTGCAAAAATAGTTTCTACAATTAACCCTGCTGATCTGTTTATAAACCCAAAATGGTGTAAACATACACAGTTGTTCTCATTAATTTTTGATAAGCAATAAGGCTTACAAATGTTTTGCTTCCAAGCATATGTTATCTGCATTTGGCTTCAGTGGCAGGCATATGCTTTGACATACGATATTCCATCTTGTACCAAATGCACATGACTAACATCTAAAACAATAGCTGAACTACATGTGGACATCTCATTGGCTGAGTGTTTGGCTCCTAATGGGGTTCTTTGAATAAGTCTTTAAGCAGGGGAAGCGCACAAATACCTAAATCTGGGACCCTTCAAATTTTATGAATGTAAGGTACCCTATCCATTTATAAAACAGTAATGGAAAGTAGTGGGTTGGTGTCTACGCAGCATAATTTGAGTTTGTGAAGTGTTTTTTCCCTACAACACCCATTTGTCCTCAAATAACCCCACAGCAATCTGACACACAGGGCCCTTTCCTGGGAATATAGTTATCAAAGTCATTCCTTTCTTTTAAGTAACCCAACCAATTCAAATACTTTCTACATGGTTAGAACAATATTTGCGACAATGTTTTTCAAAAGCAGCAAAAGATCCAAAGAGCAAACCAGCAGATAGAAAGTCAAGATTTACACAAAAAACAATTAAGTCACTATTATATCTAAATGCGAAGTTCTGTATTATTCAGTGAACGCTAGAAGGTTTTACATCAATCACTGTCAGACTGAATCCTGGAGTAACGGAGGAGTTAAAGGCTATGATAAGGGAGGATATAATGAGGAAATGATAACTTACCTGAGTGTAAACCACAGGCAAGAGTCGAGGAAGGCATTCCAGTTATAAATAACAACATGAACCAATGCGTGAAGGTTGGAATTAGTGTTTGTGTCAATTCTGAAGGAGTCTGGTGTTACCAGGGCAGAGGCTTTTGGGGAGGAATTTGCCTGAGCTAAAGTTATCTAGATACCTGCTCCTAAGGAATTTGAGTGATAGGTAGAAGTGATAAAAACTGATGGGTACACATTGGAGAGTCATGCTGGTTCTTAATCACGGACCAGTGGGAATATGACCAGATTAGCCTGGAGTTGTGTTCACTGAAGATTAAAGGCAGAAAGTGACATCATCAAAATGCCAATATAGGTCATTCCTGACTTTGTTCCCCCTCACAAGAACAACTAACAACTCCATGGACAAGAAACCTCTGAGAGAATCCTAGAACAAGGGAGTGAGGCTGAAGCACCCCCACTATAGCACAGAGACCAGACGGACTGCATTAGAAGAGTGAGAGGAAAGGCTACTTGCTGACCACGTTGTCCCTTCCCCAGGCCAGTGCAGCACCATGCTGCGAGGTCTCCCCTGAGCCTACAGTTCCTCCAGTAGGAAAAGAGAGCCCAGGGGTGACATCCAGTCCCCCCAGCATTGTGGGTCACTGTGGGAGCCCCTATCTTGGTTTCAACCCACAAGGATTACAGAGGAATCTGTGGGACTCAACCACTGGGAATCCGATTGTGAGGAAGAAGGAGGAGGGACTTCCAACAACAAGCACTTAGATCTTGGAAGACTAAGTTCATACCTGCAGTTCCCAGGTAGTAGTCCCAACCAACAACTTTGATTGTCTGCAGAACCAAGTCGGTGGTACAGGCTGACCAGAGAACTCAGTGGGGTGAAGGTCTTCTAATTTGGGTCCCTGCAGAAGAGCTGAGCCATAGCCCTACCCACTGCAGATCATGGTTCCCGGTCCCTCCTGACCAGAAGGCCTGTTCAGGGAAAATTTGGGAATTGCCTGAAGTGGGCCCTCCCAATGCCACCCAGGCAGGAGCTTGAGTCATAGCCCCACCTTCTGTGGAGCATGGCCTCCAGCCTCATCTGACAGTAGGGCAGGCAAGAACACCTGGAAGCTATGGAACCTAGCACTCTTGAGTGGAAGCAGGCAGAGCTGATCACCCCCAGAGCAAAGCCAATGGCCTTATTTAGCCAGGAAACTTGGGATACTGGTTGACTTGAGTCAAGACCACCAAAAAAGAGTATTAGTGGCTTTGGTGCTGCTTCTCCTGCAGCACCTAGGAAGGGAAACTAAATCATAGCCCCACTTGCTGCTGAATAGGGTCTTCAGCCTGCCTAACCAGGGAACCTTAGCACAGCACATGGTAAGCTGCTTAGCCCATCCAACAGTCCTGATTACAGTGGCACTTGAACAGAGAGCACAGCCCTCAGTTGTCCCTGTCTGCAGAGCACAACTCATGGCCTCACCTGAGCATGATATTCACTGTACATTCTTGCCTGATTCAGGTCCCCAAACAATAAGCTCTGCAGGCCCTGGGTCCCATCCTGCTGTCCTGCCAGGGCAGGGAGACTAATTCATAAACCCAATTATTGCTAAGGGTAGTACCCAGTCCTGACCATCTAGTAAGCCTGATCAGAGAATCCAGGAAACTGTGAAGCCCATTCTTAAGCCTCACTTGGGCAGAGAACCAAGCCAACAGTCCTATCTAGCTGTTTCCACCCAGTGGCACACTCTTCCACCCCCAACCTCAGAGCTCGAACAGTTGCCTTGCCCAACTGTAGACCCTAGTAGCAGGCCCTACCTACCCAAAGACATTACCAGCAGACATGTTGAGAATCCCAAACTAAGCTGACTGGTGAAGAACTGGCTCTGCCAATGGAAACCACCAAATTCTGGAAAAGGAAACCACTTATTCAGATGTGCAGATACCAATATAAGGGATGAAGGATCATGAAAAATCAGGTAAATATGATACAACCAAAGGAAATTAATAAAGCTCCAATAAGTGACCATGAAGAAATGGAGATTCATGAACTATCAGACAAAAAATTCTGAATAATCCTCTTAAAGAAGTTTAGTGAACTACAAGAACACACAGACAACTGAATGAAATTAGAAAAACAATGCATGAACAAAATGAGAAGTTCAACAAAGAAATAGAAATGATTTAAAAAAAATCTTAGAGTTGAAAATACCATAATTAAAATGAAGAATTCAATAGAGACTTCCAAAGCAAACTGGACCATGCAGAAGAATCAGTGACCTAGATGTTGAAATTATCCAGTCAGAGAAACAAAAAGAATGAAAAAATGTAAGGAAAGCCTAGGACTTATGGGACACAATAAAAAACAATTGTATTGTTTGAATTCCAGATTGAGAAGAGAAAGGAATAGAAAGTATATTTAAAGCAATAATGGCTGAAAACATCCCAAACCTGAGGAGAGAAATAGATATCCAGATCCAAAAGGCTCAAAGGACCTTCAAATAGGATGAACCCAAATAGTGCTACATAGAGACACCTTATAATTAAATTTTCAAAAGACAAAGAATTTTAAAAGCAGCAAGAGAGAAGTTACATACAAGGGATATGTAAATATCACAATATAAAACTATCAGTGGACTTTTCAACAGAAACTTTCAGGCTAGAAGGGAATGCAATAACATATTTAAAATATTGAAAGAAAAAAACAGTCAACTAAGAATACTATAGCCAGTGAAACTGTCCTTTAGAAATGAAGGAGAGAAGACTTTCCTGAACAAACAGAAGCTGAGAGAATTCATCACCACCATGCCTGCCTTACAAGAAATGCTAAAGGAGGTTTCTTGGATGGAACCAAGAGGACACTAATTAACATCATAAAAACATAAGAAGGCAGTGTAGAACTTACTAGTAATGGTAAACATATGGTCCAAGTCAGGTTCTGTAATTTGGTAATGGTGGTGTGTAATTCACCTTTAACTCCAGTTTGAAAGTTAAAAAACAAACATAGTTAAAAATAACTGTAACTAAAATAATCAATTATTAGATACACAATATAAAAAATATGTACATCATAACATCAATAACCTAAAATGTGAGAATGAAGAGAAGTAAAAGAATAAAGCTTAGGAATTCTACTGAAGATAAGTTGTTCTTATTTTAAAATAGGGTGTTATAATGTTAAAATGTTTTATGTAAGTCTCATGGTAACAACAAGGGAAAAAATCTATAGTAAATACACTAAAGAATATGACAAAGAAATCAAAGCATACTGATACTACAAGAGATCAAAACACAAAAAGAGACAATAAGATGAGAAACAACAAGCAATGGATCTGCAAAACAACCAGAAAACAATTAACAAAGTGGCATTAGTAAGTCCTTATCTATCAACAATTACTTTAAATGTAAATGGAGTAAATTCTCCAATCAAAAGACATAGAATGGCTGAATGAATAAAACAACAAGATCCAACAATATGCTGCCTACAAGAGACTCACTTTTGCTTTAAAGACACACATAGATCAAGAGTGAAGGGATGGAAAAAGACATTTCAAGTGAATGGTAACCAAAAAATCAGAGGTAACAATACTTATATCAGACAAAATAGACTTTAAACTAAAAAAGGAAAAGTGAGACAAAGAAGGTCATTATATAATGATAAAGGAATCAATCCATCAAGAAGAGATAACAATTGTAAATATTTATGTGCCCACATCAGAGCACCTAAATATATAAAGCAAAAACTAACAGAGCTAAAAGGAGAAATAAACAGCAATGCAATAATACTTGAGGACTTTAAGCCCACTCTCAACAATGCATAGAACATCCAGATAGAGAATCAATAAGGAAACAGTGAATTTGAGCAACACTATAGACCAAATGCACCTAACAGATATATACAGAACATTTTATCCGACAACAGCAGAATACACATTCCTGTCAAGTGCACCTGGAACATTTTCTAGAATAGACCATATGTAAGGCCACAAAACAAGTCTTAGCAAATTCAAAAAGATTTAAATCATACCAAGTATCTTCCCTGCCCACAGTGACGTAAAACTAGAAATCAATCACAAGAGGAAAACTGGAAAATCCAAAATACATGGAAATTAAATAATACACTCCTGATAATCAATGGATCAAAGAAGAAATTAAAAGGAAATAAAAATTTTCTTGAGGCAAACAAAAATGGAAACACAGCATACTAGAACTTATGGGAAGTGGCAAAAGCAGTTCTAAGAGGGAAGTTCACAGCAATAAATGCCTACATTAAGAAGAAAGATCTCAAATAAACAACCTAACTTTATGCCTTAGGGAACTAAAACAAGAACAAATTGACCCCAAAATTATCCAAAGGAAGGAAATAAAAGATTAAAGCAGAAATAAATGAAGAAGAGAAAAACAAGAGGAAAAATTAGCCAAACTAAGAGTAGATTCTTTGAAAAGATGAACAAAATTGACAAACCCTTAGCTAGACTAACTAAAGAAAAAAAGAGAGAGAACTCAAATCAACAAAATTATAAATAAAAAAGGAGACATTATAACTGATAGCATAGAAATACAAAGAATCATAAGAGGCTAATATAAACAACTATACGCCAACAAACTGTACAACCGAGAAGAAATGGAAAAGCTTTTAGAAACATACAAACTACCAAGACTGAATCAGGAAGAAATAGAAAGTCTGAATAGACCAAGTGCTAGAAAGGAGATTGAATCGGTAATCAAAAATCTCCCAATGAAGAAAAAGTGCAGGACCAGATAGCTTCCCTGGTGAATTTTACAAAACACTTAAAGAAGAATTAACACCAGTCCTTCTCAAACTCTTCCCAAAAATCAAAGAGGAAGGAACACTTCCAAACTCATTTTATAAGGCCAGTATCACCTATAAAAGCCAGAAAAGGACACTACCAGGAAAGAACTACAGACCAATATCTCTGATGAATATAGATGTAAAACTTCTCAATAAAATACTACCAAACCAAATTCAGCAGCAGATTAAAAGGATCATTCAACATGTTCAAGCGGGATTTATCCCTGCATTGCAAGGATGGTTCAACATATGCAAATCAATCAATGTGATACATCACATTAATAGAATGAAGAAAAAGAATCACATGATCATATCAATAGACACACAAAAAGCATTTAACATAAGTCAATATCCATTCATGGTAAAAACTCTTAACAAATTAGGTACAGAAGGAATGTACCTCAACATAATAAAGGCCATATAAGGTAAGCCCACAGTTAACATCATACTCAATAGGGAAAGTTTGAAAGCTTTTCCTCTAAGATCAGGAGCGAGACACTCTCACCACTCCTATTCAACATAACACTGGAAGTCTTTGCTAGAGCAATAGGCAAGAAAAAGAAATAAAAGTCATCAAATTTGAAAAGGAAGAAGTAAAACCGTCTCTATTTGTAGAAGACATGATTTTATATACATAAAATCCTAAAGATTTCATCAAAAAACTGTTAGATCTAAATAAAGAATTCAGTAAAGTTCAGCATACAAAATTAACATACGAAAATCAGTAGTGTTTCCATACATTAACAAGTTATCAGAAAAAGAAAAGAAATTGATCTCATTTACAAAAACTATAAAATCAATATAAATATAAAATATTTAGGAAAAACTTAACGGAGGAGGTGAAAGATCTCTACTCTGAAAACAACAAGACATTCATGAAGAAATTGAAAATGTACAAATAAATGGAAAGGTATTGCATCTTCATGGATTGGAAGAATTAATATTGTTAAAATGTTCATACTACCAAAAGCCATCTATATATTCAACGCAACCCCTAAGAAGATTTCAATGGCATTTTTTACAGAGGTAGAAAAACAATCCTAAAATTAATACGGAACCACAAAAGATCCTGAATAGCCAAAGAAATCCAGAGAAAGAACAACAAAGCAGGAGGCATCACTGCTTATTTCTGATTTCAAGTTATACTACAAAGCTATAGTGATTAAAAGAGTATGTTACTGGCATAAAACAGACTAATAGACCTATGGAAAAGAATTGAGAGCCCAGAAATAAACCCAAGCATACATGATCAATTCCATTTCACAATGGAGTCAAGAATTCTCAATGGAGAAAAGACAGTCTCCAACAAAAGGTGCTAAGAAGACTGGATATTTACATGTAAAAGAATGAAACTAGACCCTTATCTTACACCATTCATAAAAATTAATTTGAAATGGATTAAAGATTTAAACATAAGACCTGAAACCATGAAACTCCTAGAAACAAAACATAAAAAATCTCCTTGACATACGTCTTGGCAATGATTTTTTGCATATGACACCCAAGCAGAAGGAACAAAATAAAAAACAAACAAATGTGAGGACATCAAACTCAAAAGCTTCTGCACAGCAAAAGAAACAATCAACAAAGTGAAAAGTGCAACCTAAGGAATGGGAAAAATATTTGAAAACCGTATATCTGATAAGAGGTTAATATCCAAAATTTACAAAGAACGCATACAACTCAATAGCAAAAAAACCCAAACAATCTAATTAAAAATAGGCAAAAGGCTTGAATCGACATCTTTTTAAAGAAGATGTATAAAAGGCCAACAAGTACATGAAAAGATGCTTAATATCACTGGTAATTAGGGAAATGCAAATCAAAATCACAATGAGATATCACCTCATGCCTGTTAGAATGGCTCTCATTAAAAAGATAAGGTATTACAAATGCTGGTGAGAATGAGTAGAAAAGGGAAACTTTGTGTTCTGTTGGTAGGAATGTAAACTGGTCTATGGAAAATAGTATGGGGGATCTTCAAGAAATTAAAAATAAAACTACTATATGAACCAGAATTTCCAATTCTGATAATATATCCAAAGGAAACAAAAACACTAACTCAAAAAGATATCTGCACTCCGCCTGTTCATAGCAGCATTTTTTATAATATCCAAGACATGGAAACAATGTAAGTGTCAATCAATGGATAAATGGATAAAGAAGTTGTGGTACATATACAATGGAGTATTATTTAGCCATAATAAACAAGGAAATCCTACCATTTGTAACAACGTGGAGGGACCTTGAAGGCATTATGGTAAGTGTAATAAGTCAGACCAAGAAAGACAAATACTGCATGATCTCACTTATATGTGGCATCTAAAACACACAAAAAAAAATAAATTCATGGAAAAAAATCAGATTTGTGGTTATCAGAAGTGGAGGGGGGAGGAACTGGAGGAAGGTGGTCACAAGGTACAAGTAATTGGGATATGCTGTACAGCATGATGGCTATAACTCACATTACTGTCTGATATATGTAAGCTGTTAGAGTAAATCCTGAGTTTTCATCACAAGGAAAAAATAATTTTTTTGCTTTCTTTTTTTACTGTATCTACACGAGATGATGGATGCTAACTAAACTTACTGCAATCATCGTTTCACAATATATGTAAGTCAAACCATTATACTGTTTACCTTAAACTTATAGTTACATATGTCAATTTATATCTCAATAAAACTAGGAAAAAAGATTAAAGGCAAGAAAAAGACTAGAGACAAGAAATCAAGGTAAAGTAAACTTTAGTAATTCAAAAGTGTGATACTGAGTGCTTAGACTAAGGTGACAACATAATGCAAACAATGAATGAAAGTTTAAAAACCTGTGCTTCATACTAGGAAAAATGGCCATTGTCTCTCTTTTCTTCCCTTCTTCCTCATCTGCTTCTTCTTCATCTTCTCCTTTTCTTACATCACTCCAACAATTACACCCTTACTATATACCAGGCATTATGGTACATGTATTATGTCTTGATTTATGTGGCAATTTTAGGTAGTTATTTGTATGCCTGCTGTTTAGATGAGTAAACTAAAGCTTCAAGAGAGGTGCCTGGCCTACGTTCTCCAGGGCCAAGTCAGGATTCCAGTCCAGGTCTGCTTGACACTGACGCAGGTGCGTAGCTGATAAATCATCATCAGATCCAACACCCTATATTATCATATAGTGTACAGTCAATCTTTGATTGTTTCTATCTTCTGTTTTCCTTCATTTACTTTGAAAGCTTTGTTTAAATTTAAAAAGTAATACATGAATATTAAAGATTTAAAAACCAGCAAAGTACTATGAAAAGACACGAAATACAAGGCAAACATCCTATTCACCACTGAGCCCCTCCCCCAGACAATTTCTGTCCCCTCTCTGATGGCAACTGATAACAACAGTCTAGAGGGTAGCTCTCCATATCTTTTTCAATGCTGATGGCAATCTTTGTTCCCTTAAGAATCTACCCTGCTTTGAATTCAGCTTGATATGTAAGTCAGAACCTGTCTTCTCATTCTCCTTGGTGTGGGTAGAGGAGCTGGGGGAGAGAACAAGACACTCAAAAAATATGGCTTATGTAGCAGCTTAAATATTCTTTTTTTTTTTAATAAAGTCTTTTTTCTTCTCACCAAGTTTAATGCAAACAAACAAATCCACCCTGTACGCTTACTTCAGTTCATCAAACATTTATTGAGAGCCTACAATGATTCCAGCACTGATGTTACAAACACCTATAAAACAAAGCCCCAACCTTCAAGATGTTCGTAGTCTAGTAAGGGAGACAAATATAAAATAAATGAATACAATAAATGGATTGTACATATACAATAATAAAGGTCCTTTGAAACCAAATAAATAGTATTTTAGTTATCTATTGCTACATAACAAACCACCCCAAAACTCAGTGGCTTTAAACAATTTGTCGTTATCTCTCATGGTTTCCTAGTTTGGGCTCAGCTGGGCAGTGCTTGCTTGGAGTCTGCTATTTGGTGTCAGTCAGATAACAGCTGCAGCTGAAGTCATCTGCAGACAGCTTGGCTGGATGTCAAAGATGGCTTCCTCAGTCACATATCTGGCACCTCAGTGCCCTTCTTAGCTGCATCTCTGTCTACCAGAGTAGACTGGACTTTACATGGCAGTTCAAAGCTGCGAGTGGCGGGAAGTTGAACTGCCAGGCCAGGTAGGGTTGTGCCTATATGAGTCATAGCATCATTTCTGCTGTGTTCTATTGGTCAAAGCAGTCATGGGGCCTAAGCAGATTCAAGGGAGTGGAGAAATAGACTCCACCTCTTGATGAGGGAGCGACAAAGGCAGCATCCAAAGGCTGAATCACATATGGTGGTAGATTGCTGCAGTAATCTTTAGAAGATACAATCTGCCACAAGCAGTAACGGGAATAGAATAATTAAGTGCTTGGGGAAGAGACAGCATCATGGAGAAGGCAAAAGCCGAGCCAAGTTTTGAAAGATAAATCAAAGTTTCAAAAGTAGAAAAGACGAGAAACTGGTTAAACGAAGCATATTTCAGACAGAGTGGAGATGTTGTCCAAATACATAGAGAGTTAAACAGTATGCTGAGTGTTGGCAGAGAGTATAAAAACATATATGTGCACAGGATTATAGAATACAAAGCCGGAAACTTGGCAAATGGAATTGGATAGACATGGATGGAATAGTGAAGAATCTCGTCAACTGCATTCAGGTCATGGAGTCTTGGAAGTGTTCCAAGCGAATGAACAGTGGAGTCAGCTTTGCTTTTAAGAAAGCTCATGCTAGTAGTGTGAATAGGAAAAAAAAGGAGAGGGCAAGAATAGATGCAGGTAAACTAGTGGAGTGCTAGTTCACCAACAGGCAGAATGCCTTCACTAGATTTGAAATCAGTTTACCTGGGTTTGAACCCTGGCACTGACCTTTACTAACTGTGTGATCTTGTGCAGTTTACTTGGCCTCTCTATGCTTCATTTTCTCCATCCGAAAAAATAGACTAATATGCACAGGGTTGTTAGAATGATTACATGAGCTAATCTACATGGAGCATTTAGAATAGTGCCTGGCATATAGTGAGGTAATATTCTCTGGAATTATTTTAAAATCATATTTCACCAGGCTATTGCAACTGGAGCATACCGTGTACCTGCTGCAGTATCTCATTTAACACCTTCAACAACCCAGTGAGGTGAGTACCATTATCAGCCACTTTGACAGACAAGGACACTGAGATACAGAGGACTATGTGACTTTCCCAAGGTTAACTACTTACAGTGGGAACCAAATTTGGCAAAGAGAAGTAAATCAGAAAAATGTAGGACCAGAATCAGTTTTCCACTTTAGATTCTATATTTTTAAAAGAGAATATATGTGTTTCTACTTGGAGAACCAAAACATTTCTTTGCAATGATAATGATTGTTATTTTTTAAAACATTATATCTCAACCAAATTATTTTAACTTTTGTCTAAGGCTCACCAGTTGCTAAAAATTAAATTTCTTCAGAACCACAAATCACCATTTGCTTAGGCAGACAGACCAATTAGACTTATCCGTCAGAGCTGACAAGTCAGCTTCGCAGGAAGCATCAGAGTCTCTAGCCTACCTTTTCTTTGTTAGTAGCACTGTAAAATACTTCCGTGATTTGGTCTAGTAACTTCTATTCAACTCACTCTGCTGTGCAGGCCACTAACTTACCCCTCCCAGAATACGCAGCCTAGAGTAGATGAATCAGAATTTGCAGACCTGAGTCCCGAAGTAATAGGAGGCTTGAGAGCATGACTTCCTTCAAGGCGATGCATTATTATTTTTTATTTACCTCTTTCTTCAACTGTTATTTGTATCCTGCCATAATACGGAAGGCAGTTTGGTTGAGAGCAGGAATACAGCTTCAGGAGACATCTCTAGAGGAAGGAAGGAAGCAAGGAAGGAAGGGGGAAGGAAGAATAAAAAATAAAAGTGTATCTGGGCTAACAGCTAGCATTGGTGAAGTAAATACTTCTTTCTCTCTCTTTGAGACATGTTTTCTGGGACAAATTGAAATGACATGATCAAAAACCTTTCATGCTCACAATAGAGAGCCATTGGCTAGAGGGGGAATTCTCATGAACTCCTTGGGTGGCACTGTTGGAGAGGTCCCCTTAAATGCCTTGTTGCTTCTCAGTGAACTCAAGCCCATTATCCATTAGGGAAGGAATCTGTGGGAAACTTGTTGAGTTCTTTTCACTAGGCCTCCAACCAACTGTTTCATGAGCTCTTTCATTTGATCGATATTGCACCCATAAGAGTTAGCTGGAAGGTTGGTTTTCATTCAAAACAGCTTGGAAACCATGGGAATCAAACTGGATAAAATTCTTCACTTGACTGAAAAGAAAAAAAGAAAAACACTTCCTTTTCATTCTTTCCCTTTTCCTCTGGTTTTATTCTAACCAGATGGATTCAGTGACCAGAACCTAAAAAACTATAAAGTAAAATCGTGCCTTTCTTCAGGATGGCAAGTTTATTCCTAGAGACATGGAGGGAGAGATATTTCTCTGCTCTAATATTTGGGGGTCTAACTGGCCCCTGGGGGGAAAGCAGCCTTGTCCTCATCAGCAGCTGCCTCCTGAGCAATGTGGAGGGCAGGATGCAGGATGAAATGCCAAAAGCTTTCTTTGGCTACATTCCCTTTCTTTAAAATGCTTAGTTTTGTATAAATTACTTATGTAGGCCAAATAAAGAAACACAATCCTCCTCCTTCCCTGAAGTCAGGAAAATTGAATTACTTTAGGATTACTTAAAATTATTATCATCACTTCTGGGGCCACTCAAACCAGGAAACTGTGTTCTTAGCAGTGGAATTTAATTCCTGGTTTTACTCTATTTTACGTTGTGTTGTCCAAACCATGCAAAATGTTGGCATCTGTTTCTTAGAGGTTGGGGCAGTGCAGATGGAGGGGCCAAGAGCCAAAAGAGCCGCAGAAGAGATGACGGAACTAACTTGAGTGCATTTCAGGGTCATGTTTTTAGCAGTGCTAAACGTATCGGTTGTGGTGTTTTTCACAATCAGGTTGAGTGTCAAGGTCTTATGAAAGCGGTAATTATCTGTATTGATGTAAGAGATACTAAAGGATGGTCTAGATCCGAGGCAGGAGAAGGAGCTGGAAGGAAAAAAAAAGGCAAAGGAGAGAAGATCTTATGTGACCATGTTTGAGCTCAGACACAGTCCTGATGGGAAATTGGAGAGGTCTTAGGAAACCAGAGCAGAAACTGGCTATCCCCACCGAGTGAAGTTTACATGAGAAGGCTGAACACCTGGTGTTTATCTTATACTCAGGGCCAGGTTCCCTCATTTGATACACTGTGTGGAGGCAGCAGACTTCCCAAACCCCAGTCCAGGGTAGGGAGGTCCCACCAGCTATCTTATTGTCCCTGGGCCTGAAGTGGCTAAACATGCAAATAGCCGGTGCAGTCAAGAAGTGACAGACACAGACATCTCGATTAATTTTTCCACAAGATTATAATGAAAGCTATGGCAAACTACTAGATTAATGGACTGTTATCAATCCCTAGTTTTAATGTTGGTAGATACATTTGGAGCAAGGGACCCGTTTCAAAGCCAAAAGTCTATCTTCATCTGCTCTTCTGATCCATCCCAGTTTTACACTCTGTTGAACGGAAATCAAAGGAAAAACATTTTAATCCCCTGCCTAGGTTTTTGGTCAAGCACTGTCAACTTTTATAAGTGGTTTTAAGAGACCCATTCTAAAAACAAACTTTGAGAACTTAGTTGGAGATTCTCATAGCAGATTTCAGTAAGTATAAGAGGAATGAGGAGTTGCTTCTGATAAATGGTGCTTTATATGGAAAGAGCCATCCTTTTCAATAAAGCTCTCTGCTTAAGTCAGAGGGGGCTGAAAGCAACCACGAGGCCAGCCAGCGACTTCATTAGGCCTGGCGGTCACTGGAGTGGCACTCCAGCACTCAGGCCGCTTATTCTCACAGTCTTGTAATTGAGTTAGCTTCCTGTGCCTGATGAGCCTCAAAAACTAGGCCGCCTGTGACCGGTCTATGAGGGAGGATGGGGTTGCAGAGTGTCAGAGACACTCTATAACAAAGAGCTGAGAGGAAGTCCCCACAGGTTCAAGCAGCATAGGAAGGACTTTTTGTCAATGAGAAACCTATCATTGGAGCTTGAAAAACAGCATCTTCATGCTCAGCATCCTGGGGTGCAAGTCATAGAAAGGGGAAGTTCTTTGGAAGCAGGGTCTTCCAAAGCCATGAAGAGGCCATGCCATAGATAACGTCGGTTATGACAAAGGGCCTCTGTCACAGGGGACTAAGGGACTTGGCAACCATCCACACGTGTGTCTCTGAGGTCGCGCGAAGCTTATGCATACCATTTCTGAACACATTTGTTTATTTATTCAAAAGATATTTATTGGGTACTTATAATAAGCCTGGTTGAAGTAAGTAATGAAAACTATAAAAAATAAAGAGTAATCCATATCAAATTCAGATAAAATAAAACTTCTTTTTTCTAATGTTTGAGAATCGCAGCCTATGCCTTAAATTTGCCCTTTAAAGAGAATCGAGAATAAAATTTAAACTTTGCTAGACCAAAATAATGTCGCCATTACTTCAACTACTACGAGGGTTATTCAGACACTTCACCCAAAAGTTAGTTATAATCTGGACAATTTAAATATAATGTGAATTATTTTTTCAATAAAAAGAAAACTTTCCTGAATTTCTCTGACCTTCCTTTCTTCTAACTCTAAACGCAATTTTTCACAAAAGTTTTATTATCTAGTATCTATATGCCTGTTAAAATAGTAAAAACTATGTAAGATTAAGAGTGTTCTAAACTCTATGCCAGAAACAACACATTCTTTCTCTATTCAAGGCCTTGATTCCTTCTCCTTTATATTCATAAAGGACTCTACAACTTAAGAAATGCTTTAATACATCATTATTATCATATTATCATTTATGAGGACTTGGTATGTATCAGACTGTGTCCTAATTCATTTACATACATTAATTCCCTAAAGCCACACAGCCATTCCTTGATTGGTTCCCGCTATATCCCCAATTTGCAGATGAAAATAAAAAATCTGAGATTCAGAAAAGGATTAAAAGAGAATGAGACTTGTAGGGTAAGGGAGCAAATCCAACCCTTTTTTCAGCCTATTATAGCTTCCAGGAAATTTCCAATTTATTTAGTCAGTAAAGATAAATCATGAAATTGATGCTTGCTCACTTGGGAACTTTTCCAGCCCTAAAGGGATAAGGGAAATCCCATCTGGCTAAGAGTAAGCTTCTATTAACATAAAGACAGGTATTGAAGATAAAAACCACTGCTTAACTATTGTGGTCACTTGTCCTTGGCTTCCTGAGCTCACTCAGGACATACTATTTCAATCTATCTATCTAATGCTTAGCAGAGGATTACTCACTTATTTATACAGATAGCCCATGTAATCAAAAATATTTAAGCCATAATCTTCTTGAGGTTGGAGACTATGTCATCTCCTAGCCATGCAAACAATGACTGTTCAAGTCATTCGTTCATGTCTACACATATTCACCAACCACTAAAATTTTGCCCATTTCTTCAATAAATATTGAATTTTTGTTTTATGCCAGGAAATCTCCTATGTGTTAGGGAATTAGTGGTAACCAAGACAAAATTCCTATTCAAGAAGAGAATTCCAGGCAAGGGTAACAGGAAAGCCAAAAGCACTGAGGTAGAAATAAACTTTGTGTGGAACAAAACAAAACAGAAAGGAGGTGAGTGCAGAGGCAGGGAAATGAATTAGGAGGCAGTTACTGTAATGACAGAGAAACACTTACTGGCTTCAACTATGGCAAGGGAGATGGTGAGATTTGGGCATATTTTTCAGATCTAAAATCAATATGAGTGGCTGAGAATGTGAGTATAAAGGTAACTCCTAGGTTTTTAGCTGCTCCCCAGAAGCTGTTTTCATTTGCTAATAGGAAGAGCAGGTTTCCTGTGGAGTGGAGGAGATCAACCATTCTCTATGGACAATCTTAAGCCTATTACAGAGGAAATATCATACAGGCTATCGGATAAATGAGTCTGGTGCTCAACTGTGAAGTCAGGACTTGACTGTGCTATGTGCTAAAGTCAAGTCAAACATGAATAAGCACACTATCTGCTCTCAAGGGCCTCATAATTTAATATGCCTTTTTGGAAATGATCTTGGCTGCTGGAAACTGAGCTCTTATTTTTTTTTTTTTACCAACTAGTCAGTTATCTTCATGAGGGCAGGGATATTATTTTATCCATCTCTGAAACTCCATTCTTTAAAACATAGTACATGCTCATTATATTTTGTTAAGTTGGGCTGAATGTAATCAGTCCAAGCAAACAACCCCTGGACCAATACTTTAATAAATGCATGGACAGAAGAAAGTTTACATAAGGTCTGGCGTCTGCTTCCCAGGAGCTTAAGCTTTAGATGAAGCAACAAAAAATACTCTTGAAAACCAAAATTTGAGAAAGCATATACTGAGTGTCAAACATGTACAGACAAAAAGATTTGTAGGGTATAAATGGAGAGAAATATCTCAAGGTTGGGATGGTCAGGGGAGGCTGCAAGGAGGCATAGACGTAGGTCTGAATCTTGAGGGATAGATAGGATTCGAAAGATTGAAGTTTTCATAACATGTACCAGATCACATTCTTACAAAAGTAGCCAATGTAGGGTATCAATTTGAACAAAAAGAT
The DNA here is from genome assembly GCF_041296235.1 of Equus asinus. NCBI lineage: Eukaryota > Metazoa > Chordata > Mammalia > Perissodactyla > Equidae > Equus > Equus asinus. The sequence continues at coordinate 72,938,779 of NC_091810.1, forward strand.
TGAAGCTGTTTGAGCAGGGCTTTAAATGTTGGATAAATGCCTGGAATTTACCATGCTCTGCTTAGTCGGGGCTCTCTTCATGGTCTACACTGGAGCACTCTAATGATGCATCAGTGGAGTAGATGGCTACCAAAATGCCAGGACTCAAGAGACATTGGAAAATCACACTCACACTGGAAGAGCTCTTCTATCACTTCTACCACCTGCCTCATTGCAAGAAATGCCACCATTAAAGGATCATTCCTTTAAGAGCAGACAGCTCATTTGTCTTTAATCTACAATCTGTGTTCTAATGTGTTTGATTCTAATGCTTTACGGGACATAGGTTGATGATTTTAAAATATCCAACATAAGATAAAGTTGGAGGGAAGTTGAAAGAGGTGGCGAAAGAATTTTTAAGCTCTGCTTTGCTCTGGGATGAATTTCTTGTCCTTTGCTCTGAGTATTATAAACACAAGATCTCAGAGAAGAAATTGCAGCATTGTTTACAATAGCCAAGACATGGAAGCAACCCAACTGCCCGTCAATGGATGAATGGATAAAGAAAATGTGGTATATGTGTACAACGGAATACTACTCAGTTGTAAAAATGACAAAATTGTGCCGTTTGTGACAATGTGGATGTACCTTGAGGGTATTATCCTAAGGGAAATAAGTCTGACAGAGAAAGACAAATACTGTATGATTTCACTCATATGTGTAAAATAAACAAATACATAGATAAAGAGGACAGATTAGTGATTACCAGAGGATACGGGGAGGACAAAAAGGGTAAAGGGGCACATATGTATGGTGATGGATAAAGCTAGACTATTGGTGGTGGATATTATGCAGTCTGTACAAAAACTGAAATATAATAAAATACACCTGAAATTTACACAATGTTATAAGCTAACATGACCTCAATAAAATAATTTTTAAAAACCACATCATATAAGTGTCCAGATAATGTCCACATTATAGTTTAAGAAAAAGATATTTCTATCATTTGTTTTTAAAGTATCTGGGAAAAGACTGAGAAACGAAGATTAGATACCTTCCTGTACCAGAAAAAGAACAAGTCTGCCTGGACTGTGGACATCTGTATCAGAATGTTGGATGCTCATCCACTTCCCTGGACTTAGACTTCTCTTATCCATTTTCCTGTCACTCCTTCCTTTTGCTTCCATGTCTTCCTCCCTAGAATCTTCTAGAATAGTTTTTTTAAATATTCACTAAGGGAACTTGCTGACTCTGCTCTTCACACCTGAAACCTCAGAGCTAAAGCAAGAGAGCTTTTGAATATGAAGTTGGGGGCACATGACGAACTGAGTATGGGCCACCTCTTGTCCCCTAAAGCCATCCATTTCACATGTCCCACAGTTACCATACTATTATCAAGTCTCCCTAGTTCTGTCCTAATGTCAAAATGGCTAGCTGGCTAATAGAAAGCTCACTCAAGAAGGATGATGAAATTCTGAGGAATTAGGGAGCTAAGTGAAGAGTAGAGACAGTATATGAAAAGTATCAACTTTTGCTGATTGTTTTTTTTGAGGCTTGTCATGTCCATAGAATATTCTAGCTACACTAGGTTACTTTATATCAATGCTGATCACTTTCAGTATACTTGGTACACATATAGTACACCTCTTCCATTCTGTTCCACAAAGATAAGCATTTATTACGTGAGTTCACCTTATTTGGGATATAAGTCTATTATATTCCCCTAGTACCTTGAAATTAATCCTTTCTGAGTTTTTATCATACTGGATTTTGGCTGGCTGTTTATATGTTTGTATCCTTCTCTAGGCTAGAAACTCCATAACGATAGGAACTGGGTTTCACTTGCTTACTATTTATACCTAGTAACAAATATAATAGCTAACATTCACTCAATGAGATTATTTATTACTGGATACATAAAGAATGAATGACACCATAAACACAAAGGTAAATAGGGCCCAAATGTCTGTTCTAACAGCATATATCCTAGAGGAGCAGACAGCCACTCAAAAAAATATTCTGACTTTTTTTTTTTTTACTTTTTATTGAGGTTATGATAGTTTACAACCTTGTGAAATTTCAGTTGTACATTATTGTTTGTCAGTCATGTTGCAGGTGCACCACTTCACCCTTTGTGCCCTCCCCCACCCCCCGTTTCCCCTGGTAACCACTAATCTGTTCTCTTTGTCTACGTGTTTAATTTCAACATATGAGTGGAGTCATACAGAGATTGTCTTTCTCTATCTGGCTTATTTCACTTAACATAATACCCTCAAGGTCCATCCATGTTGTTATGAATGGGACGATTTTATCCTTTTTTATGGCTGAGTCGTATTCTATTGTATATATATATGTATACACCATATCTTCTTATCTGATCACCAGTTGATGGGCACTTAGGTTGCTTCCACATCTTGGCTACCGTAAATAATGCTGCAATGAACATGGGGGTACATGGTTCTTTTGGAATTGCTGATTTCAAATTCTTTGGATAGATACCCAGTGGTAGGATGGCTGGGTCATATGGTATTTCTATTTTTAATTTTTTGAGAAATCTCCATACTGTTTTCCATAGTGGCTGTATCAGTTTACATTCCCACCAGCAGTGTATGAGGGTTCCTTTTTCTCCACAACCTCTCCAACATTTGTTACTTTTTGTTTTGGTTATTTTAGACTTTCTAATGGGTGTAAGGTGATATCTTAATGTAGTTTTGATTTGTATTTCCCTGATGATCAGTGATGATGAGCATCTTTTCATGTGCCTATTGGCCATATGTATATCTTCTTTGGTGAAATGTCTGTTCATGTCCCCTGCCCATTTTTTGATTGGGTTGTTTGATTTTTTGTTGTTGAGTTGTGTGAGTTCTTTATATATTATGGAGATTAACCCTTTGTCAGATATATAATTTGCAAATATTTTTCCCAATTGGTGGGTTGTTTTTTGTTTCAATCCTGTTTTCCCTTGCTTGAAGAAGCTCTTTAGTCTGATGATGTCCCATTTGTTTTTCTATTGTTTCCCTTGTCTGAGAAGACATGGTGTCCGAAAAGATCCTTTTAAGATTGATGTCTAAGAGTGTACTGCCTATATTTTCTTCTAGAAGCCTTATGGTTTCAGGTATTACCTTTAGGTCTTTGATCCACTTTGAGTTTATTTTTGTGAATGGTGAAAAAGAATGGTCTATTTTCATTCTTTTACATGTGTCTGTCCAGTTTTCCCAACACCATTTGTTGAAAAGACTTTTTCTTTTCTCCATTGTATGCCCTCAGCTCCTTTGTCAAAGATTAGCTGTCCATAGATGTATGGTTTTATTTCTGGGTTTTCAATTCTGTTCTATTGATCTGTGTGCCTGTTTTTGTACCAGTACCGTGCTGTTTTGAATTACCATAGCTTTGTAGTATGTTTTGAAGTCAGGGATTGTGATGCCTCCAGCTTTTTTCTTTTTTCTCAGGATTGCTTTAGCAATTCAGGGTATTTTGTTGTCCCATATGAATTTTAGGATTCTTTGTTCTATTTCCGTAAAGAATGTCATTGGGATTCTGATTGGGATTGCATTGAATCTATAGATTGCTTTAGGTAGTATGGACATTTTAACTATGTTTATTCTTCCAATCCATGTGCATGGAATGTCTTTCCATCTCTTTATGTCATCATCAATTTCTTTCAGAAAAGTCTTGCAGTTTTCGTTGCATAGGTCTTTCACTTCCTTGGTTAAATTTACCCCAAGATATTTTATTCTTTTTGTTGTGATTGTGAATGAGATTGTGTTCTTGAGTTCTCTTTCTGTTAGTTTGTTGTTAGAGTATAGAAATGGTACTGATTTATGTAAGTTGATTTTATACCCAGCAACTTTGCTATAGTTGGTGATTATTTCTAGTAGTTTTCCAATGGATTCTTTGGGGTTTTCTGTATATAAGATCATGTCATCTGCAAACAGCAAGAGTTTCACTTCTTTATTGCCTATTTGGATTCCTTTTATTTCTTTTTCCTGCCTAATTGTTCTGGCCAAAACCACTAGTACTATGTTGAATAAGAGTGGTGAGAGTGGATACCCTTATCTTGTTCCTGTTCTCAGAGGGATGATTTTCAGTTTTTGCCCATCGTTATGACGTTGGCTGTGGGTTTGTCATATATGGCCTTTATTATGTTGAGCTACTTTCTTTATATACCCATTTTATTGAGAGTTTTATCATAAATGGACGTTGGATCTTGTTGAATACTTTCTCTGCATCTGTTGAGATGATCATGTGGTTTTTGTTTCACATTTTGTTAATGTGGTATATCCCATTGATTGACTTGGGGATGTTGAACTATCCTTGTGTCCCTGGTATAAATCCCACTTGGTCATGGTATATGATCTTTTTAATGTATTGCTGTATTTCGTTTGTCAAAATTTTGTTGAGGGTTTTTGCATCTATGTTCATCAGTGATATTGGCCTGTAGTTTTCCTTCTTTGTGTTGTCCTTGTCTGGTTTTGGGATCAGGGTGATGTTGGCTTCATAGAATGTTTTAGGAAGTGCCCATTTTCCTCAATTTTCTGGAATAGTTTTGGAAGCATAGTTATTAAATCTTCTTTGAATGTTTGGTAGAATTCTCCAGAGAAGCTACCTGGTCCTGAACTTTTCTTTTTGGGGAGGTTTTGGATCACTGTTTCAATCTCTTTGCTTGTGATTGGTCTATTCAGATTCTCTATTTCCTCTTGATTCAGTTTTGGGAGGTTATAAGAGTCTAAGAATTTATCCATTTCTTCTAGGTTGTCCAATATTTTTGGCATATAGTTTTTCACAGTATTCTCTTAAAATCTTTTGTATTTTGGTGGTATCCACTGTGATTTCTCCTCTTTCATTTCTAATTTTATTTATTTGAGTCTTCTATTTTTTCTTAGTGAGTCTGGCTAAGGGTTTGTCAATTTTGTTTATTTTCTCAAAGAACCAGCTCTTTGTTTCATTGATCCTTTCTACTGTCTTTTTTGTTTCAATTTCATTTATTTCTGCTCTAGTTTTTATTATTTCCTTCCTTCTACTGACTTTGTGATTTGTTTTTTCTTCCTTTTCTAATTCTGTTAGGTGTAGTTTGAGATTGCTTATCTTAGATTTTTCTTGTTTATTGAGGTGAGCCTGTATTGCGATGAATTTCCCTCCTAGGACTGCTTTCGCTGCATCCCAAATGAGTTTGTATGGTGTGTTTTCATTTTCATTTGTCTCCAGGTAATATTTGATTTCTCCTTTAATTTCTTCCATGATCCACTGGTTGTTCAGTAGCTTGTTGTTTAATCTCCAAATTTTTGCCCCTTTCCCAGCTTTTTTCTTGTAGTTGATTTCTAGTTTCATCACATTATGGTTGGAAAAGATGCTTGATATTATTTCAATCCTCTTGAATTTGTTGAGGCTTGCTTTGTTTCCCAGCATATGGTCTCTCCTTGAGAATGTTCCATGTGCACTTGGGAAGAATGTGTAACCTGCTGTTTTTGGATGGAGTGTTCTATATGTATCTATTAAGTCCATCTGGTCTAGTTTTTCATTTAGTTCTACAATTTCCTTGTTGACTTTCTGTCTGAGTGATCTATCCATTGGTGTTAGTGGGGTGTTGAGGTCCCCTACTGTTATTGTATTGTTGTTGATATCTCCGTTTAGTTTTGTTAATAGTTGCTTTATATACTTTGGTGCTGTTGTGTTGGGTGCATATATGTTTGTAAGTGTTATGTCTTCCTGGTGGAGTGTCCCCTTTATCATTATAAACTGCCCCTCTTTGTCTCTCTTTACCTGCTTTGCCTTGAGGTATAGTTTGCCTGATATAAGTATGGCAACACCTGCCTTCTTGTGTTCACTATTAGCTTGGAGTATCATCTTCCATCCCTTCACTCTGAGTGTGTGTTTGTCTTTGTGGCTGAGGTGTGTTTCCTGGAGGCAGCATATTGTTGGGTCTTGTTCTTTAATCCATCCTGCCACTCTGTGTCTTTTGGTTGCAGAGTTCAATCCATTTACATTTAGAGTGATTATTGAAATGTGGGGGCCTAATCCTGCCATTTTATCGTTCATTATCTGGTTCTCCTGCATTTCCTTTTTTTCTCATCCCATGAATTTTGGGCTACCAATTCAAGTAGGTAGTTTTCTATATTTGCTTTCTTCTTATTTGTAATTTGTGTCTCTATTCTTGTTATTTGTTTAGTGGTTACCATGTGGTTTGTATAAAACATCTCACAAATGGGATAGCCCATTTTCTGATAGCCTATTATTTCCTTAGATTAAGCCATTCAATCCCTCTCCTCTTCCCCTTCTAGGCTGTTATAGTCAGACTTTTTTTTCTTCTTATGTTGTGAGTTTGTGGTTAAAATGACAAGATTATATTTATTCTTGGTGTTTCCCTTCCTTGTATCTTTAATGTTATACTTAAGCATTTGCTAACCTGTTCTGATGGAGAGCTTCAATTTTCTGATTTTGTCTTTCTACTTATCTCCTTTTTTTTTTTTTCAGGTATGAGGGTCTTCCTGAACATTTCTGGGGGGTGGGGGTTGGTCTTGTGGCAAAGACCGCCCTTAACTTTTGTTTATGTGGGAAAGTTTTTATTTCTCCATCATATTTGAAGGATATTTTTGCTGGATAGAGTATTCTTTGCTTCAAGATTTTTTCCTTCAGAGTTTTGAATATATCATTCCACTTTCTCCTAGCCTGTAAGGTATCTGCTGAGAAATCTGCTGACAGCCTGATGGGGAGTCCTTTGTAGGTTATTTTCTTCTGTCTTGCTGACCTTAATATTTTCTCTTTGTCATTGACTTTTGCAAGCTTCACTACTATATGCTTTGGGGTTGGTCTTTTTACATTGATAAAGTTTGGAGATTTATTAGCTTCTGTCACATGGATTTCCAGCTCTCTCCCCAGGTTTGGGAAGTTCTCAGCCATTATTGCTTTGCACAGGCTTTCTGCCTCCTTCTCTTTCCCTTCTCCTTCTGGCATACCTATAATCCTTATGTTTCATCTCCTAATTGAGTTGGATATTTCTCAGAGAGTGTCTTCCTTTCTTTTTAGTCTTAATCATCTCTTCTCCTCTATCTGAAGCATTTCTATATTCCTATTCTCCAACTTGCTAATTCTGTTCTCCATATTATAAGCCCTACTGTTCAGAGAGTCAAGATTTTTCTTAATCTCCTCCATTGTGTTCTTCATCTCCAACATTTCTAATTGGTTCTTCATTATAGTATCAAACTCTTTTATGACATAGCTCCTGAACTCATTGAGTTGTCTATCTGTATTCTCTTTTAATTCATTGAGTTTTTTAATGATCGCTATTTTGAATTTGTTGTCAATTAGGTTATAGATTTCAGTGTCTTTGGGGTTGTTTTCTGGATACTTGTCATTTTCCTTCTGTTCTAGAGAGTTAATATATTTTTTCATACTTTTTAATGGTGTGGATTTGTGCCTCCTCAGAGAGATAGAGTTTGGTTACTGCTTCTACTTGCTTCTACTGGTGGGGAGGGGGCAGCAGCTGTGTAATCTGCACTGACCAGGATCCCTGTCAGCTGATCCTGACTGAGGCTTGGCCCGCCTTGGGATCGCAGTGGCCCTGTGGGTCTCCTCTCACCTGTGGGAACAATCACAAGGGGGCTTCAGGTTGCTGGTGCCTGCTCTCAGAGACTCTGTAGACATGCTCCCTCCTTAGGGTCTGCAGAGGTGTTATTGGCTTTCACAGAAGCTGGGAGCTGGTTCACCTAGATTCCCAGCTCTGCCACCATCAGGTCCTGTGGGATATCACTTGTCCACTCTGGGCCACAGCAGAGCTATGGGTATCTAATACAGCCAGTGGTTAGCTCACCCAGCCACACCACTGCTGCCCCAGGGCCTCCCAGCCTTTGTGTTTAGTGGGTGAGGCATCTCCACTAGGGCCAACCATAAACTTTCCCTGTGGCCACTGTGGGACTGTGGATTTTCCCCTGGACCAAGGAGCAGTCATACTGGAGCTCCAGATTGTCACCACCTGCTTTCATGGTTCCACTGGGTCTCTCTTGCCCTCTTGGGGCCAGTGCAGCAGCAGGTTGCTTAGCTGGCCAAGCCCCTTCTGCCTCAGGGCCTCCCAGCCTTTGTGTTTGCTGGGCGGGGTCTCTCCACTAAGGCCCAGTAGAGGCATTCCCTGCAGCCACTGTGGGACTGCGGATTTTACCCCTGGACCAAGGAGCAGTCACATTGGGGCTCTGGATTGTCACCACCCACTCGCATGGTCCCGCTGGATCTCCCTTGTCCCCTTGGGGCTGCAGCAAGGCTGTGTGTGTTTAATGCAGTTGGCAAGTTGCTCAGCCAGCCAAGCTACTTCTGCTCCAGGGCCTCCCAGCCTTTGTGTTTTCTGGGTGGGGCCTCTCCACTAGGGCCAACCAGAGAATTTCCCCATGGCCACTGTGGCAACATGGATTTTCCCCCTGGACTAAGGAGCAATCACGGGGGCCTTAGGCTGTAGTCACCTGTTTCCACAGTGGTGCTGCCAATGTGCTCGCCCACCCTCAGTGCCGTGTTTGTGCTATGAGCGTGTCAGCCAGGAGATAGTCACTTGCAGGTACTAGGAGAGTTTTCACCTATCTCCACCTCCTCCCTGGGGGTATAGTCCATCCACCTTCTGATGTATAGTAGCGTGAGTCTCTCAGGCATCCTGAGGTGCTATGTGGATATCCTTTGTTGATCAATGGATGTCCAATTAATTGTAGTTTGAAGGGGGAGAGACAAAGAAAACTGCTTACTCTGCCATGTTGCTGACATCATTCTAATCATGAATTTCTTAAATCACGTTTGATGGTTAAAGCAAAATTATAAAGGGACTTGAATGAAAATGTTTTCACACTTTACTTGAGTTGAAAGTAACTGTTATAAATTACAGTTACCCAGAGCAACCAATAAGAAAACTATGCAAAATGACACATTTAAAAACAGATTATATGAACAATATGATCAAACAATAGGATCTAATCAACATATATAGAATAATCCATCCGTTGACAGGAGAATATATATATATATGTCTTTAGTGACTATGGCCTATTCACCAAGATAAACTATATTCTGTGCCATAAAGTAGTCTTTAACAAATTTAAATTAATTGAAGTTATAGAGTATGTTCACTGCTCATAGGAGTATTAAACTAGAAATTAATAAGAGGAAGACTAGAAGATCTCTACCCACGTGGGAACTAAAAGAAAAGTATACTTCCAAATAATCTACGAGGCAAGAAGGTAGTCGGAAACTCTCATGTCAAGATCAAATCACCTCCAGTCCTTAGCATGTGGACATACACACAGAACAAGTGGCATAATAGAAGGCCCCCACTTTTATGGAATGGGAGAGGGACTCTTTCCCTGGGGATGTGCCAGCTAGAGTTATACACTGCCAAATGGGGAAAGAATGAAAAGGGAGCCGTTGTTTAATTCAAAGGCCTACTGTAGCAAGCACAGCACTAGGTGACTTCCATGCAGCATCTCATTTTCTCCTCACCACAGGTTAGCTAAGTCCTAATTTGCCTTATTTTATGCCTCCAGGAGACTTCATGAGTTCTCTGATTAATGGGAAGGTTTTGTCCTTATTGGCAAAGTATAGAAACTGAGGCAAGTAGCCAACAAATAACATGTTCCGGGTCACCCCAAATCAGACTGTAGATCTGAATACATTTTAATGAATTCCCAGCTAAGCAAATTTTTTTCAGATGTAAGTAGAAGATATCCTTTTAAAAACTTCTCAAGGACCTTTAAAAATATATCCTATAGTATCCACCAACCCCAGCTTGAGAAATAGTGACTTGACCAGAGAATGTCTAGTTCTATGAAAGTATCTTTCCACTGTAAAGTATGACTGCAAAGAAAGTGCATCTTTCTAACAGGGAAGATATTGATAAAGAATATGATACACCTAAGAAGTTAAGATAAATTTATGTTTTACTGAAATTAAAATATAAAATTTAAAAATTCTCATAGATCTCACAAACTTACAAGTACTTTCCAGACCCTGGTTCTACATGCTTCCCAGTTTAAGTAATAGTTTACTAGAAAAAACTGTCAGACCCCAAATTGTACCTACATTGTTTTTTGACGGATTATCATAGAGAAGCAGAGAATCTACTCCTGAAAAAGCTGCAGAGAAAAAAGGCGAGAGCACTTTAAGGCAACTGACTATATTTCCCCTTTGACAGAACTGAAGTTGATACCCACTCCAGTCCTTCTCTATGCAGGTGAATTTGAAGTGTTTTGACAGCTTTCAGGTTATGAGGGATAGCTGCCAAAATTCTAGAACCGCTACTTATTTTTCCAATTAGCTCCTAATTGGGGATGCTATTATGTTGCTTCTTAAAATGCAAAGAAGTCTGCTGCAGCTGTAAAGGTCTATGTTCACCATTCAAGACCTTTCTGGCCTGAAAGGATGATAAACTCTTTAGTGCTTTCCCTGAAGAGAGTGATTGGTTTCCCGTTTGTAGTCTGTTGTGCTGTTGGTAAATCCTAGGTTTTTCTTTTATGCACATAAGTCAGAGAAGGAGGAAGGAATTTGCTTCTGGTTCAATCAGTATTTCTCCTGGAAGGGAGCAGGAGGCCCTGGAGAGCTGTTAATCCAACCTGCTGGGGTAGTGTATGGCACAAGTGAAGAAGCAGGCTACTTAAACAATAGCCACGAGCGGTGGGACTTGATGATATATAGACTTCACCTGCTCTGGAACCGAAGCCTATAATAAAGTTTACACTTTATAAAACACAGTCTTAAAATATTTATGTGGCTCTGTAGGTGAATTGAATCTGTTTTTCAGTTCTGTATGCAATCGTGCTGTGCAAAAAGCACTGACCTTTATAAAGGAAAATATAGAGCTTCTGTTAAGCTGTTCAATTAATTTGATCTTCTGCTTGAATGGGAATTTTGTGAGAGGGAGTAAGGGAATGGTAGAAAGGGGTTTGGCTGCCTTAATATAGAGAGAGGAATGGACCTTCTGCATTTCCTTAAAATGCTGAATATCCTCTAAAGTAGCACTGTCTGATAGAACTTTCTGCAATGATAGAAATATTTTGCATCTCTACTGTCCAATATGGTAGCCACAAGGCACATGTGACTACCGAGCACTTGAAATGTGACTAGCGTATCTAAGAAACTGAATTTTTAATTTATTATATTTAATTTAAATTTAAGTAGCCACATGTGGCCAGTGGAGATGATGTTGAATAGTACACTTTCAAGTATTAATTTTAATATTTGAGTTTATAGAATTCCTTATAAATGTGTTGAAAACTACAGACCTCTTCTACCTAGAAAAATGTTTAATGAAGACACACATTTTCCAAGTGTTCACAGATACTCTGAGTCACATAGATGTCTATGTACCTTGAGCACTTATATTCTGGAGTGAGACACATTGGGTTTGAATCACGGTCACAACAAGTTGTGTGAATCAAATTAGGTAATGTTCGTAAAATCTATAATATTCTTAAATATTACATTTATTATTTAATATTCTTAAAATTCCTTCACTTGTAAAATGAGTCTATTAATAATACCTACTTCATAGACTTGTTGTAAGGATTAAATGAAAACACTTATCATCGGTCTTAGGTTAATAGTTGACTCTGTGAAAAAAGTTATAGAATGGTTTCATGTCATAACTGCAAGGGACTTTATGAATCCTGGTCTGTATCATCAGTTCAGGTTCAGTCAGGAGAATGGAGCCACTTATAAGTGTTCTAGGAACAGGGTATATAGGACAGTAATTATATCTTGAATGAATGTGGGAGGTGAAGAAAGGTCTAGAAGGGAAGATCCAAAAAATAGTCACTGAGCATCTTAGCCTGAAGCACTGGAGCACATGGACAAGTTAGAGCTTGTAGGAAAATTCTAGAAGCAAAATACCTCAGGGCATCTAAGTGGGGACATGAAGGGAGAAATTGTGGGGGAGCTTATAGTAACTGCCCCTTGTGAGGAAGCTGGTGCCTACGTATAAATGATGTCTCCCTGGGCTTTTAGTCATGTGCCTGGTGGCGGGCTTGGGGTCACTGTTGCTTGACAGGACCAGCAAATGGGAAGATAAAATGGACTCAGATTGTGAGGAGAGTGAAAAATTGGAGTTCACTGGACACGTCTAGTCTGTTGTCCTGGTGTCTGACTGCCACATACCTTCAAAGAGTAATGGCTTTGGCTTCATTTCTACCTTCCAATCTCGTACAAGTTACTTTCTTGGCCAACTCTATTTTGGAACCACACAGAGAAGGTTATTCTGGGAAATAGGGCTTCCAATCTTAGCCAAGTTGATAAACACATTGTCCAGTCACCTTATTTTATAATTGATTTTGATTTCATCATTTATAATGGTTTTTAAACCACTTATAAATGACATAAATAGACATATCTATCCTTCTTATTTTATAAACGATTTTCAGAATGCTCTGTCAGCGATTGGCATAAGAACGGCCAATAGGTCATGATTAGAACACAGGTTGACTGATCCTCAGGGCATAGAGAGCTTTTCTACCTGTACACGGGCTGGCAAACATGCCCTGAAGCAATTCTGTTGCTCTTACTCTTGTGTGGATGAGTGAGGATAAAGGGATAAATAACATTTAAGGAGAGTTCACATTTCCTTTCATAGACAGTGACTCAGGTGGAACTAGCCAAATAATCACTGGAGTCCCCAGAAAAAGCTCAAGACCGAATTACTCATAGGGCTTTTTAGGTCTCTGTGATCATTAGCCTTTGGATAACATTCAGGTGTATTTTTATAAAATAAGAGATTAGTATTACCTTCCTAGCAAGGACTGAAGGAATGTATTGAGCCTACATTTATGCATTGTGCCAGCTAAGAAGATAAATCAACCTCCATTCTTTTTGTGACAAAGTTGTAGAAATAATGGTGTGTAAGCAAATGAAATACAAGGGCATTATTTATGTAATGGAGACATTTGTTCTTATAAATTGTCAAATTATAAATAGCTGCCGACCTGTTGGATTTTCCTACGGCTGTGCTCTTTACTTTTATCAACTTTATATATGATTTATGAAGGCAGATGCATCAGATTGAAAAACGATAAAGAAAATGTGACTTGCCTAAAAACAGAATCCAGAGATAAGGTTGTGAGTTTAATACACAGAATCAGAACACAGAATTTCATTGGAGTGATGATATAAAATCTATGTATTTTCACCAAAAAATATAAAAATTTCTATGTACAAAGATCTTATACTTAAAAATTAATCACAAAAACTATGTGAAGTTGGTTTTACAGTACCCATTTTGCATCAGAAATCATTGAGACTCAAGGAAAAGGTTGCAACTTGTTCATATTGTTGTTCAAGCTAATGGTGAAGATAGATGGCTTTTCTTGATCCCAGCCTATAAATCTATTTAGTGTTAAGCTAGTCTAAAAATATACCAAACCTTAAACTAGGCTAGAGCTTAGGAAATTCAAGTCTTCCCACAAACATGTACTGCAAAGCTTCATGTTTCATTTCTAGATAAAATTTGAGGAGACTGTATTAAAAGGAGCTCAAATAAATTACAATGAAATTAGCTGAAGAAAGAAAAGAGATCTAGTCAAGAATCACATGCCTCAAGAATCATATACCACGGGACAGGGTGCCATGACTGCTCTTCATTAGGTGCCTGATCAAGTTAAATTCCTCTAATAACAATATTTTCTACACTTTTGTGAGATGATAGAAAATATATAAGTTGGTCTCTGCCCCCAGTTCTTGGCACTGAACTCCTGAAATCCTTGTGCTTTCCTAAATAATAAGAGAACTAGGAGCATCTTTTGTTTTAATATTTGCTCTTTGACCCCTATTTCTGACACAGAACTAAATCCCTTGGGATTTCCTGGGGGATTGCAGTGTCTTTTGTTCTAATGAAGTGACTTTGGTGGGCTCCTCATGGGGGCTGGTCACCAGAAAGACCAAGTCGTGATTAGAAGCTTGGAAATTTCACCCCCAGGCCCCATTCTCCAGAGAGGGGAGAGAGTCTGAAAGCTGAGTTAATGATGAATTATGCTCACATGATGAAGTCTCCATAAAAATCCTAAAGGTACAGAGTTCAGGGAGCTTCCAGGTTGCTGAACACATGGAGGTGCTGGGAGAATAGTGCTCCCTGAGAGGGCATGGATAATCCATGCCCCTTCTCACATAACTTGTCCTATGCATCTCTTCCAGCTAGATGTTCATCTGTATCCTTTATCATGTCCTTTTTAAATAAACAAGTAAACAGTAAGTAAATTGTTTTCCTGAGTTCTGTGAGCTACTCTAGCAAATTTATCAAACCCAAGGAGGGGGTCATGTGAACCTCTGATTCATAACTGAGTGGTCAGAAGCACAGGTGACAGTCTGGACTTGTGATTGGCATCTGAAGTGTGAGAAAGGGAAGCCTTGTGGAACTGAGCCCTTAATCTGTGGGATCTGACGCTATTTCCATCTTTAAGTAAATAGTATCACAACTGAGTTAAAGTGTAGGACTCCTAGCTTGTGTCACAGAATTGGTTGGTGTGGGAAAAATCCCCATACATATAGTGTCAGAAGTGTTGTGACTATGGTAGTGTCATATGGTAGGAATAGAGTAGGTTTTCCACACAATATCTGTGGAGACACCAACACAAGTGGGCACTCTGTCATCATTTTTATTTCTTTAGCCTCAATTTTACCGTAAAAAGTTGCTTAATAAATATTTGCCTTTATTTAAAAAAAATCCTCTTTTGAGCACTAGACTTACATTTCCAATGAACTCATCAATGTCTGCCCTTGGATCAGTTCTGGACATCACAAACATGGAGTGTTCCAAGCTCAAATTGTCACTAATCAATCCTTCCTGGATGCCATTATCTTCCAATAGTCCCCATCTTAATCCACTCCCAATTACCCAGTAACCCAAACTAGAAATTGTGGACAGAGCAGAGTGTAGCAAAGGCCAGACAGCCTGGATTTGACTTTACCTTTTCATGACTTGGGTAGCTTTGCCTCTCAGTGCCTCAGTTTCCTCACATGTAAAGTGAGAATGTAATAGTACCTACTCTTCCAAGATTCGAGTGTGGATTAAATGAGTTCATACATAAACCGTATTTAGAATTTAACAAATCCATACCTTTGATTCCTTCTCTTTTATGCTTCACATTCATTTATAACCAGATCATTTCATTTCCTCTTATAAAAAATTTCCTGGCTCATTATTTCCATTGCCTTTGGTCAAGCCCTTACAACCTCTTGCCTTTTAACTGGTTAACCTGTTAATAGACCATGTCAACCTTCTATCTCCACTCCTCCCCTTATGCCTTGTCTAGTATATCCTCTCTTCTATTCTCCTACCAACTCACATGTACACTATGAAGCCAATCTCTTTCCTAAAGCATTGCTGTCTCCTCAGTACTTAAATTAATTCTAACTTTTCTGAATGACATACGAGACCCTTTAACATCTGATGAA
Source organism: Equus asinus (assembly GCF_041296235.1). Taxonomy (NCBI): domain Eukaryota; kingdom Metazoa; phylum Chordata; class Mammalia; order Perissodactyla; family Equidae; genus Equus; species Equus asinus. The sequence continues at coordinate 72,954,163 of NC_091810.1, forward strand.
ATTTAGTTTTATTGACTATCTCCCATTTCATTCCAACTGAGAATCAGACCCGTCTACATATACACAGATAACTGTCTACATTAACATGACTTTATTATTCCACTCTTCATTAACATAACCTTATAATTCCAGGCTACTTTTTCCAGGCAAGATAAAAGCTACAGATAACAATCAATCATTCCAGGAACTTCCTGAAAGATCCATCAACCCTTTAATTAAAAGTGACAAGTGATAGTTTATACCCTAAGGCTCTTTGAACCTCTTGCTTGAAATTTTTGCCTTGCTGCTATGTACCAATCCTACATTATGATTGTTACAACCCTCACATTTAAAGAAGCCTGAACTTGATTTCAAAATCTCAATAAATATTCCAGTTTTGTCTTTTCCCTGTTCAGTCACTCCTACTGTGGAGGTAGATCTCTTACTGAGGTAAGAAATAAACTCAATTTTGTCTTATTGGTTGGCTGTTTTGCTTGTATTTTGGGGAGCCTGCATTTGGCACAAAGCAGCCAATATCAGAGAATTCAGTTCCCTGAATGCCCCATTTTCAATCACGCCCCGTTTCTTTCTACATATGTGTTTCTTTCTGCAACTCTGGAATGCTTCAAAACATCCCTTTTTCCATCTGACGAACTTCAACCTCAACTTTAAGACCAATTTGCTACGTGAAATGTCTCTCAACACTTACAGTTAGAGACAATTACTTCCCACTTGGTGCTACCACAGCATTTTGCCTATATCTCAATTATTACAAATCCTAGGCTATATTATAAATATAGGCAGGCTTTTCATGCTCCATTGGTAGTTTGAACTCCCTGAAAACAAACAATACTCTGTTTCTTTCACCTCAGTATCCCAAACAACCAATCTAGTGGCTGACATGTTGTAGCAATGCATTTATTCTTTGTCAGCGAATGAATATGTATAGTCAACATGTGCCTTGTCAACATTAGGTATTCATAAATTGTTATATTTTTGTTTTAAGACATCAAATAATTCAAATCAATAATTTGACAAGTAGTGATGAAAGAAAATGTAGAAAATAGCACTCTAACACTCACTGGAGGGATTTCCTCTTTTCAGAGTACAATAACAACCTGAGAGTTGAAGTGGTAAAAGGCTATAGTCTAAGCCTCGTGATCTTTGGCAAAGTGCTAGTCCCTTTCTTTCAGTTCATAGAAATTCACTCTGCTTATTTTCCAGTTGCTAGTTCATTAGACCACCAAAGTTTTTTTTTTTTTTTTTAAGTTAAGTCACGTATTTCAGGGTTGATTCTCAGATCCAGAGAGTAGATACTGTGGCAAAACGGGAAAGGATTCTAAATAGAGCAAGAGTTGAACAGCTGTATTCACTAAATTAGGTATATTTCTTGTACATTTCCTATTCATTATAATTTTAAGCTCTTATTTAGCCTTCATTCAATATGGAAAAATTTGTACATAAGTTAAATATAGAACTTTCTAGGATTGGAGAGAATAAGATTTAAAGTCAGAGGACCTATATTTTAGCACGACATATATCATTTTCTAAATGTAAGTTCTGAATAACTTGTTCTTGCTAACCTAAGACTTAAAAGAGATGAAATTAATATCCAATTCACAGCATTATGTAGAAAGTTTAATGTTATAATGTGTACAAAAATTGTTCTATGAATGATTAACATCAGAGCAAACATTGGTCATTACTATCCTGAATTCGTTGAAAAGGGGATTATTTTCCCTAAGCTAATCATGCATGTGGTATCATGATTTCTGCAACAATATCCTGAGCCACGGCCCATCTGCAGAAGCTTTACTAGGTAGAGAGTAGATGTAATATTCACCAAACAACTGTATATAGTTTCACATCTGCACAGTGATTACTTCAAGGTCCCATAGTCCTTTTATACATGATACCAAACAATTCTCTTTTGGAACAAATTCTTACTACAAGTGTCAGTTTAATCAGAAACAAGGAATCAGATGGCAAGTTACCAAGCAGAACTAATTCAGCCTATTTGTGAAAATTGGAACTATTTGTTCCGTATCTCTTCCAGATCATCTTAACCTTTTAAAAGAGCGAGTTCTAGAATGCATCGAAGTACCCATCTTGCACCTAGACACAAGAGGAAGAGCAAAGTTGCAACTATGAAATTATTACAAAATGCCAAGCAATGAGAAAGGAGTGAAATTCAATAGAAATCAGAAAAGAATAGATGGATAGAGATAGAAGGACTCATCTGCAAACAGAGAATGGTATAAATGAACTTCCTTCTTCTCTTTCAAAATCGTATAATCCCAAAGTGGAGCTAAAGAGTAATAGGGTAGGAGGGGAACAATGGAATGATAGGAAGGATAAAAAGCAGAGCATTATAACTCAGAAAGTCGTATGGGCTTTTGCATGAGGACAGGAAGATTTCATGACATTAGGAGAAGTCATAACATTTGTGAGATGTGGAACAAGTCAGGAATAAATTTGCTGTCCTGGATTGTTGGAACACAATAATAGAGTGTATATGAAATTTTTAATCTGCAAACTGATATATAACTTTAACAAATCAACGCTTTGCCTTACCAACTTCTCAATAAATTCTTGGCATTCCTAGTAGAGGTCAATGCTTATTTATAGGAGCTACAACATGCATACATATATAAATATCAATATTATACTCACATAGACACACATTTGTTGCTGATCAGAAAGAATTAGCAGGCTTTAAAGAAAACATACTCCTATGTTTTTTCTCTATTCACACAGTCACAATGTTTCTGACACTAGATGTGTGGGTTTTCCACATACCAAGTAATTCTCTGGCACCAGCCGATTATCCTACAATTTAATTCAATTCTGATACCTGGAGAGAGCATCAGACCCCAGAAATTAAGGGCCTAGTCCCACAGGACTGCTCCTCTCACTTCAAATGCCCATCACAAGTCACAGGTTGTCCCTCGACTTTTGATTGACCAGCTATCAATCGGGGTTCCCATGACCCTCTCCTTGGGTTCAAACATTTGCAAGTGTAGCTCACAGAACTCAGGGAGACACATTTACCAATTCATTACATAATAAGGGATATGAAAAAAGATACAGATGACGAGCCAGATGAAGAAATCTATAGGGAGACATCCAGAAGAGTCCTCACTTCAGGAGCTTCTGTCCCCAGGGAGCTGGAGTACTCTGCACTCCCCGTGCATGTAGATGTCCATGCCAACCCAGAAGCTCTCTGAAGCCTGTACTTTGCGGATTTTTATGGAGGCTTCATCATGCAGGCATGATTGGTCATTATCTCTATTTCCAGCCCTTTTTTCCTCTCTGGAGAATAGGAGTTAGGGCTGAAAATTCCAAGTTTCTAATCATGGCTTGGTCTTTCTGGTGACCAGCCTCCACCCAGGAGCCCAGCAATGGCCGCCTCATTTGAACAAAAGACACTGCTATCACCCAGGAAATTCCATGGGATTTAGGAACTCTGTGTCAGAAATCGGGGTCAAAAAGCAAATATTAGAACAAAGGATGCTCCTAGTGCTCTTATCACTTAGGAAAGCACAAGGATTTTAAGAGCTCTGTGCCAGGAACTGGGGGCAGATTCATATTCTTTCTCTTTCTCTCTCTCTCTCTCTTCTATTATTTCACACAGACAAACAAGGGCAATACAAGAACCTCCTTGGCAGGGCTAGAATATACACTCATAGTAAATCTAGCAGCAAATTAGATTAGTTAATGAACCCTGAGTCACTTGGTCTAGCAGCACAAGGCACACCTTAAGCTACCTGCTATTCAGCTTACAAAAAAAAAAAAAAAAGCACTAGTGTCTTGAGATCCTTTGGCTTTTCTATCCACCATGTGCTGGCCTCACTAGGTCACCAAAATGTCTATCAGATATTGCTCTATCTCCCCTGATCAATTCCTTTTGAGGCCTCCTTTCATTTGAACTGATTAACTTTTGCTTTTTTTCTACTAAAGTGACTCAGTCTAAGGCCCTTCTTTCCTGGGAAGGCCACTCGTATTTACAGTGCCTATTAACTCTTAAACAATTAGTTAGGCCTGTTAACATACGTGAAAACAGATGGCAACATCTGGACCACACCAAATAGGTGTCACCATCCAGGTGCATCCAAAGCCAAGTTATCACTGATTGCTCTTTTCTGTTCCGATTGCAAACAAAGTGCTAGATTAAAAAATATTAACAGCTGATTTTTACAACACCATCATGCAGAAATGATTTACAATACGGCTAACAAAAAGAATATTCAGTCCTCACAGTTATAAATATGTTCCAAGATCACCTTTTATTCCAAAACGTGTATTGTTTCTATGTAAGTAATGTATGTAGCCTTTTTAAATATCAATTGTTAAAAAATATTTGCAATCAGTTTGCAGTTTGAATTATAAGTGTGTCCAATTCAGCAAACAAGTACAGTTATTTACTCAATGGTTGCTATGATGCCAGAGGATGTACTAGTTTCAGGGTAAAAAAGAGACAGGGAACTTCACTCTGTCTGACTCCCACTCTGGGCAGGTACTCTGTATCTGTTATCTCGTTTAACCCATGCAAGTATCCCTTACCCATGGGTATTATCCTCATCACTATGTTACATATAAGGAACTTGAGATTTCAACACATTCAGTACCTTGCCTGTGGTCTGGAATTCAGAACCAGGACTCCTTGACTTCAAAATTTCTTTTCTTTCCAACTTTATCAAAGTAAGCTCTGTCCAAGAGGACCTTATAGGCTAATAAATAAAAGAGAATAAATACACATAAAACAATTAACGAGGAAGTAATATACAGTAAGATTCATTTGTGTAGCACCAACAGTATAAGTAAAAGAACTGCTAAGGCAAAAAAAAAATCCATGAATATAAGGAAAAGTTTTGATATTCCTAGATCTGGCACAAATATGAATGTACTTACTTAAACAAAAAAAATTAGCCTAGTTCAGAGCAGCTTCCCTGTGAATCTGACTGCAGTGACTCATTAGTTTCCTCTGTCTGTTGTAACAAATTACAGCAAATTGGGTGGCTTACAATGACATAAATTTATACTTTCGCAGTACTGCAGGCCAGAAGCAGTATTGGCAGGGCCACACTCCTCAAGTTTCTAAGAGAGAATCCATTCCTTGTTCCTTCTAGCTTCTGGTAGCTGCTGTCATTCCTTGACTTGTGGCCGCATCATTTCAGTCTCTGCCTCCTAGTCTCCTCTGTAGAAATACCCCTCTGCCTCCCTCTTACAAGGATGCACGTGATTGCATTAAGGGCCCACCTGGATAATCCAGGCTCTTCTGCCCATCTCAAGATTCTTAATCATATCTGCAAAGATTCCTTTGTGCTTTGTTTTTTGCCATATAAGGTAACATTCCCAGGTTCCAAGGATTAAGACGGTATATTTTTTGGGAGGGGAGAGGAGAGACATTTTTGAGTCCACCCCAAGTATCTTTGTGTCAAATAAGTGGAGAACTTTTTAACAGAGTAAATGGGAAGAAAAGTTTGAACGTGCAATCCACTCTGTTCCCTACTTAGAGCCCTTAACCAGGCCAGTGAACCATCCCAGCTGCTATGAGGGTTGGGTGCTAACTGCTCACAGCTGCCTTCTTCTCTGGAAAATTATCTGCTAATATAAGATATTTCACTCCCAGCCTGCAGCCAATGACTGTCTGATACTGGGCTACAAAAGGCCAGCTCTACTGTCCCAATAATAATTAAAAATGTCAACTTAAATGTACTACTCTAATTTAGGAAAACGTTTCCTGTAGGAACTAAATCTGCATCTAGCAAATGAAAATATTACAGCCCATCTTTTTTCACTGATTGAAGTTTTAAACACAAAAACTCCAAATGGTCACAATGAATTATGTAATTGTAATAACTCAAGTTCTGTTTCTTTGTCTTTACCACCATTGTGCTATTATTGTATATTTCACATTTACTATTTAAATGCAAGACTACGTAGCCCCACAGTGATATGAACTTTGCCCAAAATGAGTACCAACAATTCTATCTTTACCAATTAGCTCTCAAAATGAGCACGTGTAGTTGAATCTGCATGTGTTGGGAGCCACTGTATAAACGGGAGAACTTCAAATTAACTTTCAGGTAGAATATAACACTTATTAAAAGATAATGAATAAAAATGTGCAAATTTGAAGCTTAAATATATATTATCATGACTCAACAGAAGCAGAAACAATTGACTAAATTTAGAACTCAGACCATCCAAAGGTTTTTGAGGTAAGAACTGCAAGTGCAGAGTGATAATGACACCGGTCTTCAGTTGGCTTTCTTATTGCTTTTAACTTCTTTTCAGACAATACATCCCTTCCTATTTGTCCCCAGGGCAGAACACTCCCCGCCCTTGGTACTTCCTCAGTTGAGTAAATAGGACAAAGAATTTTGCTTTAATTGATGGCTGATTTTGTTCAATGAAACATAAATTCTACTGGTTTTTAACTAAAACACTGTGAAAAATTCTGTGATCTGTTAGAAAACGGAGTAGAACAAAATTAAACAATTTTTTTTTCACTATAGGATTTCTCAGATCTCGCAAAAATACATTATAACGCTTCAATGAAAAGTTTTACAGGCTTTTCTTTTGTTTTTAAACATGGAGATCTTTTCTCCCAGAGCATCTGGAAAGACTAATGTTCCAAGGATAACACTTTGGAAAACACAGCTGTGGTGGAATTCCATGCAGTTTTTAACTAATACAATAAAGTTTGTTAGTGCCATTACTCTTTAACATTTTTCTGGAAGCTCTAATCAAAGCCAAAAGAAAAAAATAGAAGAAAAAAGAACAAGTAACAAGAGTTAAACCTAATGGAAAGAATGAAACAAGATAATTGCAATGACGTTATCATATCCATTTTTTTAAAGCATTTAGAGGATTAACTGTAATAGAATTAATAACAAAATCCAGTAAAACAGCTAAATAAAAAAGCAATAGACTTCTATATATAAGCCAGTTAAAATATATAATGTACTGAAGTTTCCTTTAATAAAACAATATAAATATATAAAATGTACAGAAATAATTAATTCTAATGGAAATGGCTAGAATTCATATAAGCAAAGCGACAGCACTTTCTTAGAGCTAAGAAAATTTAAATAAACGAAGAAATATAGTATTTCCCTGGATGGAAAGATTGAATACTGAAAAAGATATTATTTATGTCCAAAATACTTCTTACATCTGCTGGTCTTGTTAAAAATCCCAATGGAAAATTATTCGGAAATTGACAAAATACTTGAAGTAATGCAAGTTACTTGAAAATATTTGGAGAAACTATTTCGTAAAACGGAAATAAGGAGCTTCCATCACCAGGTACGTATAAAATATATCTATTGTTAAAATACAACAATTAAATGAGTGATTTATTGATGTAACATGGGATAGGCAGATCTGTGAGCCAACATAAGTAGTTCTGAAACAGATCAGAGAATATGTCTATGATATGATATGATATAGAAGTGATAGATACAATAAGCATTACAAATCAATACAGTGAAGGGATAGATCCAACAAAGGCTAGAATCCTGTTTTCCTGGAATTTGTGACCAGCAGATAGATATATATGTACTTGTATAGTTATAATTATATACTTATGCATGTTATAACTCCTATATATAAAATAGGGGTCTATACTTAAGGTATTATAAATATCGTATAACGAAGGTGGTAAAGGAAAGTGTTAATTTATTAAAGCATGTATAATGTAGTTAAAAGTTTATAGACTAAAAGTCCTTTTATATATTCTCCCCCCCAACACCCTTGAAAAGTACAACACACACCCACACATACACATGCACACAAACTTAAATGTTGATCAAATAAAATACATCAAAATAAACCCAGAAATTACAGAATTGACTACAAAAACAATGAAAAAATAACTAGAAGAAAATAGAGGGAAATTTTAAATGATTACATCATGAATAGAGATTTTTAAGGAAGTAATAAGTTCAAGAATTTGTATTTATCTACAGAATAATGAAAGGACATATGGGCACAAGTAAAAAATGAAAGTGAAAAGAAAAGATCTTAGAATATGTATTTCTAAAAGTATGCTACTGTAAATCAGTTCTGGAAAACAATGATATGCAAAGGTTTAGAAAGTCAATTCAAAGAAAGAAGAATATGAATGGCTAATTAACAAATGAAAAAAATATTCATTCCCTTTATAGACAAAGAGATGAAAATAACATGATAAACGCAATAAGATTCCATTTTTCATTTTTTGAATTGACACAGGTTAGAAACCATAATGATAATCAAAGATGCCTAGGCCGAGGTAACAATGGCCACTGATGGAAGTGTAAATTGCTACAGGTGACCTAGAGGACAATTTGGTAATACGTATCAAAAACCTTCACAAGGGTTTATGCACCTTGAAGTAGAAATTTCATCTCTTGGAATCTTTGGTAAGAAAATAACATGTACAGATATAGATATGATATAAGGAGACTTTTCTGAGTGGGGGTTTTCCTCCTGTATGTCTGTGTGTGTCTGTGTGTGCATACAGGTATGTATGTATGTATGTTTCAGAATAGCAAAATTTTGGAAACATTCCATATGTTCAGAAAAAATAATTATTAAAAAATATATGATACATCTATGTGATGGATCATTGTGCAGCTATTAAAATCATGTTAAAGAATATTTTTGACATAGGACCATGTAATTAAATGTTTCAAGAAAAAGCACGCCAAATTTATTTGTGCATAGTGGCGAAAAAAAGAAGACAGAAAAGACTATATTTAAAAATGTTTTGATGTTCTTATACTTTTCTATAATTTAAATTTTATAGACTGACACACATAACGAATTTATAATCAGAAAAACAAATTTTTTTAGAATAAATGCAAATTTGTCTGTAATCATATAAAGAAACTTGAAAAGCCAAATTTCGAAACAGTTCCCTGGATGTTACCTTATATTTTCGATCACCAGCCTACTAACAGTGGAATAACAGAAGAAAAAATCCCCCACGCCTCAAAAAGCAACAATAAATAACTAAGACAAAATCAAAAAAGTAAACAGAAAAACTTCATTATACTAAAGTAAGTCTTGGAAAAGTAGATTCTAATAAATTTCTATAAGAAACCTTTAATAGAACAATATTCTGCTTTACTGATTCAAACATCCAGTGTCACATTTGGGGATTATTTTACAAATAGAAGCTTTGAGTTTTGTCAATCTGAATTTAAAATGTCATCTTCACTAGCGTCACCTACAAATGTGTCATTTATCCCTGCCAAGGTTGGTAATGATATGCTAAATACTGATTGAGAAATATGATTGATGTCTTTTTTGTTGTTTTAATTCAAAACTAGTTCAAGGCAGCTAGCTGTATATATAAGACTCTTTTCATATTTTAGCAATTACCTTTTTTCTATATGTCTTACAAGAGTAAGATACTTCCTGACTAGAGTATTAGGTTATACGGAAACCAAAACGGTAAGGACTTGACAAATTCCAAAAGGCACACAGTTTCATTGCTTAAAACACTCTCCTGATTTATTTGCATTGCAATAACTAAACCCTTCTTTACCCATAACCTTAATTACCACAATCATTCTTTCTATAACGGCTCTTATTTCCTTGCCTTCTTCTCTCCTTCCAGACTCCAATTTGTAATGTTGCCTCCATGAGGATTCATTATCTGGCGTTCTACACCCTGGCAGAGAGGATTTCTCTCTTCAAGCTGCACTCTCCATGCATTTATAAGTCTCTAGGCGCTCTTACCTGAAATATATCGTTGCAGTCCTGTCTTTATGAGGTGGCTAGCATCCATATGAAAAAAGGGCCATTTTCTATGAAGAAGAGTTAAGCCAAAGACATTCCTTTTTATAATGAGATATAAGTTTCTCATTAAAGATAGAATCTTTCATTTCAAATATTTTAACGTGATGGGCCAGAATACAATCACCCCTTATCATTATATTTGCATGCTCCAAATCTAATGTGCATGTTTACTGTACCATAACTAACTGTATTAATTTTTTAAAAAATTTACCACACATGCTTGAAAACCTGGGAGCCATCTAGACTAGTCCTTAATTAAGCTAGGACCAATTCCTTTAGGATGGACCATCCAAATGTTGCCCAAACCTATCCTCTCTCTTTTTGCTGTAAAAGTCCTGATAAAGTCTTAAGTTTCCAGTATCTTATTGAGGCCTGCTAGTACCATGATCTATCCACACCAATACATCTTCCTTTTCAAAAATTTATATCTGATCTTGTCATACCTATATGAAAAAAATTCTCTAACAACTCCTTGCATTAATTATCATAATAACAGCTACAGTGAATTTTCAAAGAAATTTTCAAAGAAAATTGAAAATGGCAGTGGCATAACAGAATAAAAGCGGATTTCTTACTTTATCAGTCCAATGTAGGTGGTCTTGGTTAGCAGAGTGGTGCTATGACGCATCCCAGTTATTCAAGAACCCAGGTTGCGAGAGACTGTGCTCTCTTCTACATGTCACTTCCAAGGTTGCCCTGCAGGTCATTATTCAATCAGGAGATGAGAGGAAGTGGAGAAGATTAATAACTGTTTTTTCACCACCTTGACCTGGGAGTGACACGTAACCCTGCTGCTTACATTCAATCAGTGAACGCTAGTCACCATCTGGATTCACCAGAGACTAGAATATGTAGACCCTGGCTGAGAAGCCATATCTCAGTAAGAAATGCACGGAAATGATCTAGCCCCTTGCTAACGTGCCACATATTCCCTTTACAAACACACATCCCAGTGCCCTCTAAGTGTGCTGTTCCAGGATTTCACCATTAAGCTGCCAGATCTCTGCATAAGCTGTTTCCTCACCTGGATTTCTCTTTCTCTCCTTGATAGTTTCCTGAATCCCAAAAGTAGAATTGGGAAGTTCTCAAACTCATTTTTTGTAGTAACTAATACGTATAACACATTTGATGCATGGCTGTTACATATCTGAGTCTTCTACTCCATAGTAAACTCTGAAATCAGGGATCACTTTATGTTATTGAAAGGGTTTAGAACATGCCACCCCAAAATATGCTTCTTTGGCACATTGATTATTTTGAGCTGAAGACACTTGAGAAACAGGAGATGCAGGAAGGTCTCTCTGACCTTCTCCTTTCTACCTAAAAGGCGGTCATAAAATATTCTATGAGAAAAATGACTTCCTTGTACTGAGAAGAACATTTTATCACCTCTGGGAGTCAATGCTGAAATAGATCTGTACAAACAAACCTACTATAATAACCTGTATCTTCCATTAGTTTCCTCCACATATTTTCTAGTCACTGTCTAGTAATTTACTACCCCTAGCCCAAGCCTCTTTTTCTTGTCACGTTCCGACAATTTATCATTCCTTGTTTTAAAAAGTAAATAAGCTTTGGTGACTTACACCTTCTTTGGGTCTTCATTTTCCTTTTGAAGACTCTCACGTATATGTAAGAAATATCAAATAAAATTTGTATAATTTTCTCTTGATTGTCTTGTGTCAGTTTAATTCTTAGCCTCAGCCATAGCACTTAGGAGGGTAGAAGGAAGTTTTTTCCCCTACATTGAGTTGCTTTAGGGAAGGAAAATGCCTGCTTGGGTAACGAATGTATCCCAAATTTTTAACACATGTCTGGGCACATAATAGATGGTTGATAAATATTGGTGAATAAGTGAATGCACAAACTTTTGCATTCTTAGTATCTATCAGTGTTGACACTAAACTTAAGGAATATGCATGCAAAGAAGAAAGTAAAAAGTAGGAAAGAAAAAAGGGGATGAAGGGAGGGAAACTTGCTGGGTTCTGCAGCATAGCATCCCTTATTTCAAACGTCATCTTCAACAATTTGGGGTTTGAAGTCATAACGAATACTATTATTTAAGTAAAATAAATGATTAAGCAAATAAGTTCACATCATAATCGGAGACTTATCCATGAACAGAGAGGGCCATGACTTTCCTTAATGCAGGTTATTAAAGAGACTTCTCATTTACATACAACCCTAGCTAATCTTCAATCTCTAAGTCTCAGTAAACATTATCTAGGGGGACAAAATTAGAGAATGCTGCACCAGGAAGATTTGACAAAGAAAAGTTGAAATATAGAAATGTCCTGAATCTCAGACTGAAAATACTCAAAGAAAAGAAGAATCTTTTATAGCTATAGTTTGAAAAATATAGATATTGTGTTGAATGAGGCTATGAAAATTCACTGGGGAGAGCTGAGAGCTCACAGAGAGCTCATAGTTACAGAATTGTCTAGAAAGTACCTGAATGCTAAAATAAAACTCCTTATAAAAATCTATTTAAAGTTTTTTCAAACGTTTGGAAAGTTTCCATGAAATATCTCCAACCAAGTGTTATTAATATGAAAGAATTTTGTTTTCCTCTTGGCTCCACGCTGGTTGTCCTGGGATGTGTTCAGCCAAGAGGCACTTAAGAAGTTCAGTGAATGACTTCATTATGTATAAAAGGTAATGAGCTTAAGTGTTCTACACTGGTAGCAAGAGAAATGTCTTCACTTTCTCAAACTCTTTTTCCTCTAGAAAACTTGATGCCTTTGCTCCAATAGTCATCCAGTGAGTGAAGCTCCAAGGGCAAAACATGCTTTCCTCCAGGACTTTTACCTTATTATCAAACACTGGAGATTGCAATGGGAAATGTTCCTTCTTTTTTTCAGACAATCACTTAAATTCATATCCCTGATTTCTAATTGTTGTATTCAAGATCTGAATCTAATTATCTCTCATTGTAAGATTCCCTCATTTTATCTAAAGCCCTCTTAAATCCTGTAAACTCAATTTCTTTTATTAACTCCATCATCTAGATTCAGCTGTTGTTTTCATTTATTTCAGCTGTTCAGGAATATCATTCAAGGTATTGAGAATGGAAATACAAAATGGCATTGACATAGAATTAACTCTATGATCTCCACAAAATAATGGCAAATTCAAGATCTAGAAGCAGCACAGGATTGCTGCAATTGATCTCCCTGGGAAGTAGACTCTGAGATGGAATCTAGCGTGCAGGAAGTTTAGTGTGGTGGGGATCTCACCTATGGAAGGGAAAAGAAAAAAGCAGGACTGGGAAAAATGAGAAGTCGAACTGCAACATCGTCTCAGTGGAAGTCGCAGATGACTCTGCAGGGAGTTGTGAAGATGAGACACTCCTTCAAACCTTACCCCACCTCGGGGTTAGACAGCGGGACCCTTACACCTTTGATTGGTCATCGGCTGCAGGCTGTCCCAGGAAGTGCACATGACTGAGCGAGGCAGAACTCTACCCACAGCTGCACCTGGAGGGGGCTGAAAACTGACGCTCCAGCAACTAGAAGAGTCAATCCTTTATTCCTGAAGCATCCTTTGGGCAGCAAGTCACAGCATCCAGCACAGGACTGTAACTATACTTAGGTAAAGTAGTGCAGAGAGCCTAAACACCAAAGAAGCTAAGATGCGAATAAGTGGTTGAAATTTGTGTTGACAGCAGTCAGTGAGAGTGGTTGATATGGAGCAATCACAAGGGAAATGCAACCAGCATCCCTCATTGGAAAAGTCTGGAAATATTAGGCACTGCACATTATATAACTGCACTTCTGTTTCCTCATTTGGAAAGTTGAAACGTTAATACATTCCTCACAATGTTATTGGAAACATGTTTAAATCTCTTCCCTTGGCCAAATGAGCCACATCCCTTCATCGATCTCAAGCACTGAGGGAAAATAGGAGGGAGTCCTCCCACGCAACAGCATAGGAACTCTGCAGGGGACTCGAAGCAAGGTAGTTGCCACCTTGAGCCGATTTGATTAACAATCCATTGATTGATTTTTCACTAGTTTCTATGCAACAATTTTCACTGGGCACACACTGACCTTGTCAACTCCTGGGGCTCTGCTAAGATCATGAGTCAACAGAACAGTGAAGTTTCTCTTCTCTAAATGGAGAATGACCAACAGGGTAGTTGACCTGCCAGACGGAAGACCTGACCTGACTTCACGCATTTTAATATTTACCTCATCATCCTTCGTATAACTACTCTTTCATGAAAGAAGTAGAACCACCCCTTACATCCTTCCCCCTGTTCACATGTGGGAAATGTTTGGCAAACTGGTATGGTGGTCAGACCAAAGAAATTTCAGTCCACAAAACTTGTGGTATATTACAGTACCCACCGAGTTTGATATTCCACTCCAAAGATTGTGATAATTATATTTTCTTATATAAATAAAATAAAATTAGAAAAAGAATGTAAAACTAATATTTATTTAAATATACATACAGAAAGTCATTTGCAGCACAAAGAGGGTACAAAAGAACCCCTGATGGAATGTAAGTATTAGATCATTAAAATTGTGCTGCGAATGACTTTAAGAATAATAAAAATTCACTTCATAATCTGGATTCTATTAACAATAAATGCCCAGTTACACTATTGCACTTTTACTAATCTATTAAGCTGATGTTTTAAAATTACTTATAAGGAAATGTTAGTATGGAATATAATAAAATACCATACTGCAGCTATAATATGTTGGATTTTAATTACTATTCTTATAAAATATGAATTAATATGGTGGCAATTCACTTGAAATCTAATTAACTAGCCTTAGTTATCTTGCTCAATGTCTGCAAATAATCTTTACAAAGTTAACATATTAATAAGAATACTATTATGCATTTCCCCAATTTAATTTCTATTTAATTATATTACTAAACTTGATTTGTCTCCCAGCAAAGTATCAATTTTGTAAATAGTATTTGTAACAGTCACTTGATCATAGGTCTTAAAAACAACCCAGTGCCTCATTAATTCTGCGTAAATTATTAAATGTATCTGTGCTTAATGTCCAATGCCCCAATTTTCTGCCACTCTGCACCAGTGCTGCTATGGCTGTTTCACAGATTTCTTACTAAGTGAAATAAACACCATGTGGAATCCCAATTCCCATGTCCTAGGCATCTGTCTTGATAAATAGTCTGGCATTGAAGAGGCAGAAGGAAACTGGCAGGAGAAAGAGATGCCATAGCAAGGGCAAGTTATCAAGGTCAACTCACAGGTCATGGATAAAATAGTACATTATTTGTAAAACTTGACATTGTGTATTTAAAAAAAATACTAATGATATTCTGAGTTTCATTCATTTTTTTAATATTTGTGCAAAGCAGCTCAAAATTTCCTGCTAATACAGGGAGGAATATAGTATGTAGCAGAGAACTGGAAATCTAGTGTAGTTCCATCAGCTAAACAGAGGCTCATCCCAGCTCCCTACTCTTTCATCACCTGGATGCTAAGATAACAGGTTGGTGCAAGCTCAGGGGCTTGTTATTTTCCTCGTGGGACATCACACATTATGGGAGCGACCAATATCCCTTGCTATATCCAATTATGAGAGATTTTCACAATATCCAGAATTACAATAACTTCTTAAGCCTCTTTGATCAATCTCTTCCCATTTACGTGCATGTTGAGGTAAGGTAGGTGGTGCAAGAGGGCAGAAGTAAACTTTCCGTGTGAATTGATCTGCACTTGTCACTTTTGCCCTTTATCCTGAGAGATTTCCGATTCTATCTTGTGTGTGTGAACTCCTGGCATTTTATGATCTTTAGCATCCGCCCAAAGGGGCCATGCTAATGTTCTGTACCAAACTTGAAAAGTCCTCAATTTATATTCCTTCCTATAGCCTTATTTACACAGACAGCTGGACATAGTCCAAGGTATGGAGAGAGGTTCTTTTTAACAGATTTTCACTCCATTAGCTAAAAAGGAAAGGAAAAGAGAATGCAGATCTGGATTTCTGGCCATTCAAAGCCACCTAGTCTTGAATATATGTGGCAGACATAGGATAAAACATGGTAGATTTAGTGGGTTTTGGGGGATCTCAGATATTTTTAAAATTAATATCAGGCCTTTGAGTGAGTATTCAGATTAAAATTCAATAGCACCACCTTTTCTAATTGAATGGGGTCATGATATGGGATGAATGGATGGCTAGATAGATAGATAGGTGAAAAATGTGTAATCAGAAAGTCATCCCCCTTTCCCGTAGTAATTAGAAAAATTCGTGGACCAAAGTATGAGTGAAAGTCAGTGGAGATAAAAATGATCTTTTATATTTACATAGAGCCTTAGACTCTACTGAGTATTCTCATCAATATATCAATACTAACTCATTTGGGCCAAACAAGATCTTTCAATGAAGTAGAGATTATAATCCCCATTTTACACGTGAGGAAACCAAAGCTTGATGTGATTAAGTGATCTGCCCAAGTTTCCCTGGCTAGTAAATGATGCTCCTAACATTCGGACTCAGAACTTTGAACTCTAAGCCCAGTTAGTGTTCTTTTCCCTCTGCCTCACGGTTGAGTCTTGTAAACAGATTTAGAGAAACTACAGCAGACATTGTAACTCTTTTTCCCCGCAGCTGTTACTACTTCTGGGAGGCTGTTTCTTTAAAATCTGTGTGGGTGTCCTAACCTTCAGCCTTAATACTTTTAGGGCATTTGGACCAGAAATATAAAAAAAGAACATTTGACCCTCCACACTAATTTGGGGGCTTCCCAAACCAAAGGGATTTCTGTGATTCCTTATTCAGAACCTAATACTGATGGTCCTAGGTGAATGGGGAATGAAGGCAGGAAGGCAGCACTGTCAACCAGAAAATAAGGATTAAGGCCTACAGCCTATGACACAGGATTAAGGCACACGACAAAGAAATTCTAGCTTCAGCTTCTTGCCTTCCCACTAGGAAATTTGGGGATTTGGGGGCTATGAAATAGGCCCACATAAGCATAGGAGCATCAATAACAATGATAAAAATATTTATCATTAATTAGGTTCGAGGCAATATGCAAAAACATTGACATTCATTATCCAAATAATGCTGTAACATAGGTTCTACTAGCATCCATTTATAAATTAAAAACAAAAAACCAAGAAACAAAAAACCCCCTGAGGTCTAGAAGTCTAAGTAACCTCCCTAAGATCAAAGATTTTCCCAGTGAGGGTGGTAGCATTTGAGAGTGGGCTATTTGATTCCAGAGAATGTGCTCTGAATCACTAAGTAAGTTATGCTGCCTTGGTAGTTTTGGTAGAGAAATACAGAAAATGGGAGTAGGGTACATGACTCCTAATGGCTCACGGGAAAAAATTATAGCCAAAGAAAATATGGTAGAGCTGTCTAAAGTACACAAAAGTGACTACATAAATTCTGGAATATAGGTCATATTTCTTTTTTATTTTGCTAAATTTAGATCATGCATCTCAAGGTTTGTGATATCACCTCCAAGGGGGTGAAAATTGGTTGTTGGGGGACATAAACATCTGACTGTTTTTCTGTGTAAAGCTCAGATGTACACATGGTACATAAACAGATATCTTGTAGTAATCTGTAGTATTAATATTTTATGAGGCGGTCGTTTAGAAAAACAAATGTCTAAAAAGCCTCCTTGGGGGAAGATAATGAAAACAAAGATTGAGAAAGATTAATCGAGATAAACAATTAAAAAAAATTGAAACTAGGAGCACTTTGGTAGAATTCAATGGAGACTACATTTTAAATACCACATGAAAGGTGTCAGTGAGCTGTCTTCCTTCCTTCATAGTCATTTTTGTTACACCACTCTAGAGAAAATGTCCATATTGTTGTGAAAAAGCATTTTGGTGACCCTAAATTTGATCCAGTTTGTCGTGGCAAAGCAGGACATGAAGGTCTTGGTAAGATCATGCAGTAATGTTCACTGTACGCCCCACCACATTTCTCAGCCCCTTTCCAGTTAGGTGAGCCCAGATGGCCAGTGCCGGGTAATGGGCTCAAAGCAGAATTACCAAGTCTCACTTGTAGGGCAAAACATTCAAGAGCCAATGGCAGCATTCCAGTTGGCACATCTATAAATTGGCAGAGCCTCACACAGTCTGAGTGCTTGTGGGACAATGTGGAGAAGTGCGTCTGCGTTAGAACTGTAGGCCGAGTGAGAAGGCAGCTCTACTTGTCTTAAGTCACTGAGGTTCTGGAGTTAGTTTGTTACAGTCTCATAGTCTAGCCTACCCTGAAAAATGCAAAGGTGATTGCTAACTTTGAGATGTGGAGCTGGTATCAGGGTCCCAAATTTATAAATCCCTGCAGTGACGTTATAACCTTGCCAAATATATTGTTGTATAAAGCCCCAGCTTTGTGCACCAAATATAAATGTTTCATAAACCTCCTAATGGAAAACCCACAGGTTTTCCCAAGAAGCAACATGTTCTAACAGTTAATTCTTAAAGAATTCATTCCAGTGACCTCAATGGTGAATCTTAATAAAAAAGTCAACTCTCAAGGTGGGGTTGGCAGGATTAAAAAAGAAAACATCATAAAGCAAATATTACCAGTGCTTTGGGCATTATTTTTTATTTTTATTAAAATATGTTTGCCTCCAGCATTTCTTTTAAGCCTAGCTTCATTTCTTTTAAAACCTGGGCCTATGGGCCAGTGCTTATTTGCATGTTAATTACTAGCTAAAGGCATTTCATGCTGATCCAAGTTCTTTAACCAATTAATGAACCAGAAAAAGATGATCTTTCTTGGAGGAGAATTACTTACTTTCATCATCATTACCATTGAATTGCATTCATTGTACCCATTGCCTTACACTTCAAACTCTTTCATGAATATATGAGTAGAAAATTAAGTAGTTGTGCTTGGATGCCACTGAGTATCTCATTGCGTATATCTACACTTAGGAAACATGCCAAGCACTGTGGATATGTAACTGACACTAAATGGGCAAAAGGAAAGTCTAAAAACAGTCTTCTTGCCATACTGGAATCTTCTTAGAAGTAGTTATATTCTGCCAAAGCTCTTAGATCTTTTGGTGAGGCTCTTTGTAACCCCTCGATCATAGAATTGTTAATGATGTATTTAGAGACACTTCCCACCAATAAGATGGAGAGTCTAGTGAGAGTAAAAAATAAGTAAGACCGAGTCAAACGCTAAATGGTTGTCTAACAAAGGATGAAAACTGAGATGTGGCTAATGATGCTTAGGCAGAGTACCTAAGTATTTGGTTTCCACATCTTATAGGAGGGTTCCACATAATCATGAGAATTTTAAAAAATCTATGGCAGTTCATAACAGCTGTTTCAATGATGGAATTTACATAAATAGACGCAAATTCCTTCATGCATGGCATTACTTAATTTCAATGACTAACGCAGTTGATCTTGGCAACTGGAGACACAGTTCTAGTTCTTAGCCTAAGAGTTTTAGAAAATGCATGAGCACAAATAAATCACAGTAATATATTATTTCTCCAAACCATCCATTTCTTGATGATCTTGACTCTGGGGACTCGTTGGTTTACCAATGTTTACAATAAGCAATGACAACACCCTGTCCTGTTCATTCCCTCGTCCCAGGTATTCTGTTGTCTCACTACAGCCCCTCATTCCCTAATAGAGCAGAGATGCAAAACTACTAATATATGTGCCAAGAAACATATTTTTGTTCATGTGCTTCTTTGTTTTTTTTTTTTTAGAATTAATTGATATGATATGCTTTAGAACAGGGTGTGCCCCTGGAAGAAGGGAACCAAAATTTTTCTATTTCTTTAATTCAGTAATTTCAGACCAATTTAACAGTTTAGACTCTCTGAATAACTCAATCTCTGTTTGGGTAATTCAATAAATATACCTTTCTTTCAGATTTAAATCATCCCTCTAACAAAGCTCTTCTCTTCTATCATCAGTGTCACATGGGAACTGAGGGACACTACAGAGTGGAACCCAGCTGTGCCTCACCAGGCTCTGAGGGCCTCCATGTTGCAGCATTTCTGTTTGCTGCTTTATCTCTGTCAATTAGAACAGAAATCAGCACTGAGTAGGCACTCAATAAATATCTGTTGAATGAGTAAAGGCACAAATACACAGGGTTCTTCTTCAAAAGAAGTACCAAGTAGCGCAGGAGCATTTGAGGTTCTCTTCACTTTGTCACAATCCATCAAAGCCCTGGAGCAGAGATATTGAAACCTAGTCTATGGCCTTACTTCTGTTACCATTTTTGCCCACCAGCTCTTCGTTCTTAGCAACCAGAAGGAGTCTTCCTCAAACTTTCTCTTCCCGCCTGTATCACCTTTATGTAAAACATTTCGTTACTCCACCTACTAAGTATAGCTCTTGGTCAGCTAAAGAAGGGATCGTGAAATTTAGTGAATTCTCTTTCCCCACATCTTGTTTTCTACTCTAGTGTTAAACAGGTCCATATCAGACCATTCCATATTTTATTTTAGGAGGTAAGCCTCTAGACTCAGTCTCAGAGAAAGAAGGCTGATTAAAAGGCATGAGGGCAGAGTAAATGCATAGACTTGATATTTGCAAAATATTCTTTCTGTTTCATGAGGAATTGTAGGAGTATTTAGAATGACTGACAGAAAAGGTGAGGGCCATTTTGAATGGAAGTTCACAGTTCAGTAGTAACTGATCTAGAGAAAAAAAGTAATTGGTATAAATTTGGTCAGAGACTCCATTTCTACTGGTCACTTCACCAGCCTGAGTACTCTCTCTTGAGTACGTGCCAAAGGCTAACATCAGTGATTGGTTCAAGTAGAAGAGGGGACACATGGTAATGGGAATAGTGAAACTGTAATACTCAATAAACTCTATTAGTTAGGACCTTCTCTCTGCTTGCTTTGTATGATGTTCCTGCTGTTCCAAGTGTTCTTTTAGTTATTAGTATTAAATATCCTCATGTTGTCATCATATATCCACTGATGAGGACATACCCTAAAACACTTGCTGAAAGAGAATGGAAGAAAAAAATGGCATGCCGGCTGTTTTGCTTTTATCCCACCTGCCTATGCTAGAAGATGTTGAGTTGATTAAATTATCTATGCTCCAATATTGGTTATGATGAGGGGAGCCCTTCAGATTAGTGCTATGGAGCCTGCCTTCAGTTGCACATCAGAGTCTCCAAAGGAATTTCTAGAAAATACTGATTCTTGGACCCTATCTTCAGATATGCTGATTTAACATTTCTGGGTTGGGGCCCTGGCATTGATTTTTTTCCAAAACTCTCCAGGTGCTTGTAATCGGAAGCTTCGGAGGCGGAATTTAGAATCACTGGGGTTGTGAAAAGAGCATCAGATTTAGGGCAACTCTGTCACCAATTGTCTGATCCTAGGCAAGCCACATCACTCCCCGTACCTCAGACTCCTCATCTTAAAACTGGGGTGTAATAATGCTAACTCATAGGATTATTTTGAAGAATACCTTTGAGAGTACACAATAATATATTTGGAGACTCCAAACTTCTATACAAATATTTACTATATACCTGAAACTTAAGTGATTACTCAGATTATGTTAAGTGATTTGAGGCAGGAAAGCATAAAAACAACATCATCACCTTCATAAACCACTCTGCCAACCCCAGGAGAAGGTCCTAGCAAATCTTATATGGAATATACTTCCTGTGACCTCAGTGAAGCACTGTAGTGATGGAGTTACCTTCTTTAGGACTATATAAATTTCTCTCTGGAGACCATACCTAACAAAACTGAATTTTATTTTAAATTCATTTTTACCTAGGTAATTCTTATTTCTATGTCTCCTTTTCAGAATGGAGTTTTTTGAGGGTTTTTTTTGGTGAGGAATATTGGCCCAGAGCTAACTAACATCTGTTACCAATCTTCCTCTTTTTGCTTGAGGAAGCTTGTCAATGAGCTAACATCTGTGCCAATATTCCTCTATTTTATGTGGGATGCTCCCACAGCGTGACGTGAGGAGCAGTGCTATGTCTGTGACCAGAGTCCGAACCTGGGGACCCCAGGCTGCCAAAGCAGAGCTGACGAACTTAACCACTACGCCATGGGGATAGCCCCCAGAATGGAGTTATAAAGTGCTGTGGATCCTCAGAGAGGAACTTGCAGATGGAATGCAAAGCCTATGTGTTTGTTATACCCATTGCTTGTTTGTGATACTAAAGGAGTAGGGGACCATTTGAGTGTGCTATTGTTTGCAATAATAAACTGTAGGAATATAAAGAGGGGGAGAAATTATCTTAAAGCAGGAGACAGCCTGAGGATAGGATACACTTGTATATTATTCCAATAAAAATATCCTAAGTGGATTGTTGGAACTATTCCTGAATGGAAGGAGACAACATGACTGACAAAAAAGGAAAAAAGACAGAACTAGCCAAGCACATGAAGAGCACATTTGAATGTTCCCAAGAAGAGGTGGTTTGATTCCCGAGTAAGGGCTCAATATACAGACTGGAGATGTACAATCTTTTAAACACCAGCCTAGGAAACACCTGCATCTCACGGCATGATTTCTGGCTACTGTCTCTGAGTGGCTTTGCCTTCAAGTCAAAGGGCCATAAATCAGCTCAAATTCTTACCCAAAGCCACAGAAGTAAAGCTGAACCCTGGGTATATCCTGCACATACCACCGCAGACAGAGCCCAGAGAATTCCTAGGCAGATTTCTTCCAGAGAACCAAAATGGAAGACTTCCAGTAGTAGAGCTGAGGAGGCTGTGCTTAACTCTCCATGTGGCTGAAAGACGTTCTCAACACATTCATCCTTTCCAATGAAGCTTTGGCCTGGAGAGCTGTGTTCCACTTAATCTCTGACTCAAATCAACAATCAAGGATGGAATATTATCCTTGGTGACCTCGTGTTAGAGACATCAATCGTTACTATGATAATCTTGCATCTTTGAAACTTGATGTTGCATGCTTAGAAGATGAACTCCTCCTCCGTTTTTTGGATAGAATGTCAGGCAAATTTTAGCTTCAGTAAAATATATTTATGTCTTACAATCATAGAAGAAAATAGGCACGTGGTCCTGAAACTATGTATGCAATAAATAGCCTCTTTAAATGAATCATCCCAGGAAATAGAGTGTTATTTCTATTCCAGGCCTTTGCTGATCTACATTTGCTTTAAGCTACATATTTCAACATTCCTGACATCTAGAAATGCAGTGCATAAGCTGTAGCTCTTACATCTGCCTCATCTCACTTTCCCCTTTCGCCTCAATTCTAAAGCATGCCATACATTTCACTCCAAATGTTTCCCAGGTTCTTTTGATTATCTTATGGTCAGATGATGACCATACTTGGTGTCAGTGCAGACATTTCAGAAACCTGAATAAATAGGCTTTCAAAAGGAATGCCAGTGTTAGAATATGATGAAGCAAAGATGTGACTTCCCGCCAAGCTCCAGAGATTTGAAATCTTTTCTGAAAAGATGATGAAGAGCAGGTCCTTCTGTCTCTCTCAGGGTTGTTCTAGTGCCAGCCAGATGCTCAGTGGAGCCAGGCTGTTAGCACGTGCCTTGCCAGGGAACTGTAGAGAGAAACACGAGACACAGCGCATCAAGACCTTGTTCCAAAATGATGTTCTTTGGGGAAAAAATATTTAGCAAAATCCTCCTGATGTTCAAATAGCATGTATTTTATGCACAGCCTAAATTAATAAAATGATGGCAATAAAAACAGATTTCACTCTTTATTTATACCCCAAGTGTTCCAGAATGTTTTTCAAAGCAATTGGTCAAACAGAACTTGGAAGCCAGCCTTCCACTTATCTACAGACATGAGAATGGAGACAGCTTAGATAATTAAATCCACTAACAGGGTCACATGCAGGAAAGGCTGAAAATAAATGATGTTTGTTCTCAAAAGTTTTTCTGTACCTGTAAAGACCTGGGTTTTAGACCCAGCTCTGTCACTACCTAAACAAATGGCCCTGGTCAAGTTGTTCTGCTTCATCAGGGTTAGGTTAGCTTATTAGTTTTTCTCTCCAGCATCTCTATAGTATTCAATGATTTCTTTCTTTCTTTTTGTTTTCACCCTTTCCTTCAAGTTCACTTTCTACCAAGAACATTTAGGACAGATCATCACTGCAAGTCAGGCTGCCCATTCTCTACACCAGTTGTTCTCCAAGTATACTCCAGCAGCAGCAGCAGCAGCAGCAGCACCTGGCAACTTGCAGAAGTGCAGATTCTCAGGCCCCACCCCAGTCCTGCTGAATCAGAAACTCTGGGGATGGGGCCCAGCAATCTGCATTTTATCAAGCTCTCTAAGGTGGCTCTGATACACACTAAAGTTTGAGAACCACTGCTTTAGCCATGTCCTTCCATCTCCCTCATGACCCTCATTTAGTTAAACTCTTTGAGTTAGAGTACAAACACCTGGGAATAAATTTCTTATGAAGTAACAGAGTCAAGAGTAGAACCCGGAGCCAGGAGAACCTGAAATGGAACACCGGCTTTGCACTGTGCTGGGACAAAGCTGTGCGACGTAACCCAAGCCATTATCCTCCCTCTCCTCGTCTGCAAAATGTAATAAAAGCACTGCCTACTTCAGGGGGCTGTGGTGAGAGTTATGTGATACTATTTGTATGTAAAAAATAATCAGCACTCAGTAAGTGGGAGCTATTACTCTTGGGTTATGTAGGTATTTTGGTAGTGTTATTTATTGTTTTACCTAGAAAATCAAAAGAAGAACAATGTGAAAATTTGGGATTCACTGAGTGTGGGAGGCAGAATAAAGACCCTTCCAAGATATCCATGCCCCAATCCCCAGAATGTGTGAATATGTTACTTTACATGGCAAAAGTGATTTTGCAGTTGCAATTTAGGGTGCAAACCTTGAGACGAGGAGATTATTCTAGATGACTTGTGTGGGCTAACTTTAATACATGAGTGCTTAAAAGTAGAGAACCTCTCCTGGCTGCGGTCAGAGAGAGATGCAATGATGGAAGAAAAGTCAGAGAGATGCTGCATTGCTGACTGAAGATGGAGGAAGGAGGCCAAGAGCCAACAAACGTGGGTAAGATCTAGTAACTGCAAAAGGCAAGAAAATGAATTCTCCCCTCCAAGCTCCAGGAAGGAATGCAGGCCTGCTCGCTCCTTGATTTTACCTCAGTGAGACCTATGTCAGACTTCTGAGCTACAGAAACGCAAGATGATACATTTGCATTAAGTCACTGTGTTTGTGGTGATTTGTCAAGGCAGCAATAGAAAATGAATACATCGGGTCACTGGAATGATATTTGGGAAAGTTTCCTTTAATTTACCCCATATACATAGCTGCTTAAGATGTCTCAGTGTATGACTGACTGTCCCCAAATCATTCCAAACTTCCTCTTGGCTAGCAGCTTTAACTTACTCCCACACTTATCCAAGGCTACTTTCAGCTCAAGCTCCTCATTCTTTCCCCCATCTGAAAGAAAGAGGAACTAATAAGCCTTGAATTAACGACCGGAGAAGCAAAGGACTTGGCTAATCTATAAAATGGATAAGCAGCCGCTGAATAATTAATTGCAATTTAACTGTGGTTACAGCTTCTTATCTAAACAAAGATATAGTATATTCAGGATACTTAAAGCTGTAAAGCAGTAAGCTCTTCCTCTAAATTCTTCTTGGAAGTCTTTGGGAAAGACACCCAGGGTATATTATATGTAAAGTGTATGTATTTTGTAGAATATGAAATACTACTTGTACTAATGATGAGCATCATTATGATGGTCACCTTTATCATTAAACAGCCTTTTAATAGTTCTGATGACTAGGGAAGTAAAGAGGAAAATCAATGGTAAATTTAGATAGAGAAACTGATCTTTTCTGCTGCGCTCTGAAATAAAAAAAATGAGAAATAATACACTGGGGTTAAATATATAGGATTCTGGTGTTTATTAGTTTCCAGTGATACTGTTAAGTCAGAAAAGAAAGAAGAATATTCTGGAACTATCTTTAGTTTATATATTTCTGAATGTAATTCTCTACAAAAGAAACCAGCCGCTACAACAGGGATTAATATACACAAAAGTTTAAACAAATTATTAGTGTATGTATACTTTAATATTAAGATTTTATGTACTGCGTGTAAGCTCCTGCTCCTGCTGTGAAATTCGGGGTGTGTGAAATCTAAACTTTTTTTTAATTTGATCATATTTTCTTTTAGTGACAAGCTCTAATGGCTTAATGACTGATGCAAAAGCAAATGAACGATAAGAAAGCACAACAAAGGTGCATTCTGTTCATTTTTTCTATTAATTCATACGCCAGTAATCATGTTATCTGTCTGTGGTATGGAAATTTTTCATTGGGTTGCTGTTCAGTTTATACTTTTTAGATGTCCATTTTGCATGGTTTACTTCCACATGTATGTTACTTAATCTCTAAACCGTCTGCCACAAGCAGGCCGCACAGGTGAGACATGGAAAGAGCTCACATTGCTTCGCATCTTTGTATTGTACTCAAGACTGACCAAACACATTTGGAATGCGCATATTTCAAGCACACAATGGATAATACCATGTGATGGCAAATAAATTGATCTCTTCATTTCCAGGAGGCCACTCTGGCCACTCTGATTTACCATATTGAATTCCTTCAGCCACAAAACACCAAATTCCTCATCTATTACTATGGGTTACTTTGACTTTGAATGCACACAGAATATGAACTGGGCAAAAAGTAATAATCTAAACATTCAAGCCAAAACACACATTATTTTTCAACCCATCATTTTTTAACTTTAGAAGAAAGATTTTGAAAATTTTTACTTACATTAATCAGATAATTGAGTTTATTTTATTATTTGTGTCTAAATTCAGTTTTTGCACGCAGGACTTCATTGTGGAGAAAATGGAGATTTCTTGGGTAGCGTACAGTTGAGTTAAGCATATTTATTTTTGAGACTGTTTTAAAAGTGACATCCTTAGTAACAAATTAAACATTGTGCATGTATAATTTTGAAAGCATCTTGAAGTTTTCAGCAAACCTACATCCTCCTAATCTTCCGGCTAATTATTCATCATACAGTGGGTGGTTGTTGACATCTAAAATGAGGCAGTCAAACACATATAGTCATATGCTCCCAGCTAATTTGTAATGTATAGGAAGGAATTTTCCAGCTTTAAATAAAAATAGAAAAAGCCAAAACAACTAGCTTGGAGCCAAAGTCCCAAAGGAGATCCCACACACTAGTTTCAGGTTTACTTATTCACATCTGCTGCCATTTCTCTAAAATGGCTCAAAGAACTATAAGAAACACGTAATATCCTCTACTCATGTACATCCTTGAGTAGCCTGTTTCTCCTCACTAGACAGTCATGCTGAAACCTCACACCTTCTTGAAAAGCTTTGGATTCAAATACTTGTGAATTATTGCCAGTTAGTTACCTAACTAACTGAATAATATAGTTAGAGTTGATAAGCTACAATCCAAGGAGGTTTTAAGAAAAGAATTCTTTCTGTATATACATTATTATTTTCTCCTTTGCTAATCCTTACCATACCATATTTGTACATCTTCTACATAAAGTATACCATCTTAACAGTTTAATGAAGTGACTCTGGTTTCATGTTGCCTGGTGAATTGCACCTGAATGAAAACGTCTTCAGTTCATTAATCAAAGAGGCTAAACTGGGTTATTCTTTTCTTACTATTCATTCACTGGCACTTATGTAGAGTCGTGATGAAAGAGTCATTACTCACTGGCAGGAATATAATGAAAGAAATAGAGTAGACAATGAAGAAGTGCAAATCTGGATTTCTACAGAAGAGAAAGTTCTCTTGATATTAATCCCCAGTCCAAAGGCACCAGATAGCTCACTGAAGTGTAGAATTGCTGATCTCCAATTCATTTATGTGTTCAGTGGGTACATACTGAGTATCTACCATGGCATGTATGCATTCTGTTAGGTGTAGGCATGCAACAGTGAACAAAACAAATTCCCTGCTCTGGGTAATATATATTCAAGTGGGAGTGAAGGGTGTTAAACAAAATGGCTAACTAAAATATACAGCCTATTAGAGAGGGGTATAAATGATAAACAACTGATAAATGATAAGTATAAAGTAACATGAAGGAAACGGAAGTGTGAGGGATAAAGGCTAAAATTTAATGTTTCTACCAAGTGGAAGCATAAACACCAAAACTCATTCATTAACTTGGAGGCAGGACTAAGAGAAAACAAAGATCTCTACCCTGATGGAGTTTACACTCTAATGTCTGACAGCAGAAAATAAAATTTACATGATCGATAAGTAATTATAAATTATGTAGTATGTTAGAGGATAGGTGTTGCAAGAGAGGGAGAGGAGAAAGAGGGATTAGGAAGCCATAGGTAGAGATAGAGTTGGGTTGCAAATTAAAAGATGGCAGTCAGGGTAGACTTCATTGAAAACATGAAAGTAAACAAAGAGTTGAGGGAGGTGAGGAAGAAACTATGTAAATATTTGGGAAAGAACAATCTAGGCAGAGGAAATAGCCAATGAAAAGAAGACATGAATGGAGTTTGCCAGCTCCACAAAGAATGGAGTTCTTTGCCAATTTGTTCAAAGAACATCAATGAGGCCAGGGTATTTGAGGTGGAGTGAGAATCCAGAAGAAAAGTAGGAGCTGAAGACTGGGAGATAATGGGGACTGAGGTCTGTATGGTTTGGGGGACATAGACTTTTGAACACAGGTAGAAGGAGGGAGAGAGTTCCAGGGGTTATTATCATAATCCAAACAAAAAATGATGGTGGCTCAGAAGAGGGTAGTAGCCACGGAGGTGGGAGGCGGTGGTTGAATTCTATCAGCACAGACTGTCAAGAGATGACTAAACTAAAGGTAAAGTAAAAAACCAAAAGAAAATCCCAAAGAAGAGCAAGTTCAATATGGTGTTCTCTTTAGCCATTTGTTCTATGTGTCATTCGCACAGGCCAAATGATGGCATTTTCTGGACCTTTGGGGACCTCCAACACATAATTCCATCGCCCTGGAATTCCTACTGAGAAGTAGGTAAACAGTTTATTTCTCAATTGACTGATAGTTCATGATTTCTTATTTCTGTTACAGACCTTGCATACTTTCCAATTGTCTTTTAGGAGAACTCAAGAAAACAAATCAAGAGCATATCTTGTCCTTTTTGATGAATGTGATCTATTATTCTATTCCTACTACAGAGCTATTGCAAAATGTTGAAAATTGTTCTTGATTTTCCACACAATCACAGACAATTTTTAGTTCACAAAAAATTAAAAATAAAAGAAACAAAGACCTGATGAAAAAATAAACCAACCTTGAATACGCAATTGTATATTGCAATTAAAAAGTCCATTCTAACCTATAGATTAATATAGCAGCATAAGTATATGAAGATTGTAGGCACACAAAGAAATGTTGTGGCTGTAATCAGTACACAAAATCTTTTTGAATAAAGGAAACATTTGCTGTTATTCTCTAAGCTCACTGTCCGATAGGAGAGCCACTAGGTAGTGCCTATGAGAACTTGAGCTGTGGCTATTCTGAATTGAATGAGCTGCAAGTGAAAAATACACACAATATTTCAGACTTAGTATAAGAAAAGAATGTAAAATATCTCACTAATATTTTTATGTTAGTATATGTTTAAATGACATTACTTTGAATATATTAGGTTAAATAAAATATATTGTTAATATTAATTTAAACTATTTCTTTTAATTTTTAAAATATAGCTACTAGGAAATTTAGTATTACATATGCGGCTTACATTTGTGGCTCACATTATATTTTCACTGGACATCTCTTCTCTTGGGTATAAAATAAGAAGGATAAGATTTCAAATATTTTGTCTTTTCTCCTGTGTTCCCTTTTTAAAAGTGTGCATGACTTTAAAGTGAAGAAAAAGTACCTATTCCTGGTAAGGGAGAGGAAAGTGGATAGAATGCAACAGGAAAATGAATGATGTATTTCTAAGAATGTATCTCCCTCATTCCCTTTTGTAAAGCAGATAATCCCAAACAGTAATGAAACAAATTCCCCCACGTTGGAGTTAATACATTCATATAAGCACTTAAGTTCTCACTAAAGCCTCCTACCTCAGACTTAGAAAAACATAATTTTATTTTATTTTTAATTTACTAATCACTATTTAAAAAAATAATCAAAAGTATTGTTTACTCTTAGTTTCTGTGCCTGGGCAAAGATCACTATTGATTGTTATGGAGAATCCTGAAAGAACTCTGAATTACCCAAATCATTAATTCCCAAATTCTAAATAAATCAAATCAATGTTGTATAACACTGTGTAACCTAACATAAATTATTCTTTTTCTCATTTGTTGTATAATATTTGTTACTTGAATTAAATATTTTTTACATAGGTAGTACTTTTGGATAAGCATACCAAACCCCTGTAGTCCAAGACGAAAAATACAGTTAAAAATATTTATTATACCCTCCATTGACCTACAGATAGTTTTTTGTTTTACACTTACGGCCATTTGTTTTAGGGCAGGCCTGCTGACAAAAATTCTTCTAGTTTCCTTTCTCTGAAATGACTTCATTTGCCCTTTAACGTTGAAAGATAGTTTCACTACATATGGGATTCTGGGTTGGTAGGTTGTTTCTTTCGGCGCTTGAAAAATGTTATGCCATTTTTTTCTGGCTTTCATGGTTTCTGATGAAAAATTTACATTCATTCAAATTGTTTTTCCTATCTAGGTAAGGTATTTCCTTTTATTTATTTATTTTTCCTTTTCTTGCTGCTTTCAAGATTCTTGAATCTGTAGATTCATGTCTTTTGCCAAACTTAGGAAGTTATTATTTCTTCAAGTACTTTTTTTTCAGCCCTACTCTCTTTTTCCTCTTCTTGCTTGACCCCAATGACATGAATGTTAGATTTTTGTTAGAATCTCACAGTTTCCTGAGTGTTCAGTTGTTTTTAGCCTATTTTCTCTCTATTCTTCAATTGGGTGATGTATATTGTTCCAGTTCTTCATTCTGTCCCCTCCATTCTGCTGTTGAGCCCATCCATAGACACTTTTACTTTGGTTGTTGTATTTTTAAGTTTTAAAATTTCCTCTTTGGTTGTTCTTTATGTCTTTTATTTTTTTGCTGAAATATTCTATTTTTTACTTTATTTCAAGTGTATTTGAAATTGTTGATTGAAGTATTTTCATTATGACTACATAAGACTTTTGTCAGTTAATTCTAACATTTCTATTATCTTGGCAGTAGCATCTGTTAATTGTATTCTTTTTTTCAATAAGTTTGAGATCTTCCTAGTTCTTGGTATGATGAGTGATGTTTTAAATTAAAATATGGACATTTGGAATGTTAAGCTTCTGTTAAGATTATTTTCTCTGATACTGTGGGGAAAGGGAAGAGAGGAGTGTGCTACCTTGTCATTGCCAGGTGAGAGTTGAAGTTCAGCTTCCCACACAGTCTCTATTGACACTCAAGTAGGTGAGAGATTTACTCATTACTAGCTGGGTGTTCTTTTCCCCACTAAGTCTCCACTAATAGCTCCCTGATTGGAAGGTGTAGGAGTGTTACTCTTCCCTATGACACCTCCACTGACATCATCAGAGGTAGAGCTAGTCATCAGTGCATGGTGATGAATGTCCTCACTCTCCCTTAGACCTCCTCTGGCACCACTCCAGCTGGGACTGGGAGTTGTGATTCATTAGAGGACATTCCAGTTCCCTACATGGTCTCTATTAACTTTGCAAGGGAAAGTTATTACCTGGTGGGGATGAAATTCTTGGCTCCTCACTCTGGCCTCTCTGAAACCACACTGGCAAGGGTGGAAGTCTAGGCTTCCTGCTCAGTCTTTGCTGGAGTGGGTGTGTGTGGGGTTACATTTTTTTTCTGTGGTTGCTTAAGTAGAAAGGTATTGTCTAAAACTCTCTATCTTTCCAGGCTGCCCATTTTCCAGTCCTTTGGATATAGAATGCTGAATTTTGTTGGGGTTATTTTTTCCATTGGTGTTTCTACGTGGTCAGCTTCTTTAGTTCTAAGTCTGGAATATGTTGGGCAAAAAGAAAACCCAGAGAACTCAAGACCTCATCATTCCTTGGCTCTCAAGTCCCCTAGGTAATCTGCCTTCTTCTCTCCACCTTTCAAAGTCTTCTTATGTTTGTTATATATATAGTATCCAAGAATTTTAGTTGTACTTAGTTGGAGGACTGGAGAAAAAGTATGTCTATTCCATCTTCTCAGAAGTAGAAATCTTTCCTTATAGATTTTGTTATTCTTCCCCTCCCAGCCCAGCAAGAAAAGAGGCACCTTGAAGGTTATATGTCTTGCCCTAAGCTCTGCTTATGGAGAAATGTGGATGTTTCCACATGCAGAGTCAAGGGCATATGTGGAATTCCAGGTATCTCTGCTTTCTTCCTAGCTTCCCTCTATCTGACCCACTTTGCAATTTTGAAACTACAGACTGCCTTTCAAAATGAACTGCTCCAGATACTCGATTAGAGTTGCACAGAGAAATAAAGGTATATAAAGCCTGTTTCCTGACAGCATCCATCACTTGGAGGGAGGAATTTAGCTTTTTATTCCTGCAGGACTTCTAATTATCATGAGGAACCATAAATCATTTGAGATACAGGGTCAGCCAGCCCATCCACCTGTACTGTGGGAGGCCTGATTTTATTAGCACTAACCAGGCTTGATAGATGGATGTCAAGGCAGCCTAGATTCCTTTACAAAAGAAGCTGTGTAACATTACTTAGCAGGTTACTCATTTATTCTAGCTGAGTTGTCACTGGATTTGATTTTTAGTGAAGCTAGCTAATAGAGACGACAGCAAAGAGGTAAAGAAACAAGGAGGCGACATGAAGTCTGTCATTCAGAAGGGACTTGAGAAAAAAAATTTTAAAAAATAGTCCCCTGGCTTTTAAGTTGGAAGACATTGCCAGGATGGACATGTAAGAGTGGGGAAGGGATGAATAGAACATACTAGGTCATGCACCTCAGTATCCTTGTTCTTTAGCATTCTCTAAATTGAGATCATAATGGTTAGCCTCCCTATGTCTAAAGGTTTCTGTGAGACTGAAATGAGGTATAGTTTCTACTCTCCAATAATAAGTGAGTATAAATCCCTCAGAATTGTCAAATTTGCCTTTTTGCTTTTTCGTCTTCCTCCCCCTTACACTTCCATTAAAGACATTAAGAAGAAAGTGGAGAGAGAAAGAAATTCCAGGACCCATGGGGCATGACAGAATAGGCCTTGTGATGTCAGTTTTATTTTTTCATCATAAGTCCTGCTGGCATGGAGCAGAAGAGGATGAGGAAGATATAAATGGGAAGAAGAATGGAGGTTAAAACAGGAACTTTCATCTATTCATGAAATCCGTGTTGATCACTTACTATAAGCCAGGGTCTGTGCTAGACTTTGGAATAAAAGAGTATATGTGGCCCAGTCCTCAACAGGATTCCTGTGTAGAGGGATAGATGATGAAATAAATAACAATTATACAATATGAGTATTATCAAAGAGATGTATGCAAATGTGTTTAAATACCTAGCATTTCTAACTCTGCCCAGATGTTCAGGGAAGGAAAATTGCACTGAGATGGGCATACTCAAGCTGTCTTACAGAGGGTAAGCAGAGGTTAAGAAAAGAGGGATAAGGAAATACCTAATACAGGAAAGGTGAGGAAGAACATTTGTAGCATCAAAGATTTGAAGTGACAATAGAAGAGCTATGATTTGCTTTTAGCTAGGAAACCATTAAAAAAAGAGAGAGACAACAGATAGAGTAAATACAACTTGAAAGCAAAGTAATGTTCGATGCATTTCAAGTAATTGTAAGAAAATTTAATCTTCCAGCATTTCTTTTTAAGTTAGCAACGTTTTATTCAAGAACAAGAATTCCCCCAACTTCCCTCTGTTCTTAAAACATCAGAAGCTTTATGCCTGAGAGAGGAGAATGAAACCCTTTTTGTCTCTTGATTTCTTCACACAAATAGATCGCACAGGCACTGGATGCCATGTTGACTCATCTATTTTCTCATTGGATTTGAGAGGCCACAAGCCCTGGAATTCCCTCCAGAGTATAAAAAAAGCAGAACAAGGGGAGATGAAGAAATTATTGCTGAAAGTGGATGGCATCAAAGGAGTGGCATTTATTCTTGCATTTGCACATGTTTAAAACCACTAGGATCATTGTCTAGCATCTTTAAGCACTGATCAGAAACTCGAGGAGCACTTCTGTATGTGGGAGACTGGTGTATTTGTTTTGTCCACATACCTTTTTATTTTTCTTTCTTTATTTATTTATTCATTCATTTTTAATTGCAGTAACATTGGGTTATAACATTACATAGCTTTAGGATGTACACCATAATATATTTCAAATTCTGTGTAGATTACATCATGTTCACCACCCAAAAACTAATATAATCCATCCCCTCACATGTGAGCCTAATCACCCCTTTTGCCCTCCACCCCTTTCCCCCATGGTACCACCAATCCATTCTCCATTACAATGTGTTTGTCGTTGTTTTCATCCTCTACTTATGAGTGAGATCATATGGTATTTGACTTTCTCCCTCTGACTTGCCTATGTTTTCTTCTAGAAGTTTCATGGTTTCGGGTCTTACATTCAAGTCTTTAATCCATTTTGTGTCGATTTTTGTGCATGGTGTAAGGGAATGGTCTACTTTCATTCTTTTGCATGTGGCTGTCCAGTTTTCCCAACACCATTTATTGAAGAGACCCTCCTTTCTCCATCGTATGCTCTTGGCTCCCTTGTCGAATATTAGCTGTCCATAAATGTGTGGGTTTAATTCTGGGCTCTCGATTCTGTTCCATTGATCTGCATGTCTGTTTTTGTGCCAGTACCATGCTGTTTTGGTTACTATGGCTTTGTAGTATATTTTAAATCAGGGAGTGTGATACCTCCAGCTTTGTTCTTTTTTCTCAGGAATCCTTTGGCTATTTGAGGTCTTTTGTTGTTCCATATAAATTTCAGGATTCTTTGTTCCATTTCTGTGAAAAATGTTGTTGGAACTTTGATAGCATTCAATCTATAGATTGCTTTAGGAAGTATGGACATTTTAACGACGTTAGTTCTTCCAATCCAAGAGCATGGGATATTTTTCCATATCTTTGTGTTTTCTTCGATTTCTTTCAACAACGTTTTATAGTTTTCAGCATACAGATCTTTCACCTCTTTGATTAAGTTTATTCCTAGGTATTTTATTCTTTTTGTTGCAATTGTAAATGGGATTGTAGTCTTAATTTCTCTTTCTGCGACTTTGTTGTTAGTGTATAGAAACACAACTGATTTTTGTATGTTGATTTTGTATCCTGCGACTTGACTGTATTCCTTTATTGTTTCTAAAAGTTTTTTAGTGGATTCTTTAGGGTTTTATAGATATAAAATCATGTCATCTGCAGAGTGACAGTTTCACTTCTTCTTTTCCAATGTGAATCCTTTTATTTCTTTTTCTTGACTGATTGCTCTGGCTAGGACTTCCAATACTATGTTAAATAAGAGTGGTTACAGTGGGCATCCTTGTCTGGTTCCTGTTCTTAGAGGGATAGCTTTCAGTTTTTCTCCATTGAGAATGGTATTTGCTGTGGGTTTGTCATATATGGCCTTTATTATATTGAAGTATTTTCCTTCTATACCCATTTTATTTAGAGTTTTTATCATAAATGGATGCTGTATCTTGTCATATGCTTTCTCTGCATCTATTGAGATGATCATGTGATTTTTGTTTTTCATTTTGTTAATGTGGTGTATCACGTTGATGATTTGCAGATGTTGAACCATCCCTGCATCCCTGGAATGAAACCCACTTGATCATGATCTATGATCTTTTTAATGTATGGTGCTATTCGATTTGCTAGTATTTTGTTGAGGATTTTTGCATCAATGTTCATCAGTGACATTGGCCTGTAATTTTCTTGTTTTGCATTGTCCTTGTCTGGTTTGGGTATCAGGATAATGTTGGCTTCGTAGAATTAATTAGGAAGCCTCCCCTCCTCTTCAATTTTTTGGAAGAGTTTGAGAAGGATAGGTATTAAGTCTTCTTTGAATGTTTGGTAGAATTCACCAGGGAAGCCATCTTGGTCCTGGACTTTTATTTTTTGGGAGGTTTTTGATTGCTGTTTTGATCTCCTTACTGGTGATGAGTCTATTCAAATTTTCTACTTCTTCTTGGTCCAGTTTTGGAAGATTGTATGTTTCTAAGAATTTATCCATTTCTTCTAGATTATCCAATTTGTTGGCATATAGCTTTTCATAATATTCTCTTATTATCTTTTGTATTTCTAAGGTGTCCATTGTAATCTCTCCTGTTTTATTTCTGATTTTATTTATTTGAGCCTTCTCTCTTTTTTTCTTGGTGAGTCTAGCTAAGGATTTTTTAATTTTGTTTATCTTTTCAAAGAACCAGCTCTTGGTTTCATTAATTTTTTCCATTGATTTTTAGTCTCTATATCGTTTATTTCTGCTCTGATTTCTTTTAAAGATTTTATTTTTTTCCTTTTTCTCCCCAAAGCCCCCTGTACATAGTTGTATATTCTTAGTTGTGGGTCCCTCTAGTTGTGGCATGTGGGACGCCGCCTCAGCGTGGCTTGATGAGCAGTGCCATATCCGTGCCCAGGATTTGAACTGATGAAACACTGGGCTGCCTGCAGCGGAGTGTGTGAACTTAACCACTCAGCCACGGGGCCAGCCCCGCTGCTCTGATTTTTATTATTTCCTTCCTTCTGCTGATTTGGGGCTTTGTTTGTTGTTCTTTTTCCATTACCTTTAGATGCGCTGTTAGAGTGTCTATTTGCAATTTTTCTTCTTTGTTGAGGTAGGCCTGAATTGCTATGAACTTCCCTCTTAGAACTGCTTTTGATGTATCCCACAGATTTTGGCATGACGTATTTTCATTTTCATTTGTCTCCAGGAATTTTTTGATTTCTCCTTTGATTTCTTCATTGACCCAATCGTTTTTCAGTAGCGTTTTGTTTAATCTCCACATTTTTGTGGCTTTTCTGTTTTTCTTCCTGTAGTTGATTTCTAGTTTCATTCCTTTGTGGTCAGAAAAGATGAATGGTATTATTTCAATCTTCTCAGATTTATTGAGACTTGTTTTATGGCCTAATATGTGGTCAATCCTGGAGAAGGTTCCATGTGCATTTAAAAAGAATGTGTATTCTGTGGTTTTTGGGTGGAATGTTCTGTATATATCTACTAAGTCCATCTGGTCTAACGTGTCCTTTGAGACCAGTGTTTCCTTATTGATCTTCTGTTTGGATGATCT
The DNA here is from genome assembly GCF_041296235.1 of Equus asinus. Classification (NCBI taxonomy): domain Eukaryota; kingdom Metazoa; phylum Chordata; class Mammalia; order Perissodactyla; family Equidae; genus Equus; species Equus asinus. The sequence goes on from NC_091810.1 coordinate 72,991,126, forward strand.
ATCCATTGATGTATGTGGAGTGTTAAAGTCCCCTACTATTATTGTGTTACTGTCTATTTCTCCTTTTATGTCTGTTAATAATTGCTTTATATATGTAGGTGCTCCTATGTTGGGCTCACAGATATTTACAAATGTTATATTTTCTTGTTGGATTGTTCCCTTTATCAATATGTAGTGCCTGTCTTTGTCTCTTGTCACAGTTTTTGTTTTAAAGTCTAATTTGTCTGAAATAAGTATTGGTAACCCCACTTTCTTTCTTTGCCATTTGCATGGAATATCTTTTTCCATCCTTTCACTTTCAGTTTGTGGGTGTCTTTAGGTCTGAAGTGTCTCTCTGTATGCAGCATATACATGGGTCTTGTTTTTTTTTTTATCCAATTAGCTATCCTATGGCATTTGATTGGAGCATTTAGTCCATTGACGTCTAAAGTAGCTATTGATAAATAAGTATTTATTGTCATTTTGTTACTTTTTTTCTGGGTGTTTTAGTAGTTATTCTCTGTTCCTGTCTTTTCCTCTTACTCTCTTCCCTTTTGATTTGATGGCTATCTTTAGTAATATGTTTGATTTCTTTTGTCTATGTTGAGTTGATAGACTCTTTAGCTTGACCTCTTTCTAAAAGCTCTACTTTTTCACTCCCCTTCTCCTACATTTTATGTTTTCCAAATCAAATATAGTCTCCTGTTTAGTGTGTTTCTATCCATTACCCTCTTATTGAAATAGGTGATTTTAGTATCTTTGTCTTTTAACCTTCATATTATCTTCACAAGTAGTTGATCTGCTACCTTTACTATATTTTGACCTTTACAAGTGATTTTATTGCCTGTTTTTTGTTGTTGTTGTTTTGTTGATAATAATTTTTTTATCCCTATTTGTGGTCATTGCTTTCCCACTTAAATAAGTCCCTTCAGCATTTCTTGTAGAATTGGTTTCTTGGTGATAAACTCCTTTAATTTTTGCTTGTCTGGGAAGCTCTTTATCTGTCCTTCCAAACTGAATGACAACATTGATGGATAGAGTATTCTTGGCTGTAGGTTTTTTCCTTTTAGCACTTTAAATATGTCGTGCTGTTCTCTTCTCACCTGTAGGGTCTCAGCTGAGAAGTCTGCTGATAGCCTGATGGGCTTCCCTTTACATGTCACTTGTGGCCTTTCTCTTGCTGCTTTTAGGATTCTCTCTTTGTCTTTAATTTTGGACATTTTAATTATAATATGTCTTGGTGTGGGCCTCTTTGGGCTTATCTTGTTTGGAGCTCTCTCTGCTTCCGGAACTTGGATGTCTGTTTCCTTCCTCAGATTAGGAAAATTTTCACCTATTATTTCTTCAAATAAATTTTCTGTCCCTTTGTCTCTCTCTTCTTCTGGGACACCTATAATCCAAACGTTAGCACACTTGATATTGTCCCAAAGTTCCTTTAGACTGTTCTCATTCTGTCTAATTCTTTTTTTCTGTTCTGCTTGGGTAATTTCCTCTAGTCTTTCATCTAGCTTGCTGATCCATTCTTCTGCATCCTCTACTCTGCTATTGAGTCCCTCTAGTGAATTTTTCATTTCCAGTATTGTATTCTTCATTTATGATTGTTTTTTTTTTATATCTTCCTTTGCTGATGTGCTCACTGTGTTCATCCAGTTTTCTCCCCATATCTGTGAGCAGCCTCATGATATTTTGTCTGAACACTTTGTCAGGTAGGTCACTTATTTTTGTTTCATTTAGTCCTTTTTCTGGGCTTTTGCCTTATTCCCTTGCTTGGAAAGTATTCCTTTGTCTCCTCATTATGCCTCTTTCTCTGTGCTTATTTCTACGTATTAGGTGAGTCAGCTATGTCTCCTGATCTTGGAGAAGTGGCCTTATGTAAGAGATGCCTCTTGAGGCCCAGCAGTGTGCTTCCCTCTTGTCACCAGTCCAGAAGATCCAGGAGTGACCCCTTTGTGGGCTACTTGTATACTTCTGCTGTGGCAGGGTTGTTCCCACTGCAGGAACCCAGGGAGTCTGATCTTTCCTTCCCTGGCCAGCTGTTTGTAAATCCGGTTTGGGGAGCCTCAGCACTGTTTGCTACAAAGTCTATCGGCACACTCCTATTGCAGTTTTCCTCTTAATTGGGTCGGTACCCAGCGTAGCTGTTTGCTAGGCTCAGGGGCTTACAGTTGTGATAGGCCTCAGGCCTACAAGGCTGTTGTCAGTTCTCTTAGGAGTGCAGCTGAGTGGGGCTGACCCTAGGCACGGGGCACTCAGTTGTTTCAGGCTTTGGAAGGTGGGCTGATCCTTTCTATGGCTATTTGTGAAGCACAGGTCTTCTGCGGCTGATAAGCCTCATAAGCCTCACCCCCCACAGGACCACATACACCATCAGCACAGTCCTGGTCCATGCACACTTCTCAACCCCCTGGAGCATACCCCGATGCCACACTGCAGAGGACCCCACCTCTTCACCAATGCCCCGCACAGTTCACCTGGTCCTCGCATAGGCCCTGCCCCACAGAGGTAGACACCCTTGCCTGCCTGTAGAGGATGAAGGCACCCAGTCAATGCAGGCTGAAAAGTAGCCTGAGGGCTTGCTGTTAGGTGGGGCCGGTCCCTAGGGCAGGTTGCCTGCCCTAGCTGAACTGGATTAAATCTGTGCTGTAGTGAGCATAGCAGACCCCTGGGCTAACAGGCCTAGGGATGAACCTCAATGGCACCCACCAGGGTCTGTGTCAGCACGCCTGGACCAATTCAGAACAATGGCCCCCACCAATGTCTCAGTCTCCGGAGAGGTCCCTCCTCTCACCAGGATGCCCCCAGAACCCACCAGGTGAGTCTCGTTTCATCAAGGGACTGTCAGCCTTCTCTCTGGTGATTTTAGGTTGCTGCAATGAGTGAGTTTGTGTGTGGGCCCTTTAAGACCAGGGTCTTTTCGGCTTTCAGCAGATAGCTTTCTGGGGGTGTCCTCGCTGCAGTTAATAGCCAGCAAAGCCAGACAGTAAGACTTCTGTGTCAGTTGGGCTGAGTCTGAAGGATGCTTTTAGCAGTATCGCCGACCCCCGTCGCGCTCAGGACCTCATTACTCCAGGGAGGGCTTCATACCTTAGGGTGGCTCCCACCTGGCCAGTTGAGAAGCTCCGCTGCTCCCAAAGGTGGCTTTTTTCCTCTCCAGCAGGAATTTCTGCTTCTTCCTCCTTAGTCAGGACTGTCCCTTGTTGTGGGGGTTCTTTTTATCCAGTTTTCAGTTTTCTCTCTAGGATAATTTTTCCAAAAATTGTTGTAACCTGGCTGCATTTGTGGGAGGAGATGAGTTCAGAGTCTGCTTATGCCGCCATCTTGATGAGATCTCTCCACATAGCTTTTTAAAAATTTTGACATTTTACCCATAATTATTATCTGAATTTGTTGCCTCTCTGTAAAAATCATAAGACCTGGTCTTTTAGGTCCACATTTCTGCATAACAAATGGGCAGAGAGTGAGGAGCTACCCCCCGCTTTGAATAGAGCCTGTGCTCCGTAGTTACCATGTCTCCATCCCTCTCAGTGTACTTATACCTGGCTAGATTCACTCATTAGCTCTACTTTCTTGACCTCACTAGACTTAGAACTTATGAGTCCTTCTATTAAAGCAATTTAAAATGTAACTCACTTGATTTTGATCATGTGCCTTATTTTCAGTTTCCCCAAATGTAAAACCAAAGACATGTTTTTGGGTACAAGTAGTTTATTTGGGAGGTGATCTCAGGCAGCCATCATATTGGAATGGGGACAGGGAAGGGAAGATTGTCCCAAAAAAGGTGAGTAATTGGCAACTTACTGCATGGAGCCATTGGGAATCTTCTGTGTGACCTAGTAAGACATAATTTAGAATGGCCTCATTGAGAGGCAAGAAAATTGGAACATTTATCAACCATTTTTTCTCTTCATCAGTTAAGAGTCATTCCTGGGAGGCATTAACTCTCCTACATGTCCAGCCTTCTCCTAGGCTGTTTGAGTTCAAACTGTTTGAGCCTAGGAGAAGGGGTGCTTGTGTTAGGAAGTTGTAGGTCTTTGTAAGAAGTTTCCATTGCAGCTGTAGACAGTTTCTAATTGGGCCAAGTGATATGGATGAAGTAACAATAGTTTCTGGTACATAACAATACTCCTAAAATGGAATTTAGTTCAGGTCCTTTGAGAGGAAAACGGTAAGATGAAATTGAGCATACAAGGATTTTATTAGAGGAAATACCTGTGAGAGAATATGAGAAAGGCTAGGAGAGCTGGGAGACCTCAATGCAGTTCTGACCCTGAATCAGGAAGAGAGGAAACAACGGTGGGGTGGAAGTGTACCAGATTGCCAAGCAGTCTAAGAAAGTTTTGGCAAAGTCACTGGGGAGTCCTTGGGCCAAAGTCTATTGTCAGAGGAGTTCCAAGTCTTCTAGGAATGGGCCTGCCTTAGTATCCCTGCTATCTTGCAATTGGCTGAGAGCCATCCTAGGAGGTGTTTCTTCTACACAAACGTGATGGTTCCAGAGCACGGCTGCTGGTTAATTGCCATCCTTGTTGTTGAAAGTCTTCAAATTGCACTCTGATGGCCACCACAAATAGCAATAGAAATGTGGCATGGAATATGACATCCAATGATGTGCAGGTGTCGGTTCGTGCTGGTTTGTGTATCTCTTTCCAACTTCTTGTTCACTGATTCCTTTTTGGCAACATGAAACTGGCCATGATGGGAATATTTGCAACACAGAAATTGACAGATACTACAAATCCTGACTTTCTCCCCCTCAAGAGCCTATTGTTAAACATGTATCAGCATCCCGCTAATTAACAGCTCTACTAAACATGTCACACTGTAGGAGAATAAAAACCTCTGAATATTCTTCAGTTCTCAACCTTGCTGAGATTCCACTGCATTAGAATAATTCCATATGGTTTCCTCCGAAGTAGTGAATGCCATTTGTTTTCACCACCAAAAGAGCCTCCCTTCCCTTGTTTGTCATACTTGGTTTTTCAAAAAAGAAACACATGGCATTTACTTATCAGTGTTTTGTTGTCTCTATAGTCTGAAGGCTCAAGAAAAAAATTATATTGGAGAGCAAAATTGTTTTCTGCTATTACAATATTATGTGTGGCGTTAAAATAAAAACACTCTGTTGGGTTAACATGCCCTCTCTAGCTGCAGTAATAGAGTTAAAGTTTGATTGTCAATGAATGACATAAGGCCCATTCAATCTAGCCAAAAAGTGAGGGTCAGTTTAGATACCTGAATTCTAATATCATGCGTGTTATTCACTCTTGAATTTTAGGGCACTGAAATGAATAGGTAGTATTGCCCCCTACTTACTACGAAGATATATATGCATGCAGTAGAATAATACCATTCAAGCAATTTGAGTTTTTGAGAAGAGAGGTGCTTTATAAATAGCAAGCATTATTATTCATATTCAGGAATTTTGCGAACTCCCACAGCTTTCCTTGTGATTATCTGCCATTTCCAGTAACATTTTAACATTTGATGCTATCACGTAATCATAATAGAGAAATATTAAACTAGAAAAAAAACCAAACAGATGGAAATGTCTATACATTGTATTCTATCATATCATGTAATTTAAAATTCAGAAAGCCTACAAGATTGGTATAATTTGAGCCTATTTAAGGATACTCTGTCATTTTGGAGTAAACATTGTTTCTCATACAAGTGATATTTTATGAGGATGTGACATTTTAAATAAATACCTGTTCAAAGAGAAAAGAAAGTTAATGTTTAGATTAGCTGGGTCCCCACCTGTCAGAGATGCAGTGTTGAAACTGGATATACTCACTCTATCGAGAGCTCTGGGACTTGAACATGGGTGAGGGAGTAAGAGCAAGGATGGTAGAAGGAAATTAATTTGTCTAGTAATAAAAAGTGGATTTTGGGGATGAAGTGGGATTTTTCTTTGACTTGGATCCTTGGACTGTGCCAAGGGCTTAGCTTAAAAAAGTAAACAAGAATTATACATATGCAGAGAACTGTGTTTCTAATCCTAGCCAGTAGGTCTATGGGGAAGATAAAAAGACCTTTGGATCCTCGAAATGACTTCCTATCATTTCCTCATCAGAGCTTCATTACATTGGATCTTTAAGATTCTTTGTATCTTCATGACTTTTCCTTTAAATTAAACATATCCTTGAATTAGGGCCACTCCTTAAGAAAATATCAGCAAACATTTTATTGAAAATGACAACTTTAATTCCCACTTAAGAATGGAAGATCAGGGCATCTTTGGTAGCTCTTTAGGGGAGAGGAACAGGGTCACAGAAGACACATCTTGGAGTGGGGATAAGAACACCAAGGGAGTGTAAAGGTTTGAAGGAAGATTAAGTAAAACAGAGGAAGGGACCTATAATTTGGTCCTATGCTTCTCAAACTACGACATGCAAGCAAATTTGTTGATATCTGGGTGAAAACATGTGTTTTGCACATAATGGAAACTATCTTCATAGCTAGCCAGCCTCGGTGGTCTAGTGGGTAAGATTCAGCATTCTCAACCGCCATGGCCCAGGTTCATTTCCGGTCAGGGAACCACACCACCAGACAGTAGGTTGTCACACAGCACCAGTTGCATGTTGCTGCAATGCTGAAAGCTATGCCACCATATTTCAGATACCAGCAGGGTCATCCATGGTGATGGGTGGTAGGAAGAAGGACCTGGCCACCCACTTATAAAAAGACTGGCTATGTAAGCAGTGGAGCATTGTCTGATATGGTGCTGGAAGGTGAGAGGATGGAGTGAAAATACCACACAGGGGGCTGGCCCCATGGCTCAGTGGTTAAGGTTCTTTGCACTCCACTTTGGTGGCCCAGGTTCGTAGGTTCAGATCTTGGGAGCAGACCTACTCCACTCATTATCCATGCTGTGGAGGAATCTCACATACAAAATAGAGGAGTATTGGCATGGATGTCAACTCAGGCCTAATCTTCCTCAAGCAAAAAAAGAGGAAGATTGGCATGGATGTTAGCTCATGATGAATCTTCTTCACCAAAAAACAAAACAAACAAAACAAAATATCATGAAGGATTCTTTGCTACACACAAGGTCACTAGGAGTTGGAATCAACCTGACAGCGCTAACAAACAACAAAACCTTCACAGCTATCTGTTATCTATTTGTTTATTTTTACACACACTCACACACACACAAATGTATATTCCTTTGTGTATTCCAGAAGGAATATATAAAACATGTTATATATGGTATCTCAAATACAGATAGATAATTATAGCTCAGAGATGTCAAATTCTTTGCCTTAGGTGAGATATTTGAATACTGGCCTGTCAGACACCAAAACCCTATCTTAACCATTAGGCTACATTACCTGCCTCCTAGCAACTTGTTTAGTAAGATGGTTCATGAAGAAAAGTTATTCTGTAGTTTAATATGTTTGGAAAATGATACATATTATAATCCTTAGCCTTTGGATAATCAGAAGTAACATTAACATTTTAAAGTCTGTGAGAAATTCCATCACTTATTAAAAAATAAAACATTTTGTGTTCTCTGCATTTTTTAAAACTATGTTTAACCTTCCAAAGTAGATATACTCAAAAAATTAAATAACACCCTCAACATCTCATTATCTCTTTGTTTACAAAGAACATGCATTAGACTTAAAATTTTATATTTGTCAGTGAATGTCTTCTGTTGTTTGAATAGTATGATAAATTTAGAAGAGGAGCAGGTTGGATCAAATATAGCTTATTCACCTTTGGCTCAATCAGAAAGTGGAGCAACGATAATAATGTATTTTGATTAAACCTTATAAAAGCAAGAGATTTTATCAGGTAAATGCTGGAAATAACTTATTTAAATTGTGTTTTTTTCTGCCGTGCAAATGTGGATGAGAAATCAGAACCTTGATGCAAGTTTTCTTTCTTTTGCTTTATTTAAAAAAAATGTCATCTAGATGCTAGGTAAAATCACAAAAACTGGGAGAAATCAGTCAACTCTAAAAGGCTCATTTAGTTTCTGACGATATTTTTCACACTTGCAATGAACTGTGCAGAAAGAGAGATTTGATTAGCACGTGTCATTAATCATTTAGGTAAAAGAAAGGAAGTCTTGTTTTCAATGAGCAGAAACACAGTGGCAAATGAAGGCAAAACCAGTGGATGATGAGTGGTTTACTCGTCTCCTAAAATAAAGCCTGATTTGGAAAAAATATTGTGATTCCAATAGCATTCAGTTATGATTATTGAAGTCATTTATTCTCTGTGGCACACGAATATATCATTTGTCGAAATATATTGGCTTTTTAAAATTTATCTTTTACTATTTATTTTCACTGTTCAAAGAGAACATGAAGCTTTCTGATTACAAGAATATTCAGTGGAAACTGTGCCTATTCTGCCTCTCTGAAAGATCCTTCAGAGGTAATTTGCCTGCCACAAAAGATCAGAGAATATTACCATAGTTGTTGTGGGAAAGGTATAAAATCTGATCATTTAAAGCTAAAGGAAAACAAATACTATTCAAATAAAATTCTAGATTAGACTTTCATTAGAAGGGATTAGAATACAAATGAATACAGAAGTAGAAATAGGTCAGATAGTTCTTGAAAAATTATAGAACAGTCATTGCAAAAAGGGATTTGATCTTTGTTTCAGTCAAGGTCCAGTCAGGAGATAGAAATCACACAGCAAATTGAACAGGGAAAGTTTAATACAAAGAATTATTAAATAAAAACAGGAGATTAACTAGTAAGGAATAAAGAGAACTCTAAAGAATTAAAGAACAGGGGAATTAGGAAACAGGCACTACCTCCAGGGGTAAGACAAGTACTCAGAGAAGGAACACATTTGGAAGATGTTCCCCATCCCAACCAAGGTTGAGAGTCAGACTTCATTGGAAAAAGGAGGCTTTAGTGCACTGAGTGGCGGAGAAATTTGCTCTTATGCTGCAGGATGGGACTGGAAAGCAGGAAAAGGCCAGGTAGAGTGCTGGCGAGAGCTGCTGAAAAGCTGCTTTCAGGGGCACCACTAAAACTCTCCGGGAAACCAGCCCCTGGGGTCACATTGAAATTCATTTGCAGGTGAGTGCCAATGAGCGTCCTGCTCATTAGCCAGGTTCTGCAGGATCAGGAAGAGAAAAGTATCTTAGAACAAGGAAATATGGTTACTTCCTCCTGTAGTGTCCCTCCTGTGCCATCTACAAACACAGCTTAACATTGTTCCAGCTGCATAGAAGAAATGTCCAGCTACAGTATCACAAAGGAGAGCAAAAAAGGGTGGATTTGGAGTTGAAAGGAAACGAATTAAAACTCGGCACAAACTTCAAATGTAAGAGTATATTTGCATATGTTTATTAGAACACACATGCAAACAAGAATACCTTATGGACTCTATACAAAAGTATTTCAAGCTATTAAAATTATTAGGATTGGCAATTCTAACTACAAATGAGTAAGATCATATCTGCTCAAAAACTATAATCTCATTTCTTTAGTAAATATTCACTAAGCTAAAGATATATCTAGTCCAAGTTTTCTGAGCTATATGAGCGGAAAAAACTTTCCTAACCTGACTTCACTCTTTCCTATTTCTATAAATGGCTCCAACTTCCACTAAGTTGGACAACGTAATAAACGGGGAGTCATTCTTGAAAACTAGTCTCATTCAATCACACTGTTAAAGCAAGAAACAAATACTATCAATTCAAAAAATATATACTTTATATATCTCTCTGGTCATTCACTCTTTTCTGTCTCCTCTAGAATAAGACACCATTATCTCTTTCCTAGAAAATTCCAATAATTTCCCAAGTGATATTTTTAATCTGAATATCACACTGCTTCTGTGTGTTTTTTAAAGACATTTTAAAGTTGGAAACATGTCTTACAAAATAGTTGGTATAATGTATGTACATACTGTAAGGAATAATAAGATAAATATCAACGTATCGTCTATATGTTAAACCGTTACCAAAACCATTGAAAATCTCTGAGTAACCTTCTCAACCTTGTTCTCTTCCTCTCCCACCCCCCTACCAGAAGTGACCTCTTTTCTGACAGTTGTGTTAATAATGACCTGTTTTGATGGTTTTCTACATATACAGATGGTCCCTGACTTACGATTTTTCAATGTTACAATGGTGGGAAGGCAATACGCATTCAGTAGAAACTGTACTTCAGATTTTGAATTTTGATCTTTTCCTGGGCTAGTGATGCACGGTAGATACTCTCTCATGATGCTGGGCAGCAGCAGTGAGCCACAGCTCCCAGTCAGCCACGCGATCACAAGGGTGAACTACCAATACACTTAGAACCATTCTGCACCCATACAACCATTCCGCTTTTCACTTTCACTATAGTATTTAACAAATTATATGAGATTTTCAACACTTTAGTATGAAATAAACTTTGTGTTAGATGATTCTGCCTAACTGTAGGCTAACGTAAGTGTTCTGAGCATGTTTAAGGCAGGCTAGGCTAAGCTATGATGTTCGGTAGGTTAGGTGTATTAAATTCACTTTTGATTTATGATATTTTCAGTTTACGGTGGGTTTATCAGGACCTAACCCCATTGTAAGTCGAGGAGGATCTGTATATGTCTCTTTGAACAGCAAATTGTTTAATTGCATTTTTAAATCTTTCTATAAATAGAATCACGGAATCATGCTCTATAATGATTGCTTTTTTTACTCAAACTTTTGTTGACAAAGTAGCTATGACTGATTTTCATTGCCATATGGTATTTCTTTTGTGACTATTCCATGTTTTATATATCCATCTTACTGTTGAGGACCTTTAGGCTATTTCTAGTTTTTTTTTCTCCTGTTAAAAATAGCGATGTTACAAATATCTTGGACTTATCTCCTGGTGCCTATAGCAATAACTTCTGTTTGACAAATGCTGGATTAGAGATTGAGCACATTTTCAGTTGATAGTATACAGGACTTCTTATTGCCTTACACACTTGCTGACACTACGTATTTCAAAATTTTTAGTTTTTGTTAATCTTGTGTCTGTGACATGGTATCTATTGTGGACCTTTCTGGATTGTTCTGATTACAATGAGGTTGCACAGCTTTTCATTTATTTAATGGTAATTTATATTTCTTCTTTTATGAATAGCTTTTCCATGTCTTATGCCCATTTAAAAAACTGACTTACTATATCTTCTTACTGATTGTTAGTAATCATTTATAAATTTCTGAAAACAAATCTTTTGTCAGTTACATGTGTTGCAAATGGCTTCTCCCATTAAATGGCTTTTCTTCATATTAAAATACTGCACTTTAGTGAGCATTCATAATTTCTTTGTAGTCAATTTTCTCAATCTTTCTCTTTGTGTCCTTTATGCCCTCTTGTATGTTTAGGAAATCCTATAGTACTCTGAGTTGAATAAAAATTATTCTATATTTCCTTCTAAAAGTTTTAAAAATTTACCTTTTTAAATGTCTTTGATTAAGATGAAATTATTTCTGCAAATACTATTAGAAATATATTTTAATTTTTTTCCTTCCATATAAATAACAAGTTGTTTCAACTCTATTTTTTGAATATTTTAACATTTTCCTATTGATTTGCATTACCAGCCACATCATAAAATGTTTCCTTGTTTGAGTGTGTTTCTGGATTCTCTGTGTCCCTTTGATCTATTCTGTGCCAATGCCACACTATTGTAATTAGTATTTAACATCTTACCTGGTCATTCTTCTTCAGCAGTGTCTTGGCTTCTCAGCTCTTTGCTATTCCAGAAATCTTCTAGAATCAGCTTGTCAACTTCTTTGAAATATACTAGTGAGAATTTGCTTTGCAATTTCATCAAAGCTATAGATCAATTTGAGGAAAATTGACAATTTTACTGTATTGGATTTGCCTACCCCAAATCAGTGTTCTTAAAATGTCTCAGTAGAGTTACATAAATTTTACCTAAAGGTCTTACAAATCTTTTGTAATATTCATTCCTACAGTCTTTGATTTTTGTTATGCTGTTGTAAATGGCATTTTTGAGAGTCATTTCTTGGTTTTTGGTAATATGTAGATATGCAATTGATTTTTATATTGATTTTGTATTTAGCAAACTTTTAAAATTCTTGTATCAATTCAAATATTTTATCTATAGATTAATATGGGCTTTCTATATTGACAGGCACATCATTTGCAAATAATGACAGTTTTGCTTCTTCCTTTCCAAGCATTATAGTTTTATACACATATATATATATATATATATATTTTTTTTTTTGCAAGGCAAGATTTGCCCTAAGCTAACATCTGTTGCCAATCTTACTCCTTTTTTCTTCCTCTCTCCCTCACCTCCCTAAGCCCCAGTATATAGTTGCATATGGTTATAAATTCTTCTGGTTCTTCTATGTGAGCAGCCACCACACCATGGCTACTGATTGACCGGGGGTGTGTTTCTGCACCTAGGGAGCTGAACCAAGGCTGCCAAAGCAGAATGGCTGAACTTTAACCACTACGCCATCAGGGCTGGCTGTTCTTTTTCTTTTCTTTCTTTCTTTTTTTTTTTTGTTTATTTTCGGATGTACTTCATAAAATATTTCAAATTCTGTGTAGATTACATCATGTTCACCCCCTGAAAACTAATTATAGTCCATCCCTCACGCATGAGCTTAATCACCTCTTTTGCCCTCCCTCCTCCCCCCTTCCCCTATGGTAACCACCAATCCATTCTCCGTAGCTATGTGTTTGTTTCTCAATGTTTTTATCTTCTACTTTTGAGTGAGATCATATGGTACTTGACTTTCTCCCTCTGACTTATTTCACTCAGCATAATTCCCTCAAGGTCCATCCGTGTTGTCACAAATCGCCGGATTTCGTCATTTCTTATGGCTGAGTAGTAGTCCATCATGTATAAATACCACATCTTCTTTATCCATTCATCCCTTAATGGGCACCTAGGTTGGTTCCAAGTCTTGCCTATTGTGTATAATGCTGCAATGAACGTAGGCTGCACCAGTTTGCACTGCCACCAGCAGTGAACAAAGGTTCCCTTCTCTCCACATTCTCTCCAACATTTGTTGTTTCCTATCTTGTTAATTATAGCCATTCTGACTGGAGTGAGGTGATACCTCATTGTAGTTTTGATTTGCATTTCCCTGATAGCTAATGAGTGTATGTTCTTTTTCTTTTCTTATTGTACAGGCTAATACCTCCAGTGCAAAGTTGACTATAGTTATAGTGGACATGGGCATCTTTCTCTTTTTCTTTTTTATTTTAAGGGAAAGATGTTAAGTTTTCAACATTGCATACATTAGTTTTACAAATTCTTTTTTAGATACTTTTTTAGCAGATTAATCAAGTTTCCTTCAACCTGTTTTTTTGCCTAGTAGCCCTGCTTTCTTCATTACTTTTAGTTCTGTGTTTCAATTTTTTTAACATAGGAAACATAAATATTTTATATTCTGCACTTGATAATTCCAATATCTGCAGTATTTATTTTTCTGATTCTTCAGTTTATTGTTTTTGCTGAATCTCCCTAATGTGGCTTATCCCCCATCTATTTCATGATGTTTTCTTCATTATGAGTTCAAGTTCCAGGGAACGTTGCCTGCAGTAACATTTTCCAGCCTGAGTTTTAAGTGTGATTTTCCAGAGAGGCGGTGCGAATGTTCCTGGTAGGCTATGGGAGAATTACAGCCCCAATTTCAACTTGAGCTTTTTAGATAGTATGAATTCAGTCACATACATGTGTTTTCTCAGGGATTCTTTGGGAGAATTATTTTCTTTCTGTACCCCTAGATCCAAAGCCACAAAAGGTGAGTATACCTAAAATGTATCCCTGGCTAACAATTATTTTTTCTAGTTCATCCTTCAAGTGTCTTTGCTTTATGAAGGGGCTTCCAATGATTCCCTAACCTGCTTGGACAAATTGACCTGTGATGGACCCCTAAAATTCAACTTTAGGACCCCTAGGGATCAGCCTATGTCTTTAAGGCCAAGTGGAGTTCTTGGTTTCATTTTCTCTTATAGATTTGTATTTGTTGTTTTCAGCATTGGAGAAAGTCTCTTTCACATGCTTTAAATTTCAAGCAATTTGTTTCCCTGAACGAGGAGGGACTTGGTATGGATAACTAGTTTGTCGTATAACTAGACATGAAATTCCTTCACTCAGAGCAGCTAGAGGAAGCCTATGAGGATGAAAATCTGATACACCACGTGAGCCCCCCGCTTAAAATCCCTCAGTGACTTCACATTGTTCGTGTTCTCCCTGCTCTTGCAGAAGCTGCCGTGGCCCCTCTTTCCTTTGATCAAAGTGGGTACGTTCTTTCTTTCTTCCAGCTACCCTGGCCTTCTCTTGGTTCCTTGATTGTGACTTGCTTTTTTCCTACATCAGGGCCTTTGCATATGATATTCCTCAATGTGATTGTTCTCTCCTTTATTAATCTAAATATTCTCTATTTATCCTTCAGAGCTCAATTAAATATTACTTCTAAGGGCTTCCTTGATTTATCTCCCAGCCCTAAACAAAAACAAGACTAGGTCACTCTTATACAACTTCATTATTCTCTTTCTTCCTTACAGCAGGTATTACAAATATTTTAAGGAACTGAATACTTGAATAATTCATGACAGTGTACCTTTTTAGGATATAATCTCCAGAAGGGTAGAGTCTATGTTTGCTTTTTTATGCTGTATTTCTACTGCCTCACAGAGTGTTTTTTAGATGATAAGCAGTGAATAAATATTTTTAAATGGATGAATGAATTAAATTATTGTGTAGGAAATGTTGAGTTAAAGAGTTAAACATTTTTGTTACTGAAGATCATCTGTACATCTTAGTATGTTGTCAAATATTACTAGTCTCTAAAAATAAGATTAGAGATATACAAAGTTTTAGGTAATACAAAAATTTACTGAGACATTTGAAAAAAAATTACTAGTCTTTAAAATATTTTCCATTCCAAACAGAATACCTATGTAACTTGAGCATGGCCCAAGGATCACTGATTTTCTAATTTAAGATAAACCAATACTCTATGACATATGAGTAAGACAAGACTGTAATAAAGAAGAAAGAAATTGGGCCAAGAATAGAATTTTAAATTTCACAGTGTGCAGGTGAACAAGATGAAGATAGAGCTTGGCCCAGTGGATTTTGGTGATGTGACTATGGGAGATATATATAATTTTATATCATATTTAATCTAATATTTAAATAATATTAATCATATTTAACCAAATCATTTAAGTTACTATTATTTAAAAAGAAATCACTAGCTCATTTTATCCAGAAAATATTACACTGTGGCTAAACCATCTTTATATATGTGCGTGTGCGTGTATATGTTTATATGTATTTTTTTTTAACTCTAAAAAAAGGTTCTCCAGTCTCTTCAGTGGATGTGTTTTATTGTCTGATACTTGATGGTTAGGAAGTATGTATGCAATTTATGAAAATCCTTCTTGGTGTAATGGTAAACCAGTTTATTCTGATTTGGTAGAACTGGAGAATAATTCTTCAAGATCAATCGTTAAAATACTTCTACAGGGTATAAAGTTGTGATAAAAAGGAATTGAATATTTTAATATCACATTTTTCTTTTTTGGGTCACAAAATCTCCATTTCTAGAGCCTGTCTTCCCATGTCTAGTTCAGTCCAACTAGTACTTCTTGAGGACCTTTTCTGTACCAGGCAGGGTGCACTTGCTGCAGAAAACATATGAATAAGTGACAGTCCCTGCTTTAATAGAAACAAATAATTTCAACTGTAGATAGATGAACAATGCCCCAGATTACAAGAAAGAGATAACTTGGTTGCCTGTGAAGGTGGGTGGTCACACAAATTTCATAGCCATACTAGGAAACAATTTAATTATGTTACACGGCTCTGTATGCATTGATTCAGAGTCAAGTTCTTACTGGTATTTATACCCTAAGGATATGAGTCAGTTCCATTGCTATCTTTTCCACTTATGACTTCTTTGCAGCAGCAAGTTAACTAAATAAAAAGGAATCCATATCCGACTCTGTCTAGTTTGGAGGATGCATTTCTGAAAATGGAAACATCACCTGAATTAGTGCTGTGTAATATTATTATAGTCCAGTCGCAGTGGAGCTGTGTTCTCAGAACTATTTTGTCAAGTTATCTTTCATTCTCTTTAAGACTCTAAACTCATGACCTACCTCTAGTACTAGTTTCTTCTGCCTCTGCTCATACAATTGTTGGTCAGCTTCCCAGGGTGCCATGAAGCTTACGATGGCTTCATAATGTCAAAAGATGTCCACCTATCCCTGTGTGCTCGTTGATCTTTACCATCTTGTTTCCTCAACAATCACTTGATAGGTGCTCCATGTACCATAATACCAGCATTTTAATAAGCAGCATTATATAGGTCCCCTTACTTATTTGGGTCAGGTCTACCACTAGCACTTGCACAGCTTTTGTCAGCGTTAGAGGTTCAAAACAGTTTGAGAGAATATAAAACAAAGAGAGATTGCAGTGGAGTAAGCGGTATGTTGCAGAAAGGACTTGATTCATGACAGAATGGTAGAATGTTCTTTGAATGAGAAAAAAAAAAATACAGCAGTCAGGGGACCAGCCCCATGGCCTAACGGTTAAACTTTGTGTGCTTCACTTCTGTGCCCTGGGTTCATGGGTTAGGATCCTGGGTGCAGATCTGCTCCATTCATCAGCCATGCTGTGGAGGCATCCCACATACAAAGTGGAGGAAGATTGGCACAGATGTTAGCTCAGGGCAAAACTTCCTCACCAAAAAAAAAAAAAAAAAAATACAGCACTCAGAACATGTAAAAAAATGCGCTATAATGAAAATAAATGTGTTTATATTTAAAGTAAAGTTTTAAAAGAACAAATAGAATTATAGCAAATCAGCATGGCATGGAGGGCAGGGTAAATGGAGCAGGGGAGAGATACAAGTCCAGAGACCCTCAAACAAAAGTCCCTGAAAGGACAGAATACAACACAATGTTCTTGAGTGCTAGGAGGTTAGTTTTCTATCTAAAACAGGGTTCTTGGAGGAGCTGTCTTAAATAGGAATTTGGCAAAGTTTAATTCAGCTGATACTTCTGGACTGAGATCTTGCATGTGTCATGTGCTGGCCAGCAGAGGAAGATAGATAAAAGGATAAATCTTTTTCCTCATGATAATTGCAATCTAGCAAAAGAGGACAGTTTAACAGAGAGAAATCAAATATGTATTCCTGTTAGGAAGAAAGTAAGAGTAAAGTAACTTTTTCAGGTAATTTTTAAAAATTCAATTAGGAGCCTAAAATCAATGAGGAAAACCTTTGTCCACAAAAATTTTTAATAACATCCAATAACTAGAAACCATTCAAATATCCAGCACCTGGTAAATGATTAAAGAAATGAAGGTAGCCCAGTGGCGCAGTGGTTAAGTGTGCACGTTCTGCTTTGATGACCCGGGGTTCCCCGGTTCGTATCCCGGGTGCAGACACGGCACTGCTGGCACACAATGCTGTGGTAGGCGTCCCACATATAAAGTAGCGGAAGATGGGCACGGATGTTAGCTCAGGGCCAGTCTTCCTCACAAAAAGAAGAGGATTGACAGCAGTTAGCTCAGGGCTAATCTTCCTCAAAAAAAAAGAAGATAATGATTAAAGAAATTGTGATCTATTCACACAACGATGGACCACTCCTCAGCAATAAAAAGAATGAATACATGATACATGTAAAACATGGGTGAATCTCAAAAGCATTATGTTAAGAGAAAGAAGTCAGATATAAATCAGTGCACATTGTATGCTTCACTCTATGTCAAATTCAAGAGAAGCTAAAACTAATCTATGGTGTTAGAAATTAGAACATCAATCCCTTATGTTGATGGGGATGGTATGGAAGGAGCATGTGGGAACTTTCTGGGGTGATGGAAATGCTTTCTGTCTCGAACAGAGTATTAGTCAACTGAGTATAAACATTTCTAAAATTCACTTAAGATTTACATGCTTCACTACATGTAAATCTTATCTCAAAAAGTGAAAAAAGAGTGTGGCTAAGGCCTGTTAAGGATTGGTGAGTTTGCTTTTGAATTTGAATTTATTGGCAAATTCTTTTGAATCTATTTTTTTAAATAATGCAAAACACAGCAAGAAACAGATTACAGACCTATTCCCCTCCTTATTAGTTGTTTACAAGTCACATCTTTAATTCTTTCATTGTCATTTATTCCTCACACATATTTAAGTAATTATATGACGTAATGTCTATAAAGTACCTAATACAATGTGTACTTAATAATTATTAGCTAATACTATCATTGAGGTTGATAGTAATCAGGATTTCAACACCATGAATACCTGCATTAGAAATGACTATTTTATATTATATTATAATGTATAACATATACATGTAAATATATACGTGGTATGTATGTTTATGTGTGTGTGTATAGACACGTACATAAATACAGTTCATGAAGAAGAGAAGAGACAGGTAAACTAGCCTCGCAGAAGGTCAAACAACTCACGTATGGAGCTATTAAGGCAGCCAGTATAGAGAACGGGGGTTAATTTGTAAATTTCTGAAGAAATTGAAAGACCATGACAGAATTTTCATTTGATTTGAGAAACAGTTGAAACTATTATTTCAGAGAAGTAGATTAAGGCAATAATGTGTAAGAAGTATGGGTCTGATTGTGTAAGATATTTTTATTATTGTTTTTACAGGATGAGATCTTGCGTGTTATAGATAGCAGGGTGATTGATGTTAAGGAAAGAAGTATGAGGAAAAGAAGGCATTTAGAAAACAATTGAAATTAAAGGTTTTTCTTTTTTAGTATAGGTTTGAAAAAGACCTATACTTTCTGTGAAAATTAGTGGGCCAGAAATGGCAGGAGTTCATAGTAAAGAAAAAAAAAAACACCAAAAGCAAGAGAGAACACCAAGTTTATTATCATAAGGAGGTTTGTCTACACTTGAAATGTTTAAAAGGAGTAACACCTTGGCAGAGAGGAAAATGAAGTCAATGTGGCATATATTTTGTTTTATGCGTTAAAAAGACAGGGAAGCGCAGTGTCCTGGAGCGGGAGGAATTGAAGTTCCGACAGAAGAGGCTGGCTAGAGGCACCGATCTGTTGGAACGTATTTTAGAGGCAAGAATACTGGATTTGTGGTTGATGAATTCCTCAAATTTCAACTCAGGGAAGTAAGATTGAGTAATCTACTCAGAGAAACTCCCAAGCTTCTAATGGGATTTAGAATATTTTTACTCATACATTATCAAAGTACTCCCATAGCGTGACTTCTTCCTGGAATATTCCATCTCAGGGAATCTCAATGGAGAGAACATAGGCTTTGGAGTCAGACATTCCTGGGGGCAAAGTCAAGTCTGAATAATTGCTTAATCTCTTTTAACCTTAACTTCCTCATAGACAAAATGGGGTAATAATAGTATCGTTGTAAGATTTATTTCGAGGATTAAATGATCTGATGTGCATGAGGTGGCAGACTAGGTATCTCCTACATGGTATCCTCTCAAATTATGATAATTACACAGTCAATGTCATTGAGAATGTGAATGTCCTTTTAGTTTCAACATATCCATTCTTCTCAGTATGTAAAATAGGACATTTAACTCTTCTCTCCTTCAGTAGAATGATGGCATTCCCTCCTTTCAACTCTATATCTTATCACCATGGAAGTTATTACAAAAAAAATGTGCCAAGTTACATGACAGTGGGAATGTGTGGTAAGATAGCATTCACTGCAATTTGTTAAAAGATCCATGAAATGTGATCAGCAACCATCTAGTGATTCTTTTCTTTTTAATGAGAGAGCTGGATCTATAATGTTTTTCTTTTTTGGACTCTGCCTGAAAATTTTCTCTGTTAATTTATCTCGAGGTAGCATCGCAATTTTTGTTTTAAAAATCCCTCTCTTTTAAAATGAAAATCAGCCAAGCAAAGTAAAAGGTACAATTTCCATGAAAAGATAGAAAAAAATTCTCTGAGATTTATTTGCTTTTAGCTTCAAAACAAAATCCCACTGTCTATTAAAATATCTTGATGTATTGTGAATGTAGTAGTCCTCAAATTTATATCTGAATCCCACGTCTGTTTGCTAATCTCTTCACTGTTTTCTAAAAGTTGTCTCCCTTTCTGCTGAAATAATAAATGGGTAAATAGTCATATGTGAGATGCTTGCATCTCTAGTATGCCAACACCTTCTGTCTTAGAGGCATATTGTGCCAGATGGAATGTTTCATAAACACTATAACAGACAAATTACATTAGATGCCCTGGCTAGCGCAGTGACACACAGCACCTTGATATAACTCAATTTTGTCTTTGCCTACATCTCAGCCATTGTGTTTTAAATCAGTAATGGGATAGTATAAACTATTATCTCTGAATAGAATGATAAATCTGTCCACTATGTTTATAAAGCATTCAGCCTCTATTAATTTCCTCATAGCAATGTTTATATCAAGAGTCAAAGCAAGATTTTCTTTCCCCACAAAACAATTCTCAAAAGGCAGTACATTTTTATGAGTATTCTAAGGATTGTGAGAGGAAAAAAATTGAAATAAATTTGAA
Source organism: Equus asinus (assembly GCF_041296235.1). Taxonomy (NCBI): domain Eukaryota; kingdom Metazoa; phylum Chordata; class Mammalia; order Perissodactyla; family Equidae; genus Equus; species Equus asinus. Next base: position 73,011,592 of record NC_091810.1, read on the forward strand.
TCCTTGTTTTGGCATTTGCAGTTGAACAAATGAATTAATGTAGACTTTGTTTTGTTGGTTTTTTTTGCTGAGGAAGATTTTCCCTGAACTAACACCTATGCTAATCTTCTTCTCTCTTTTAGTATGTGGGCCGCCAGTAGAGCATGGCCGCTAACAGAGTGACGTAGGTCTGTGTCTCGGAACCGACCCTGGGCTGCCAAAGCAGAGTGTGCTGAACTTAATCACTAGGCCACTGGGGCTGACCCTAATGTAGACATATTTCAAAAGAATTTTTTTTTAAAGGAAATTGGTAGCTTGAAGGTTGAAGAGAAGATAAATAATTCCTATCACAAACCATTATGACTCTTTGGGACTTAAAGAAGGAATACGTTTATTATTTTCATTATATAAATGGCAAGACTAACAGAACACACAGGGAAAATAGCAACTAGAGGGATAGATAGATAGACAGACAGACAGACGGGTGGATGGATGGATAAATAGATGGAGCTCACCTAATCCTGGGAAATCAAGAACAGTATTTATTTTTCCATTATGATTAATAAAATACCTTTCTGCATAGTCTAAGTGCTTAAATTAAACAAGCATTTCTAGTTTAAAAGCTTTACTGTAGATAGTGTTTTAGAAAGAAATTAACATCAGAAGCTGCCAGCATTTAAAGATAGAATAAAATACTTTAAAATAAAATGACTTACAACAAAGATGGAGTTTTGACAGCCCCCTTTCCTCACAAAGACCTTTCTATCCACCGTGGCCTGCCCTATTGACTTCCAGGGCTCTTCTCTGGAGGACTGATTCTTTAATTTTTTTTTTTTTATTTGAGGAAGATTAGCCCTGAGCTAACATCTGCTGCCAATCCTTCTCTTTTTGCTGAGGAAGACTAGCCCTGAGTTAACATTCGTGCTCATCTTCCTCTACTTTATATGTGGGAGACCTGCCACAGCATGGCTTGCCAAGCGGTGCATAGGTCCGCACCCGAAATCTGAACTGGTGAACCCCGGGCCACCAAAGTGGAATGTGCGAACTTAACTGCTGCACCACTGGCCCGGCCCTGGAGGCCTGATTCTGAAAGCCAAGCATTCATAGCAGGCCCTCCCCACTTCCCATTATGGGGAGCTTCTGTGTGAATGTTTCCATTCCCAAGACAAGGCGATAATTATTTTTCTTCCGACGTGGCTTGCCTTTACAATCTAGTTTATTACGCAATTTAGTAGGAACCAAGGAAAGTTTAGGAAATGCCTCATGAATTTATGGATTAAAATCATTGTCTTAATTGGATACTCCTTAATCTCATGAAGGAGGCAATGAAATTTATAGCAGCATGACTAAATGCTGAAATTGACAACTTTTTTCAATTAGTGCACTAAAATACAATTTCAATATGCTGGTGATGGTAAATCACTTAAAAAATAAAGCCCCAGTAAACTATGTAAATCATAAATTGCATAAATCATAATCAAAATTCCTAAAATTCTCCCCCTTTTAAAAAAGTAATTTTTCTGTGAGCATATAGTTGGAAATGTGTGATCCAAGAAAAGATACTATGCAAATGAATCCAGCCAATGATTTAGCAAAGTATCTCTTTTTTAAACACTTTTGATAAATCATGACCATTCTTTCTGTTGAATTAATTAGCTATTTGAGAAAGAAAAAAAAATATATGATTACATTTTAGTTATCGTAGTTTAATATGCCCACCATTTAGAACAAAGAAGCTGATCTGATTTGATTGATAGTGGATCTCTTTTTAAAACATTTAACATAATAAATTTTTAGAAATTATTGAAATATAAATAATATAAAATATATAATATAAATAAACCCACAATCTTTACAGCTTAACATACATTTTGTGGTATTTTTTTCAGTCTTATTTCCTATTCAGCTTTTTTTTTTAACATCATTCAGTCAGGCAGTTTATGCACAGATGTTTTTCTTATTTTGTGTGATATAGTCAGCATTTCGAGTTTATTAGTCTTCATAATAATCCATTTTAAGTGTTGAAGAATATTCCATTCTGTGATTTTAAATCATTCTTTTATTATTGGACATGGGCATTTTTTTATCTGCATGTTTTGTTGTAATTTGAATAGAATTACCATTTTAAAAATGGTTATAAGAAGTGGAATTACTAGCTTGAAGCACATGAACTTGAAATTTTTCTTACTCTTCAGTTATGCTTATTTCTTGTTAGAACTTGAACAAGAGATACTTGGTACACGCTTTTAAAATACATGGGTGAATTAATACTATTATTGTTAAGGTGTTCTTTCCCCTTCTCAAAATATTCCCCCCAAAAAAGCTTATGAAAACTATGGAGTCACAGGGAAGTGAATCGGACTCTTCCGTTTACTTACTTGTCACCCATGGCAACTGCTTACGTGTTCTTGGCCTCGGTTTTTCCATGTGTACAAGAGTACAATGTTAGTGTCTACCTTTTGTTGGTTTTTGTTTGAATATTGAACAAGACAATGCATGGAAAGTACTTAGTACAGTACCTAGCAAATTATAAGTCTCGATAGCATTATCAATTCCTTAAAAATCAATGTTGATGTTGATGATAATACCTACTCAGCCCCTCAATAATAAGTTCATTAAATTGAATGTTTACAAATGTATACCTAAAAACACATGATTATTAAATTAATATAATGCAACTAAAATGTGCTGACTAAAAGTTCTCAGATAGGCTGGATTTTTTTTGCCCCTGGAATTGGCCAGTAGTTTGGGCATCATATGAACTCCAGATCAGACATCTGTAGGCTTCATTGAATTGGTCAGGTAGTCAATCTGAATTGGCTCTTGAGACAGTATTTATCAAATAGATGTGTATCTAAGTGACGTGTATGGCTGTAGGCATTCACATCTCACACTCCCACAATGACATGAGGATGTAATGTGCTCCTCTCAAGCTTTAATTTGGCAAGGAATCTCTGCCTCTGAAAGCAAGGATGTGACAGCTGTCTAGGAGGCACACCATGTAAGGGAGGAATTATATAGCTGTAAAGACAGGGCTCTGCTCTGTCATTACCATCATCATCATTTAATATTTATCAGGGTGTCCAGAATGTGCCTAGTGCTTTCCAGGCTGCAGGCATCACTATGCCTCAAAAGAGAGAAGCAGGTGAAAGTCAGCACATGCCAAAGATGAAACAAACACCCAGGCTCCATCAAATGTACATGCAATATTTAGAAAGATGCTACTTATTTCTGAGTCTTGAGATTGTACACACTGGTGGGAAACTTCCTCGCCTGCAATGATAGGCCTTCAAAAGGAGAAGCAAAGGTGAGATTTGAGGATCTTTTTAAGTAATGATCCTGACACCAAAATAAGGTTGAATACCATTTTGAGGGGTATGATTTCTTTCTCTCTTTTTTTCTGGAGATGAAATGAAGAAAGCCGATGGCACAACTTATTTTTCAAGTGCCACATTTAAGATATTAAATCACTCTGAGAATTCATTCATGTCGGGGAGGATACTGTAGAGTAATGGCAAACAGCATGGAATAAAGCTAAGATTGATATTTTGTGTGAGCCAATACTATCAGCAATTTTTAATTTGATTGCATATTTTTGTTCTGACAATTTATTAATGTTTTTGCTTGTAAAACTAATAGAAAAAATTATTGAAATTATAAAAAATGTATAAAGAATATAATGAAAGCTAACTCCTTAAATCTACCATGTTTAACATTTTGTGTCCTGCATTTTCATTCTGTCATTTTTCCATTTAGGAAAGCCTGTCTTCTGAAACTTTTAATTTTATTTTCACCACTAAAATGTAACTACTTTCTTGTTAAACATTATAACAAATGATTTCTATTATTCTTTTTAATAGCTAATTAATAAGACATTATTTAAGATAGATAACCAGAAATTATGTTCCTGGGACACAAAGACACGTCCATTTAAAATTTTGATGGATACCAACCAATGCTTAAAATATACACACACATACACTAAAAATCCACTCCCGTAAGAAATATATGAGAATTTCCATCTGTTCATGCCTTTGTGAAGCCTGGATACTGATTAAAGTTTGATGTTTTGCTGTTATGATTTTCAATTCCCGATAAAAATTGGTTAGTTTAAGAATTCTTTCATATGTTTATTGGTCATTTTAGATTTTTATTATGTGAAGATACTGTTTCTTTCACCACTTAAAATTTGGCTTTTTTTTTTTTTCCTGATGTGTGCTAACTCTTTATATTTTCTGGTGTCGAAGCAAAAATTGCACCAGACACAATTAAACACGCAGAGAAGATGTCATTCATGGCTGTTAGAATATGTAGAGAGACCAGAGCTCAGTTTGAACTCAAGTCTGCTGAACCAAAGGGCGGGGAAGTCTTCGGTACTGGAGTGAGAGGGAGAACACAGGCCAACTGCATTTGCAAATCAGGTTTACCCAAGGAACAGTAAACTTTCTCATATCTTCATTACAGGACACAGTTCTACAACTTGGAGGAAGGCTCCTATCTTTCCACAGAAACTGGGCGATAGAGGTACTATCTCCCTTGAAGACTACATTTCAAAGAGATAGCTCTCAGGCCCTTGAGAAAGACATTCCTAGGTTATATAACCGACAAGAGGTGTTTATAACGATTTACAGCGAGGATTCTGGGAAGACGGCAGAGTGGGAAGCACCAGGGATCTATCTCCCCATCTAGACAACAACTGCACTGGCAGAATCGATCTGCTGTAACTATTTTGGTAATCTGGTGTTTTTTGAATGCTTGCATCTTCCAGGAGAATACTTGGTTGGTAAAGTGCAGTTAATTTTGCTCCATTTCATGTCTTCTTACAGTAGCGGCCACCTGTCCTCCACTCCCAGTCCTGGCAGACAGCTATGCCCGTGTGCAATGCACCCAGCTTGCGGGAACCAGAATAAGCAAAATACCCTGTCCTCTGAGTATTGGGAATCTGTGCTTTGATCCCTCACTGCTTCTTCTGATCCCAGAGATGCAGACAAAAAAGCTATGGCCACTGTTGTTGTACCTCGCCCCCCTTGTTGCAAGGAACTGAAGTAACATCCCCTCTGAATGAAGTAACTTCCAGGGGATTTAAAGGGCCATTGCCTTTCCCCTCCCTTCATTTTTCTCTTTTTTTCCCTTTTGGGAGGCAGATATTAAGGATTAGAACATTCAAAAACAACTTCATGTATGGGGAAAATTAGAAAGTGACCATGTGTGCCCAGGGAAAGGCTATATGGTGGTTCCTCAAAAAATTAAAAATAGAATTACCATATGATCCAGCAATTCCACTTCTGGATAGATACTCAAAAGAATTGAAAGTAGGTTATCAAAAAGATATTTGTCCATCTGTGTTCATAACAACATTATTCACAATAGCTAAAATATGGAAACAACCCAAGTATCCATCAATGGATGAATGAATAAGCAAAATGTGGTACATACAAACAATGGAATATTATTCAGCCTTAAAAAGGAAGCACATTCTGACATATGCTACAAGACAGATGAACCTTGAGGACATTAGGCTAAGTGAAAGAAACCAGTCACGAAAATCCAAATACTGTATGATCCACTTACGTGAGGTACTGAGTGCAGTCAAACCACAGAGAGAGAAAGTAGAAGGTGGTGGTCAGGGGTTCAGGGAAAGGGGAATGGGAGGTTATTGTTTAATGGGTATAGAGTTCCATTTTTATAAGATGAAAGGAGTTATGAAGATGGATGATGATGATGGTTGCACATTATGAATGTACTTAATACCACTTAATTACACACTTAAAATGGTTAAGATGGTAAATTTTATGTTATGTGTATTTTACTCCACTAAAAAAAAAAATGAGAAAAAAAGATTTATGTATATCTCAAAGGAGCAGAGAAAGAATGTACATTTTCAAGTTTTCTAAAGAAAATGCTCTAAGAAGAGGTAGGTCAGTGCCTACAGTCAGGAAGAAGTTGACAGGAATGTGAAGTGAGGCTGTCTTGGTCACAGGATACCATTCCCTTGAAATATATATTGCAAATATTTTCTCAGGGTCTGCCACTTACATTTAACTTTATTTCTGTGTTTTTTCCTATAGAAGAATTCTTATTTTTATAGAGAAATTAAGGATTTTGTAGTTTGTGTTAGTATAAGAAGTCCTTTCCTACTGTAAGTTTGAAAACATATTTTCCTATGCATTTTTTCAATACATTGGGCTTTAATTCATCTGAACTTATTTTTAGAAACTGACATTTGTCTCTAAATTTTATATCTAAATATCCTAATACTAATATTTAGCAGTCCAACCTTTCTTCTCAAAGTGTTAATGCCAGCTTCATTTTATACCATGCTGTGTGTATGTATTCGTGAACCTGTTATTGCTCTCACTCTAGTCCACCAATTTCTTTACAATTCATGGATGAGGAGGAGCCAACCAAGTCAAGAACAGAGAGCAGAGTGTCCTAGGCTGAGAAAATAGAAAATGTAGAAGTCCTGAGATGGCAAAGATCTCATTTTTTAAGAATGACTAGAAGGCTGGTATGTCTAGAGTGTAGTAAGTCAAGAGGACATTGGTCCAGGATGAAATTTCTAATATGAGCAGGGCCAGATCACACAGGACACAGTAGTTGTTGCCAGTTGGTAGTTCCTCTGGATGGTGACACCTGTAAGGAGTGTGAGTGAACAAATCCCTGGTCACGTTCCTCTGGAGAAGATGGGAGATAGATAAGGTCCATCTCTTCTCCAGGCCAGCCTGAAGCTTTCTCATCCTCAGATCAAACAGTGAGGTCTGTGGTGGGGTATGGGAAAATCTGTTTGGGATGGTCAGGTAGATCTCAGAAAAGTACAGTGTGGAGAAAGGGAAGTGGAAGTTCTATCCAAATTATCTGGTCGCTTAAATTATGAGAGACTCTTCCAGACTCAGCTGTTGAAATGAGAGCATTCCATAGCTGCTTCCTCGTTCGAGATCTCACTGCCCACAAGCTCTCATTTCCTCCCTGCAGCTGTCTCTTTTAAATTCCCCAGTTCAACATCTTCAGACGTTCCCAAAGAAAACACACTGTTCTCCCAGGAAAGAGGAACGTCGCCCTCTTCAGACACTTTACAGAATTGTGAGCCTTAGGATTTATTTAGGTGCTGGATGATCCCACCACACAGGGATGCCTGAGGAGGAGGCAGAATTCATCAAGATCCATCAAAGTATTACATGTGATTTCCTAAGGTTCAATATCCAATACGATTAAATATCTCTATGTCATAGAATTTTCCTTCTTTCAAATGGCTTTCAATGTTAATATAATTTGTTATTATTTAAAGATTAATGCTTCTGTCATGGATTGCAGTAAATATCTAAAGAACCGTATAAACCCTCAAGAGGTCTTGGTGCAATTTGGGAGGAAAAACTGGTCATATTTACTCACAGGCAAATGCTTAAAAATTTGAAGATAATGGTAATAATACTTCACACTTTAAAATGTTTACACACATGATCACATGCACCATCACACTTGAGTCTCACAACATCCTTGAGGATTGGTTCAGTTATTCTTATGCCCATCCCATAGCTAAGAAACAAGTTCAGAAAGCAGAAACTACTTTCCTAATGACATATGCAGGCACAGAAGGTGGATCTCAAACCCAATTTTTCCAGCTTTGTGATTGTAGGTCTTTCAAGTACACTATTATAGCCTTCTACTTAATGAGGCAAGGAACAATATTGTCACCACATTCTTTACATTTTCTTGAGGGCTAACATTAGGAAAATGAACAATTAGCTCACCAGAAAACATTTTTACTTTTTAGTCATGAAGGCAGAGAGAGTGTGCTAACAGAACCTTGAACTAATGAATAACCTTTTATCATGAATTATAATGTAACACCTGTAACATTTAGCTATAACAATATTTTAATTTAGCAGAGCTTTCTATGGTAATGTTAGCACACTTACGTGAAAAGCAAGCAGAAAGAAATATTGAAAGAATCTTAATGGAAACCATTACACAGATGACCTACACTCCCAGAATATTTATAAGTAAAAGAAAAATTATTCTATTATTTCCCCATTCAAGAAATGAAAGAAATTAAGACAACTTTGGCCCGAGATAAACTTGAGAAGCTACATGATGGCTCAACTGGATATATTTCTGGAATCTCTGTATTTATTCACCTCCTTTTCTTGTGATTCTTCTTTTCCATTTCTCCTACCTCACCTAGGGAGTTAGGAGACCACGGCAGGGTCCATCCAGATACATGAGCATTCTCTGGCAATATACATCTTGGAGTGGTCTTTACTGTATTTTGAAGATGATATTAGCTCTTTGGGAAAAACAAACAAACAAACAGAAAATTCCTTAATCGTAAGCTGAATTTCCAGGCAACAAGTGCTACTCCTACTGTGTCATTGGCCATATACATTCTGTTATGTAAGCATCGGTTAGTATATATAGAATAGTTATAATTCCTTTTGAGTACTATAATTATAAGAACGGCTTGAGAGCACTGGCAATGGAAACATTCTCTTTGTTATAGTAAGAAGCTAGACTTTACATTCTTAATTCATAGTTGCTTCCTTCTATCCAAAACTCTTCTGGAACATGGGTCATTTGATTTTCTTACAGCAATTTAGGGAGAATAACACTTGGCATATAGTTAAAAATGCATAGGGATACTAAATATGTATTTGTGAGAGAAAAATACTCTTCCTGAGTTGAATAGATAATTTTCAACAGGCAAAACCACTCTGGCAAACTGAGCTGGGTAAATTGGCCATTTCAGGTCAGCTTGGCTGCCCTTGATGTTATATCAAATGCAGAACAATGTCGTAATAACACTGCATTTTATTTCTACAATCCCCGGGCACTATAAAGGAAGGCTCCTAGCTGCTAAACAAGATTAATAGCAGTGAAAAAGTTGGTGTACAATAAATTCACAAATAATTTAGCCATTCTAAGTGGATTCATAATATACCTTTTAGTGTGAAAATAATGCAACAGAACTAAACAAAACAAATCTCAAATAAGCAATATATATATATACACACACACATACGCATATAATTTACAAGAGAAGAAAAGAAAGTTGACTTGGGTAGTGATTTGCTTTCTCATAGCCAGGAGGGCCCATTTCTCTTTAGCAAAAGGACAGATTCCCATGATTCTCTATATTTTTTCTAGTTTGAGCTGTGGTTCTGAGGCTCTTTGCTGACCATTCAGAGCCAGATTAAGATTCCAGATAAGCTATGCTTCCTGTTTTAATTAAGAACAAGAGGCAGCCATAGGAGTTCTTAAAAAACAAATTACAGTCCATTTTCTATATGAAGAGACTCAGGAGGCTAGGGGACAGCAAGAAAGAAAATGGAAACGTGAAGGAAATGGGAAAATGCATTAGATCGTGTCATTGATTGTTACCAAAAATTAACTTGTTCTTTGTTGTGATCCTTTTCATCGGGAGAGTCTCCATCAAGCACAACATGATGTTTCTGATGAATGTCCTCAAGGCAACAGGAGGAAAAATTCATTGTGTGTCACAGCAAATGCTACCCCTGAAATTGAACTCGAGCAATCAATTCAAGTCCAAACAATAACATTTAAACAAATAATAAGAAAGACTCCAGATCAAGGAAGGACATAATTGAAAGGCAGCCTCTTGAGAACTGAGAAGGTTTTGAGTTTAAAAAACCCAGTTTTGATAAAAAGAAACCCGTTGAAAAATGTAATCATACTTCAAAACATTCACTTTTAGAGAAAAATACGAGTACTTTTTTTATTAACACATTCAATTCAGAATGGAATATTAAATTTACTATACAGAGGATAGCAGAGCTGTTTTTAGAAGATTTTCATTATAATTGTTTTGTCTTTATTACAATTACTTTCAAGATCTCAGGGGACAGATGAATGTTATCTCCATTTTTTTCAGAGAAGGAAATGCACACAGAGACGTCCAATGATATATACCCAAGTGGTGAAGATAGAGAGAAGCATTGGTTTTGTGAGTCCTTGTGTAGTGTAAGCCCTGACAGTTGTTTTTTTTCCTTTTTGTAATGCAAGTGCTTGACTTAAGCTTAGATTGCTGAGGGATCCACTTCAAAGAAGCATCCACTTCAAAAATGGCCAGCACATGACTAGATAAAGAGCCAGGCCACCTCCTACACTAAGGCTCCCTTGCTTTGGGGATATTGGTTGATTTTGATAACTGATCATTTGGGACACTTGTTTTTTCTCTTTCTATGCTTTAAATTACTGCTCTTATGTTTTAAGTTCACCAACAAAGAGTGAGCTGGTGAAACCCGAGGCCCTCACCCTAGACCCCAATAAAAGCAGAACCCCAAGCCTGTGTACTCACTCTCTCTCTACTCATGACCTCACTGTGTGGCCTCAGATGTGCCATGTAATTTCTGGGTTCTCTAAGGAACAATTTTTTTTTCAAAGTTTCCTGATGGTTATTGCTGAAGAGCATCTTGCAGTCATATTAAGAACCACAAGGGTTGGTTCAGCCACAGCATTGCTTATTGATCGGCTGAGACTGGCACACAACACCTTCTCAAACATGAATTCCTATAAAACATGTATTTTTCAAGAAACAAATGACACATAACAATATTTTCATGAAAGAGTTTCTGATTTAATACCAATGTTTAATTTAAACAGCATATGACTTCCAAACTTTGGTCTTTAGTTTTGAGATTTGGGGTCGGCATGTTTCCGACTAATGTACGGATCTCCTTGAGTGAGTGTCTGTAATACTCTATGGTTTTCTTCAGTTGTAATTTTGAAATAATTTTAGATTTCAAAAGAATTGTAAAAATAGTACAAAGTATTTCTTAGACCTTTTACCCAGATTCTCTAAATGATAACATCTTACATAACTATAGTTCAATGATCAAAATCAGGAAATTAACTTTGATACAACATTAATACTTAAACCTACAGACCAATTTTGCCAATTGACTCACGGATGTTCTTGTACTGAGTCAGGATCCAATGTAGGATGAAGGTGCATTTGGTTGCCATTGACCTTTATCTTTCATAGACTTGATACTTTTTAAGAGTACTGGAGAGTTAATTCATAGAATGTTTCTTAGTTTGACTTAGTCTGATGTTTCCTCATGATGATGTATTTTTGGTAAGAATACCACAGAAGTGATGCTGTGCCTTCTCAGTGCATCATGTTTACCTCAGGCTCATGATACCTACATGTCTTATTACTGGTGAAGTTAGGGTGGTATCTGTCATATTTCTCCATTGTAAAGATACTATTTTCCCCCTTGTACTTAGAATCATATAGAGAGATACTTTAAAACTATGTAAATATTTTTTTCTCATCATACTTTTGCCTAGCATCCACAGATGATTCTTATCTGAAACAGTTATTATATTTCTTTTATTCCTTCTAAATTTATCAGCTGGAATTCCGTTTTAAGGAAGGACCATCTCCTACCCACCAGTTATTCATGTTTTCAATTTTTTAATCAGTATGAAGTCACGGCTTCTTGTTTTACTCTATGGGTAATAATCCAGTACTATCATTATTGGTTTTCTTTCTCAAATTTTTTTCTGGGACTATTTTGAAAATCAATCTGTTAAAAGTGGCAGAAAAATTATGAAGGTAAATTGGTGTGAGCTGGTAAGGTCCCTTTTAGGACTAAAGTTATATGCTATGGATGTTCCCACACACTGGAATCCTCAGATGTGATTTGCTATCACTCCTTTCTTTGTCTGAGTTATATTCATGAGCCCAGAAATCATTACTGGGCTTGAAAAATGTTTTTTTCTCAGCTGAAGTCTCATGATCTGCCCTTAGGCCAAATCCTTGGGCTCAGCTAGATACTTGCCTTGCTCCATTTCTAAACCTGCCTCAGGCTATCCCCCAAATCGGTTCACATATCCCTTCCTTATATGCCCTAAAAAGCCTGGAACACAAAAAGTTTTTTTTAGCTTTAGGTTTCTAATGTATCAAAATAATAACATCATCATTCCGCACTCAGGTGGCCCTTCACCATGTACAGGCTATTACTTGGGTTCTCCATGGTGCAGATCCTGAGGCCTGGATTCATTTGTAAGTGGTATATTTGGGAAGTTCCGATAACGCAGGTAGAGACATGATAAAAGGAATGGAAAGCAGCCAAAGGAAGATAGATGTGCTATGAAGCTAGCTGTCATGGTGTGTAGCTTGAGTAAATCTTGCTTGGACTCTGGAAATTGATACAAAAAACACACATCATAATTATCCAACCTGAAGTATTAGACAACTGGAATATTTATATACTAATTCTGGAGAACGAATGGTTGAGAGTTACTCCTGGAGGTGTTAATTTCTCAGCATTCTACCTGTTGTGTATGTGCATACACAGATGAGCACACAGGCAGGGAGGCTTTCTACAGTTCCAGGAAAAAAAGGCAGTATCTGCAGAGCTCCAGATACTGGAAATTTATTGCCTGTTGGCCAGAGGACACTGAAACATACTAGAGTTACGGATGGGTACTGATAAGGTCTACTATCCAACCCTTTTTGCATATTTTATTTAATGCTCAAAAAGAATCATGCTTAGTAGGTGGAACAGACATCATTTTCACCTTATAAATTAAGTAGCTGAGGTTTAGAGAACCCAAGTGACAAACTTAAGGTCACATACTATAATATATGTACATGAAACAGGGCTAGACAATTGTAGAGCATAGGGAAAAAATCCAAAGTCTTCACTTCCCTTTTCTAGAGCTCAGAGTTGCTGGTGTCAGGTTGACTGTTACAGGGAAGAGATTTTCGCCTCAGCTTCCTAAAGTGGTCCCCAGGACCTTTGAGCCACATGAAGTCCTCAGACTTACTTCAAAGTGCAAAGTGGTATGAACCATCCCCATTTCTCAGTGATTTACATTTTGCTGCTCTGCTCAATTGATACCACGGAGGAATGACCTATATTTCATTTCTTGCTGACTTTACCTGCACATTAGGCAGTTTCTATTAAAGTCCTAATGTACCAAAGCAAAGGTAAATGGCTGATCAGGAGATGGGCACATACAGCCCTACGTTTCCTTAGAGTCATCCACCAGGAGACATAGTCAAGCTAATGCCGTGAATCTAAAAGAGGAAATTCCTAAGCTAATTCAGCACTGAAAAAAAAGGAAGTGTTCCATATTTTTAACAGAGATAAGTGCAATTACAGATCTAAGAAACAAGAATAGAATTATTAAGCAGTCAAAATGTCCTGATAAAGACATTAATTCATTCATTTATTCACTCAGCTTGTTAGTTATATTAATCTATTGAATAACTATTATGTGCCTGACTCTGTGCTAACCACCAATGCTACAGAAATACATGTCACTGTCCTTGCTTTTATGGAACTCACACTCTTATAAAAGTGTGGAATGCAAGGAACTTCCTTGGAAGTTGGAAACATTTATGATGCAACATGATGTGGTCTACAAGAGAATACAGAGTGGTAGGAAATGAAGCTGGAGTGACAGATTGGGTCCAGATTGTGAAGGCCTTGACTGTGATGACAGGGATTTGGGATTATTTTAGGGAATAAGGAATCACTGGATTTTACTTTAAAGCAGTGGGATGACTCAAGAAAGTGAAAAAAATTATTCCTTCTCCGAAACAATTAAGCAACCTGGTTCTTGAGTACTATTCTCTACTTCAAAGAAATGCCATATTATTAAAGATGACCTCATGATTATATGGGTCATTTGGTCATAATTTTTGAGTAAGTTTGCCTTGTTTGTTTTCTTAGAGGGCACATCCTTTGTTTACTGATATTTCATCCATGACTCTGCAGAAGCATTCAAAAAAAATCTGTGGGTAAATGTGGGGAATATTATAGGTTATAGATATTTCTGTTGGTTTGCCACACAGAAATGTTTTCAAAGGAAACTTCTGAGTATGTAGTTGAAGAATATTGTCTTACTCTCGTGGCTCAGTGCAGCAATGAAAAATAGAAAATGAGAATGGCTTAGAGGAATAACAATACCAACAAAGATAATTACTGAGATTTTTTTATGTTTCAGGCACTAGGGATGCAACTGTGAGTTCTATGGGTAGGTTCACGCCCATCTTAACCTGAGAGTTGGGTAGATGGTGAAGCAGAGCTGCATCATGGAAAGAGCATGAGATTTGGAGACAGACATGTGGATGCCACATTAACATTGGGAGAAGTGTCAACTCTTTTTCGTTTAAGAAGCTCATTTACAAAATGGAGATAAGATAGTCAACTTTTACGCTCCCAATCCCAATCGATCTCTTTCCACTTACTCTGCTCTATTCAAGTATTTATGTTTTCTTGAACACTTATAACATGTTTTTCTGTTGTTGACTTTCTCCCTCATTAAAATACAATTTCCATCAGGGCAGAGATATTATCAGTCTTGGCTACTGTGGTAGGTAGAATAATGGTCTCCCAAAGATGTCCTTTCCTCCTCCAGGAACAAGATATGTATAGTTTCAAAGTATCTCCCCACAGATTACTATTAACTACAAAGGGAAAAATAGTAACAGTATAGTGGAGAAATTTGGCAGAAACTATTTAAACAAGTAACTAAGATATCATCACTAGTTTTGTGATAAATCAACATTGTGCACCTCCTAATAAGAGGTGCGGAGTACACAATATCATTTCTGGGGTATTCCTGACAAAATGTATATAACCTGAATAAAATAGTGAAGAAACATCAGACAAGCCCAATTGAAGAGCATTCTACACAATAACTGGCTTGTACAATTTCAAAATATCAGACTGAAGAGATTTTACAGACGTGGTTTAACAAGAAATGACGAGTAAATACAATATGGATTCCTGAATGGGATCATGAACCAGGGAAAATAGTTGTAAAGGATATTATTGGGGCAATTGATGTATATAGTGATTAGGAATTATACGATAATATTGAATCAATATTACATTTCTTGATTTACATAAGTGTATTGTGCTAAATAAGAGAATATCCTTGTTCTTAGGAAATATACACTGAAATGTTAAGAGATAAAGGGACATATGTTACCAACTTAGTCTCAAATGGGGCAAAATATATAGAAGGGGTGAAAGTAGGTAAGTGACAGAAGAGTTCCTTGTACTGTTCTTCCAACTTTTCTGTATGTTTGAAATTATATCAAAATTTAAAGTTGTAAGCAATAGCAAAAAGTTTGGATTTTATACCTTCCCGAGAGGCTGACAATGCCAGGTGTTGAAGACATGGAAACACTGGAGGCAGTATTTAAATTGCTATAACTGCACTGGAGAGGGAATTGACAGTATCTAATAACTGTGATGGTGTTTATACTTGTGGAAGGCTGAATAAGGTCCCCACAAAGATATCCACATCCTCATCTCTGGAACATGTTACTTTACATGGTAAAAGGGACTTTGTGGTATGATTAGGTTAAAGATCTTGAGTCAGGGTGGGCCCAGTTAATCACAAGGGTCCTTTTACGAGGGAGGCAGGAGAGTCAGAGTCAAAGAAGGAGATGTGATGACAGCAGTAGAGCGTTAGAGTCAGAGAGAGATTTGAAGATACTGCCATGCTGGCTTTGAAGATGGAGGAAAGGGCCATGAGCCAAGGAATGCCGGTGGCCTCCAGAAGCTGGAAAAGCCATGCAAATAGATTCTTCCGCAGAGCCTCTACAGGAAGTATGGCCCTGCTGACACCTTGATTTTGGCCTGATGAAATCCATTTTAGACTCTGACCTCCAGAACTCTAAAATAATAAATTTGTGTTGTTTAAAGCTACTGAGTTTGTGGTAATTTCTTATACCAGAAATAGGAAACTAATATAATACCCTATGATTAATATTTCTATTTTTTATTTCTAGGCTTTGAAGAAACTCTCATCCATGTGGCCAAGATATTTGGGCATCATTTGTAATAGAAATATTGAGAACAATCAGAGGTACATCAATAGGGAAATAGATAAGTAGTCTAGTCATCTGATTGAACACCAAACGGATGAATCAGAAAATATGTCAACATGAATAAATCACAAAAATACAACGTTAAGTGAAAAGAAATAAAGATTTGCTCTATGAAATGTAGGTACAATATAATGCCATAAATGTAAATTCTTAAAACTTTAAAAATAGTACTCTGTATTAAGAATACTCATATAGGCATAGATGTATGTTTATAATATAAGATCCTGTATGAAAAATATACACATATAGTTAAATGTCACGTCTAGAGGAAAGAAGGGGACTGAGTTAAGGAGGAGATATGCCGATGATTCAATCAAATAAACACAAAAATTGATAAGACATAATTAATACATATGAACAGTCAGGAGAGAAGACTGGTATTTTTAAACTCAAACAAGTGACTATTTATTGATAACTGTAAGAAATAGTGATAATAAAGAAGGAAGAAGTGTATGTTTTGGGGAAATATAATAATTTCTTTTTTTTTTTTTTGAGGAAGATTAGCACTGAGCTAACATCTACTGCCAATCTTCCTCTTTTTGCTGTGGAAGATTGGCCCTGACCTAACATCCTTGCCCATCTTCCTCTACCTTATATGTGGGACACCTGCCACGGCATGGCTTGATAAGCAGCATGTAGGTCCGTGCCTGGGATCTGAACTGGTGAATTCTGGGCCGACAAAGTGGAATGTGTGAACTTAACCACTATGCCACCAGGCTGGCCCACTAATTTCTGATTTTTAATCTCCAGAGTTCGAATACTTTCTCTAAGGTGTACACAGAGAGTGATGTAAATATATTTAAGATATTACCACTGTCCTCAAGATGATCATATTCTAGACCAGGAGTAGGCAAAATTATTCTGTGAAGGATCAGATAATAAATATTGTAGCCTTTCTAGGCCATATGGTCTCTGTTGTAACCACTCTATTCTGCTGTTATTGCATGAAAGCAATCATAAACAATACACAAATGAATAGGTGTGACTCTGTCCTAATAAAATTTTTATTTACAAATACAGGCAGCTGGTTAGATTTGGCCCATAAGCTGCAATTTGCTGTTAGACTAAATATTTTACATTTCTTCACACAATAATGGCTACAGTTCTACTACCATATTGATTGATTGAAAAAACATTTGTGTACATATAAATGTATAGGCCCCAGTCAATAATTCTATTCCTCCCCAGGGAATGAAGTTTTAGGTTTGAGGAACCACTGCTATGGTAGAAGTAAATTAAGTGCACAAATAAATAAAACACAAAATTGAACACACTAGAAAAGAGGTCTGTACAAAGGTCTCTGGGAATTTACCCAGGGGAGTCATCAATAGGGTGCTGGTGAATGCTCGGGCTGTGGCTGGATGTGTAGGAGCAGGCTGAAAATTAGATAAGCAAAGGCACGGAGTCCAGAACACGTGTGGTGTATGAACAAGGAAGGGGAGAATAGAGTGTTTGTTGTTGTTGTTTGCTGATAGCATGGGTTACATGAAGGAAGGTAAAAACGCTCTCAGAATGCAATTTGGAAATCAGGCCTTCAAGGACCTTAAGCTCTATTCTAATACCTATGGCTCTGGGATCAGGTTTTTCTTACTACCACATAAATCTTAGGATGCTCTATTAATTTGCACTATAAGATGTTCCTAAGGGTCCAACTTGCTGAGAAAATGGTTGAAATTGCTTTCTAGGTGCAGTTTTTTTTTTTTTTAAGGTCTTTTTTACGCTATTATATTTTGGCTTAGAATGCTGCAGAAAAATGCATTCATAAACTCCAAGACCTTTTAAGATATCAAATGCATTTTTAAAAACTGATGAATAATAATGAAAATGACCTAAGATGTTTCTTACTCTATCTTTCTGCCAGTTCATTGCTGTTCATATTAATATACTTTGTTGTATGTTATCTACTCTGGTTTAAAAATCCACTAGGGAGGAAACTACTGAATTAATTTGCAGTTTCTTCCCTTGAGACGTCATCACTGTGGTCAGATCAATTTCTGTTATTTTCAGAGTAAATTCTTCTTTCTCTTAACTTTAGTCTATAATTCTTTGCTTTGTTCCTAAGAAAGAAAGCGATTCCTTCCTCACATTGAGGTTTAATTGTTCGATCTTTTCGTGTACTTTCCACATGTAGCTCCATAGTTCATCATGAAATAATGTGATGCTATGCAAATCCAGCAATGTAAGTATTTCTTTATAAATCAGTCCTCTGTGATTCCCTCCCATAATGCTTTATGCTGCACAGGAAAAGCCCAAGTACATCACCAAAATATTGTGTTTCTGTTTCTTGTCATTTGTTGGAGTTTGGTACAAGAAATGCTGTTTGGTATCTCTCTATAAATAACAGTGATTTTAACAGAAATTTAAAATAAAAAAAATAGTTACAACCAAAAAATTATGACTTTTTCAATCTAAAGGCATGTTCACAATTGTGTGTGTGTGTATGTGTCAATTTAGATGAATTATTGTTTATCTCAGGACTGTAATTAACTGGAAGACAACAATATTAAAAAGAAGCAATTATACATACTGTGTTTAAGTAGCCAGTACTTTTATTTACAAAGAACTACCTAATTTGGGGTATAATTAGGGTTTAATAGTCCTGATACTGGCCCTGATATCAGTTTCCCTACATTAAACCCAGCATATATGGGGTTAAAACCAAAGCACTCATTCCCTGCTTTCTCCCTGGCTTCCTGGCTCCAAAATCCACTATCCGCCATGGAGACAAATGGCCAATGACAAATACCTGGATTCATTATCTTCTTCTCCTCTCTGCAAGTAGTCTCAAGGCCAACACAGACTTGTGGAAAAACTCCCACCAACAAGGCCGTATGCTCCCCATCCCCTACCTAAAACCTCAAAGGCAGACCCTTACTTTTAGCTTTTTGGGGAGTTTGGGATTTCAGCATTAGCTGCCCTTTCTCCTTGCTCAGCGCTGTGCAATAATAAAGTCCTACTTTCTTCCACTACACCTGGCGTCAGAGATTGGCCTGCTGCACGACGAGTGAGAGAACTCACTTCAGGTTTGATATCAGTCCTTTGCTGAAATCAGTTAAAAAACAAAGTGGGAGTCTTATAGGAAGAAAGATAATTGTGAACAAGAAGGTCAAACTAGGAAACAAAAAGGAGAAAGAGTAATATTTGTGATAATCTTTAGAGCACTGCTTCTCTGAGATTTGACCACTTGATTCCAACTAAATCTCCACTGTCATAACCATGTACTCTCTCTGAGTTAAATCTCAATTTGCCCATCCCTGTTCAAGCCTCTGACATTATATCTCTAATGTATGGCATCTTTCAATGTATTATCATTCCATGGATGTCTCCTTTACTTTCTCTTCCAGGTCATTGCTAATAGAAGGCTACCCATGTAAAATACAACTCCATTTTCTCTTGAAAGAATCTTGGTGTTGAATTGTTTGCCCAAGTGAAGCTATGAAAAAAAGTTTAGTCCAATTTGCATCAATTCTTTTAAGTCAAAATGTTTTGAAACCTGTACTAAGAAATTTCACAGAGTTCAAATTCAAAATATATAACATACTTCTTCCCCCTATTATGTGCTAATTCCTTCAACAGAAGCAATCAAATACCTTTAGTTTACTTGTTCTTTATAAATCCAAGCAACTTTTCATTCATTCACGACTCTCTATGAGGTGAATATTTGGAGGATTTCTTCAGTATTTTCAGCAGTAGAATTTTTCATAATATTTAATTCATAATTAAAAATAAGAAGTTAGCAAACATTGAAATTTCTATTCTAAGCAATTTGGGTAAACATTAATAATCAACTTTAAGAAAAACATGTTAATGGAGATGTAACAGCCAACATCATTTATTTCATTTTGAAGTACTCAAATAGTTGACTAGAACTATGCTGTAACTTTACACTTTGTCTCTGTCCCTTTATGTAAACACCACTCTTTGAATTATATGGGCATATGAAACTTTGCTCTGCATTCCAAATTTGAGGAAAATTGATGTTAGAGTAATTATGATTTTTCACTTACATTGATATTTCTACAGATGTACACAATAGATGCACAGTAAACTTTGTTGTCTTTTCCTGTCTCTTTTTGTATGGATTTTAATAAAATATGTTTTGTAAATCTGCTTATGTTTTTATGATATATGTTTACTATAAAAGATCATTAGAAAAAAATCCCTACGTGTTATCTGAAACTCTGGATACTATGAAGTATCAATATATTTTTCCCCTTTTTCTGCTGAGGAAGATTCTCCTTAGGCTAACATTTCCCATCAATCTTCCTCTTTTTTTTCTTGAGGAGGATTAGACCTAAACTAACATCTGTGCCAATCCTCCTCTATTTTTTGTGTGTGGGTCTCTGCCACAGCATGGCTAACAAGTGGTGTAGGTCTGCACCTGGAATCCAAACCTGCAAACCTGGGCTTCTGAAGCGGAGCATACAAACTTAATCACTACACCATGGGGCTGGCCCCTAAATATGTTTTCTTATATGAAGCAGTGAATAATAAACTGTGACTTTTAATCCATGTTTGTAAGATAAGACAAGACAAGCTTTGTAGGCTTGCATGTCGCAATTTTTCTATAAAGCAGATGAATACAGGGAGTCAGCACACACTTTGTTTAGAATTCACATATGTTTGCTTGTTTCATGTGTGTGTTTCTACAGAAAAAGAAAACACATGTCTATCAGTACCCAGACTAAAGTGAGAAATGTTTGCAACTAGAGACCACTACATGCCCTTGATTTCTTCCCAAGAGACAGATTTGAAGAAATTAGGATATTTCCTTCCTCTTAGAACAGTCATGAGGTTGTTCCTATAACAAATCAGCTGTAGGTTTTGAAAGAAATAACTGTGGAAGAAGTCACAACCTAAGTAAGTTTGTTGTACATCGCCTCCAGGACCAAAGATTGTTCAGACCATAGAAGAATTCCACATCTGACAGAAGCTGGAGACAATGCTTAAAAAGCTCTAATAGTACAAGCCATTATAATTTACAAAGATTAAAGAACGAAAAATGTCATATAAACAATCTAACATTATACCTCAAAGAACCAAAAAAGAAAAACAAACAAAGCCCAAAGTTAGTAGAAGGAAGGAAATAATAAAGATCAGAGTGGAAAAAAATGAGAGAGAGATACTAAAAAGACAATAGAAAAGACTAATGAAACTAAGAGCTGTTTCTTTGAAAAGATAAATAAAATTGACAAAACTTTAGCTTGACTCATCAAGAAAAAAGAGAGAGCTCACAGAAATAAAATCGGAAATGAAAGAGGAGACTTTACAACGGATGCCACACAAATACAAAGATCATTAGAGACTACTATGAACAATCATACAACAAATTGGACGCCTAGAAGAAATTGATAAATTCCTAGAGCACACAACCTAGAACAAGACTGAATTGTAATGAAACAGAAAATCTGAACAGATTTTATTAGTAAGGAGATTGAGTCAGTAGTCAAAAACCTCCCAACAAACAAAAGTCCAGGACCAGATGGTTTCACTGGTGAATTCTGCTAAATATTCAAAGAAGAACTAATGCCAATCCTTCTCAAACTCCTCCACAAAACAGAAGAGGAGAGAAGATTTCCAAATTTATTTTATGAGACCAGCATTATCCTGATGCCAAAACCAGACAAGGACATCACAAGAAATGGAAATTACTGTCCAACATCCCTGGTGAACATAGATGCAAAAATCCTCAACAGAGTATTAGCAAACCAAATTCAACAATACATTAAAAAGATCATACACCATGATCAAGTGGGATTTATTCCAGCAATGCAAGGATGGTTCAACATCTGCAAATTAATTAACATGATACAATGCACTAACAAAATAAAAGATAAAAATCATATGACTATCTCAATAGATGCAGAAAATGCATTTGACAAAATTCAACATCAGTTTATGATAAAAGCTCTCAAGAAAGTGGGTATAGAGAGAACATATTTCAACATAATAAAGGCCATATGTGACAAGCCCACAGAGCATCATACTTAACAGTGTAAAGCTGAAAGCTTTTCCTCTATGATCAGGAACATGACAAGTATGCTCACTCTTGCCACTTTTATTCAGCATAGTATTGGAAGTCCTAGCAAGAGCAATTAGGCAAGAAAAAGAAATAAAAGGCATTTATTTTGGACAGGAAGAAGCGAAACTCACTATTTGCAGATGACATGATATTGTATATAGAAAACCCTAAAGATTCCACCCAAAAACTGTTAAAAGTAATAAATGAATTCAGTAAAATTGTAGGATACAAAATCAATGCACAAAAATCTGTTGTGTTTGTATACACTAACAATGAACTATGAGAAAGAGAAATTAAGAAAACAATCCCATTTACAATTGCATCAAAAAGAATAAAATACTTAGGAATAAATTTAACCAAGATGATAAAAGATTTGCGCTCTGAAGACAGTAAGGTACTGATGAAAGAAATTGAAGAAGACAAAAGTAAATGGAAAGACATTCTATGCTCGTGGATTGGAAGAATTAATGTTGTTAAAATGTCCATACTACCCAAAACAATCTACAGATTCAATGCAATCCCGATCAAAATCCCAAGGTATTTTCCACAGAATGAGAATAAAGAATCCTAAAATTTATATGGAGCAACGAAAGACCCCAAATAGTCAAAGCAATTGTGAGAAAAAAGAACAATGCTAGAGGCATCACAATCCCTGACTTCAAACTTATTACAAAGTATAGCAATCAAAATGGTATGGTTATAGTATAAAAACAGACACAGAGCTCAATGGAACAGGGTAGAGAGCCTAGAAATAAAGCCAGGTGTATATGGTCAATTAATTTAACAAAGGAGCCAAGAAGTACAATGGGGAAAGAACAGTCTCTTCAATAAATGACATTGGGAAAACTGGACAGCCACATGCAAAAGAATGAAACTGGACCACTATCTTACACCACACACAAAAATTAACTCAAATGTTTAAAAATTTGAATGTAAGACCTGAAATCATAAAACTCCTATAAGAAAACCTAGTCAGTAAGCTCTCTGACATAGGTCCCGGTGATATTTTTAAAAATCTGACGCCAAAAGCAAAAGCAACAAAAGGAAAAATAAACAAGTGGAACTACATCAAACTAAAAAGCTTCTGCACAGCAAAGGAAACCCTTAATAAAATGAAAAGGCAAACTACTGAATGGGAGAAAATATTTGCAAATCATATATCTGATAAGAGGTTAATATATGAGATATATGAAGAACTCATATAATTCAATAGAAAAAAGACCAAACAATCCAATTAAAAAATGGGAAGAGAATCTGAACAGCCATTTTTCCAAGGAATATATACAGATGGCTAATAAGCACATGAAAAGATACTCAACATCACTAATCATCAGGGAAATGCACATCAAAACCACAATGAGATATCATTGCACACCTGTTAGAGTGACTATTATCCAAAAGACTAGAAATAACAAGTGTTGGTGAGGATGTGGAAGAAAGGAAACCCTTGTGCATTGTTGGTGGAAATGTAAATTGTTACAACCACTATGGAACACAGTATGAAGATTCCTCAAAAAATTAAAAATAGAGCTACCATATGATTCATTTCTGGGTATTTATTTGAAGAAAATGAAATAATTCAAAAAGATACACTACATGTGCCTTCATGTTCACTGCAGCATTATTTACAATATCCAAGATATAGCAAAAACCTAAGCATCCATCGATGGGTGAATGGATAAAGAAATCGTGGTATATGTATACAGAATATTATTCATCCATAAAAAAGGATGAAATCTTGCCATTTGAGACAATATGGATGGTCCTTGAGGGCATTATGCTAAGTGAAATGAGTCAGATAGAGAAAGACAAATATCCTATGATCTCACTTATATGTGGAATCTAAAAGACAAAACAAACAAATAAAACAAAAAAACCAAGCTCATAGATACAGAGAACAGATTGATGGTTGCCAAAGAGGAGGAGGTGGGAGAAATAGGTGAATGGGGTCAAAAGCTACGAACTTCCAGCTATAAATGAAAGTCATGGGGATGTAATGTACAGCATGGTGACTATAGTTAGTAATACTGTCTTGCATATTTGAAAGTTGCTAAGAGAGTAGATCTTAAAAGTCCTCATCATAAGGGAAAAAAAAAAGAAAAACATTTTTGGAACTATGTATTGTGAGGGATGTTGACTAGACTTACCGGGGTTATCATTTGGCAATGTATACAAATATAGATCATTATGTTGTACATCTGAAACTAGTATAATGTTATATATCAATTATACCTCAATAAAACAAAGAATGATTAAATGGAGGAAGACCCACAGAGAGCTAAAGGACCAAATGAAATTTTGCCCAGGGGAGAGAGACATCACTAAATGTTTAAGTATTATTTATATAATTTTGTTACAAATGTAACAGTTTTCTCAAATTAACAGACAAATGTGTATGGAGGATCTATGAGGTCAAAGGCTGTGTGATAGGCACTGTGGGATAGTCCATGTAGTAGGCAGAATCCTAAGAAGGCCTCAAGATTCCTGCCTCCTGGTGTACATGTCTTAGGTAGTCCTTTTCCCTGAACGTGAGCAGAATATGAAGATATGACGATGTATGAGTCCAGGGATTTTTCAGGGGTAATGATGTTACTAATTAGTTGACTTTGAGTTAATCAAAGCTAACTCAGTAGGTCACTAGGAAAGGAGTAGATGAACAGAAGGAAATAGAAAGAAAATGACAGAAGGAATGTTTCTATTGTCATAGAAACAGCACAAGTATTTCAAACCCAGGAAATTGAAAGGGAGCTAAAAGGGCAGCTCATGGAGAAGAAAACAGGTTGTTCTTCACTGGGCTCCCAACGGTTTTGGAAACATCAGCAGCAGGTTTCGTTTAGGAATTTTCTGAGAGTGATTCTAGAGGTAAGACAAACATCTGTGAACTTTAATATTGATTAAAAAGCTCATTTAGTCCTGTCTTGCCCACTTTGCCATCTTTACCTGACTCCTCCGTAGCCAACAGCCTGAACCCTCTTGGCCCTGTGCCTGACATACCATGCTTGGCTTTCCTTCCGTACCTTTGCAAACACTCTTTTACCTCATTTTCAGTCTTCCTCAGTGGGGCTCATCTGCCTCTTAGTCTCTATTTACAAGGAGCTCTCGTTGGACATAGTGAATATCTCTGTCATAGCATTGATCCCATCGTTTTGTGATGATCTATGACCGTATCTGTCTCCCTCGCTCTACTACTGCCTCTTTGAGTTTATGTAACAGGTCTCTGTACCTTTAGCTTATCAAACGTCTGACACATATTAAGTATACAAGATCCGCTTTTATGAATGAATCGATGTGACCAACATTCATTTTTAAAAACAGTGTGAATCATTATACAGTCTCCCATTCAGCCAGTGTCTCTTTCCCTAGAGTTAAAAGGCACAGATATTTTATGAAGACTGAAGAAGCAGGTAGGGCAATCCAATACAGGTCTTGGGAATAAGGGAGTCAGAACCATATGGAAGGGTTATAATTGGAAGTAGGGTCAACTTGCTGTGACTAAAGAAAATCAGAACAGAGAAAAGTCTTGCAAAGGCTACAGTAGAAGATTTGCCAAAAATGCTGCAGAGAAATATTTTTTTTCCTAATTTTTTGCAATGTCTTTAGTATATTGTGTTAGGCATAAAGTACTATGAATGGCACATGGAAACTTCAGCAGATCTTTCTATTTAAATGAAATCCTGCTGTTAGAAAAGGCTCTATTTTGAAATATGACAATATCTTCTGAGCTCCTTTCCCTTGTTCTTCATTATGGAGTACATTTTCAGGATAATAAGATGTCTCTCTCTTAGTAGCACATCTGTTCCTGCTCCATTGTCTTCACTTAAAATCATAATTTCCTCTTTGGGAATGTACAATTGGTGGCAAGTAGAGATGATTATGAGGTAATAAACAGAAACGATGACTTCAGGTGGGCAATAATAGTTAAGAGACCAAGGTTTTTGCTTCCAAGTAAATTCCTCTGCTGATCAAAATGAGGAAGAAGGAAACCAAAGTACGTGCAATGCCCGAACAGAATGGCTTCAGAATTGAATGACTTCTCTTAGTCAGATCATCTCTGATTTGAGGTTGTCTATTCCTTATGGTTTGTGTCACGACTGTTGTGGCTAAATACATTTATTGTTGTCACACACACACACACACATATATATATATAATGTGCATCTATTATTGTATTATAACATACATAATATAAAATCTCATATAATATATATATAATCACTTTCAGTTTATTATTGGATAATATAAAGAGGAGAAACTGTCTTTGGAACAGACTTGGATTAAATCCTGGCTGCAACACTTTGTTTTGTGACTTTGGGCATCTTAGTTAACCACTTTGAGCCTCTATGCCTGCTTCAGGAAAACGTCAAATGAAAACTTCAGCTTCTTCGTTCTCCAAGTTTTAGACAATACTTTTAAAACGTACTTTAAAATGCATGGGCCAAGATGTCTGACCCACGAAAGTGCTCAATCTATGGCAGTTATTATTATTATTATATTCTACGAAAAATCATCCCCAAACCTACTCTGGCAGCTCTGTGACTTTAGTTTCTGGTTTCTAGGATTTAGTATTGTCTTTGCCAGGGTTTGTTGCAGGTCTCTCGGTTCTGATAGCACATTTTGCCTTTCAGCCCAGGTAATCTAGCCTCCATGCTCTTATCTGCTTATACCTGTCTGCCCAAACATTGGCTTCTGCGCAACTGTATTTCTACGAAACAGCATTTTAAAAGTTTGGAAAACCAATGGACTCTTCTTAAGTAAAAACTCTCATGGAGCTCTAATTTTGACTAACTTTACAAATATATCTTAGAAATACATAAATATTAACAAATATAATTTAATATTTATTTATTATGCTTCTTAAACATATATACACATATAAAATTAGGTATAGATTCTTTGTGCTTAAACTATTTATAATTATAAATAACTACAAAAGTTAACAAATTAATGATAAAAATTCCACCAAATTAAAAAAAAACTGACTTTAAGACCCATACATTAATTTTGTCAATTGACTTTTAAATCTTAGGAAAAGAGAATTATAAGATGTATACTCTTTTATACCTGGCTTCCTTTGCTGAACATTACGTTTGTGAGATCTAGCTGTTTTGTCGCTAGGATGAATGAATTCTGAGCATTCTGTCCTCTCTTCTGTTATTAGTTGTAGATTTAATATCACAGAAAGGGATCTGTTATTGAGCATTGTGGTGGATGTTATAATGTACCATGGACATACCCCTTCGGGAGAGAAGGACTCATTCTCCCAGCTGCTGACAGTGCTGTTAATAGAAAGCCCTGGCTGACAGCCCCTATGGGGTTTGTTTAGCTGAAGAAAGCTCACTTCCTCTAATTGAAGTGGTCTGTATTCAATGACTGACATGGAGCTTTCCCCTCATCCTAACTCAGCACAGCGTTGAAGGGTTATTGGCGCTCCAGAACTCCCAGTGGCATCAGCTGAGGCCTCCATTGATAATGCGTTGCAGCCCAACTTCTTCTGCCCAATCCTGCTTCCTTCCCTTCCCTTCCAAGAGTATTCCCTCCTCAGCTTCCTGCATGCCAATCTGACCCTTAAAGTTAGCTTCCTTCAGCTTCCAAGCTGCCATAGCCACGGTCAGGTAACCTAGGATGGTGAGAAAAAGGTTTTGCTCTTTTGGTTTCCAAGCAATTAGATGCTTCCATGCCACCTAGTTACCTAGAGTAGTTGGCCTACGTGAAAGGAAGAGAAGTCATCCCTCAAAAAGGTAAGTAGAGGGCTGAGCTGACTGATGGCAAATGCTGGCAGAAATTCACTGGAGGTGTAGGTAGAGGAGGCAGGAAACAATTAACAACTTTTCTTCCTGGAAAGAGGAAAAGTACACTTACTTATATTCACTTTTGGTAGACCTAGTCTCACCCATTTATAGCTTTAACTTTACCCCCTTATTATGGACTGAATTGTATCTCCCCAAATTCATTTGTTGAAGCTGTCAAAGATAAACATGAAAGACATTAGTTAAAATGGTGAAAACAGATTTTACTCAGTAACTACTGAGAATAGGGGAAAGAACTGAGCTCCGTTTGAATTTGTGCAGAGGTGACTGGGCGCTTTAAAGGAAGAAGGGGGAGAGGGGAGAGCAAGGGCTCAGTAGAGTCCCAGAAGTGAAAAATTACAAACATGTGGTCAATAGAAATACAAATGGGTCAACTTGTTTGCGAGCTGGCAGGTATCAAGTTAGGATTCTATCCTCCCACAAAGACTAGAAGACATTGACTCTGTCCTTTCTGATGATTACACTTCAGAGGAATAGCTTTCCAGCCCTAGAGAAAGACACATGTTGTAAGAGAGACATATTCACAATTAGAAGCTCTTTTTGGTAAATGCTCTAAGAAAGGGAGGTCAGGGGCCCATCCTCCAGTGTTGACTAGAACAAACAATAAATTCTCCAGACAGTATTGAGTTTTCTCAAGCAGGCATTGACCAAACTCTAGCATGGAGATATGGCTCATGCTGCTAGAAGCCATGCTAGAGTTTGGTCAAGTCTTTGAGTGCCGGGGTTTGCGCAGAGTTGTTATACACTGAGAGTTCCACAGTTCTTAAGTGCTAACATGCGACTGTATTTGGAGATAGGGCCTTTAGCAGGCAATTAAGGTAAAATGAGGTCATTTGGCTGGGGCTCTAATCCCGTACAGTTAGCATCCTTGCAAGAAGAGGAATAGACTCCAGAAAGGGATCTCTCCACATGCACAAGGAGATGAAGCCATGTGAGGACACAGTGAGAAAGCAGCTATCTGCAAGCCAGTAAGTGAGCTCTCACCAGAAACCGAGGCAGCTGGTACCTTGAGCTAAGACTTCCAGCTCCCAGAACTGTGAGAAAAACACGTTTCTGTTGTTTAAGCCATTCAGTCTCTGGTATTTTGTTATGGCAGCTCTAGCAGATTAATGCACCTCTGTACAAACTACATTTGAAATCATATTAGGTATCAATTTTAATATACTATAATAATACATTTGCATGAGTATATACACAGATATGCTTTTATCTAGAAACCACAAACAAAAATAGTTTTGTTTTTTTCTTAATTAAGGATGTTGACTAGATATGTTAATTTCAGTCTCCCTCTGGGACTAAAAATTTGTTTATAGTTAAGCAGCATTTATACTCATTTATACTAACTTCAAAAACTAAAGGCATTGCCAAAAGATGAAACGTGAATTGCTTTTAATATCACCAAGCGGATCGAATCAGAATGTTTTTCATGACAAAACACTGCTGTATTTGGATGGATTAACCCCTCAAACATACTTAATGGAAAGTATGCAGAGACTAAACGAATGAATGTAAAGTA
Source organism: Equus asinus (assembly GCF_041296235.1). Lineage (NCBI taxonomy): Eukaryota > Metazoa > Chordata > Mammalia > Perissodactyla > Equidae > Equus > Equus asinus. The sequence continues at coordinate 73,040,790 of NC_091810.1, forward strand.
TCGAGTATAGTGCCTGGAACACAGCAGACAGCCAATCAACAGTAGTTTTCTTCCCCCACCCCCACTGTTTATCATATTGCTACACAAATACACGTCTACACACACATCTCCTCAAAGAGGCTGTCATTCTCCTTGACCATAATTACATAGAACTGATTTATTTTATGTTTAATACAGTGATTTACAAACAGACATGATATGTCTCATTGTTTGATAGATATTATCAAACAATTAATAAACTGAAATGATATATCAGCATCATTATTATAAAAGTGTAGATTTGAGCATGATAATCTATAATAGGATATGATAGTCCAACTCTATACTTTTTATTAAAAGCCTGGATAGATTTCCTAATCCATGCTAGTGTATAAAATTATATCAGTTGAAGAATTGGAATTTACTGCACTAGTTATTTTTGATCATGGTTCTCAACAGACACTTCGTTCTTTAGAAAATTTTCATAAATTTCCATCATTTTATCTAGTCTTACTATTTCTACAATTTTGAAAGGAAAGTGAACAAGACCAAAATAATCCCCCTTTTTTTACCTGATTTAAAAGCATTATGTATATGAGATAAATGTTAACATACAACAATACAGAAAAGCTAGCTCACACTGTGTGTTTGAATTGGCCCACACAGCAATGAGCAATGGGTGGAAAATAAGACTAAAAACAATCTTCCAATTGTACAATAAAATGATTATATTTAGTCTGTGAAAACTCCTTCAGGAAGAAGTTTGCATTGTTTTGCTACATCCAGAAATAGTTTAGGAACAAAAAAAAAAAAGGAATGATTTCCCTTGGGATGACATCTGACACAACTGCATAGATCACCCAAAACCCCCATGATTTTACTGAATGATGCGTCATGACTCTTATTTCTTTGAGCCTCTATGAGCCTATGTCACAAAGCTTCAGCCCTTCAGTACTTACAGGACTCAAGCATGTATCTAGATGGTTTCTGTCAATCTCTACCTAAATTTAGTTCAAGTCTGTCTTAGTTAGTTCTGGCTGCTATAACAAAGTGCCATAGACTGCGTAGCTTATTAACAACAAACGTATTTCTCACAGATCTTGGGGTTTAGCTCTGAGATCAGGATGCCAGCATGGTTGGGTTCTGGTGGGGCCCATCTTCTGGGTTATAGACTGCCCTCTTCCCATTGTGCTCTCACATGGCAGAAGGAGTGAGGGAACACTCTGGGTCTATTTTATAAGGGCACTAATCCCATTCATGAAGGCTCTGTGCCCTCATGACCTGATCATCTCCCAAAGCCCTCACCTCCCAATACCATCACATTGGCAATTAGGTTTCAACATATGACTTTTGGGAAGACACAAACATTCATTCTATAGCAAAGTCCATATCAAATTGACATTTAAAAAACTTTTTTCCTCTGGTCAGTGAAAACACTTCAAAAAGATACTTTTAGATAAACATGGTTGTTGAAGCAAAATTAGGCACACCCTGAAATAGAATTAAATATAAAATCTGGCTAAGAGATCAAGAAAAGCCTGCTGGTTCCTTAATGGTCCCAAATGCAGTAGGGAATATCCTCTCGTTCACACCACCCCCACGGTCAATTCCTCCCAAACAAAGAGCAGCTCATTTTATTGAGTCATATTTTGGAACTCTAATTAGACCATTTTAATAGTGGGAAAGACAACCGTGAATTACAAGGTCATGCAAATAGACATGGATGTAATCCTTTCCTCTGTATTCTCTCTCCTTTCTCTGGTCACTTTAATGCCAAAGCAGGAAGCTATTCTAGGGCCTGCTCGGAGGGAAGTTAGAGATCGCCCTGGAGCTCACATTTTGCCTCTTCTGTTTATGCTGCAATATCAGTTAAGACAGTCTAGGCTGTCCTTGCAATATTTCTGTTTCTTGCAGTGTACTGTGCCTTGGCAATCAATCAGCCTCCGAAAGCTGGCTTATGGCAAAATTTAGACGCAAGAGGAAGGAGATACCCTTGGATGCTTTGGGTTAAGATCACAAATTCTAGCTCCCTCTTCCAGAATGCTGTGCATTACAGTTATGGGCACAAACCCAGTCAACAATAAAATCAGCCTTTAATTTCCATTTGTAATTGCTTTTTGTTTACAAATTTCCCTTGGGATCATTAAAGGCAGGCATGGATACATTTTGGGTAGTATTTAGCATCCTGGGTCCCCTAAGAGTAGAACATTAATATCATTAATATTTGAGTATTACTTTAGATTTGATTAAATATAAATGTGGTATTCATATATATTATATATAATACATATGTATATGTGCATCTATCTGTATACATATAGATACTGCTCTTAGCTCTGATTTTAGACACACTTGTCATAGAATAGAGATGGAAGTTTCTACATTGATCTTTAGAAATAGTACTGTTTTCTCTATAATTCTACTTTGGAACAGCTGTTAATTACATCATGGAATGAAAACTAGGCCTGGACAACTGGGCTCTGTTTTGAAATTTGTTGATGACTTACTGAATGACTCAATATTTCCATCTGTAAAATCAAACAGATCTTTGCTCAGATACTTCATTGGGTTGTACTATCATTTGTTCATTCATTCACTCAACAAGAATACTTATTGAGTGTGTATTATGCGACATCATTATTGTAAACTAGTGGTTCAATAATTAAACGTATAAAGAGACTCTGCTTGGAGAGGGTATAAATATTTGTGAAGGCATTTTGGCAGGTGTTCAGTTCTACTTAGTTATAAATGTCATGATTTTGAACATTATGAGCTCGGCCATAAGGAAGTCCATACCCTGACTCAGAAATCACACTTCTAGGGATATTTTCCCAAGGACAATTAGAAGAAGGAAAAGGTAAATTCACAAGAACTTACTGAACTCTTACAATATTCTAGCCGCGCTGTCCAATAAAATATTCTGTGATGATGTAAATGTCCTTTACCTACACTGTTGCATGTGGTAACCACTAACCACATGTGGCTATTGAACACTTGAAATGCAGTGTGCAACTGAGGAACTAAATTTTTAATTTTATTTCATTTTCATTAAACTTAAATTTAGGTAGTCATGTATGAGTAGTAGCTATCATATTAGATGGCACATTAAGATCCATACTAAGCAATTTATAGGAAGTATCTTGTTTAGTTATTATTAACTTTGCTTAAATTGCTAAAAATGTACTTAACAATTTACTTAATTACTATTAACTTTACAGTCTTACTATTAACTTTATTCTACAGATGTGAAAACTGTAGTTCAAGGAAGTTAAATAACCTGTAAATGTCACCTGCTCTTTAAGTGGTAGAACTGAAATTTCAGGCCAGGTAGGACTATGCTCCAGCTCGTGGTCAGCTAGGTGGCTTCCCTCTATGCTACACTGACTTCCAACCACAGGAAAATTATTACATACACTTGGGGCCAATGATAGATGAAAAACTATGAAGCTATTAAGTGAAAATTGTTAAAATAATGTAGAAAAAGGGAAAACATTTATGACCAACGAAAGTAGCAGAATGCAAAATAATATGAACTTTAGAATAATTGTGTAACAATAATATGAACAAGTTCACAGTAACATGAAAATTTGAACACAAATTCTTTTTTTAGTGATAAAATTATGGATAAATTTTAAGTGTCTTTACAGTTGCTTACTTTCATTAGTTTTAATTTTGTTTTCTTGGTCCTTTTATATTGAACAAGTGTCAACATTGAGATATGTGGAGACAACTGGAGAAATTCATTTGACTGCCTTTCAAATTGGTACAATCATAGGATTGACTGGGAACTTGCAAACATTGGCGCAAGGCTATCCTGTAGCTTTCTATCTATTTTCCTCGCTAACAAATCCTCAAATTGCTTCAAAAGCAAACTGCAATAAACCCCAAGGAATTAAACAGCTTTATCCAAGCCAGATATGAGCATCTCATTCTTCTTTGCCATCTCCTCACTTTCCCGGGAGCCCCTGTACCCAGAGATGGCCATATCATCTGATTTTAGCTAATTGAACATAAAGAGAGACTCCTGGGGAAATAGAAAGAGATTTTACTTCTTATCAAAAGGAATGCCCCTTTTCCACCTGCCTTTCTCTCTTCCCATTTGGAATGTGATGTGGTGATGTCCTGCTTGCGTGGAGCTACAGCAGCCATTTTGTGTCAATGAAGGAAGGACTAGCGACAATCAACAATACTCACATCCCTGATATAATTGAGATTCTGTTCAAAGAAGAAAAAGAGGTATACCTCCATCACTTGTATGTAATTTATTTATTTTCTTTTTTATGCCACTTTTTGTAGAGTGTTCTGTTACCTGCAGCTTATAACTTTCCTAATAGATTCAAGGTCCTTGCTTCACAAGCTGTGGTTTCCATTGTGTGGAAGATACACGAAGTCAGGAGGCTGGGTGTTAGCTTACCTCTGTGGTCCAGGCTTCCATAAATCTCCGTAAAAGACAGAGTCCCCATGCAAAGGCTCAGACCACAGCTGAAAAGACTTACCAACCAGCATGGTTAAAATCTACAAAGCAGCAGGGACCTAAAAGATCCACAAATGCCTATTTTTAAATTCTGCTTCTCTAACATGAATATATTTAAATTGCTGAAATCTTTCTACAGATGATATTTGGGCTGGCATTTCTGTAAGTGGAAGAGATTATCTTTTGCTTACAATGTGTCTCTTCTAACTGACTGTGGATCACAGCAGTTTAGAAGCTTAACCCTTTTAAATTAGGCTTTCTTCCAGCTTTACAAAAGTCCTTTCTGCAGGCTGATAAAAATAGCAGCAGCAAAGCAATTAGGTGTAATCCTAAACATCTGCAGTCCAAGCCAGACCAATAAGTGCTGTCTCCTGTTTTAGTTACCCACAACTCAAAATTCTCATTTAAGGTCCTGACACAGTGAAAAGAATAGCAGTCCCTTCAAATAATATAAGTTGAAATTCAACTCTAAAGACTGCCGTCCAATTCTCATGGCAAATATTGGCCATAAATGTCAGCGAAACTCAGTGCAATAAACTTACTTTGCGTCCAGATTTACAGGCACAAAATGACTAAAAATTGGATTTCAGTTCAATTTAAGACACATTTCACAAATGCCTTTTAACCCTAAGAGCTCTCAAAAGTTGGACATAAAGATATGCCCTCAAATATCTGACAGTCTGAAGGCAGGCTGCAATTTCTCTTCTTTGATACCGTGTGTACTATTTTATCATGGATTCATTCTATCATAGACCTTACCATTTGAAGAACTCTATGGCATGACATATTCTCATTGGAATTTAGCCTCTAAACAGTCAGTTAATTTCTGAGGTACAATTAAATAAACAGTCCTTAGGAATTTGGTTATCTTCCAAAGCATAAAGTGAAGAATTTTCTGACCTGAGTCGGTAGAATACAATCTAAATTAACAACAATAACAATGACAGGGCAGCTTAGGTTTTGTTATATCCTACAATATATTGGAATTTTACAAATAGCTAAAATGTCCTTTACTTTGGCTTAATATCCACAGAATCTTATCCCTCTACCTTACCAAATGGAACAGTTTTTGATCGCCAGCTAACTTTCTGCAAGTAGGTTTTTGTAAGCAAGTAAACTATTTTTGTTGCACTGTGTTTTGTCCTAATTTTAAGGTTATTGAGATTTTTGAGGCTCCTCCTTGAGCTAGTTATAAAGAAGCCCACCTATGTGCATGCTCTCTCTGCCCTCTCCACCAAGAAAGGGAAGAAGCTACAAGTTCCCTATTTCACAAAGGTCAATAATGACTCCCAAGTGACAGTGCTGGGTCTCTGGGAAACAGGTGCCAAAAGGAAAATAGAAGTGCAAGAGGGTTATTGGAGGTAATTCCTGTGAGAAAGAGAGAAAAAGCAAAAGTAGGCAGAGAAAGACTTCTGTTCATGATGCTGGTCTCACACTTATAAACAGAAGGGGACGGAAGCAGGATTGGGCAGGAAGACCCTCATGTTGTGGTGCAGCTCTGAGAAAGTCTCAACCAGCCCATCATGTGGGTTCAGTGCAAAGATTGCCCATAGAGGAAAGCCATATGACCAGAAATGGTGAGGCTTTGAGTCCCCACCGTGCTCAGTCACTGGCTAAAGGCTGCCCAGAAAGTATGTGGCCTTGACTTGAAAGCTGAGACAGACCTTATGGTGCTGGGGCTTCAGCTAATTGCACTCCTCGTAGCAGATTCTCTTTTGAAAGGAGAAACAAGCAGCTCACCTCTGTGGCTGTGATAATGAATTGGCAATAATTTTTAACACTTTTTCTTCAGATACTTGGCAGTTTTCTAATAGAGCTCTGTTCACATAATTTTACTTAATGCAATATATTTCACTTAATGCACTTATCCAAATGCTACCTTAATGAACTGGTACCATTGCTTTTTAGGACTTCTATCACAATGAGCACATAGAGAGACCTGTCTGTCATTAACCAGCTGAGGCTGCCATTTTATTTCTGGAATACATTTGGGAATCAAAAATCTTACATACAAAATATAGAACTGAGTTTCGACCATGTAACTCCGGACCTAAAGTGGAACCAGAGGCTCGAACACTATCAACAGGACATAGTGACATTGTTTACTTTTTCCACATTTTTCTCTTGGATCTTTCATTCCCCATGTTGGTTTGAGGTTTGGCCAGTCACTCTACTAGGCTGGACACTATTCAAACCCTAAAGCCTGAGATGAGAGGGAGGGTTGGATGTAGAACAGACAGCCCCAAAATATAAAATTTCCTCTATACTGGGTCACAGGACAATTTTTTAGATACTATTCAGCAAGTTTTATCTGCTCACTGCAAGAAATATTTTTTATGATTTTCTTTATCTATTTGATACTATCTCACTGTAAAATTGAGTGTTACATCTCCTCTAATTTTTTTATGGATATTTTCATTTTTAAATCAATCAATAGACTAAGAAAAAGTTCAATTTCTTTAATGTTCTCTTAATACAAAACCAAATCACAAATGAAAAAATTTGAAATTACAAACTAAACTTATAAATACTATGCCATAACCGTATTTAAATTTAGTATTCAATGCTACATGATAGCAAAATAATAATTAAATATCTATTTGAAAAAACTGCTAGTGTTATGAAATTTAAAGTAGAAATAATAAAGATCAGTTTTCATTATCTCAAGAAGTGAGCTGTCAATAACTGTAGACAAAAACAAAATATCTTCTGTAGGTTTGATAATTTTATGAAAAATTATATGTATGATGTCAGAGATAATGTTACAATGACCGAAAGCAAAGTGGTGGCTATATATTGAAATAACTCACATAGTTCTATTTTTTTTTAAATAAAAAGTGTGTTAGTTATCTATTGTTGCATAACACATTTCCACAAACTTAGCAACTTAAAACAACACACATTTATTATTTGTTATCTCACAGTTTCCATGAGTCAAGAGTCTTGGCACAGTTTAGCTAAATACTGCTCAGCTCAGGGTCTCACAAGTCTGCAATCGAGGTATTGGGCAGGCTGCATTCTCTTCTGGAGACTCGACTAGGGAAGAATCTACTTCCAAGCCCATGCAGATTGTTGGCAGAATTCATTTCCACCCAGCTATATGACTGAAAACCCCCACTTTTTACTGCCTGTCAGTGGGAGCTTGCCCTTAGGTCCCAGAGTAGATCTGGCGTTCCTAACGGGTGCTTACAGTTCTCTGCCACATGATCTACTCTAACATACTGCTTATTTTATCAAGCCTGCAAGGAGAATCTCTAGCTTCAGCAAGGCATAGTCTTAAATAACATAATGTCATCACAGGAGTGACACCCTATCACCTTTGCCACATAACCTAAATTAATTATAGGAGTTGACATCCCATATTCAGTTGATTTGTTGTGTATTCCCCAGAAGAGGGGAATACACAAAGACATGAGCACCAGGAGATGAGGATCACGGGGGGTCATCTTAAGTTCTATGTGTCACAGAAAGTCTCCTTTTTGATTGGAAGGACATTGGAATTTAAATGAAATTAACACAAGTAGACAATACAAAAATTTATTTAGTCGGTAGATAGAGTTGTTGCTCTTTATGGCTTGTTAGCTATTAAAACTTTAGAGGTAGTTGTTCGCCTCTGAACTTTTTTTAATTATGTATTTAATATTTTCAAACTTTATGCAGTTAATATGTAAATTATGAATTACAGTAATTCGCTGAACACTTATGAACCCACCACCCAGCTTGACAACTAAAATATTACCAAATATCGGTGAAAATCCAGTGTGAGGCTATTGCCTAATGCTACCCTCCTACGTTCCCCCAAAGGTAATCTCTATCTTAAATTTTATATTTGTCATTCTATAATTTATTTACATAGTTTTACATGTGTACTTCTAAATAGTATCTTGTTTATATTTACTTGTTTTTGAGCTTTACAAAAATTGGATCATACTGTATATCATATGATACTATTTTTGTGTATATGTGTATATATATTGTTTGAATTGATTTTTTCACTCAAACTTTCCCAGAATTTTCAGTTCTGGCTTGTAACTTAGACTGGGAGAAAATCTTGCTCATGAGCATCCAAAGTTGAATGAGAACTTTCACAGTAGAATCGTCTTTAATAGCAAAAAACAAAACAAAACACGCGTGCATGGACCCAAACTCAAAACAAAAAACAAACAGAAAACCACTGAAAGCAACTCAAATGTCTGTTTTTCTCTTTCCTTTATTTTTAGCTTTGCTATTTCTTATTTGGATTTCTATTTTATTCTTCCTTAAAACTCATGGCACTATACCATGTTGTATTAACATGAGTTTAGGCACAGTAATACAGATTTCAAAACACGTCAGATTTCATATGAATGGCTGATGGATATACACGATATAGGATCAGGAACAAACGGGAGAATTGGTAAAAGGTAATAAAGGTATAGCAGAAAAATGAGATTGGGAATAAGAATTTATGGATGTGAAGCTACATCCAGGGGATTTGGGGAAGTCCCCTGAGTCTCCTTTTCCTCATCTGGAATATGGGGATAAGTTATAAATAATACCATTCATGCCTGATTCCACAGAGTTATTTTGAGAATCAAATACATTACCATATGTGAATAAACCCTTAAACTCTTAAGTGCTGTGTTAAAAATGGAAAATTGCCTTCTCTTTGAAGAAATGTACAGTAAGAAAGGAAGTGTTCTGATATTAAATTAGCAGAAGCAAAGAAGAGAAATGGGAAACACTAGCCCTGGAAATTTAAGTTAGAGATGTTGTAGTTCCAACAAGTTAGAGAGAACATTTCAAGTTATGAGACTGCAGCTGAGAACCCAATAGACTGGGATTGCAAAACAGAGAAGGAAAAGTAATTTCTGGCTGGATGGTAGAATAATAAATCCACTCATGTTTGGAAAATAGGCCAATAGGTAGAGATATGTTGCTTCACTTCAGAAAGCACACAGAGGGTAAGGCCAAATTAGCAAACTTTTTGTTATACAAATTGGGAAAATGGAGCAGAGATTGAATAAAGGATTGAAAGATATAAAAGATGTAAATACCTCTCACAAGAGTGTTGTGATATTGGAGAAGAAATGAGGGATGCTAGTTATTTAGCCTTGCTGTGTGCTTGCTCTTGCTAAGCACTTCCTCCCAGGAGTCCATTCATTCAACTGATTAACAGTAGTTGTTGCAATACGTAAATTTCTAGGTTTCAGTGATTTAACACAGTCCAGTGCAGGTTAAGATATCTTCCCCCATCTTTTGGTTATACTCAATAGACCAGATGCACTTCAAATTGCCATGGCGGTGTAAGAAAGGGATAGAAGTGTCATCGTAGATCTTATGTGTTATCATAGAAGTGACACACACAAGTTCTGCTCACAGTCTATTGGCCATATCTAATCACACAGCCCCAACCTAATTGCAGACATTTCTGGAAAATGAGGAGAGAGCATACAAATATTTGGTGAGCATAGGTCATATTTCTAGAATCGGTGTAACCCTTTGCTCCTTTCTTTAAATGCAATGAATAACTCAAACTCTCCCACAAGGAGACAACACAAAGTCCCACACAGACACTGTGTCCTTAATGTCTAGAGTCTCTGGGTGTGGAGCAGTAGTTTCTCCATCAGAATGGGTGTAGCACAACACCTTCTGAAATTGCTAAATAACAAGACAAATTATCTTACTCTCCACACCAATGCTGAAATAAGATAGCTATGCACACACTCTTTTTGAAAGGGGAAGATTGGGAGACATACAGTAGTTGCTGGAACAGAACAAGTTTAAATCCCATTAGGTAAATATTATAAGGAAACGTACTCTGGGGATTGGGGAGATAGTCCCTTGGTTACCCCCTGATTCTTCTGTCTGAAAGGTTCTTATTTATCCATTTTCCCTTGCTTCTTCCCTCTTCCTCATCCATTTCTTCTTGAGCCATAATCCGCATTGGGCTTTGTGGAGTATGACCATTTTGGGTTATGCAATCATCTCAGCTCACTTTCTGCTTGCAGAAGGTTAGAGTCCAAAAGGTCTTTTTTTTTTTTTTACTGATTTTGGGTGAGGAAGATTGGCCCTGAGCTAACATCTATTGCCAATCTTCCTCCTTTTTTTCTCCCTGAAGCCCCAGTACATAGTTATATACCCTAGTTGTAAGTCCTTCTAGTTCTTTTATGTGGGATGCAGCCACAGCACGGCTTGATGAGTCCTGTGAGGTCCATGCCCAGGATCCGAACCAGTGAACCCCAAGCCACCCAAGTGGAGCATGTGAACTTAACCACTAGCTACTGGGCTGGTACCCCAAGGGTCTTTTTAAAAATCTTCAACAGCCAAAGGGAACCTGGGAAAGGGGAGCACATGGGTATTTATTGGACAAATGCCTCCAGTACAAAGAATTCATGATCTAGGATAGAACGTGGAAAATGCAGTCAAATATCTATAATATAGAGCATAGCTAAACAAATTATCCTGGGCCTTCAAAGAAAAAGGGGAAATCAATTCAAATGGAAATATTGAGTTTGTGCCCTTCTATCTCTTGCTTCCTTCTAAAATTCTGCACCAGAACAATTGCAGTTTCCCAAAGTTATTGCTCATTGATATTTTTATCTCTTTCTGGAACATTGCATAGGTTACTTCCTCTGCTTAGACTTTTCTCTCCCATTGACCACCTGGTGAATTCCTACTGATTCTGTGAAACTCATCTCAAGTGAAAACTCCTCAATGAAGCCAACTCTGACCAGGAAAGATCTAACTAGTCCCTCCTTTGTTCCTCCACAGGATTTTGCTTGCTCTTGTTTTTAACTCAAGAGTTTAAGCATGAATATGGTACATCCAGGGAAACAAATGCATCCTTTGAAACATTGTTCTCAGTCTTTTCCTCCTAGATATATTTTTGCCTGATTTATTTTATGTGGTTATAATTATACTCCATATACAGTGGTATATCTCTTTTTCAGTTAGCCCAATACTATAAGGTTTTCATTACATAATTCTAAATGGTTATATTATATTCCAATGAGTGACTTCTCCATACCTTTTTAGCTGAACGTAGTTGTTTCCTGTTTTTCTTTTATAAGTAACATACCAACATGTGCTTGGGATCCCCTAATGCAGCTACTCATGAATCCCATGAAATTCCATTATTTCATAAGTGGGATTCTGACCCATTTCTTATTTTCTCACTAGTGTCACCTGACAGGAATTTTCTTCAGTGTTACTAAATGGCTCTAGAAGAGTTAAGAATGTACTTGTCCCCAAGATTAAGCCATGTTACCTGTTTGATCTGCTGCAAAAAAACACATCAAAACTTAGTGGCTCAAGACAACCATTTCATTATTTCTCATGATACTGAATGTTGACCAAGGTTAGCTGGGTAGTTCTTCTCTGTGTGAGGTATGCTAGGGCTATGTCATCTGGGGACTGGTTTGGGCTGGAACATCCAAAATAGTTTCCTCACATGCCTGCTAGATGATGCTGTCTTTTGGCTGGAATCTCAACTGAGACTGTTGAACAGAACTCACACTCATGGTCTCTCCGTGTGACTTTGGCTTCTGAGCAACAGATGGATTTTGAGAGGTAGCATCCCAACAGCGATTGTTCCAAAAGCAAACAGAAGCTGCTAGATCTTTTAAAGGCTAAACTTGCAATAAACACAGTGTGATTTCTACCACATTCTATTGTTTAAGTAGTCACATAGTGGAAGGAAATAAATAAACCCGAGGGAAGGGCATACTAACACCCTTTCTTCATAGGGCTGGGACATAGAATTAACAGTCATTTTTAATGCATCACATGTCCAGTCACCAGTGATTTTGGGTGTCATGAGAAAGTGTTAAATTCTTTTAATTTCGTTTGGCTTCAAAATTCTGAGATGTACCATAAGAATCTCTTCTTACTGAGTTTTTTTCTTGCCAGGTGTAACATAACATCAGACATTCAGTATAACTGCCTAAAATGACACTAAACTTATGTAAATCTTGGGAGGGAAAACTATATAATGTGTTTTCTTTTGACAAGTATGCTCTATATAATCTTCTATATTTGATCTGTATATGCTTCACTGTTTTCTCTTCCCTGTTTCATCAGTATCTATTTGTTTTTGTTTCTGTGTCAATGGGTTAAGCTTGTTCACTGCTCGTTCTCTGAATACACAGCAAGAAAACGTGGGAGCTTCAGTGATCCCATTGCCTACAACTGGGCTCAACAAGTTGACTGAGATGATGGCAGACTTGGCAATTTGGGTCTCTCGTTTCTCCATATCATATCACGTCTAGAGCATGGTAGCTGGTTAGGCAAAATGAGAATTCAGAGATACATTTTCACGTAAAATTTTAGAGGGATAAACAGTCAAACTGCATTCAGGAAGGAGAGAGAATGTTTAATGAGTGGTCTTTGTGAATCACTCTGTTCCAGAGTCCATGAAACTGTGCACATGTTGCTCCATCTAAAAATACCAACAGTTAAAATTTTTGGCCTCTTTAAAAATATAAACTTAATTGGGTTTATAGGGCTTTGTAGCTTAGAGAGCTCATAATGGCCACTCCAGTTTTTCGATCTCCAGAGTCCTCTTTCAAGTTCAGCTGACGTTAATAACAGAAACCCTTCTACTCAAGACTGAGATAGACCTGAGAAATTTTATGACATTGCCCACATCACAAGATTGCTGGAGGCTGACACTCATTATCCACTTCTAAACTCTAAGGAGAGAATCTATACTTTTCAAAGATGTCTCTTGCAATGGAGAAAGAGGATACAAGATGAACAGCTGTGTTAAAAGGGTGCAGACCGCACCAACCCTGTGTCTCCCCATTTTAGACGTTTTACTAGCAACTACTGTCAAATTCTATTTGCAAAGGATGTTCTCCAGGCCTCAAATGCCCTTAATTAGACACAGAGGAAGCACAAAGTCTATACTAAAGAAATTAATACAGAACAATTTCTTCTACTCATAAGACTTTAGTCACTACCCATGTATCTGGGAAAAATATTGTTGAACTTCAGATGCATATTCAAATAGCTATCAGAAATCTTCCCACTTCGGTGTCCCACCAGCAACTCAAAATTCAACATATCTAAGAATGAACTTATTATCTTACCACAAAGTTTTCCGTCACAATTAATGGTACCACTATTCATCCTATCACTTAAGACAGAAACTGAGGCAGTTTATCTTTTATTTAATCCCCAGGTTTGGGGGATTTTATCAAATAAATATAACCCAAGTCTGGAGTTTCCTACGATTTGTTCTGTGAAACACTAGTTCCACAAAATGCTTCAGGGAAAAGAAAATTCTTTTAGATATAGAAAATCCTGTTACTCGATCCTTAAGTTAAAAGTTTACACTGCATTTTAGCAAATCAGAATTTACTTAATTGGACTTAATCTAATGTTTTTCCAAATTATATTTGATCCCCAGCCTTCTCTATTTGCTATCTGTGAAAACCCTTCAAAGCCCATCTCCTATGAGGCACACTTAAGGAAACGGTGTGCTAACACATCTCTTGCTGCTGGCTTTATCTTCCCATCACCATTTACCCCTCTTAATGTAAAAGCCTTATAACTAATCTTACATCCATCGTTCTCCCCTATATGTGTCATTTTCACTGTACTGAGAGTGATATTTGTAAAACATAAATCTGATTCTGCTGCTTTTCTGTTTCACCCCACTTTATGGCCTCATAATATTTATAGGATGGTACCAATTAGGAAAATTTAACTGCCAGTAACAGAATCCTGATTAGTAGTAGCTCACGCAACATAGATAAGTATTTTATCGCACAAGAAGTTCAGGGATAGAGAGTTTCAAGGCTGGTTAAGTCAGCAAAGCAAGAATACTATCAAGGATTCATGTGTTTCCAACTTTCTACTTCACTCTGCTTTGCAAGGATACAGGAGGGAAAAGTCATAGATGCAGGACCCACTGCTCCAGGCATGATGATATTACACAATAATAATCAAAGTCAGTATATACCCCTTTGTGTTAGAGGAAATAAACTTCCCTGTAAGCCCTATAGAAAAGTTCCTCTCACAAACTATTGTCCAGCACAGAATCACATTCCCCGTTATGGCTTCCAGGGAGGTTGGGAAAGCGGAATTCCAACACATTCCGCTTCAATAGTTTAAGGTAGGCTTGCAAGCGTGGAAAAGGGGCCATGGGTTATTGCTGTTGGGTGGAAAACAGTTATCCCTCACATTGAGACGACTCAAAAGCTGGACTTAGCCTATCTTTCTAGTATTATTGCTGGTCATTTCTGACATTAGAACACATGTTCCAGTATCTACATCATTTTTCATAATATTCCTTTTACTAAAATTCCCTCTTCACAACTTCTTCATGTTCAGGTTTTAAGATTTAAACAGAATAACTTTGGACCCTTCAACCACCAACAGAGTGAATTACTTCCCTGTGAATTAAATTTGGGTAGGGGGAGAATTTGACTCGTGTGTGGTATTTATTTTTTAATGTGGCTTTATTGAGGTATAATTCATAGATAAAAATAGCATGTATTTAATAATGTATACATCTTGATGTGTTTAAACATGTACATACACCTCTGATACCATCATCATAATTAATATAATAAACATATCCATCACCTCCAAAAGTTTCCTTATGTCTCTGTTTTTTGTTTTTTTTTTTTATGATAAGAACACATAGTGAAATCTACCCTCTTAACAAATCTTTAGGTGCACTGTACAGTATTCTTGACTATAAACACTATGTTTTACAATGGATCTCTAGAACTTATCCATCTTGTGTAACTGCAACTTTATACCCATTGAACATCAACCTCCCATTTTCCCCGGCCCTGTCCACTGGCAACCACCATTCTATTTTCTGCTTCTACAAGTTTGGCTATTTTAGATATCTTATATAAGTGGAATCATGCAGTATTTTTCCTACTGTGACTGAGTTGCTTCATTTAGCATAATGTTTTCCAGGTCAACACATATTTTTGAAAATGGTGAGATTTCCCTCTTTTTAAAGGCCAAGTAATATTGCATTGTATGTATATACCACATTTTCTTTTTTTGTTGTTTTTGTAAAGAAGGATTCACCCTGGGCTAACGTCTGTTGCCAATCTTCCTCTTTTCTTTTCACCCCAGAGCCCTCCAGTGCATGGTTGTATATCCTAGTCGTAAGTCTTTCTAGTTCTTCGATGTGAGCCACTGCCACAGCATGGCAACTGACAGACCGGTGGTGTGGTCCCATGACCAGGAGAAGAACCTGGGTTGCCAAAGTGGTGAGAACACCAAACTTTAACCACAAGACCATCAGGGCTGGCTCTATACATTTGCTTTATGCACTTGTCTGTCAAGCGGCATTTGGGCTGTTTCCATACTTTGCTATTGTAAATAATGCTGCAAAGAACGTGCAAGTGCAGATATCTCTTTGAGATCTTGTTTTCATTTTTTTGGATATACATCCAGGATTGTAATTGCTGGATCATAGTAGTTCTACTTTTAATTTTTTTTATTTAAAGATTTTATTTTTTTTCCTTTTTCTCCCCAAAGCCCCCCGGTACATAGTTGTATATTCTCCATTGTGGGTACTTCTAGCTGTGGCATGCGGGACGCGCAAACTCAACCACTCAGCCACGGGGCCAGCCCCAATTCTACTTTTAATTTTTTGAGAAACTTTCATACTTTATTCCATAGTGGCTGAACCATCTTGTACTTCCACCAACAGTGTACAAGTGTTCCAATTTCTCCACAACTTTGCCAACATCTGCCATCTTTTTGGGTTTTTTGATAATAGCTATTCTAACATGTTTGGTGATATTTCATTGTGGTTGTGATTTGAATTTCCCTGATGATGAGTGATTTTCATGATGAGCATGTTTTCACATACTTGTTGGCCATTTGTATATTTTCTTTGGAAGAAATGTCTTTTTAGGTCCTTTGCTCATTTTTCAATCTGGTTTATTTTTTATTTATTTGTTTATTTATTGCTACTGAGTTGTAGAAGTTCCCTTATATTTTGGAAATTAACCCCTTTTCAGATATGTTGTTTGCAAATATTTTTTCCAATTCCCTAGGTTGCCTTTTACTTTGTTGACTGATTTCTTTACTGTGCAGAAGCTTTTTAGTTTGTAGTCCAACTTGACTATTTTTGCTTTTGTTGCCTGTGCTTTTGGTGTCATATTCATGAAATCATTGCCAGGACCAGTGTCATGAAGTTTTCCTCTTTATGTTTACTTCTAGGAGTTTTACAGTTTTACATCTTACATTTAAGTCTTTACTCCATTTTGAGGTTTTTTTTTTTTTTTGTATGGTGTAAGATAGGGGTCCAACTTCATTCTTTTGCATGTGGATATCCAGTTTTCCCAATACCGTTTGTTGAAGAGACTGTTCTTTCCCCATTGTGTATTCTTGGTGCCCCTGTTGAAAATCAATTGACCATATATATATGGGTTTATTTCTGAGCTCTCCATTCTGTTCCATTGGTCTATATGTCTGTCTTTATGGAAGTACCATACTGTTTTAATTACTGTAGCTTTGTAATAAATTTTAAAATCAGGAAGTATAATGATTCTAGCTTTGTTCCTCTTTCTCAAGGCTGCTTTGGCTATTCTGAATCTTTTGTTACACCATACAAATTTTAGGATTAGTTTTTCCTATTTACGTAAAAAATGCCATTAGTATTTTGATGGGAATAACATTGAATCTGTAGATGGCTTTGGGTAGTGTGGACATTTTAGAAATATTATGTCTACCAGTCCATAAACATGGATTGAATGACTTTCCATTTATTTGCATCTTTAATTTCTTTTATCAATGTGCTGTAGTTTTCACTGTACAAGTTTTGCACTTCCTTAGGTAAATTTATTCCTAAATATTAAAAGAAATTTTTGATGCCATAGTAAATGAGATTGTTTTGTTAATTTCTTTTTCAGATTATTTGTTGCTAGTGTACAGAAACACGACTGATTTTTGTATGTTGATTTTGTGTCCTGCAACTTTACTAAATTAATTTATTAGTTCTAACAGTTTTTTGTAGAGTCTTTGAGTTTTTCTATATATAAGATCATGTCATCTGCAAATAGAGACGATTTTACTTCTTTCTTTCTAATTTGGATTCCTTTATTGCCTAATTACACTGGCTAGGACTTCCAGTAGCATGTTGAATAGAGGTGGTGAGAGTGGGCATCTTTGTCTTGTTCCTGATCTCAGAGGAAATCTTTTCAGTTTTTACCACTGAATATAATATTAACTATGGGTTTATCATATATGGCCTTTATTATGTTGAGGTACATTTCTTCTATACATCTTTCATTGAGCATTTTTATGATAGGGTGTTGAATTTTGTAAAATGCCTTTACTGCATCTATTGAAATGATTGTTATTTTTACCCTTCATTCTGTTAGTGTGGTGTATCACATTGATTTGCAGATGTTCAACTATCCTTGCATCACAGCGATAAATCTCACTTGCTCATGGTGTATAATCCTTTTAATGTACTGTTGAATTTGGTTTACTGGTATTTTGTAAAAGATTTTTGCGTCTTTGTTCATCAGGGATGTTGGCCTGTAATTATTTTTTCTCTTTTACTCTGTTTTTCTGGCTTTAGTATCATGGTGATGCTGGCTTTATTGGATGAGTTTGGAAGTGTTCCTTCCTCTTCAATTTTTTTGGAAGAATTTGAGAAAGATTGACATTAGTTCTTTTTTTAAATATTTGGTAGAATTCTCCAGTGAAGCCATCTGGTCCTGGACTTTTCTTTGTTGGGAGATTCTGACCCAATCTCTTTGTTTTGAGTCTGCTCAAATTTTCTATTTGTTCCTAATTAAATTTTCTTAGGTTGTCTGTTTCTAAGAATTTCTCCATTTTTTCTAGCTTATCATATTTGTTGGTGTATAATTGTTTATACTAGTCTCTTACGATATTTTTCATTTCTATGACTTGTCAGTTGTATCATCTCCTCTTTCATTTCTAATTATATTTATTTGTGTCTGCTCTTATTTTCTTAGGTTAGCAAACAATTTTTCAACTTGTTTCTTTTCAAAAAACTAACTTTTAATTTCATTGACTTTTACTTTTGTTTTTATAGTCTCTATTTCATTTGTTTCTATTCTAGTATCGTTTCCTTCCTCTTGCTAACTCTAAGCTTAGTTTGTTCATTTTCTAGTTCCTTAAAATTAGTTAGGTTGCTTATTTGTGACCATCCTTTTTAATGTAAGCATTTACTGCTATAAACTTTCATCTTCATCCTGCTTTTTCCTGCATCCCATAGTTTTGGCTTGTTATGTTTTCATTTTCCTCAAAATATTCTCTGACTTCCTGTTTGATTTCTATTTGTCCCATTTATTGTTCAGGAATGTTTTTTAATGTCCACGTATTTGTGAATTTTCTGATTTTCTTCCTATTGTTAACTTCTAGTATCATTTCATTGTTGTCTTTAAAGATACTTAATATGATTTCATGCTTCTTAAATTTGCTAAGTCTTGTTTTGTGGCCTAACGTGATGTGTCATGGAGAATGTTCCATGTGTACTTGAGAAGAATGTGTGCTCCTCTGCTGTTGGGTGGAATGTTATATTTATGTCTGTTAGGTCCATGTTGTTTATAGTGTTATTCAAGTTCAATGGTTCCTTATTGATTTTCTGTCTGGATGTTCTATGCGTTGTTGAAAGTGGGGTATTCAAGTGTCCTATTATTATTATTTTGCTGCCCATTCTTCTTTCAATTCTGTTAATATGTGCTTTATATATTTAGGTGCTTTGATGCTGGCTGCATATACATTTATAATTCTTGTATTTTTCTGATAAATTTATCCTTTTTAATTATTTATTGTTATTCTTTGTCTCTTGTGACTGTTTTTGACTTAAAATCTATTTTATCTGATAAAAGTTCAGCCATTCATTCTCTCTGTTGTTTACTATTTGCCTGCAATATCTTTTTCCATCCCTTCACTTTCAGCCTATGTGTGTCCTTAAATCTAACAAGAGTTGCTTTTAGATCATATATAGTTGAATATTGTTTTTTTAGTCCATTCATCCACTCTATGTCTTTTGATTGGGTAATAAAATCCATTTACTTTAAGTAGTTATTGCTAGGGAAGGACTATTTCCATTTTGTTAACTGTCTTCCGTCTTGTAAGTTTTGTTCCTCTTTTATCTTGCTATCTTCCTTTGTGTTTCAATGTTTGTAGTGTACTTTTTCTTTCTTTTTTTTTTGTGTATCTTCTATAGGTATTTTGTGTGTGTGTGCTTACCATAAGGCTTACATAAAATAGCTTATAATTATAACAGACTATTTTAAGCTGATAACATCTTAACTTCAATCATATCTACACTTTTACTTCTCTTCCCACACATTTCATCTTATTGATGTCACAGTTTAAATTTTTTTCTATTATATGTCCATTAACAAATTTTTGTAGTTATGGTCATCCTTAATACTCTTTTATTTTAATTTTTTTTAAAGGTTGGCCCTGAGCTAACATCTGTTGCCAATCCTTTTTTCTTTTCTTTTTTTTTCCTTCTTCTCCCCAACACCCCCCAGTACATAGTTGTATATTCTTGCTGTAGGTCCTTCTAGTTCTGTCATCTGGGACACCACCTCAGCACGGCTTGATGAGCAGTGCTAGGTCTGTGCCCAGAATCCAAACCGGTGAAACCCCAGGCCACTGAAGCAGAGTACACAAACTTAACCACTTGGCCACAGGGCTGGCCCCTTATTTAACTTTTACACTAAAATTAAAAGTGATTTACACACTTGCATTACACTAATACAGTATCCTGTACTTATCTTTGTTTATCATTATAAAATGAGTTTTCTGTTTTTATATGCTTCATGTTGTTGTTTAGGATCCCTTCATTTCCACTTGAAGAGCTCCCTTTAACATTTGTTGTAAGGCGATTCTGGTTGTGATGAACTCCTTCAGCTTTTGTTTGTCTGGGAACAACTTTCTCTCTCCTTCATTTTTAAAAGACAGTTTTGCCATGTATAAAATTTTTGGTTAACAATTTTTTTCTTTCAACTACTTAAATATGTCATCCCACTCCCTTCTGGCCTGCAAGGTTTCTGCTGAGAAATCCACTGATGGTCTTATGGCGGCTCCCTTGCATGTGGTGAGCCACCCTTCTTGCTGCTTTCAAAATTCTCTTTGTCTTTGTCCTTTTAAATCTTGATTATAATGTGTCTTGGTGTAAACTTCTTATGAACCATCCTTTTTGAAGTCGTTTGGGTTTCATGAATTTGGATGTCTTTTTCCCTCCACAGATTTAGAAAGTTTTTGGCCTTTATTTCTCTAATAAGCTCTCTGCCCCTTTCTCTTTCTTCTCCTTCTGGGATCCATAATGCATATATTGGTTATTTTGATGATGTCTCATAAATTCATAAGATTTCTTCACTCTTTTTCATTTTTTCCCTTCTGTTCCTCTGAATAATTTCAAGTGACTTGTTGTTGAGTCCTCTGATTCTTTTTCCTGTTTGATCAACTGTGTTATCAAAGCTCTCTACTGATTTTTTTTCAGTTCAGTTATTGTATTCTTCAGCTCCAGAATTTCTTTTTGGCTTTTATGGTTTCTATCTCTTTGTTGATATTATCATTTTGTACCTGTATCTTTTTTCCTGATTTCATCTAGTTGACTCTCTCTGTCCTGTTGTAGCTCACTGAGCTCCTTTAAGAAAATTATTTTGAATTCTTTGTGAGGCAATTCATAAATTTCTTTAGTGTTGGTTGCTTTCTGTTCCTTTGATAGTGTTATATTCCCCTAATTTGTGTCTCTTGTAGCTTTGCATTGCTTTCTGTTCATTTTAAGAAGCAGCCACCTCTTCCAGTTTTTATAGACTAGCCTTGTCAGGGAAACACCTTCACCAATCAATCCAGCAAGAGATTCTGAGAGTATCTCAAAACTTTTTAATGAATATACGTATTCTACTCCTCCTGGGGTGGAAGTCTCAGGATTGTGTGCATTTTCCCAATCCCACAGAGCCATGGCAGGTGCTAAGGGTCATGTTCCCCTTTCCCTAGAGCAGTGCACCAAAATGCTGGGACATTGGGTACAAGCTCCACTTCCCTCTCTCCCTCCCTTCTGAAGAAGAAAATTCAGGATTGTGTATCTTCTCCCAATCCCACTGAACTGTTCCAGGTACTAAGAGCTTCCCTCTTGTTTTCCCGAGGCCAGTACACTGAGATGCTGGGATGTTGAGAGTAAGTTCTACTTCTCTCCCTCCCTCCCAAAGCAGAAGTCTCAGAATTGTGTGCCATCTCTCAATCCTGCAGATCCAAGCTGGCTGCTGAGCCCCTTTCTATCTGCTGAGAGTCACTCATCCCTCCTGTTGTTTCAGCTGCTCTAAGGCATTTTAACTATGCTGGATTTCTCAGCACTCGGTGAGGTGAGACAGGACTAGGTCTCTCAGGCAGTGCCCTGAAAGGCTGGGGACACTGAATGCACCCTTTGCTCTCTCTTCTCCTTATGGAAGAAATAACCAAGGAGAACTTTCTCTGTGCTGAACTGTGCTGATTTTGGCAAAGGGGAAATAGAATAAAGTGAAACTATTTTTTTTACCCATTTCAATGCAATTGTTCTTGGTCCTGTGATTTCCTGGTGTGCTACAACTTCTTAACAAGATTTCTATAGTTCTCATAAGGGTATTATGGTCTATATATGGTTATTAAATTAGTGTTTCTGAGGAAGGATGAGGACTGGGACTTCCTATTCCACCATCTCATAGCACAAACTCCCCAAACTACATATTTTATATTTCTGTGCCTCATTCATATTTGCATTTTAAACTCTCAGCCCCAATTCAAGCATATAATGAGTGGTTAATAATTATTTGTTGAACCAATGACCTAAATTCAACTTTAACAAACATCTACCTCTCTGGTGTTCAGCATCTTGATAGTTATGAAGGCAGTGCAAAGGAAAATAAACAGTTTCCACTATGTAATGTAGTGGTTTATAATTTAATAGTGCAGTTTGATAGAAATTTCTCTGCTAGTAAGGTAAAACATAGATATATGAATGAGGCAATAAAAATTAATAAAGTGCTCTGGATGTGGCTGTGGAAAGAAATATTCCAGCTTGGGTAGGCAAGGTTCATTACATAGTGGAATTGGCAGATCTGTAAAAATATCTCAGTGTTGAGGCTGGCTGGGTTGTGTAGTGGATAAGTTTGTGAGCTCTGCTTCAGTGGCCTGGGGTTCACAAGTTCAGATCCCAGGCACAGACCTACACACTGCTCATCATGCTGTGTTGTGGTGGTGTCCCACATACAAAATAGAGGAAGATTGGCACAGATGTTAGCTCAAGGCCAATCTTCCTCATCAAAGAACAAAACAAAACAAAAAACTCAGTGTTTTGAAAAGTGGATAAGGCAGGAAAGGACATTCTAAAAAGATATAGAGATATAGATAGATGTTTATCCATCTGTCTATCTATCTATCATCTATCTATCTATATTTTAACAAGGACCCTCAAGTGGAGCAATATGTATTATTTGAGGGAATAAAGTTTAATTGAGTGGTATTGAGGTGTTGGAGATGGATAAGAAAAAGGAAGAGAATGGAATATGGCAAGGGGATAAGGCCAGAAAACCAGTCAGCAGCCCTATAGTGGAGAATCCCTAGCAGTTAAGTTAATTACTTTGACTTGGTTCTCCATCTGAGCCTTACAAAAAGTACTCTTGTCTCCAAACCCACAAAAGCCCTGTGGGAAAATAGCATAATACGATGATAAGATCGGGGTCTTAAAGATGTTCTCTTGGAGCTGTATTTAGATTTTACAAGGAAGAGTAATTGGTTGAGGGCTGGGAACATAGCACAATTGGCAAAAAGACCAGCAACGGTTTTGAAATGTCTAAACAATTTAGTTAGGATTTGAAGTAGAAAGGGACGATGAGAAAAGAATTGTGGTAAACTCTGGCTCTACAAAAGTCAGCACCATATGTTTATAAAAGAGTTTCTCCTTAAAGCTTTCTTTCCCTGTGTTCTTTGCATTTATATTTAGATATTTTTGTTTTTATGTTCATCAATGGATGTCAGTGGAGGGGTGCTTTCGATACAGCTTTGGACAATGCAATCAAAGGCCTTTAAAGCCACTTGCTTTGCAGAACAAGGTTTATTCCCGGTTTCAGTGGGAGTTACATTCACTACCACAAAAAAGGTAGAGACCAACAAGTCCTTGTAAACTCCGACATGAATTTCTGTATAAATAAAACACAATTTCAAAGAACTCATTTCTTTACATTTTCTAAAGCAGCTACCTGTAGTCCTGAGCATATGCTCACAGCTATTTTATAGTGGGAGGAAGAACCAAAAGGGAAAAACAGTGTTATTTACACTCTTTTGATTTATGGGGAAAATTGCTTCTCTTTGGAGCTTAAGAAGGAACATCTTCAGTTTTTGAAAAACCCTCTGCAATGAACACACACATATGCAATCATACAGAAGTGAAGAGATGCATTTTAATTCATCCACAGGTTTCACTGCAAAACATTTCATAAAACCTTCTGGGTCAAATTCGGCAGTGTGGATGCCTGAGTTATTTCTGCTAGATAAAATCAAGTCAACCTGTCATTTTACATTATAGACAGACGATAGAAGATGCACAGTTTAACATCTGCATGCATAGTAAGCAGTTGGGCCAGTACAAACAGTTGCTGTGATGTGGACAAATGAGTTTGAATCCACACACATTCTTCATGCATTATTCAGATGGCTTCATTTGTAAATTGGGTCTTTAAATATTAAAAAAAAAAAAGAAAGAAAATAGTTTGATCGAGTCCAGGTATTTTGTTAGAATGTTCCTCAAAATGAAGCAGATTTGTTAACAAAATGTAACATAATGGAAAATTGGACATAGGGAACACCTGGCACACAATTTGGCAGATAAATAGATAATTGAATACCTATGGCAGCTAGTTAATTGTCACAATTGGTGGATAATTTATTTGAGACATAATCTTATTCACACCTTTCTTATGTACAAATGGATGTGTTGCCACATGTACATGAAGTATAATTTCCGTTCTGCTTTTATAATGGGGTTTGACTTAAATTAGTCTACCTGGGCAAGATGTCACCCTTTAACTGGTGGCTTTCAGAAGACAATGATTTGGACACAGGTTTTGAAGAGAAGGCTTTACGGGAGAATTATATTTAGTTAACTAAAGCAGAGTTGGTGGTAAAGTGGATCAATAATTGCACTCAATGTATTTTGAAATGAAAGCTATTTATTAATAATCATTTAAAGCTTTTCAAATAAGATTTTTTATTTTCTTAAAGACTGGTGCCTGAGCTACCATCTGTTGCCAGTCTTCTTTTGTTTTTCTCTTCTCCCTAAAGCCCGCCCCATACACAGTTGTATATTCTAGTTGCGAGTGCCTCTGTTTGTGCTATGTGGGACGCCGCCTCAGCACACTCTGATGAGTGGTGCCATGTCCGTGCCCTGGATCCAAACCAGCGAAACCCTGGGCTGCCAAAGCAGAGCACATGAACTTAACCACTTGGCAACGGGGCCAGCCCCTCAAATGAGATATTTTAGACCTCATCAGTTACTAAGAAATTGGAAAACACTACTTAGACCTCATCAGATACTAAGAAATTGGAAAACACTACTTAAAATTGGAGGATATAAGAGATATAGTCACACACATAAACATTTTTCGTTGTCTTGTCAGTAAGATTTTAATGTCTCCAAACATTAGACACAGGCCACCTTATTGAAGGTCTCTATGCTTCTCTCCTGAGAATCTCTGAATTTGAGGGAAAGAAAGTACATCTTCAGCCTCTGCTGCTGATCTATTTCATGAAGAATAGTTGTCATAAAGAATTATCTAGATTTGCAGCAGAATTTGTGTGAGTCATAAATAACTTTTTGTTGAGTTAAGCCATTGAAATTCAGGATTGTTTGTTACTGTAGTGCAATATAGCTTATCCTACCTTGTACACCACTTTTTTGATCCCACAGAAATTCTGTATACAGTTACCTATTTCCTATGTTATATTGCTCCCAAAAATGGACCTGAATATGTGAAACTTTTTTATATTTTCATGTGGAAGCATCAATAAACAATCAATAACTAGACCAAGAATAATGAATGACCAGTTTTGTCATTGGCCAGAAATCAATCATATGTTCAACTGTAACTGGACAATGTAGCTTTTAGCTGGATGAATTTCCCACCACAACAAAACTGTGGTGAATTTTATAAATAAGAAGGGGATAATGATCCTGGGAAAACAATTTCCATCTCTGCCACAATTCCCAATCATATAGACAGAAATGGGAAAAACTAGGTTCAAAGAAAGTGATTAATTTGTTCAAGCGCTGGAACCAGAATTTGAATCCAGGTCTTTACATCTCTAGTATATCACTGCTGATTTCTCATTTTGGGATCTTCCACAAGAAGATTTATGGTTAAAAGAGATTAGCATTTGTGGCAGAGAAGGCTTGGTGTCCACCAAAGATTTATGCTTTATTTCCATTTAGGAGAGCTGGTGTTAGGAATCACAGAGCAGCCAGGCAATACATTTCTCATAGTCTGTTACATTTAGTGGGAGTATGTGACTAACTCTTGCTAGTGGAATATAAGCAAAAATGATGTGTGTTGCTTATATATCGAGGTAGCTAGGGAATGTATACCTTCTCTGTCCTTGCTCTTTGTTTATTGAATGTCAGTTCTTGAAAGAACTATCTTGGAACTATATGTTCAGGGAGGCAGGGCCTTAGCCTGCCTGGCATCTGAATGACTCTGTGGATTGGAAGTACCACCACCATTTCCCCAGGCCCTTGTTGAAAAGGAGCCTGCTTTTAGCTAACGTCTGTGAGAGAAGTAAATTTTGGGTTTAAAAACTGAAATTTTGGAGTTTGCCTGTTATAGAGGCTAGTAGACTAATAAAATAGTAAAGAAAAGAACTAAATGACTTCTGTGGAAAGCAGACATCAATAGGGAAATGGGATCCTTTTGGAAAGGGAAATTTTCTTTGCTCTCAAGATGCGTGATTTACTGATCCTCTCCTAAGGCTGATTCTCGTGGAGTTGGGAAAGATCTTACTGAAAAGAGGAAGAAGAAGGTCAGAACAAGTGAGGAGCTAAGAAAGCACAAAGAGTCAGTTAAAAGAAGCTTACATTCCAATGAATTAATTATGCACAGATAATGAGAACAAAGGTTAACTAGCGGAGCTTCAATGACAACTCTGCAAGCAGAAAAATTTTCCCAGAGTCCCTTTAAAGTCTAGAAATATTTCACATTTTAATTAAGAGTCGAAATAGACAATCAGATGTCCCAATTGCCCTCAAACTGTACTGTCCCATCATTTAGCTATTGAGCACTTGAAATGTGGCTAGTTCAAATTGAGATGTGCTGTAAATCTAAAATACACATGGACTATCAAAGACCTAGTACAAAAAACAAATGTAAAATATCTCATTAATAATTTCTATATTGGGTATAAGTTCAAATTATATTTTGGACATGCTGGGTTTGTTAAAAAAGAGACAACAGGCTCAAAATGGAGTCACTTGTGCTAAGCCCACATCATCAAGAATTAATATCTAGCTTAATTATAGTTTCAACCTCTCCCAAAAGTGGTATCAGAAACCAGTCAATCTGGAATTATCTTGTCAGCACTAGTGGGGTAACCTTCCTGATAGATCCCTGTCATCTCCCAAAGGAAGGTGATTTTTCCACGAACAATCCAATCTCTGCTAGTAACTTCCTTGTCCCACCCCCTTCGGCCTATAAAAGTCTTTCATATCATACAGCTCTTTGGAGCGTCTTTCTATTTGCTAGATGGAATGCTGCCTGATTCGTGAGTCATTAAATAAAGCCAGTAAGATCTTTAAAATTTATACAGTTGAATTTTGTTCTTTGGTGGCAGCAACAGGATCCGAAGGAAACTTCTGACAGCTTTGGGGACAACAAGAAACACAGATGTGCTACCTGCAAACCCTTGAGTTCTCCATCTTGCTCACTGTCTCTGAGGGCTGT
This sequence comes from Equus asinus, assembly GCF_041296235.1. Lineage (NCBI taxonomy): Eukaryota > Metazoa > Chordata > Mammalia > Perissodactyla > Equidae > Equus > Equus asinus. The sequence continues at coordinate 73,068,162 of NC_091810.1, forward strand.
GGGTAAGTTCCTTTCAGTTTTGAGCTCTGCTCTCTTTGCATCAAGCTCCCCATCTAATTGACTTTCCAGGCTAGGGCTTAGCAGGTCAGATTGAACCGGCAGACAGTTCCACTTGGAACCTGAGTCCCTAGCCCTTGGTTAAGTCTGTAGTCCCCATTTGTTGCGGTCTGCTGGTTCCGTCTGCAATTCTACATTGGGAACTACTGGTGGTGTGCACTTAAGGCCTCATCTCTTTTTTAGCCAGCCTGCAGTAACATCTCTGGTTACTACTGGTACGTTAATGTGCACGTGCTTGTTTGTCTTGTTTTGCGTAGGTAAATCCTATTGCTGATGGGAATCTCAGAAGCCAAAAGCCCACAAAATTGGTGGGCACAGGTCAAGTACTTAAAAGCTGTTAGAGTACTCACCACCCAGCTCTAAGACTACCATGTTAGAATAAGTTGGTCATGAAATGGCTTAGATTGACACTGAGTCTCCCGCTAACCTCAAGAAAATTTCTGTGCAATGAGTTACACTGTAAAACACCACACAGTCGCCAACCTACAGGCACATCCCTTTTAAATGTTAGTTTGGTTCTGAGAGACCCAAAGGCTTAGCTAAAGAAATGGGATCCTTAAATTCCAAAAAGTTGAGTGTGTTGCCTTCCAGCACAACTGCTTATTTTAGTCCTGGAATCATAGATATCTATATCTACAGTCCTGGAACTATAGTCCCAGAAGCTGTAGATGTGTATAAAACTGGAAAAATCTTACTAAAAGCAACCTAGAATTACAATGGCCATTATGGGGGAACGTTTCACTTAAACAAGATCATTCATTTAAGAGGTACATTTGACAGCAAGGGTTCCCAAATCAAACAAATGAAGAGGATACGTATTTTAACTGATATGCAGAAGCTTCCAAAAGCCTTCAAGATTCCACAATAACTTCATTGAAAAATTTGTTGCGAAAGCCTAATAAAAAATTAAAGATACAAGAGATACCTAAAACAAAAGACAAAAAGACTGCCCTACATCCTAAGGCTTCCCTCTATCCTCTTTTACCTGAGCCCTCATGTTCTACTAATTCTCTATCTGAGCTGCCTTTCCACTGTAAAGAAGCTATTAAACAGTTAGCTTTTCAAATGAAACCATCCCAGGCCGCAGGAGATCCTCCTCAGGTATCTTTCACTTGTTGGTCAAAAATCAAACTATGGGCCACAGTTAAAGAATTTCCTAAAGCCATGGGGGATACCCATTTCCTGAAGAATTTGCAGTCCTTATCTGGGCCTATGACCTCAGATTCATAAATCTTTATTAGCCTATGCACGTGCTGGTAGGACCTGCTGAAGCCCAAAAATGGATCCAGGAAGTAGATTGGCCTAACCAAGAGGATATAGTCAAGATCTTTGATATCCAACTTGGTCCACTTGTAGACCAGAAAAAGCTCACAAAATAGCAATTGGTCTTTCAAAAGCCATTCCTAGAATCTTGCCTGCCTGCACTGGTTGGCCTCTTACTCAAACATGCAAACAAAAGAAAGATGAATCTGTGACAGACTTTAAAGCCCATTTGGAAGCTCTCTTCCTAGGCATTCTGGGTTCCACACAATAAATGAGGTCACTTGACCTACTCTAGCTGCCCTATTTGTAAATGGGTTATCTCCTGAGATTAGTGTATTGATAAAAAGACAGAAATAGGATAAGAGACCAGTGGTCTGTCTAAACTTGTGACAATAGCTGAGCACTTTGAAAGGACTTTGGAACAAGATCATAAACAGCTACAACAGCTCCAAGGCAAGACGCCCAAAATAATACCTAGGCCTCCTGCATGACACACTCCTAGGGGTCCATCATCGAAACATTGGACCGGGGCTTGATGTCTTATTTGTAATCAACCAAGACACTAGAAAAAAGAGTGACCTCAAAGTTCTTATGCAAAACCTTCAACATCAACTGGAATGCTCCCATACCTGCCCCCAAGGAAGGGCCCATATAAGGTCCCCTCCCTGAACTGACAGGACTCTGAGGGATCCTTTGGTAAACTGCTACCAGTAATCCCCTTCAACAGCCAAGGGGAAACTAAAGTAAAATCAATGGAAAACCTTGCCAAATTCTGGTAGATACTCTAGCTACACTCTCTACTTTAGACCTCACTTTCATAGGACAAAAAATACCTTGAATAAAAAAGAAGTTTCCATGGTGGGGGTTATCTAATAAAATTCAGAAAGAGTTTCTATCTCAATCAGTACAAATGACTCTTGAATGTTTTTGCTACGTGATACAGCCCCAGTCTATCTATTAGTTAGAAACCTACTTTCTAAATTAAAAGAGCTCATATGTTTCGCCTCCTTTGGAGATGTCACCTTAGAATTTCCTGATCAACTTAAACCTGATCTTCTGTGTTCCTTACAATCTGTCCTTGATAATAGAAGAGAAAGAATTCCAGCAAAAAATACCTAATTCAATGGAGTGCTCAAAAATCTGTGGGCTAATTCTAATACCAACATTTTGAGAATAAAAAGTGCAGAACCTATAAAAAATTCACATAGATATAACTAAACCTCTTCCTAAATTGCCTCAGTATCCATTAAAGCCTGAGGCCATGCAAAGTCTTACACCAACAATAAAAGATCTAAATGCCTAGGTGCTAATCATCCCAGTAGTAGCCCCTGTAGCAGCCTGATCTTGCCAGTCAGGAAAACTAAGGGGTGGAGATGACAATTTGTGCAGAATTTGAGGCTATTAACAAGATGGTTATTTCCCATTTCCCAGTTGTCCCAAACCCAAACACCTTTTTCTCACAAGTTCTACCACATACAAAATGATTCACGGTTGTAGACCTATGTTCGGCCTTCTTCAGCATCTCTGTAGATCTGAACAGTCAATATCTATTTGCCTTTACTTGGGACAATCAACAATACACCTGCACAATTATGCCTTTAGGGTCCAATGGGGCCCCTTCTTATTTCTCCCAAGTGCTCCACCAAGATTTAAGTACCTTCCAGTTCCTTGGGAAATTGACCCTTCTGCAGCATGTAGACGACCTCTTACTATGCTCAGTTACCAAAGAGGTGTCCGTAAAAGATTCCACTTATTTGCTGCAACAATTAACTGAAAAATAACGTAAAGTCTCAAAGGAAAATTTAAATTATCTGTAGACACTGTTCATTATGAACGTCATAATCTAAGTGCTCATCAAAAAGAATTAAGCTAATCTGAGAATTCCTTAGGCCCACAGATAAGCAGCAGCTTCGTGGATTCCTAGTCCTGGCTGTCTGTTGTAGACTGTGGGTTTCTAATTTTTCTCTATTGGCTTCCCTACTGTAGGAACTTACTAAAATTCCAGTCCCCAAACCCCTTCCTTGGGAAGATAAACACAAGAAAGCCTTTATAAGACTAAAACAAGCACTGTAAGAGCTGCCTGCCCTAGGGCTACCTAACTATTCAAAATCTTTCCCCTTATTTGTACATGAAAGCGGTAACCAAGCCCTGGGAATGCTCATGCAAGAACATAGCAATAAACATAGACCTGTTGCTTATTATAGCATATAACTTGATTGTGTCTATCCCGACTGCCTGAGGCTATAGCTGCAGCTGCAAAGTTAGTAGAAGCCTCAGCAGATTTAACCCTAGGAAATGACATTTATTTACAAACTATACGCTGTCCAAAGTCTTCTTAATTCTGAATTGACTCAACATTTCTCTGCAAGCAGACTAATCATCTATGAGATCCTTCTGCTTTGACCACCTACTATGCATCTTAAACATTGCAGCATTCTTAATCCTGCTACATTACTACTCCTGCCTGACAAAGGTGAGCCCCATTACTGTGAGCTAATAAAGTCCCATTTCACGATACATGTGCTGATATACAAGACACTCCTTTGACTAATCCTGACCTAATTTTGTTTGTTGATGGGTCATACTGTAAAATTGAAAAAGGGGATTTCCAAGCTGATAATACTGTTACTCCCCAATATGAACTACTTGAGAGGGGAATCTCTCACAAGCTAAATCAGCCCAACAAGCAGAGTTCTATGCCGTTACCAGAGTGTGACACTTATCAAAAGGACAAATTGTTAATATTTATACTGATAGCCAGTATGCCTTTGGAGTTGTCCATGATTTGGGGATGTTATAGAAACAAAGGGGTTTCTTACATTCACTGGGACCCCAATCAAAAATGGACAAGTAAATGACCTTCTTACTGCTATTCTCTTCCCTTCTGAAATTGTGGTCATCAAACTCACACTGAAAAGACTGAACCTGAGTAGCAGGAGAGTGCCCTAGCTGATTTTATGCAAAGACAGCAGCAAAAGAATCTATAAAGGTTGTGGCACATGTGGATGAAATCCTTTCTGCTTCTGGAAAAAAGTGACCCCTTGTTGCCATACTTTTGCCTTTCTGATGTCCTTGCAACATCGCAATAGTATACTCCTGAATGAGAGAAATTAAGATGGGCAAACAATGATTGTAAATTCAATGAATGCTAGGGGCTATGGGAAACCCAAGATGGCTGCTTGGTTCTTCCTGGCTCCCTAGCAAAGTCCATTTTTTGGTTTTTACATTCATTCATCCACTATGTTACAATTAAGATGACTCAAATTATGAATAAAGATTGATGGGGAGATTTCTATAAAATTGCAAAAACAGTTTACCACCAATGTCTGACCTGTCAGGTCCATAATCCTGGAAAAAATATTTTTGTTCCCAGAGGTGTCAAACCTCCTTCCTCTGGATCCTTTGAGCACCTGAGGTTGGACTTCATTCAACTACCACTTAGTATGGGTTATTAAAATGTTCTAGTTATTGTATGTATTTTTTATAGATGGGTTGAAGCCTTCCCCTGCTGCAAGGCTGATGCCCTCACAGTCATAAAGAAATTGTTAGAAAATGTGTTTCCTACCTGGGGTATACCTTCTATAATCTCCGGTAATTGAGGCACTCACTTCATTGGGCAATTAATACAGCCTTAATGAAAACCTTACAAACTTCTTGGAATTATAACTGTTTGTATCACCCTCAACGAGCAGGCAAGGTTGAGAGAACTAATGGGATTCTCAAACTTAAAATCTCTAAACTTGCGGGGCTGGCCCCGTGGCCGAGTGGTTAAGTTCGCGCACTCCGCGGCAGGCGACTCAGTGTTTCGTTGGTTCGAATCCTGGGCGCGGACATGGCACTGCTCATCAAACCACGCTGAGGCAGCGTCCCACATGCCACAACTAGAAGGACGCACAACTAACAATATACAACTATGTACCGGGGGGCTTTGGGGAGAAAAAGGAAAAAATAAAATCTTTAAAAAAAAAAAAATCTCTAAACTTGCTGAAACTACTGGACTCCCTTGACCTAAAGTATTGCCTTTGGTCTTGCTGACTTTGGTCTTGCTGACCCCCTTTGGGAAACATAAACTCACTCCATATAAGATAGTCATTGGTAGACCAACGTCTGTTGGTACAACATTCTGCTGATCCCTTGTTAACTCACACTAATATGACCAGCTACTATGAGTCTTTAATGTCTTGTGCTAAAGCCTACCATCAACAGGTTAAAGATGTTTTTCTGGAGCCCAATTCAGAGGATCTTGTTGGTCACAGTCTGGAGCCTGGTGACTAGATATTCTGGAAACATCATCAGAGGAAGACAGCCCTCAAACCCCATTAGAAGGGATCTTGCCAAGTCTTCCTGACCACTGACACTGCTGTGAAACTAGAAGGCATTTAGCCTGGTGTACACATCCCACAACTGAAGAAATCTCCACCTGACATATGGTCCTGTGCAGATGCTGGAGACCTCAGGATCAAATTGACAAGGAAGACAAGTAGCTGACATTGATGTAGACTGCTTCTACCCAAGACACCAGATCAAGACTTCATACTTTAACTAAACATGAAACCCTCTAACTAAACATGAAACCCTCTGTTCTTCTCTTTCTTTCCTTTACTCTGGCATTGGCTTGGAAAGATAATGCTATCATCCATATCTCCCAGGCCACTTCTAAGGGAATTTGTCATCGAAAACTCTATGATTCTAGAGACACCTGGCCTTCCCGTGACTAATTTTTCTTCTAATCTTAATGTCACCATAAACCACAATTGACTCCCCCAACTTAGAAGTCACTTACAGAGTCTGACTTTCACGGCCAGAACATTGAGTGCCACCTTAGCGGGAGTGGTTTGTGCCTCAACAGGATTTATCTTTGCCTGTGGTGGTTGTCATTCTCCTTGGGCCCATGAGTGCCTAGATGGCTGGTGCATAACTGGGCAATGCCTCCTAGATTATCTAATTGTGCCCTAACTGTTCACAAACAAACTGAGATACTTCATTGGTCAACTCCCCTGAATTTACATCATCGAGTTAAAAAGGACCTACCAGGAAGCTTTCATGATTCAGGATTTACTTCCTTTGGTGGGTACCTACTTCTCTGGTCAGAAGTAAGTACAAATGAGGCTATATCAAAGAATCTGTTCTTATCTCTTGAAAATATTGCAGAATCTGCTGCAAAGGTGATAGCTGCTCAACAAAAATCCTTAGACTCTCTGGCCAAAGTGGTTTTTGAAAATACGATAAACTTTGATTATCTTTCAGCTGAACAAGGAGGTGTCTGTGCTGTGGCCAACACCATCTGCTGCACCTGGATTAATACTTCCGGGGAAGTTGAAACTCAGCTACATAAGATTACTGAACAAGCCACTTGGCTTATGAAAGTGACTGCTTCCGTGAGGTCTTTCTTTGAATTATTTGATTTTGATTGGTTTGGGTCTTGGGGACCATGGCTCCAAAGTGTACTCCAGACATTGGGAATTATCCTGCTTATAATGATCATAGTAATTTCACTGATGTGCTGTATTCTCTCAAAGGGTTTAAATGCATGTCTGCAGCCACTAACAACCAGGAAAATGATCTCCCTAAGATTAGAACATCAGAAAAGAAACAAAGAGAATGATCAACCTAAAAGAATGTGAACCTGAAGTCATGACCTGTGACTATCACAGAGATTAAAAAAATGTCAGGAGCTGCGAATATCACACAGAGGATCAGCAAAAACTATGAGAACTTCAGAGCGGGAGCTGGGAGTGGACGAATGCCTTAAATGTTGATCATATCTCTCAGTTAGGCTGAGAGTCTGATCAAAAGAGAGAAATTGTTAAAAAAGAGACAAGACCAAAATGGGGTCACTTGTGCTAAGCCCACATCATCAGACCAGCACTTAATACCTAACTTACTTACATTTTCAACCTTTCCCCGGCATAGTATCATAAACCAGTCAATCTGGAATTACCTGGTGAGCGCTAGAGAGGTAATCTGCCTGATAGACCCCTGCAATCCCCCAGGGGAAGATGAACTTGCCGCCAAAAATCCACTCTTTGCTAGTAACTTCCTTGTCCCACACCCTTCTCCCTCTAAAAGTCTTTCATTTTGTACAGCTCATTGGAGCTCCTTTCTATTTACTAGATGGGAAGCTGCCCAATTCATAAATCATTGAATAAAGCCAATAAGATCTTTAAAATTTACTGAGTTGAATTTTGTTTTTTAACAGGTTAAATAAAATATAATGAAATCAATTTTACCATTTTCCATTAATTTTTTAAAATGTGGCTACTAGAAAAGTTAAATAATAGAGGGGGTGAACATTACATTCCTATTGAACATCGCGGTGCTAAGAGATATACAGCATGTTTTATTTGTTCCTCCAAATTTGGAGTTGGGGAAGATATACAATGACAAATACTCATCCAGAGAAGTAACTTTGTCAAGAAAGTATAAAAAGAAATGAGAGGTTGAGTTGGCTCAATAGAATTTTAAACATGTTACTTATGAAATAAATGCACAAATGAATAAAGAGTACCTTCCCCAAACTATGCTTCAACGATCCTTGAAGAAAAGCAAGCAAAACAATCAGACCAAACAAACAAGAAAACAACAGAATAGTTTGCGAGATTCTGTCACCAACATTCTGTGAACCTTACATAGAGCATTGGAAGTCACTATGCCTCAGTTTCCTGGCATTTAAAATCAGGGTGATTATATTTGCTTTTTTTACATAATTATGACAATCAAATGGGGAAACATGCATTAAAGCACTTTAGGAAAGTATATAAGTGCTCTGCTCCTGTAAGAAAGGAAACACCTGCAAACTAAGGGATTTAAAATCCGAACAGATAAGATATTATAGCTCTTGCTAAACAACATTTAAGCCTACAGGTAGTATATTTGAATGATTTCATAGACATTTAAGAAGTTTCTTTTCATTCTAAATCATATTAAGGATTCAATTAGAATTTCATCTTAAAATAGTAATGTATTTACTGCTTCTATCATAAAATAATATTCAAAAAATGCGACAACATACACTTTTTAGCTTCAAGCTTTTTCTATGTCCCTTCACTCTCGCTCTATATAACTAAACAGTGTAACATAGAATCAGTCTCAGGAGCCAGGTCACTTACATTTACGTAAGCCTGATATTTTAAAACTTATAGGAGGTAGTGCCATATTTTCATGGAAGAAATGTATATGCATGAATTTTTGAATGGGAAACATGCAGTCGTTGAAAGTATATCTAAGGTATTAGAGACTATATTCTACAAGTCTTTTTCACAAGACATCACGTGTCTACTGTTGTAATCTGTTTTAAGTATATCCTTAGTCATGTTGGCATTATATATTTTCATTTAATGTAGACAATTGCATTTCTGCTATCACATTTTTGTTTCCTGTGTCATTCTTTGCAAAAGGTTAATAAGACTATTGTGTATGTATGAAGATGTCATTTTCCCCATGTACTCTTTAAAACTGCAAATCATTTCTTAAAAATTTTAACCTTTGCTAGCTATATAGGTTAAACTGGCATTTTATTGAGACTTCGCGTTTCATTCTTTTAGCTACCAGAGGATCTAAACCTATTGTCTTCCACTAATTGGCCACTTACAACTTTTCTTTTGTTTCTTACCTAAGTCTATTTTAATACGTAAGGGGCCTATCATTTTATCAGTGATTTTACATAACTTTCATGTTAAAGACATCAATTTTTCCCATCACATAGGTTTCAAATACTTTTCCAAGTACATACCATTTTGTTAATTTATTTTAATTATGTCCTTGATCATATTGGAGTTATGCTTTGCTGATGCTTAACACACTATCATTTAATTGAATAATACATTTTTTTCCCCCTTGACTTTGTATGTCAGGCTACATAATGCAGTGATACAAAGAGGGCCCTGGTGCTAAAATTCTTGAGTTCAAATCCCATCGCTAATGTTGATCTGCTGTATGATCTTACGTATGTTGCTCAACTCATTCTGGCTTTAATTTTCTAATCTCAAAAGCAAGGATATTGCTGATACCTCCATAATAGGAGGTGGTAATACAGGTAAAACTCAGATAGTGTCTTGCACTCAATAATTACTCATCAAATGATAGCTATCATTATAATGCATTGAATTCTCATGAACCCATGGATCAGTTTTCCTCTCTCCATTCTGTTGCATGAATGCAGCTGAGTCTTAAAGTCATGGGCGTGAATTACTGGAGAAAAACATAGGGAGACTACCAGCCCATCCTTTTCTCCATAGCCAGAATTTGTGACACTGTTTTACAGAAATGATGCAATATTTTATGCATGTAGATAAATAATGGGAACTGGGTTTGGGTTGGGGATTGGGTTTACATAACCCGAGAACCTGGCAGAATATTAAGGGAAAGGCATTATAACACAACACATTATTGAGAGCAAGCTGCATTTTTGAGGCTTGGCATTGCATCAACAGACTCAGGAAGAAAATAGATTTTTTTGTTTTTTTTTCATTATGGTTTTCTTTAGGTTCTAAAAGAGAAGAATTGATTGGTTGGATCATTTTGGATGTATCTGAGTACTTTTTTTGGTGTCTGAAAGAAGCACTCTCAGTGGGATGTACGCTTCCATTTGTGCTGTTTGAAATTCTCCATGTTGAGCTTCCAAAATAGAGAGCAATTATTCTCAAAAAATGGGATGACCATTCGATTAAGTCTTAACATGAATATGGTGCCTTGCCATTGTGTGCAACTGATGCCTGTTTATCACCCACAATATCTTCCAAGTACTTTTTCTACAAAGTACTAAGCAGCTGTGCACAATGGGAAAAGCTTGAGCTCTGCGATCAGATAAGTCTGCAATTGATTTTCAGCTCAGCCATTTACTAACTGTGTGACCTTAGGTAATGCTTATATTTTCTCACCTTTAGTTTTTACATAAAAAAGAAATCAAGATACTTACCTTACTGGATTGAAATGAAGAGTAGAGATAATACGTGGCAAGAATGTAGCATGCAGTGCATGCTAAATGAATGTTAATATAAGATTAAAATTTTTGTAAATTCATTTTCCTCAATTGTTTCCAGGTAAATAATGGGTTACTATGTGAGACAATAATCTGATATTTTTTTAGCTACCAAATACATCAGTAAGGTCAATGATTTGAGATGAAGAGAATGAGATTTTTTTAGTTAATCACTTCTGGATTAAATTGCTTCTGTGGCACTGATTTTGGACAAGTTATTTAAACCTGTGTCATTTTTCCCATTAAAAAATAAGAATAATAGAAGTATTTAATAAAGTTATTTTGAGGTCTAATATGACAATATAGGTGAAGTGTTTTGCATAATACATGCTCAAGATCATCTGAACCTACCGTTCATTTGACGCAAAAGTGCTCTCAATAGCAATCATAACAGAAAGTTATTTATCCCATTGAGGACTTTCAGTCATCACAAACTTGAATTTTTGAAAGATAACCTAACATTATATTTAACATAAGCAATAGATCTTGAGTTAGCCTGCTAGGTTTGGCTCCTAGGCAAATTAATTGACCATCTGTCTCTGTCTCTCAGTTTCCTCATCTGTAAAATGGGAGTGAGTAATGGTACTGACCAGTTGCAGGTATCAAAAAAATTAAATCTAATAACACATTTAATCTCCTAGTACATTGCCAGTCACATAAGTGCTCAATAAAAAATAATTATTTTAAGTTGGAGATTGAGTTATTAAGATCTCCTTTTATATGTCCACCTGGGCTCTGCATCATATAATTTTTTTAAAAAAATCATTCATGGTGACTTCAGTGAAAATAGTGGATTAAAGACTTTTGAAAGTCTGTCCTTCCATAAAATCAACAAAATGAAAATGGGAAGAAATTTTCAGAATCAACTTTTAACCACTCTGGAAATTAACCAAAGACTTGCTGTAACCTGGGGAGCATTTAATCAAGAAAACAGCTGACTATTAGTAAGAACAGAAAGCTTTGTGGTGTTCTAACTTGCTCTAGTCCATCTTCCATTCTCCTGATCACTGAAAGACATGAAAATAACCACTTGTGTTGCCAGAACTATAGGGAAAAGAATGGATCTCACTCCCAAAGAATTACCACTATTTGGTCTGTCTGATGGTTACTTGGAAGACCCCACTCAAAAAATTTGTCTTTATTTGACCTTACACAGACTTGTCTAGTGCTAAACACCACCCCCTGGTGGATGGAGTGAGGAGTGAGGGGAACTTGGTCAACTATTTTAAGATCATGGCTCCCTAAGGCGATGGATCAGTTGAGGTAAAAAATAGACTGATCAAAAGCTTAGAGGTAAAAGCTGAGAAATAAGATGTTTACAGGGGCTTGCAAAAGTTCTTTACTATTCTTGGGAATCTAGAAAGCTAAGTGCATGCCCAGAGCTCTGCACAGTGGTGTCTTTGCTAAGGAAAGAACTGAGAAGGCCCTAAGTGCTCACCTCTCACCTCCTTGAGGTGCTGGCAACAGGAAGCAAAGGCAAAGGGAAAGTTGTAATCTGCCCGCCTAAGTGTGAAAGGCATGTCCCAACACACACATAGCTCTGCAGCAAAGACTTTGAGAGTTATTGGTTTCAAGAATTTAAAGAAATATCTATTAAATCATCAGCTGACCAATAAGCAGACTGAGTGAAGACTTCAGTAGCCAAATATGACAAAGATACAAACTATATTGTGTTTAGAAAAGTCACTACACAAATAAGAACAACTACAACAACTCTGAGAGAGGATTTGTTTTCCAGAGTTGCCACATTATTTGAAATGTCTAGTTTTCAACAAGAAATTATGAGATATGCAAAGAAATAAAAAAGTATGGCCTATTCTCAGAAAAAAAAAAAATCAACAGAAATTTTCCCTGAGAAAGCAGAGACATTGGACTTAGACAAAGTGTTTAGATCAGCTATTCCAGATATGTTCAAAGAGCTAAAGGAAATTATGTCTAAAGGACTAAAGACAATATGAGTATAAATAAAGAAATAGAAATTATAAAAAGGAACCAAATAGAAATTATGGAGCTGAAAAGTATTAATCAGATATATGGAGCTGAAATAAAAAAATTCATTAGAGCATTTCAACAGCAGATTTGAGCAGGCAGAGGTAAGAACCAGTGAACTCGAAGACAAGTCAAATGAGGAACAAAAATAAAAATTAAGTAAAAGAGATCAACCAAGCCTCAGAGACGTAGGGGACATCATAAAACACAGAAACATATGCATATGGAAGTCTTAGCAGGAGAGGTGAGAGACGGAGAAGAGAATATTTGAAGAAATAACACTCAAAATTTTCCCAAATTTGATGAAAGATACGAACTCCACATCCAAAGAGCATAGCAACTCCGAGAAGGATAAACTCAAAGATACACACTGAAACACATTATAACCAAATTGTTAAAGTCAAAGACAGAGAGAGTCTTGAAGGCAACAAGAAAGAAATGACACATCACATACAAGGGGTCCTCAGTAAGAATAACAGCTGATTTCACATAAGAAAGCACGAAGGCTAGAAGGCAGTGGGATGACATATTCAAAGTTCTGAAAGGAATTGTCAACTGAGACTTCTATTTCTGGCAAAACTATCCTTCAAAAATGCAAGTGAAATTGAGAAATTCCCAGATAAACAAAAACTAGTATTTTTTTGTTGTTAGCAGACTTGCCTTACAAGAAATTCTAGATGAAGTCCTTGAAATGAATGGCAAAAGGCAGTAACTTGAATTCACATGAAGAAATAAAGAGCCTTAGTAAAGATAACCACATAGGTAAATATGTATAAATTTACCAGTTTAAATTTAGACATTATAAATGTATTTTTTATTTTTAACTCCTGTTTTTGTTTTGTTTTACTATCTGATTTAAAAGACAACTGTGTAATGCATTATTTATCAATTTAAGTTGATGGGCACATAAGGTATAAAGACATAATTTGTGACAGTAACAGTATAAAAGAGAGAGGGAAATGAAACTACATGGGAGCATATTTTTGTATGTTATTGAAATTATAGAATGCAGTGAAAGCAGTGCTTAGAGGGAAACCTGTAAGCTTAAACATCTACCTTAGTGGAAAAAAAGATTTCAAATAAATAACCTAAATTTCTACTTAAGAAACTAAAGAAAAGAAGAGCAAACTAAATTCAAACCAAGAAGAGTGGGGCTGGCCTGGTGGCATAGGAGTTAAGTTCCACACCCTCTGCTCTGGCGGCCTGGCATTCGCAGGTTCGAGTCTTGGGCACCAACCTAACACTGCTCAACAAGCCACACTGTGGCAGTATGCCACATAAAATAAAGGAAGATTGGCACAGATGTTAGCTCAGTGACAATCTTCCTCAAGCAAAAAGAGGAAGATTAGCAACAGATGTTAGCTCAGGGCCAATCTTTCTCAGGGGGGAAAAGAAACAAAGAATGAGAAAGAAAGAAAATCATGCAAATGAGAGTTGGGGAAAAAATCGTCCAACTTGGTGAAGAAAAAATTTTAAATGGCATGTTTATTTTTGGCACAGTGTGGGCAAACAAGTGTTTGATGGCACATGATTTAATCTTTCACCTTTCACCTGTCTTTTTTTCGGCACTATTCAGAGACATACACAATAAATGTAAAGCAAAAGGATTAAATGGGTCATGAAAGACAACAAAAGTCTTGCCTTTTTTCCTAGTTGTAGTATGTTTTGCCTCTAAATTCATGTCATTTGCATTTTAGACTTACACACACCTGCGTCAAAGCCTTGGATGAATGGTTTATGATAGATGTACACCTGGGATACTTCCCTTGCACAAGATCAGAGGAACAACATTGGTTAGGTTACTTCATTCAAATTACATAAAATAATTTCACTCAGACTAACTGCTGCTATAATATTTTCATAGATGGTGTGTAAATTTAAATTCATGCTAATGTATTATAAAGATTCTTTCATGCATATAGTGTTTTTCACTTAATAAGCACTTACAACTATATGATTTCACTAAAAGAAGTCACACCATTCGACTTCTACAAAGTACACAAAAGTACTTCTACAGAGTACTCTAACTGCTGTAAGCCTTGCCACAACCACAGAGAACAAATATGCCATTACTTTATTCTTTAATTAGTCATTCAAATTCCCCTTGACTTACTAGAAGGAATCTCACCAGTACCCACCCAGGCTTATTTTCCCTTGCCCTTTAATTGTCCAGGAATCCAGGGGCTTATCCAGTCCGAAGGGAAGTCCGCTGTCTTCTGACATCAAGAGGAGAAGGATCTGGAGACTGGTGAATGTACTCTTGCTGTTATTGTTGGAGCAGAATCCTATACAGTTCTTTGGAAATTTGTCTGCAGGATAATACCAGTCCCATATGCATATACACCTCCTAAACTGCTGCCACTTGTGGGCTCCAAATTAAAGCTGCTTTAGTTCACACTCACGTTTATAGCTGGCATTCCCCAAAGCAAATTTATTGCCAAGTATTTGGATTTAGAGCAACTACCAGAATTAGTCACAGTGAAACCTACACTCACTCTTGGTAACTCAGGTTACTCAAGCTTAGATTTTCTGCCTCCCTAAAGTGATGTTATTCCAGGAACCTTATTAAACATGCCTCTATCAATCTTGGTTGGAGCTCTGTAGTTCACTAAAGTAAATCTCCCTAACACTGAAAGGAAAAACTTACTCTTGATAGCTCTCAAGTTCTTGGATTATATATTTCTAGAGAGTAGAGACTAGCACTTGGACCAATACCACGCCTTTTAATAAAAGATCTGATGATTAAAGTATTTTTTACACAGAGCCTGCCAAGGCAAGCTTTTAAATGAGGGGATTCATATATAGTAAATGAAAGAAAGAGAAAGAATTGTTCATTTGCTTCCAAGTAGAACCTAGGATTCTTGGGCAACGTCCTCCTTCTCCTCCTTCCTTAGCAATTTTACATACCAGGGACTACAGGAGTCGTGGCCTTGTTCATGCCACAAAAGGGTTCGTCAAGAGCTCATCACACGTGAGTCTATTTAAAAGGCTCCTAAACACGAAGCTCTGTTAAAGATAAACTGAAATCTTAATCAACAGGCATAAGAAACTCTATTTTAAAGACTTCCTTTAACAGAAACCCTTTATTAAAAATTCTTGCCTTGGCAAGTGCAGTCTACCTTCTGGAAATGCATTACCCAAGAAAGTTGAGAGCTGTCAAGAATAGATTTTTCGTTCTTGGTCTTTGACATGTCTCACTCTTTTTTTCTTCCAAATGTATTCATTCAAAATAAATGAGTTTGGGGTAAGCTATATATCCAGGGATAAAAAGATGAACTGGACTTATCCATAATTAATTCATATTTCAGTAGACATGTCAACAAATGACCAGAAAACTATACATATGTGTTTTGATGGATCTATGAGTAGAGTGCTAAGGAAACACAGAAAATGGCTGACTGCCTGCAAGAAAGCACTGGAACAGAAGTAGAATTTGAGCTGCTGGGTTGCTTCTAAGTGAGGTGCGACCCTGGCCAGACTCCACATCCGCATGCAGGACTGATTTGCTTGATCATATGTGGTCCGGCACTGTTGCCTTCCTCCCAAACACCTTCCCTCTGAAAGCTAGAGGCTTTGAGGAGGAGAATAACGTTTTCAAATAAAGGAAGATAGTTTTTCAAATAATGATGGATTTATTACTTGTGTTTCTATATCAGAATCTATAGATATCATCAAGTGAATACACACTTGAAAGGGATATTGAATGATTCCTCAAGTGAAAATGAGGCAGAAAGCTATTCCAGGCAGAGGAAAATATATATATTTCCCTAAAAGTATACAGAAAGGCATTAAATGAGGTAGTAGGTTCAGAAATAGATAAAATAATTCCACTGGGTTTATTAATAGAGAACTCACCACTGCTCACTCTAGAAGGAAAATGAGAGAGTAAAGAATGGAGGAGATGAGTTAGGAACTAAGTCTAGAAAGACAGGTTGTGAGATCCATCTGTGTGTAGATAATGGGAGCCAAAAAAAAAGGATTTTATTAAAGGAAGATATAGAGTCAATTTGATTTTCAGAAAGATAATTATCTAGGCAATATCGTAATATGGAAGATACACTAAAATGGGATGGAATGGTGACAGAAAGATTAGTTAGGACAGTGTTACAATGAGGAAAGGAAAAATAGGGATATTGACTAGGTATTTAACCTAAAAAGGCAACTGGATTTGAAATTCTATGAATTGGACAACCTAGGACTTAGTAACTGATTCAATAATATGGGGAGATGAAGGGAGAGTCTATCTTGGACAATTTGGTGGGTAGTGATTCCATAATCCGAGATAGGGAGTAAAAGATGGAGAGTAGATTGTGATGGCTGGTGGGGAATGGATTGTTGGACATGTTAAATGTTAAGTTTTAGGGGCCAGAGTGAGACTCTGATGGTACACAGTAGAAAATTGAAAATATGAGTCTGGAGCTTTATTTAAAAGTTTGAACTAGAGATCCAAACATAAATAGTCACCAATATAAATACAGTAGCCACTGTCATGGCTGTGTAAGAGAAAACATAGAAAGGGAGTTTGGAGTGAGATGAACAGAAGGCCCAGAATGAAACCTGAAGAACAACATTTAACTGGTTGCAAAGACAGAAAATCCAGAGAATGAAATTGAAGATATCTAGTTAGACACATAAGAGAAGAAAATTTCCCTTTAAAATGGGATTAAATCCAACAGTTTCGTGGCTGGAAAGCATTTAAATGAGTAATAATGATTAAGATAACTGAAGAGAATTGAAATCAAATGGGATTAAATCTCACTGATTAAGTCATTCTACAACATTTATTATATGCTTACCACATACCAGGCACTTGCTAAGATTGGGAATAAAATTGTGCACAAGGAAAACATATTTCCTATTTGTATAAAGTTTACATAAAAGGAGGAATGTGTGTCTGTGACAAAATGATGAGTTCAAGTTTGGATAGTCTTAAGTTGAGTGAAAAAGAAAGAGGTCTATATAAAAATATAAAAAGACTAACCAAGAAAATGGAGGCTTCTTGAGAGGCAAACAGAAGAGGAGGAAAGAATTAAGAAAAATTAAAGAAAAACTAACACAGAAATAGAAGAACCAGGAGGAATTCGTCTCCAAAATATGAGGGGATAAAAGACTTCCATGAAATATTGCTGTAATGAAAACAGTGGGATTTGCTAAAATGGAGGTTATTAACAACTTTAGAGAGAGTCGCTGCCATAGAGATGAGGTCAAAATGCAGATTATGTTGAGTTGAAAGAGAAAATGGAAACATGATAATTGGATAAAAGCATTTATTTGTAAACCTTCCTGAATGACATTAAAAAAGAATAAACTGGGACCTGCCTGATGTCACAGTGGTTAAGTTCATGCACTCTACTTCAGTGGCCCAGGTTTCATGGGTTCAGATCCCAGACACAGACCTACAAACTGCTTGTTAAGCCATGCTGAGGTGGTGTCCCACATACAAAATAGAGGAAGACTGGCACAGATGTTAGCTCAGTGACAATCTTCCTCAAGCAAAAAGAGGACGATTGACAACAGATGTTAGCTCTGGGCCAATCTTCCTCATCAAAAAAAAAAAAAAAAAGAAGAAGAAGAAAAGGAAAAGCATAAGCCCACCAGGAGAGGGAGAATACAGGAGAATGATAGCACCAAATCAGTAATAATGATGGAGATGACCAAAGAGAATTGAAACCAAAGCTGATGGTTGCAGAGAAGGCCAAAAAGCTGATCTAGTCTCTAGCTTTGACCAGCATTTTACAGAAAATGCAGGAGATAGATGGATATGTTGGATGACACCATGGAGATGTCCTCAGCAAAATAAAGAGTACGAATAATTCTGCAGGAAAACTGGTCTTCTTTCTTAAAAAACATGAAGACATATCAAGAAATTAAATGGATGCTTGTTATAGATTAAAAGAGAATTAAGTGACATGTGTGGGATTTGTCTAGATCCAGATTTGAACAAACTAGCTGTAAAACTCCCTTATGAGACAATTTAGGAAATTCGAACATCGACTAGGTATTTTATGATGTTATTCTTTATTTTGTAGCTATAAAATTGGTATTGTGTTTATGTTTTCAACAAAGTTTATCTGTTAGAGTAACATACTGAAGTATTTCTGAAGGAAACATCAGTGTCAGTGATTTATTTTAAAGGAATCCAATGGTGGTGGTTGTGGGGTTGGGAGGGGCCTGAGTTTGGGGATAGAGATTGGCTATATGCTGATAATTGTTAAATCGGGTGATTTAGAGAAGAGACTGATATTCTTCTCTCTATTCTTGTGATTGTTTGAAATATCCATAACAGGAGGTTTTAAGAAAGTATAAAAAAAATTATCTAAATCATACTGATAATAAACGACAGATAATAAAGAATTAAAGGGGTTATTCTTTTTCCTTCAAAAAAGTTGTTCTAAATATATTGGAAAAGTTTATCGTTGGAAGGAATGTGAAACAGTGGCAAAGTATAGGTTTGCTTATTTATTCATTTAGATAATAGTTGCTGAGGCCTAGTCAATGTGCTAGGGACAAAGAGTACATAAAAGACACTATTTATGACAAAGCACACAGTCCAGAGATATATGTTCTTTCAAAAGTTATTGTAATTAAGAAATCACTGAATGTTAACCATTAAGAAATGTCAATGTAGCACCTGGAACTGTCCTATCCAATATGGTAGCCACTAGCCACATGTGGCTATTGAACATTTGAATGTGGCTAGCGAGACTGAGGAACTTAAATTTTAATTTAATTTAATTTAATTTAAATTTAGAAACTTAAGCAGTTTAAAATATTTTTGTGTTATACAACTTTGTTATTTTGGCAGAGCTACATTTCATTTTAACTGTTGGATTGTGTAAGATGTTATTGCTATATTATAGTGCACATGTTAGGAATATTCATCATTTCTAGTATTACACCTAAACCTATCATCAGTCTAGGTGGTGTCTATGGATTGATTCAGTTTGAATGATTTATTTTTAATTTTATTGAGGTCATAATAGTTTATAACATTGTGAAATTTCAGTTGTACCTTATTGTTTATCAGGGGTATATATATACACCCCTTTACCCTTTATGCTCACCCCTCAACTCCCTTCTCCTCTGGTAACCACTAATCTGTTCTCTTTGTCTATGTGTTTGTTTATCTTCCACATATGAGTGAAAACGTGTGATGTTTGTGTTTCTCTGTCTGGCTTATTTTTCTTAACATAATACCCTCAATGTTGTTGCAAATGGGACAATTTTGTATTTTTTATGGTTCAGTAGTATTCCATTGTATATATATATATACACCACATCTTCTTTATCCATTCATCAGTTGATGGGCACTTGGGTTGCTTCCACGTCTTGGCTATTGTGAATAATGCTGCAGTGAATGTAGGGCTGCGTAAGTCTCTTTGAATTGTTGATTTGAAGTTCTTTGGATACATACCCAGTAATGGGATAGCTGAGTCATATAGTATTTCTATTTTTAATTTTTTGAGAAATCTCTATACCATTTTCCATAGTGGCTGCACCAGTTTGCATTCCCACCAGCAGTGCATGAATGTTCCCTTTTCTCCACATCCTCTCCAACGTTTGTTATTTTTTGTCTTGTTGATTATAGACATTCTAATGGGTGTAACATGATATCTCATTGTAGTTTTGATTTGCGTTTCCCTAATTATTAGTGATGTGCCTATTGGCCATCTGTATATCTTCTTTGGAAAAATGTCTGTTTATATCCCCTGCCACTTTTTGATTGGGTTGTTTTTGTTTTAGTTGTTGAGTTGTATGAGTTCTCTATATATTTTAGAGATTAACCTCTTGTCAGATATATGATTTGAAAATATTTTCTCCCAGTTGGTAGGTTGTCTTTTTGTTTTGTTCTTGGTTTTCTTTGCCTAGCAGGAGCTCTTTAGTCTGATGAAGTCCCATTTGTTTATTTTTTCTTTTCTTTCCCTTGCCCGAGTAGACATGGTATTTGAAAAGATCCCTCTAATACTGATGCCAAAGAGTGTACTGCCTATATTTTCTTCTAGGAGTTTTATTGTTTCACTTGTTACCTTCAAGTCTTTAATCCATTTTGAGTTAATTTTTGTATATGGCACAAGATAACAGTCTACTTTCATTCTTTTGCATGTGGCTGTCCAGTTTTCCCAATAGCATTTATTGAAGATATTTTTCTTTCTCCATTGTATGTTCTTGGCTCCTTTGTCAAAGATTAGCTGTCCATATGTGTGTGGTTATATATCTGGGGTTTCAATTCTGTTCCATTGATCTGTGTGCCTGTTTTTGTACCAGTAGCATGCTGTTTTGATTAGTATAGCTTTTTAGTATATTTTGAAGTCCAGGATTGTGATGTCTCCTGCTTTGTTCTTTTTTCTCAGGATTGCTTTAGTTATTTGGGGTCTTTTGTTGCGCCATATGAATTTTAGGATTCTTTGTTCTATTTCCAAGAAGAACGTCATTGGGATTCTGATTGGGATTGCATTGCTTCTGTAGATTGCTTTAGGTAGTATGGACATTTTAACTATGTATATTCTTCCAATCCATGTGCATGAAATATCATTCCATTTCTTTATGTCATCATCAATTTCTTTCAATAATGTCTTATAGTTTTCATTGTATAGGTCTTTCCCCTCCTTGGTTAAATTTATTCCTAGATATTTTATTCTTTTTGTTGCAATTGCAGGTGGGACTGTATTCTTGAGTTCCCGTTCTGTTAGTTCTTTATTAGAGTATAAAAGTGCAACTGCTTTTTGTAAGTTGATTTTGTACACTGCCACTTTGCTGTTAGTTGTTAATTATTTCTAAATTTTTCCAATGGATGCTATATAGAATCATGTCATCTGCAAACAGTGAGAGTTTCACTTCTTCCTCACCAATTTGGATACCTTTAATTTCTTTTTCTTGCCTAATTATTCTGGCCAAAACCTCCAGTCCTTTGTTGAATAAGAATAGTGAGAGTGGGCACTGTTGTGCTCTTTGTGTTCTCAGCAGGATGACTTTCAGTTTTTCCCCACTGAGTATGGCGCTGGCTGTGGGTTTGTCATATATGGCCTTTATTATGTTGAAGTACTTTCCTCCTATCCACTTTTATTCAGAGTTTTTATCATAAATGATTGTCGGATCTTGTCAAATGCTTTCTCTGCATCTATTGAAATGATCATGTGGTTTTTAATCCTCACTTTGTTAATGTGATGTATCACATTGATTGATTTGCAGAGGTTGAACTGTCCCTGTGTCCCTGGTAGAAATTTCACTTGATCATGATGTGTAATCCTTTTAATATATTGCTGTATTTGGTTTGCCAATATTTTGTTGAAGACTTTGGTATCTATGTTCATCAGTGATATTGGCCTGTAGTTTTCCCTTTTTGTGTTGTCCTTGTCAGGCTTTGGTGAATTTTTGCCGTTGGATAGTAAGCATACCTGGTTGCAGATTCCACCTGCTGCTACTGGGGGGAGGGGCAGGAACCGTGTATTTCGAGCCCTCTGCCACTCCTGGCAGATGTGTCTGTCCATTGGAAGCTGTGCCGACAGGGCCTGTCTGTGTTCCCTCACTGGCTGCTGATGTTTTACACATGGAGGTGGAGGCACTCTAGGGGGGATCCCCTGATCTGGCCTATCAGCTGAGCTGGACCAAGCAGGAGGGAGGAGGGTGCTTTCTTTCACTTTCATGATCCCACACGCCCCCACTCTGCGCTCACTGCCTGCCTGCCTGGCAGCTCAGCTTGGTGTGGATGTCCCAACAATTGCTTATCTGCCCAGTGTGGAGCACTCTCACAGGCTGGGAGGCAACTCCTCCTTTTACCCTTCCTTTTACCCTTTCTCCTCTCAGGGTTGCACACCAGCCTCTGTGCAAGGTCTCATGCCCTAGATCCCTGCCCCTTGGGAGGGAAAGGAGATCCTGATCTCCTTCCACTGCCTCTGGAGGGTGTCCATCACCCCCACCTTGAGACATACGGCTCTGTGGATCTCTCAGATATCTATTGTGTTGTGTGAATGTTCTATGTTGCTTTATGAATGTCCTTTTTGTTGTATCTTAGGAGGGAGAGACTAAGGGAAGAGCTCACTCCACCATGATGTTGACATCATTCCTGAATGATTTTTTTTTCTATGTACAAATGTAACATTGTAATGTGTTTATTTGAATATTTTATTCAGACGGCAAGATTTACAGTTATACTGGTATAAAATGTAATTGGCAATTAAAATATTTATTATTTTAATTATCATTAATTTATTTAATTATAAAAATAAATACAGCAATTAAAATTAGCTGCAGCAGATCAAAATTAAAAAGTTGCTTGATTCATTATTCACAATAGCCAAGACATAGAAGCAACTCAAGTGCCCATCAATGGATGAATGGATAAAGAAGATGTGGTATATGTATACAATGGAATACTACTCAGCCATGAAAAGACAAAATTGTCCCATTTGTGACAACATGGATGGACCTTGAGGGTATTGTGCTAAGTGAAATAATTCAGAGAAAGGCAAATATCATATGATGTTACTCTTACATGGAAAATAAACAAATAAACACATCAATAAGGAGAGCAGCTTGGTGGTTACCAGAGGGGAAGAGGATGAGGGGCGTGTGAAATGGGAAAAGGGGCACTTACGTATGGTGATGCATAGAAGCCCGACTATTGGGGGTGAACACAATGCAGTCTAGACAGAAACTGAAATATAATGTACACCTGAAATGTACACAATGTTATAAGCCAATATGACCTCAATAAAACAAAAATTAAAGTCAAAGAAAATTACTTGATTTGCAGAAACAGTCTTAGGGATAACAAAGAGAACAATATTAGGTGAACATATTAGATTTGATAAGAAATTTTATCTTAATAGCCAGAGAAGAATTGAAGAAATTAATCGTCTGAAGCAAAAATTAAATGTCAAAAAAATTCATCAATTATTTTTAATAGGATCTAAGATTATATCACTGGCCAGCTACAAAACAGCTTGGATTTTTACACACACACCCCCAAAAATTTTAGATCAAAGGATAGTAAAACAAATTATTTCAGTTACAAAAATTTGGTTAGTGGATCATGAGGAAAAGTATTGAATTTTTAAAAATTGAAAAAGCTTTCATTAAGCTACCAAAAAATTGCCCATAATATATCTTTCCAACAATATCAAAGATCAGTTGATTCAAAATTTGAAAAATTGTCAGTACTTTTTTCTTTTGCTTTAGATGAGTCATGCAATATAAAACACACCACCCAATTAAATATTTGGATGTGTTTGGTCTCAGTGGACTTCAAATTTAAGAGGCAATGTGGTGAATTTGCAGACTAAAATATCAGTCTCATGACATATGTACTTTTAAATACTTTATGTGTTTCAAAGAAAGAGTTCAGCTAGATATGGAAAAAACATCTCTTGTCGTTATAAACAGTTGCTCTATATTAGGTCAAAAACTCAGATTTACTGAGATTTTAAAACAAGAGATTGATAGTTCTCTTATTGCTTTATTCCACTGTATGATACATGTTGAAAACATTTATGCTTAGATTTTCGAAGTAGACTTTGAAAAGTGTCATAAATACATGAATCATAACTGGTTTGGGGAACTTTTGAAAGAAGTAGAAGATAGTATATTTAATGATCTTAAGTTCTTTGCCAAGGCTTGTTGGTTGATGGAAGAGTTTTAAAAAGATTTACTGTACTGTTAACTCAAATTCAAAATTTTTTTGAAACAAAGGAAGTGCTTGCCAAATGTTCAAAAATCAAAGATATAAATGGTAATATAAATTAAGATGTTTTTGCACTGCATATGAACAAACCAAATTTAAAGCTTCAAAGAAAGGAAGAGTTTATTTGTGAGCCAATTAGAGAGGTACTGGAATTTATTTTGAAGTTAAGATTTTTTTAAAATATAAGTCAATAATATTGATTTTACACATTTTTCTAACATGAATAATATGCAGAATAGACTGTGCTAATGTAAGTTAACTGTGAAACCACAAGAAAAATTTTAAAAGGTTTTGTTCATGCTGTCAGATTTAGAATTGCCCTTCAATTTTTGGAGTGCCTCTTTCAATTCAATGTTAATAATCCCCAATTGACGCAAGAGTTGTAAATTTACTTAACTTGGACATGTGAAGTTTTAAAACTGATACACTTTTTATTCCAAGTCAAATCAACTTTCCTATAAAAGATGAAAAAGTTTTGTCAATGTGGATGTGAATATTAAAGGAAAATTATTTTTTGATATTCAGTTGAATTATTGGAGAGCTTTTATTTATGTTGAGAATGACTTGAGTATGTTGATCTAATTTTTCAACTCAAATGCTATAGAATCTAAATAGAGATCAAGCACATCCAACGAAAATTTACCATCTGAATTGAGATGTGCTGGAGGTTTGAAATACATGCCAGATTTTAAAGATTTAGTACAATAAAAAAAGATTAAATATCTCAATAATTTTTATATTGATTACATCTTGAAACTTTAATATTTTAGATTTATTTGGTTAAATAAAAATTATTAATAATATTAATTATACATTTACTTTTACTTTGTGAATATAGATATTAGAAAATGTTAAAGTAAATATGTAGCTCATATTTTATTTCCAATGGCTGGCTCACATTCAGGAAATGCATATAGTTAAAACACACATAGCAAGAAAAAACCACACCAATATTTAATATCTGGTACCAAAAAATAGTTAAGGACCATCTATGCATAAAAGAATATTTCCATATAAGCCGAGCTGAGAGGAAAATAAGAAATAGAAAAAAGCTAAATTGTTCTAGATAGGAAATAAATAGGAATTTAGAGGAGGAATAGAAAGCAGAGAAGGGAAAGAAAAGAGAGACGGGAGCCTTGAGACAAAGTAGACACTTCATAGACGAAATTTTAAAAGACACTTTGAGACAAACTACTAATAAATATTTTGTTGTCTGCAGTAAGAGTGTATAACGTGAACACACACTCCCAGCATTACAGTGAAAAAAATCTTCAGTAAGTTCTAAAACACACATTAATGCTTTGTGTGAGTTATGTCTTTGGGAGAAATCAAAGAAGACAGATTGTGTTTTGCATCTAGATTTCAGGAATGTGTAAATGAAGTGTCATAAGTGGGATAAGAAATGGCTGCCACAGATGAGAGCCAGAATTAACTGGGTAACACAAGCCAGTGAGAATGCGCAGAGAAAACAAAAAGGATACGGAGCCTCTAGTACAGGTAGTTTGTGTTTACAAAAGTTTGTCTGTATGAAGAAAACACAATAACTCAGTTGGCTTCTGTTTCTGCTAACTAATTCTTTCCAGTTAAGAATTTCCAGTCATTCTCGTGTTGACCTTAGTTACCAATACTTTTACTTACCATTGGCTTCTTTAACCAAAAGCAGAAAGCGTTCCAAAAAAGAGTTTTCCTGGGAATCAACTCCAGAAAAATGTTGATTGAGAAGTTTGTAAAGAATGGATGAGATTAGAATTACTTACTACAATAGAGATTATTAGTTTCCCCGTAAAATCTGTTCTTCCTCATCTCTCATAGAAATAGCATCCCCAATTTTAGGCAAGCACGTGATCATTCTTGAGAAGGAGTGCATTTCTCAACCTCCCTTGGAGCCAGCTACGGATACCACTAAGTTCTGACAAGCGGGACGTGAGCAAATGTGATGTGTGCACTTTCTAGAGCACGCTCTCCACTCCCCCTTGTGCCCTTCTCACAGGCTATAAAATGGGTTGTGAGTAGTACTGGGTTACAGCAGCAGCTGGAGATGGAAGAGCAAGACCTAGGTCTGGGTCCCGACGCGAGGAAAGATCTACTCTAGCTCTGAACTACTAATACACATATTGCTACATTTCAAAAAATTGTTTGTTTAACCATTACGTTTTGATTCCCTGTTAGAAGAGATAATCTTAATCCTGTCGTGCTATCAATCCTCCTGCGTTTCAGAAACGAGTGTAACATTTTGTTGAGTAATACAGATTTCCACTATCTTTTTAGAACTTTTCATGTAATCAAATTTGTACATTTCTGTTAAGAATATAAATTGGAGGGTAGGAATAACCAGAAAGAAGGCACTTATCTTAATATGGATGGCAAGATAAGTATACTGATGACTGAAGCTTTTGCAAGATAGTCTGCAAGACTCTGTCCAAGAGAGTTTAATCAATTTGCCTGGTGTTTCCTCCTTGAGCAGAAATTTTCTGTTGTGCAATTCACCTTTCTAATATTTGCTTTTATCTATACTTGTAATCCTGATAACTACCCTAATCAGCACTTGATGTCTTCCATGAAAACACTCTATTATCACACTAATATCACCCTAAGAAACTTTCTGTCACGTAAAGCTTCTCAGGTAAGAGGTTCTGCCAGGCTTTTAGTTTCCTGATATCCTGGCTTCACAGCAACACACTACACTAAGAGTTGAAAGCATGCAGAGGTTTATTATTTTACATACATATGAATATTTTAAAAGTAATTGCTGACTAACTTGAAGCTATGCTTGCTAACGGAAGAAAAGTAATTCTTTACACTGTTGAAAAAAGGCAGTCATGGATGTGATGCTCAAAATGTAACTATTATGCAGTTTGGAAGACTTGCATCAATATAACATAAGGAGAAAGAAGAGAGAGGATGGACAAGATCAGGGAGCAGTCAATCAGAATTTAATCTTCACTCACTCACTCATTCATCCGTCTATTATTCAATCATAAATATTAGTGAGTGCCTAAAATGTGCAGACTTGTGCTATGGTCTCAATGTATTTGCTTCCCCAAAATTCATATGTTGAAATCCTAATGCCCAATGTGATGGCATGAGGAGAGGATTAGGCTATGAAACTGGATGAATGGGATTAGTGCTCTCATGAAAGAGAATCCAGAGAGCTCACTAGCCCCTTCCACCATGTGAGCACATAGCTAGAAGTTGCAGCCTACCACCTGTAAGAGGGCCTCCACCAGAACACAACCATGCTGGCAATCTGATCTTGGACTTCCAGCCTGAGAAACTGTGAGCAATAAACTTCTGTTGTTTATAAGCTAACCAGTCTGTGGTATTTTGTTATAGCAGCCCAAATGGACTACGACAAACTTTAAATGCTTGAGAAACAGCAGTGAATATCTATGAAGAGAAATGAATGGTTTTATGAGAGCCTCTCCAGTGACACTGACCAGCTTTGGAGAACCATAAAAGGTTTTCTAGAGGGATCCATGTTTGAGCCGAGCTCTGAAGTAGGTCATAATTAGGAAAAGGTGGAAAGGAAGAGCATTTCAGACAGAAGGAAAGTATGTGAGAGAGCCTCAAGCCAGAAAGGGCATAAAGTTTTTAAGGAACTCAAGTTGACTTCCATGGCTAGAATTAGCAGATTTAGAGGGGAGGTTAGCACTAGATTAAGTTGGTGAAATAGGCAAAGGCCAGACCACGGCTGGCCTTAGAGGACATATTGATGATTTAGCATTTATTCTAAAGACAATAAAAACTATTTAAATGTTTTAGCATGGTGAGGTTGGTATGTGTGTATTCGTGAGACGACATGGGTATATTTTTGTGTTTTAGCTTGGCTGCAGAGTGGAGAATGGAGAGCAGAGAGGAGAGAAGATAAAAAGATCAATTAAGGACATCTGCCAGCTGAGAAATTATAGAAGTGTGGCCATGGAGGCTGATAGTGTAGGTGGAGTCAAATGAAGAGATTCCATTTATTCAGAAGTGGCAAGATTTTAGATATGGTAGATCATGGAGAAAAGGGTGTCATAGATAACTCTCAAGTTCCTAGCTTGCATAATCAGATATAAAATATGGTTATTCTCTAGGATAGAGCACACTGGAGGAGGTGTGGCTTTAATAGGAAGATAATGAATTAAACTTTGAATAAATTGAGTCTGAAATTCCAGTAGGACACTCTGGTGGTAGAAAGGCAGAAATATGTACAGGTCTAAACTGTTAAGAGTAGGTAGGAAAGAGAAAGATGAGAGATAGAGGGAAAAGCAAAGAGAGAACATTCTGTGGTATAGATGGTAAGTGAAGACATTCATTTATTCATTTCACAAATATGTACTGAGAACCTACTATGGGTCAGAAACTGTTCTAAGTACTGGGGATCTATCAGTAAACAAAACAGACAAATACTCCTACCCTCATTAGCTTACATTCTATTGTTAACAGACAAGTAATAAACATAATTGATAGGTAAATTATAAATGTTTCAAATAGAATTTAAAAAGTATTAAATATACGTATTAAATATAATAGAAGGAAAAAATGCATGGAAACTAAGATACAGAGTAACGAGATTGGGCATTCCAATATTAAATGAGATGGTCAGGGTGGGGATAATTGAGAAGGTAACATTTGAGCAAAGACCTGAAATAAATGAAGGTGAGAGCCATGTATATATCTAGAGGGTGAGTATCCCAGAAAGAGCAACCACTGCAAAGACCCTAAGGGAGGAGGACACCAGGTGTGCTCAAGGAGGACAAGAGAAATCACTGTGGCTGTTAAATAAATGGGAAGGAGAGTTAAGTAAAAGTCAGAAAACAGAGGAAGCAGTGGAATACGGTGCATAGGGTCTTGCAAGCCATTGTAAGGGTATTAGCTTTTACTCTGAGTGAAAAAGGGAGTCGCTGAAGGATTTGAGTAGAAGATTGATATGATCTGATATATATTTTTGAAGAACAATTCTGATGTTGTCTTGAGAGTATATAATAGAGACAGGGACCTCCTGTCCCAGTTTTCCTGGGACTGAGGTGTGTCCTGAGTCACATCATTTTTGGAGCTAAAAGCAGGAAGGTCCTGTGAAAACTTGGATGGTTGCTCAACTTAATAGGAGACAAGAAGATCAGAAGTAGAAGTAGGATTTCACTTTTACGTGGAATCTAAAAATAAAGCAAACGAACAAACAAAGCAAAACCAAACTCATACATACAGAGAACAGATGGGTAGTTGCCAGAGGGGAGGGGGTTGAGGAGTGGGTAAAATGGGTGAAGGGCATCAAGAAGTACAAACTTCCAGTTATAAAATAAATAAATCATAGTGATGTAATGTACAGCATGGTAACTATAGTCAGTAATACTGTATTGCCAATTTGAAAGGTGCTAAGAAAGTAAGTCTTAAAAGTTCCCCTCACACACTCTCATAAAAAGTTGTAATTTGTATGATGACAGACAGTAACTAGACTTATCGTGCTGATTTTAACAATGTATACAAATGTCAAATCACTGTATTGTACACCTGAGACTAATATAATGTATGTCAATTATATTTCAATTAAAAAAATAAAAGCGTAGAAGTAGGAAACCATTTCAGAGGTTATTACAATAATCTCGAACAATCATGGTGCTTAGGACTGATGTGGCAGCAATGGGGATGACAAGAAGTGATCATGTTATAGATTTATTCTGAAGTTAGAGACAACTACATTGTTTACAGATTGGATAGCATGGTATGAGAGGAGTCAAGAGTTACTCCAACTGAAAAGATTGAGGCCAGAAGCGGGGAGTGACATCAGCATCATCATGTAAGATGTTGCACCTTTTTGTCTTCCTGTTTTAACAATGAATTAACTATCCATCCACAAGCAACATCACCTTTGTGGGAGCTGTGAAATCCAACACCATTTGCCAAGGGACCTGGAAGGGGTCTTCCCCACCTGTGCATCCAATAATAGGCAGACACACCTCTTCTACACCTCCGGACAGCAGATCCAGGAGAACCCATGAACCTGCCCCAAGCCCTCTCACCAAAGTGTTGAAAAAAACAGGAGAGTGCTGCCTGGGTAGATAACCATGGACAAGAGAATTTGCAGAAGTCCAGCTTTCTCAAGGGGAGATTCCAGCACACTCTTGGAGCAAAGAAAAGAAAAGAAAAATACATGTCCCAGTGGAGATGGTAAGAGGAACTTTCCCAGTGCCACATCCCCTCCTAAGGCAACACTGGACAGGGCTGAACTAGCCCAGGGCTAAGTTCCTTTTCACGTACCTGGTGTCCATTTGAATGTCTTCTTTGGAAAAATGCCTATTTAATTCCTCGGTCCATTTTTTAATCATATTTTTTGTTATTGTGTTGTATGAGTTCTTTATATATTTTGGATTTTAACCCCTTATCCAATACATGGCTTGCAAATATTTCCCCCATTCTGTAGGTTGCCTTTTTGTTTTTTTGATCGTTTCTTTTTCTGTGCAGAAGCATTTTAGTTTACTCCAGTCCCACTTGTTCATTTTTGCTTTTGTTCTTGTGCTTTGCTGTCATATCTGAAATAAATATCATTACCCAGACCAATGTCCAGGAGCTTCTTCCCTACGTTTTCTTCTAGGCGTTTGATGGTGTCAGGCCTTATGTCTAAGCCTTTAATTCATTTTGTGTTAATTTTTTATGAGTGGTATAAGATAAATGTCCAATTTCATTTTTCTGCATGTGGTTATTCGGTTTTCCAACACTATTTGTTGAACAGACTATTTTTCCCCCATTGAGTGTTGAAAATATATGAAGAACTCATACAACTCAATAGCAAAAAAACAAAAATATGATTCAAATTCAAACAGAGGAACTAAATAGACATTTTTCAAAAGAAGATATCCAAATGGTCAAAAGGTACATGAAAAGATGTTCAGCATCACTAATCAGCAGAGAAATGCAAATCAAAACTATGAGATATCACCTCACACCTCTTAAAATGGCTATCATCAAAAAACTAAAAGATAAGTTTGGTAAGCATGTGAAGATAAGAGAACCCTTGTATACTGTTGGTGGGAATATAAATTGGTTCAGCCATTATGAAAAACAGTAGAGAGGTTCCTCAAAAAATTAAAAATAGAACTACCATTTTTCTAACAATCCTACTTCTGGGTATATAGCCAAGGGAAAGGAAAACAGGCTATTGAAGAGATATCTACATTCCCACACTTATTGCAGCATTATTCACAATAGGCGCGGTATGGAAAGAACCTAAGTGTTCATCAAATAGGTGCATGGATAAAGAAGAAGTAGTGTATATACGTACAATGGAATGTTATTCGGCCTCGAGAAAGTAGGAAATCTTGCCATTTGTGATAACATGGATAGATCTTGAGAACATTCTGCTAAGTGAGATAAGCCAGACAGAGTAAGACAAATACTGTACGATATCAGTTATATGTGAGTCTAAAAAAGCTGAACTCATTCAAAAGAGAATAGAATGTTGCTTAAAAGGTTAGGAGATGGGAGAATTGAGGAGATGTTGTTTAGGGTACAAACTTGGAACTAGAAGATAAATAAGTCCTGGAGATCTAACGCACAGCAGAGTGATTATAAACAACCATACTATATTACCAATGTCAGAGATTCTAAGAAACGGAATCTTATATGTCCCCACCACAAAAAAGAAATAATTATGTGACTTGATAGAGGTGTTAGCTAACACTATGGTGGTAATCACATTGCAGTATATAAATATATCAAATCAACATGTTGTACATCTTAAATTTATACAATGTTATACGTCAATTATATCTCAATAAAAATAAATTTGGAAAAAATGATTGAATTGCCATTAGCTGAGATGTGAAAAGCTATGGATGGAGGTGAATTTCAGGGGGAAACACTCATGTTGAGCTTGAAATGTGCAACCAAGTGAAGATATTCATTAAGCAGTTAGATACACAAATATGAGACAGAGGGATAAGGTCTCAGCTCAAAATCTACTTTGAGCAGATATAAACAAGGAAATTGTGTTAAAAGCCATAAGATTAGATGAAATCATTTAGGGATTGATGAGGAGAGAGGAGGTCCAAGGGCTAGGTGAAATCGCAGACACATGAAGTGTATGGAATATAGGGATTCTCCTATTTAAATATCTAGCATTTTAAAAGGGAAGATGTTGTTGCAAGTAAAACTGGAAAGGGGGTAATTAATGACGTAGGAGGAAAGTTAGGAGAGGAACAGAGGCCAAGGGAGAAATTGAAAAGTTGATCCACTCCAACAATCCAAGAAAAACACAGATTGTTCTTTGGTTCCAATCTCCAGAGCTAGCTTTAAGTCCCTCTCACTTGGTCAGTGATGACCTGCACGGCTACAACTGGCTTTGGTAACCATACGTTTAAAAGTCAGCCACTCAGCAACAGCCTTATTTCCATAACCAACCTTCCAAAGCTGAAGTTTAACCTAGCCCTAAGTAATCCCACTGCTGAAAAATCTGTCAATCTTTGCACTCCAAACCTCCCTGGACTCTAATGATTGTTAAAGAAAGCCTGTACTTTTCAAATATGTTTCTCCCTTACTTAGCACACAACACATTCAGCTTTCTGCTTCAGATAACAGCAGAAGTCTCTTCCTTCAAAAAAGTTTCAAAAGGGTGGGAGTGCTCAGAAGTGTTCAACATGACCGAGAAGTGAAAGGAGACAAGGACGAACAGCGATCACTGGATTTATCAACATGGAGATTATTGGTAACTTTGCAGAATCATTTCAGTTTACAGCAGCTTGAGCAGTGAGTGGGAGTTGATGAAAACGGAGGCAGTGAAAAGAGAACATTGGGTGTTTTTTTTAATGAACTTTTTATTTTAGAATGGTTTTAGATTTACAGCAAAATTGCAAAGATAATACAGGGAGTTCTCACGTCCTCCACACCCAGTTTCTTCTATTGTTAACATCATATATTAGAGAACTTTTTTTTCAGCTATTTCACTCTAAACAGAAGAGACAATGGGTAGCTATGATTAAATGGCTAGAGAGGAAATTGAAGTTAAAGGATTTTTGCTGTTTGAATAATCATTGATTCCTTTCAGTTTTTGTCTGTTGGTCCATTTAAGGTGAGACAGACCCGATGCCTGAATGATAATAAGAATAATCCTGAAGACAGATAGAGGATGAAGATAGCTTTGAGAAGTGACTTCTTAGAGAGTTTATAATTGACATTATTTATGGTTTTAGACAAAACTGTTGTGTTTAGTTTCATTTGGTTTAATGCACACCGCACTGTGGAGAATATTCTAGACAAGCTCTAATGTGCCTTTCTCATTCTAAAACATGGATGTCGGCCTTCTACGTGAAGTTATTATTACCAGCTCACATTTCCTACAGCTCTGATGGTACCTCTACATAACACACTGTCTACATAATCACACTTCAAATCTTTTATTCCGTCTCTCCATAGCTATAATCTGACTGAGAAGCTCCTTCGGCTCCCAGTAACAGGTGACAGAACTTGAAGCTGAGGGACTCCATAACTTTCTCTGATGCCTTTATGTCAGGTCATTTTACTATAGCACATTAGGGGGACAAAGTGAAACTCAGTATTTATTATCAACCTAAATTGTGATCAGAACACTCTGCCTCCTTCCAATGATGAGAAATGCATCATTCAGTAATATTTGTGATTACTAATAAATGAAATGAATTGAAGAATGCAATTTAAACCAATATGATGCTTTAAGAAATTTCCTCAAAGAGATTTAAGAATTAAAAATGAAGATTTTAAGAGAGATGTACCTGAGACAAGGAATGAACATTTCTGATGCAACAGGATATGTCAGAAAAAGTTCAAACAAATCTAGGAAGGCAGTTCATACTTCAAGCTTCCAAGAACAGTTGTCAAGGACAAAGCCAGGGTGGCAGACAGAGCTACCTCCTCTTCCTTCCTGTTTTATGCTATTTCTTTTACATCAGGGAGCTAGGAGCATTCTCTCCTTTAAACTGATGGTCTGAAAGCATATTTTTGCTTCCTTTTTCTAAAACCAAACTTTATGTACAGCACAGCCACAATACCCCAAATATCAGAAATACAGTATTAGAATAGTCACACTTAGGTAAATCAGGAGGCCTCACATTGTAATAAACAGTTTGCAAAGTACATGAAATTGGGGCCAAACAACCTGACGATGTCCTTATTTTCTGCTTCACCGTTCTTTGATCAGAACGTTTTCCCATGTGTCTTGTCTCTTTTCTCACTCACCTCTTACCTGTACTGCTGAATGCTGATGAGGTCTGACTTGGGTCAGCTCCAGCTCCTCATCTTCAGGTAATCTGCCTGGGCACTAAATGCTGGCTGAAATAGCAAGAAAATTGGTGGGCTAAACATCACCCCCATGGGTAGGGAAAAAAGATACTACCCACAGGTATAGAGTCACTGTGAAAATCCTTTCAGTTGGAAAGAGTGTAACTGAAATATCCAGAAGATAGGAATATAGTCGGAGAATGACAAACACTTAAGTTCGACATCATGGCTTTTGTCTTTCACTAATGGAATACGCTAGATTTAGAGAATAGCATGTATGCCCCCGAAAAAGGCTTGTGCCAACAACTGGCTTAAAAAAGACAGGCAAGAGAGTTGCATGGAATCTTGTCAAGTCTGTTCCATGTGATTCCACTTTACGAGCACAAATCATTCTATCTGGAGGGAAAAAATATCTCATGACACACATAGCATGGAAATATTATTCATTATTATTCATGCAATTCCTAACACTCCAAGAACATCTGTACACTGGGGTTATTTTCTCAGATTGCATTCTGTTCTTTCACATGCTGTTGTCTTTGAGTATGTGAAGACAATCTCAGAGCATACTCGTGCTATTGTCCTCAATCCCATCAGGGCAGTGTGGGGCAATAGGGAGAGCCCTGGAGCAGCAGTCCACAGGACATGGATGCTGTGGTTGGCTCCTCCACTTAGCAAACACATAAATCTGTGCAAGGTACACAATCTTAGATCCTAATCTGGGATGAAACATTAGACTTTTACTCCCTTTTTGTTGAAAAGGAAGCTAAGTCTCACAGAGATATAATTTGTTGAAGGCTACACAATGAAGAAGTGATCGGAAAGAGTCTGGAAATTTCTGTTTCTTTAAATCGGGCTAATATTTGCTTCACTGGCTTCAAAAAATGTTATGGGAGAGAGACATATGTGATAATGTCTTGGAAATATAAAGCATCATGCAAAAATAAGGGTTTATTACATGCAGAGCTTTGGGTAGTTTTGAAAGGGGAAACGTCTGTACTAAGAAAAAGCATAAAATCTATCATTCATCCAGCTTCTCTGCCTGTGCTTCCCATCTCAAATCGCTCTGGCCTAGAGAAAGTTGCCTCTTTGAAGTTTACACCTCCTTTCTTATAGGCTGCCCACAACCAATGATTAGTTAATATGGGGTATAAAGGCCTGACCCTCACCCTAATGTGTAGGAAAACTCTGAACAGCTATCCTAACCATTTTATCCCTGGGATTGGCTAAAAATTTTACTGAGGTTGCATCATAGCCCAAGCTTTCCTTCTGCCCAATCCTGCCTCCTTCCTTTTTGTTCTAGGAGTACAGATCTCAAGAGCTTTTCCGAATCAACTTCACATACACAAACCTCTACCTCACAGTGCACTTCTGGGGAAAGTGACCGGTGACACCAATATCTTGTCTTGAAGATAATGAGTGTGTTTTATAAACGTTGCTTCAGTGGAGGGAGAGTTTTGATGTGTGACTGAAACTGGCTTTACTCTTCCACCATTGCAATTGCTTCCATGAGGGAGCTATGCACTCCAGGACAGTGACCAAATGAGGAAGTAGGCAAGCACCCTCTGATAAATGTAGTTTGGAGAATGTGGTTTACTCCAGAAGGTCTCACTGAGACCCCCTTGTGTACTTCTCCTCCCAAGTCTAAGGTCACCAAGTCTATTAAGCACACTGAAGCCTGGGTTACCTGACTTGTCATGGGCTCAGAGTGGACCCAGAAATCTGTTGCATTTTAATGCTGCGAAGGTAGCCAGATGAAACAGCGTTTACTCTTCCCCCCTCCAGATAATGGCTATTTTAAGAAAGAAGAAACTAAAGCTTAGGAGAGTCAGTCAAATTATACAAGGGCCTCTCCTTTTATTAAATAGCAGAAGTGGGACATGATTGAAGCTCTGTCTAAAATTCTTGCCGGGTATTTCAGTAAACAGTGTTGAAAAGATCTTGGCTTTTGGGGTCAGTAGCCTAAAGCAGGTGCAAGAAAGTGATCCATCATAGTACAGTCTGTGAGTGACAGCATGGACCCATTGAGTTAGGAGGACTGGATTTGAGAAAATGGTATATACTGGGCTATTCAAAAAGGAGAAGAGGAGACTTGATATCTTAAAAAGAATTACAAAGTGTTACCCCCGCCACTGTCCCATCCCAGTGATCTCCTAAGCACCAGGGTGGAAGAAGAATTGAAGGAGAAACAGAAAGAAACTCACTCAGGAGTAAAGAAAAGAAGCCCTTGTACCTTGCTGAAGCAGAGGTGAAAGGACTCAGAAATAGCAAAATGACTGGTGTCTCCAGAACTACCTTTCTCTTCAATCTGAGCTTGAGGTAGATAGAGCTAGCTTTCTAGCCACTACCAATTGTTGTCACAGTGTCTTAGCCATGGCATGTATCCATGTATCTTCAGTGAGCTGTGCCACCTCAGTATGCAGTCAAAGTCCAGTACGAGGTTGGCTATAATAATGAATTGTTCTGCATAATAATGTTTCATGTCCATGGCCCCACAGACAGGACGTGATATCACTGCTTTGTTAATCTGATTGCAAAGATATTGTCAGGCTCTGCCAGGTGTGGAGAGCTGCTTCCTGAGCCCTGAGCCCTGATTCACCATATCCTGAGCAGAAGGAAACATGAATTTCTTATTACAGATTACAAACTCAAATGACCAGCCTATTGTTGTTATACAGTAA
Organism: Equus asinus; assembly: GCF_041296235.1. Taxonomy (NCBI): domain Eukaryota; kingdom Metazoa; phylum Chordata; class Mammalia; order Perissodactyla; family Equidae; genus Equus; species Equus asinus. Next base: position 73,105,042 of record NC_091810.1, read on the forward strand.
TACTGAACCAGAGGTTCTAGATCTTTCAGTGTTTCAAGGAAATTCATATTGCCTGTAGCCTATGGGTTGGAGGCTACATATTGACCAAACAAAATACATCTGCATGTGGCATCCAACCATCGGCTACTTTTACCTAATAAAGTACATAGCACTTGACTGTTAATCAAGCGCTCTGCCATTATTTATACCACTAGAGTCTTGGAAGGAAGGTAAGAAAAAATATCATTCTCATTGTATGGGTGAGGAAACTGCAACTTACACACTCATGGTCTTTTCAGCAACTTTCCTTCTATGTTGAATACACTCTGTTTCTCTTTTAATGTTTTCTTTTCTCTGGAGACTGCTTCTGCTCTTTTGACCATTGCCCAACTATGACATCCTGCTCTGCTCAAGTTAGTGGCTTCAATCTGTTACATGGTTCTAAACTTAGTGTTTAGCTTCACCTTATGCATTGTTCTTGAAATCTAAAATCTTCTGGGTTTTTTGTTCTAATACTGCTCACTACTGTGCAAGCCTAGCCTAGCTGATGTCCAACTACAGATAACATAGTGTGACACATGGTTTATTACATTACTCAGTATTTAAGTCAATGACAACATAAAAGTGAAATTTGAATGTGGATTAGACAACTCACTATTAGACACTTAAGCCTGGAGGACCTCAACAAAATATTAACAAATCAAATACAATGATATATTAAAAGGATTATACACAACAATGAAGTGGGATTTATCCCAGGGATGCAAGGATGGTTCAACAACCATAAATCAATCAATGTGATATACCACATTAACAAAATGAAGACTAAAAATTACATGATCATCTAAATAGATGCAGACAGAGCATTCAACAAGATTCAGCATCCATTTATGATAAAAACTCTGAATAAAAGAAAACTTCAACAAAATAAAAAGACAACCTATCAATTGGGAAAGGATGTTTGCAAACATATATTGGATAAGGGATTAATATCCAACATATATAAAGAACTCATACAACTCAACAACAAAAACACAAACAACCCAGATGAAAAATGGGCAGAGGATATGAACAGACATTTTTCCAAAGAAGTTGTACAGATGGTCAACAGGTACATGAAAAGATGTTCAGCATCACTAATTATTAGGGAAATGCAAATAAAATCCACAATGAGATATCACCTTATGCCTGTCAGAATGGCTATCATTAAAAAGACAAGAAATAGCAAGTGTTAGAGAGGATGTGGAGAAAATGAAATCCTCATACATTGCTGGTAGGAATGCAAACTGGTGCAGCCACTGTGGATAACGGTATGGAGATTCCTCAAAAAATTAAAAATTAAATTACCATATGATCCAATGATTCCACTTCTGAGTATTTATCCAAAAAACACAAAAACACTAATTTGAAAAGACATATGCACCCCTATGTTCATTACAGCATTATTCACAATAGCCAAGACTAGAAAACAACCTAAGTGCCTGTTAACAGATGAATGGATAAAGAAGATGTGGTATATATACACAATGGAATGCTCAGCAATAAAAAATACGAACTCTTGCCATTTGCAACAACATGGATAGACCTTGAGGGTATTATGCTAAGAGAACTAAGTGAGATGGAGAAAGCCAAATACCATGTGATTTCACTCATATATGGAAGATAAAACAACAAAAATAAATGAACACATAGATACAGAGAATAGATTGGTGTTTACCAGGGGCGAATGGGGGTGGAGGGAAGGCAGAAGGGGTAAAGAGTCACCTTCATACAGTGATGGATGGTGCTAGATTTTTGGTGGTGAACAAGATGTAGTCTATACAGAGGTTGAAATATAATGATGTAGACTCAAAATTTTATATAATGTTATAAACCAATGTTACCTCAATTATATAAACAAATAAATAAATAAGCCTGGAAGAGGGGAGCAGAATTTACATATACTTTGACTCTTTACATGCTTGTTTTCCTTGCCAGTTCTCATAAGCAGCCAAGTCCTTATAAAAATAAAAGCTGCTCTAGCATCTCTGAGATGGGAAACAGTGAGCATTGCTGTTAGAGAAGGAAAGAGTTACACACCAGTTGCGTTACTTACTCTGTGGCTGGAACTTTACAGTTGTTGTCTCATGGAGTACCAAAAGCAGCAGGAAATACTATAATTGGAAATTATATACAATAAGCAAATGATATAGAAGTGATCCATAATAATTTGTCAGTCACCTATGCTTTGAAAATTAGAAGCTGGAAACTTAGAATACTCTAATAGGTGGCAAAGCTCAGCTGTAGGAAGAGCTAGATGTTTCCAAATAACCATGGTAATAATAAAAATATGTACCATTTTGCTGAGCCCCTACATTGTGCTAGACCTTCTACTCATAACTATGAAGATGATATCAACAATTCTTACAGCAGCCCTCCAGGGTAGGTTTTCGAATTGCAATCCATTATAGTCGATGGAATTGTGACCTAGAAAGATCACACAATTAGAATGTAGTGAATCCAGGATTTAAGCAAGGCCAACTAAGAAGGCTCACACATAGCATAGAGGCTCCTGCTATTCAGATTACGTGGTTTCAAAAGGAACTGAACTAGGCAAATAGCTCATAGGGAGTCCCTATAAAAGCCCAAGGCAAATGCAGCTTTGAGATAAGTGCATATGTTTCAGGTAAACAGAGAGAAGCAGCTAAAGCCTATGTTCCTGCTAAGGCATGGCCACCAGGCCAATCTATGGCTATGTTGAAAACAATGAAACTATCTCTACGGCCTCCATTTCCTTCATGTTTTTATATTTTCCCTATTCTTTCAGGGGAGGGATTAGTTTTCTTTAGTTTAGTTTTGTTTAGTTCCCCTCTTTTCCTTTCCCTAAAACATTCCTTTTGAAAAACCACAAGTTTATCTTGGCTGAACCTAACCGAGATTTGTCCCCATTCTGTCCATGGAGCATAGTGAGCCCAAAGAACAGACAGGGTAGAGACAGCACCAGTCCCAGGAGATCTGGTGGCTCACAGGGAGACAGCGCTGAAGAGAGAGAATGAGCAGCAGCTGTGATCACCTGAGCCCTTCCCTCCTACAATTTCATTCTCTCCGCTTCATTCATTCTCCTTACAAAATTCCAAAGTTTCACTCCCGTGCTTGCTCAAAAAAATATCTACCTAACTTGTCAAATTGCTTAGACTCAGGAGTTCAGAGGACAGGGCAGAACTGTCATCTTTTCCCTACTAGGTTTGGAAAAGGTCCCGTTTTATGTTTTATTGTGTATCTGAACAACGTTCAGGGAAAAAGCAAGCCTTCAAAAATTGTAATTTATTCCTAAAAGCCAACTCTGGACTTACCTTGTCTTAAATCAAGGGAGCCTAAAACTTTGAAAATCGAATGGAACACACACACTCACAGGAACTTAAGAGCAACAAAAATACAGAGATGGAACCCAGGCTCCCTACTCCTAAGAAATTAACAGTTTCAAGCAGCAAGGGGTCAGCATTTTTTCAGGCTGGCTCTGTGTTACACCAGCGGGTATAGAAAGAACATGTGGCTTTACTTGTAAAGCAGTTTTCTTGGCCAGAGAATTATTGCTTCCTTCACTTTGTGAGTTTGCTGAGTCCCCAGGAAAGGCAGGTGAAAAACATCAGTGCCAAGTGGTTCTAGAGGAAACGCTTCCAAGGATTCTGATGTTGTCATCTCACCATGGGAGGGAGAGCAGGGGGTGCGATATCATCACTATTTATCAACATAGAAATGAAACATCATGATATCTGCTCTCCTCTCTGAGATGACAACGAGAGGTTCAAGTCAGAAGTGTACACATCTTCCCATTAGAGGTAAATTTGTCATTGAGAAGAACTTTCCCCAGAGGCTTCCCCAAAACACTCATACAAAATGTATAACTCTGTTGTGAAGTTGAGAGTTAATAAGATGAAAAATATAATGTAGAGCCCCCATCTTCTGAGGCATCTCAATTCATCTCTCCCTTCATTAAACAAATATTTGGGGAGCAATTAATATGCAATAAGCCCTATGCTATATATTGGGATTCAAGTGTGAATAATAATAAGAAATAAAGACAATAATAATATGAACAATGGCAACCCATATTTATTAAATGCTTATTGGCATTCAGTATGCCAGAAACTATGCCTGAAATTCACTTATATTTTCTCATTAAATTGTCTCCCAAAAAAGCTCTATGATGCAGATATAAGTATTATCTTATTTCACAAATGAAAAAAATTGAAGCTTAGAGTAGGCAAATATCTTGCCCGAGTTCCCAAAGGTAGAAAGCAATGAAATCAGGATTCAAATCTAAGTCAAGGGACTCTAGAAAACACAGACTTGATCACTATACTATTTCGCCTGGAGATTTTCAAGAGCTTTGGCCCATCAGACAGTGTTCTGGGGACTGCATTTGGTTAAAGAGGGAGACTTGATTGGCACAGTCATCTTTAACTTGAAAAATACCACCAAATGTGATCACATACTAACTCAACTTCTCTTGAGTTCTATTACAAGTAAAAGAAGTTGGGATCACTTGCTCACCGGGAATATTTAGTGGAATCTCTGGTTATAGAAAAGATGAATTATAGGCTCAAAGAATGTGAGATTTGCAGCAGACTTGGAGATCTTCACATCACTAGTATTCAAATTACCATTTTTAGTATAGAACAAATATAATTATTTATATTTTGTATAGTTTAAAGATATGTGTTTATTTCAAATAAAACTTTATTTGTAACCATATGTTCTTTAAAAAAAGACACTTACAGTAGAATAATTTTTAGCCAAAAAAAGGAATGAAGTATGGACACACGTCACAACATATAGAACCATTGTGCTGAGCGATAGAAGCCAGTTACAAAAGACCACATGTTACGTGACTCCATTCATAAGAAATTTCCGTAAGAGGGGAATCTGTAGAGATACAAAGTAATTAGTGATTGACTAGTGCTGGAGTGGCAGTTGGGATGTTAGGAGTGATAGCTGCAGGACACGGGTTTCTTTTTGAGGTGAGAAAAATATTCTAAAATTGACTTTGGTAAAGTTTGCACATATCTGAATATACTAAAAACCTTGGACTTGTACACTTTAAATGGGTGACTTACATTGTATGTGAACCATATCTCAATAAAGCTATTTTAAAAAAAGAAAGGCAGGAGGAGGAAGCATGGAACCTTAATCTGATCACCTCTACCCTCAGTGAGACTCTTAAGTCAATTCTACAGAACTTAAATTTTCAAAAGAAAGAAAGAAAAACATACAACACTATTTTAAGCCATTTTATGAATGACAAAATAGAAGCCACTGCTAAAATCTATGAGGTGGAGCAGAATGAGCACTTGACTTCTCTTCCTCACTCACTCTAGCCCCAAAGAAGATCATTGATGGGTTTGTCAAGTCAAATTAGCGATTAACATTAGACCATGTTACTAAGGTTTGGAGCTTTTCTTTTAATGATGGAAGAGATTGTAGTTTGGAGCCCACATAAAGTGTCTTCATTTGGAACAGGAAAACAGGTTTGGAATTGTTTCCACCTGGGAGATAACCTTCTTCTAGAAAGACCTGAAATAGGGCAATTTACATCTTTCAAAGGCCTAAGGAAAAGTGTTCTCTCTCTATTTTCTTGGCTTGGTATTTCCTGGAATTATCTTCCCTGCCATTGAAGTGGTATTAGATCATGTTATCTCCTTTCCCTTCTCCAAGTCTTCTAAAGACGGAGCTATGTCAATTTCTTTTAGCAGCCTATTTCAATGTTTTATGTCTAAGATGACTGAGACAGTCATTATAATGCTCAATCAAAATCATCCCTGCTGCTGCTACGCCAAGTTGCTCTCTTGTTGTCATCTCCAGAAATAGAGAAATGCATCTTGTCTGCACTTAGAGATCTTTATTTTCTATACTTCAAGTCAGAAAGTGAAAACTGGAATCTTACTAATGTGTCGTGCAGCTTCCAACCTCCACTTTCTGTCTCTTTTTTTCTAATTTATTTAAACTAAAAAAACCCACAAAAACCAAAAAAACTTTCATTCTCATGAAAACATAAGTAAAAGAAAAGCTTTTGGCACACTGAAAAATAAAACTGCCACTTAACCTAATGTCAGAATTTTAGCTGCATCACCACTAATTTAACACTAATTAACCATTGGGGTGTTGGGAGGGTTGCTTCATGTAAAATCAAAGTTTCATCTCTTGAAACAATTATTGTTTTATAAAGCAAAGATGATAATGAGATATTTTTGCTTTCACTACTGTCCATACCTGACCCAAGTCTGTATCAATAAGAACATTAGGTAGTTCCTCTTCTCTCGAGTGCTGATTTTGGAAAAAGGAGAACCTGCTTTCAGGTATAGAGAGTTATTGAACCAATAAGAAGCTGTTTGAGTCCTGTCATGCCAGCTGGAAGAAGGGGGTTATACTTTCTCAGACAGCTGGATCCCACAAAGTCAGAAGAGTTCCTGGATTCTATTCAGAACATTCTGTTCTTTGCCCACACTCTGTAATGTGTACTCATGCCTTTTGTCCCTTTTTAAATTGGGCTTTTTGGGAGGGAGAGTGATGTCTGCAAAATGGCAATATAAGAAGTTCTAGCACCATATCCCCCCAAACACATCAATTTGAACAACTGTCTGTGCACAAAAATAATCATCACAAGAACCAAGGATTCTAGGTAGGTGAACATAGCACCTGAGTGAAGGACAGAGATAAGAAAAGACAAATCAAAGACAATGGGAAAGATAGATTCACGTTACACCCATCGCCCCTCCACCAAGCCTGAGTACCCCAGTATGGAGATACTCTCTCCATGAGAGAAAGAGAGAGTAGTGAGTGCCCAATTTCACCATGAAACCCCCATGGGTGCCCTAGCACCAGGCCAACTTCTGTGGCCTTAGGTAGCTCCTATTTGACTATTGTGAACCCAAGCCCCTAATCACCAAGCTGCTTGCCAGCTCCAGTGGCCCCAGGTGGGTCCTATGGCACTAGGTGACTTCTGCCACACCAGGCTCCTGATGGGGCACCATGAATCCAGGCCACTGGCCCATCCTGGCATATGCCCACTTCCAAAGTTCTAGGTAGTTCCTATGATACCAGGCTCCCACTGGACTCCAGCAAATCCAGGCTCCCAGCACACCATAGCAACAGCCAACTCCTGCAGCTCTGAGTAGTTCCTATGGCACTAGGCTTAAAATCGGCCCCTGCAAACCCAGGCTCCAGGTGGGCACTTACGAACTCAGGCTCCAAGCTGGGCCTACCACCAGGCTGATTATTGTGGACTTAGGCCTTTGACCCATTCTAGCTGGTTGTTATCAGCTTGAAATAGACTGTTATATCTATGAGATGTTTTATGAAAGAGTCATGGTAGCCACAAAGCAAAAACCTACAATAAATGCTTAAAAGATAAAGAAAAGGGAATCAAAGGTTACCACTAGGAAAATCATCAATTCACAAAGAATGACAGCAAAAGATAAAGAATGGAATAATGGAACTACAAAACAGCCAGAAAATGACTAATAAGATGGCATTAGTAAGTCCCTATCTATCAATACTTACTTTAAATTTAAATGGAATAAATTCTCCAATCAAAAGGAACAGAGTGGGTGAACGGATTAAAAAACAAAACCCTATTATATGCTGTCTATAAGAGACACATTTCAGCTTTAAGGACACACACAGACTGAAAGTGAAGGGATGGAAAAAGATATTCTGTGGAAATAGAAACTAAAAAAGAACAGGAGTAGCCTTATTTACATCAGACAAAATAAAAGTCAAAAATTGTAACCAGAGACAGAGAAGGTCATTATATGATGATAATTGGGTCAATTCATCAAGAAGATATAACAATTGTAAATGTGTATGCATTCAATATTGAAGCACCTAAATATATTAAGAAAATACTTAAAGATCTGAGGGGAAAAATAAACAACAACACAACAATAGTAGGGGACTTCAATATTCCATTTTAAATAATGCATAGATCAGACAGCCAGAAAATCAATAAAGAAAGACTGGACTTGAAATACACCTTGGACCAAATGGACCTGATAGTCAAATGCAAAACCTTCCATCGCAAAACATCAGAATATACATTTTGCTCAAGTGCACATGAAACATCCTCTAGGTAGGTCATATGTTAGGTCATAAAACAAACCATAGCAAATGTAAGATGGAAATAATACCAAGTATTTTTCTGATGAAAATGGTGTGAACCTAGAAATAAATTAACAAGAGAAAAGCCAGGAAATTCATAAATATGTGGAGATTAAACAACATGCTACCAAACAATCAATGGGTTAAAGAAGAAATCAAAATGAAAATCAAAAAAATCTTGAGACAAAAGAAAATGGAAACCAAAACATACTGAAACTTATGAGACGCAGCAAAAGCAGTTCTAAGAGGAAAATTTATAATAATAAACCCCTAACTTAAGAAAAAAAAAAATCTCATGGCAGGCCAGGGCCAAATAGTTAAGTTCACACGTGCCACTTTGGTGGCCCAGGGTTTCACCAGTTAGGATTCTTGGCATGGACATGGCATTGCTCATGAGGCCATGTTGAGGCAGCATCCCACATGCCACAATTAGAAGGACCCATAACCAAAAAGCATACAACTATGTACTAGAGGGATTTGGGGAGAAAAAGAAAAAAAAAATCTCAAATCAACAATCTAACTTTATGCTTCAAGGAACTGGAAAATAAAAGAACTAAACCCAAATTTAGCAGAAGGAAGGAAATAACAAAGAACAAAAATAAATGAAACAAAGACAAAAAAGACAATAGAAAAGGCCAATGAAACTAACAACTGTTTTTTTCTAAAAAGATAAACAAAATTGACAAAACTTTAGCTAGGTTAAGAAAAAAAGAGAGAATACTCAAATAAAAAAAATTAGAAATGAAAGAGGAGACATTACAACTGATACCACATGAAAGCAAATGATCATAAGAGACTACTATGAACAATTATATGTCAACAAATCAGATAAACTAGAAGAAATGGCTAAATTCCTAGAAACATACAACCTATCAAGATTAAATCATGAAGAAATAAAAAATTTGAACAGACCAATTACTATCAAGGAGATTGAATTGGTGATCAAAAACCTCCCAATAAAGAAAAGTCCAGAACCAGCCGATTTCACTGGTAAATTCCACCAAACATTTAGAACAGAATTAACACTCATTCTTCTGAAACTAAAGTGTGAAGAAGGGGAATTGAAAAAACTGAAGAGAATGGAACACTCCCAAACTCATTTTATAAGACTAGAATTGTCCTGATGCCAAAGCCAGATAAGAATACTACAAAAAAAGAAAACTAAAGGCCAACATCCCTAATGATTATAGTTGCAAAAATTCTTAAGAAAATAGTGGCAAATCAAATGCAAAAGCACACTAACAGCATAATACACCATGATCAAGTGAGATTTATCCCTGGGATGCAAGGATAGTTCAACATATACAAATCATTAAATGAGATACACCATTTTAATAGATTGAAAATAAAAATCATATCATAATCTCAATAGATGCAGAGAAAGCATTTAACAAAATTCAATGTTCCTTCATGATGAAAAGGCTCAACAATTTGGGTGTAGAAGGAACATACCTCAACATACGAAGGCTATATATAACAAATCCACAGTTAACATCATACTCAATGATGAAAGGTTGAAAGCTTTTCAGGAACAAAACAAGGATACTCTCGCTACTCTTGTTCAACATAGTACTAGAAGTCTTAGCTAGAGCAATCAGACAAGATAAAGAAATAAAAGGCATCAGAATTGGAAATAAAGAATCAAAATTTTCTCTGTTTTCAGATAATACGATCTTTTATATAGAAAATTCTAAAACCACCAAAAAACTATTAGAACTAATAAGTGAATTCAGTAAAGTTGCAGGATACAAAATCAACATACAAATGTCAGTTCTAGGCACTAACAATGATCTAAAAAAGACATGCAGAAAACAATCCCATTTAAAATAACGTCAAAAGTAATAAATACTTAAGAATGAGATTGTTTCTTTTGCTGTGCAGAAGCCTTTTAATTTGATATAGCCCCACTTGCTGACTTTTGCTTTTGTTCCTTGTGCTTTTGACGTCATATCCAAAAAGTCACTGCCCAGACCAATGTCAAGGGGCTTCTTCCCTATGTTTTCTTCTAAGAGTTTTATGGTATCAGGCCTTATATTTAAGCCTTTAATCCATTTTGAGTTAATTTTTGTGAGTGGTATAAGACAGGGGTCTAATTTTGTTCTTTTGCATGTGAATATTCAGTTTTCTCGCTACTTTTTATTGAAGGGACTATCCTCTCTACATTGAGAATTCTTGGCCCCCTTGTCAAATATTCATTGACCATTTAAGCATGAGTTTATTTCTGGGCTCTGAATTACATTCTATTGAGCTACTTGTTGGTTTTTATGCCACTACCATGCTCTTTTGATCACTATAAATTTGTAATAAAGTTTGAAATCAGGAATTTTGATCCTTCCAGCTTCATTTTTCTTTCTTATGATTGCTTTGGCTGTTCGGGTTCTTTTGCAGTTCCATATAAATTTTAGGACTTTTTTTCTATTTCTGTGAAAAATGCCATAGGAATTTTGATAGAGACTGTTGAATCTGTAGATCACTCTGGGTAGTACGGACGTTTCTCGGATCCCGGGTGCCGACCCATGCACTGCTTGTCAAGCCATGCTGTGGCAGATGTCCCACATAAAATAGAGGAAGATGGGCACGGATGTTAGCCCAGGGCCAGTATTCCTCAGCAAAAAGAGGAGGATTGGTGGCAGATGTTAGTTCAGGGCTAATCTCCCTCAAAAAGAGGGAAAAAAAACCAATGACTATTATCAAAAAGACAAGAGATAACAAATGTTGGAGAGAATGTGGAGAAAAGGGAGCCCTTGTGCATTGTTGGAGGGAATACAAATTGGTGTAGCCCTTATAGAAAACAATATAGAGTCTCCTCAAAAAATTAAAAGTAGAACTACCATATGATCCAGCAATCCCATTTCTAGGTATACATCTGAAGTAAATGAAACCACTGTTTTGAAGAGATATATACACTGTCATGTTCATTGCAGCATTATTCATAATAGCCAACATATGGAAACCACCTAAGTGAGTGTCCATTGGAGGATGAATAAATGAAGACAATGTGGCTTACATACATACATATCCTATGTAAACTATAAAAAAGAAGGCAATCCTGCCTATTATGACAACATAGATAAATCTTAAGGGCATTGTGCTATATGAAATAAATCAGAAAGAGAAAGACAAATATTGTATATTCTCACTTATATGTGACATCTAAAAAAGCTAAACTCAGAAAAAGAAAGTTGAATGGTAGCTGTCAGGGGATGGAAAGTGGGGCAATAAGGGGAGCTGTTAACCAAAGGGTACAAACTTCCAGATATCAGATGAATAAATTTTGGGGATCTAATGTACAGCATGGTGACTATAATTAACAATGAAGTATTATATACTTGAAAGTTCCTGGGAGAGTATATCTTACATGTTATTACTACAAAAAAAGTTAAGGAATGGAAGTGTTAGCTAACTTTACTGTGGTAATTATTTTGCAATATTTGCATGTATCAAATCATCACATTGTACACCTTAAACTTACATATGTTACATGTCAGTGATATCTCATAAAGCTAGAAAAATAAATAAATAGGGCTTTTTAAAATAGATTTGTAGAAGTTCTTACATATCTAGATGCTAAGTTATTATTTGCCTCATCTGTATCTTTTCATTGTTTTACTTTCAACCTTTCTGTGTGTTTTACGTGTGCCTCTACTTTAAAGCATAAAGCTTGACTTTTTTTGTCTTTACCTTCATATCCAACCTACCAGCAATTCCTGTAAATTCTCCTCCATAAGTATTCCCCGAATCAATGCAGTTGTTTCCAAATCTATTGCTACCATACTTGTCCACTTCACTATCTTGCCTCATCTGGACCACTCTGTGTGGACGGGCCTTCCTTATCCAAATATGCTCTCCTCCAATCCGGTCTCTTCTCAAGTATGCCTGAGATTTTTTTAGATGTAAATCTGCTCATGTTGCTCCTGAACTCAAAACCTCTTTAATTACTGCTCTCTAATAATATCTCCAAATCTTAGCATGGATTGCAAGACCCTTCCCGATCTGAACTATGCTGATCTCAACATTCTTATCCTATGTTATTCTCCTCATTGGTCTTGATGCTTCAGCCATTCCTTAGTTCTGTTCCTCAGATACGCCATGCTCCTTCCTTCCTCTGAGCTTTCACACGTGCTGTTTCCTATGTCTCTGATGTTTTTGCTAAATAGCGGTAATTCTTTACACCTTAACTTAAAATTCACTTATTCAATGAGACCTCAACTGCCCCCTTCCATAAACACACATATCCCAGATAAAGTTAGCTACAACAAGCCCCAAAAGTTTGCCAATAAATTCCACTTTTTTTAATACTTTTATTTTGGTGCTTTATAAAATGTATTATATATTACTTATAAAAATATATACATAAATAATAATTGATAAATAACGTATAACACATTCTCAATATAAGAAAGTAAACCAATCAAAAATATGCAGAGTAAAAATGTCATGATTTCTTATATAATTGTTCTATTTGTCCTTTCCCAAATCCCATTTCTTGCCCGAGAGATAACCACTGTAATTGGTTTGGTGTACACCCTTGTAGACTTTCTTTTATATACATTTAGATATAGAAAGTTTTGCTGTTCTTCTTTATTTCATTTTCATTAAAGACATCATACTATACCTATTATTTGATGGTAGTTTTTTCACTGGACAATATGTCCTGAAAACCCTATTTTTTAAATTGAATATGTCATCATTTATTTACCTGATCATGTATTGAAAAACATTTGAGTGATCTCCAAATTTGATTTATTAGAAGCAATGCTTCAGTAAGTTTTCATATACAGATGTTATTTTGCAGAAGTACTAATATTTCTATAAAATATATATCTTAGAAATGACTTTGGTAGGTTAAAGGATATGCACATTTTTATTGTTATTTTCCTTTTTTCCAATTATTCTTAGATATTTTTACACTTTGTCTCTTCCATTGAACTTTAGAATCAACTTTTCAGCTCCATGAAGAAACTATGCATAATATGATTGTGACTATCACACAGAAGAATTCATTAAAAATGATATGCTAGAAGAATGACAAGGAAAGACATTTAGGATATATATTATTATATTTAAATAAGTAGATAATACAACTTTTTAAAGTAACGTCCCCATTGGGAGAAAAATAAATTATTTATCTAGACCAGCCCAGAAAGAAATATACTAATACATTACTAGTGATTATCATTGGTTGATAAGAACACTGATGATTTTTATTTCCTTACATTTTTAACTGACTCTTCCACATTTTACATAATGAATATTATGACATATAATATAAAAAGTTACTTTTCAAAATATAAAATGAAACTCTGTTAATATGCATATCTCTAGAAGAAGGAATGTATCTGAAAAACTATTCAATTGAAGCAAAGAAATTAGTTTAAGTACAGAGTCTATTTACTTCTGGAAAGAAGAGTGGATGTGGGTTGCCTAATTTTAAAATCCAATTTTCATGTGAATAAATATCCTTTTCTCATTGCCTGAAGATGTTATGTTTGATGGCGGTAGACAAGAAAAAATGAAGTGGGAATTCAATAAAAAAATTTATTTCAACAGAAAACCCTAATATCATACTATACATAAATGTGCTGGCTGGTCTCACTTTAAGTTTATGACCACAAACCTCACGTGGCCCCTCAGGGCTGCCTAGAAATACTCCTAAATTTGCCCACTCAATTTGCTCTCCCTCTTTTGAAGCTCTTGCTTCTCATCTCACTGAGAAAATTACAATCAGGACACAGTTTCCATATCCTCATGTTTCTTCCAAGTTTACCAGCTTGTCTCTATTTGTCTTCATATACTCCCCATTCCTTTCTGTTAGAATGGACGAATTGTCACTAATCCTAAAGTCAGTCCATCCACTTGTACCCTGGAGCCTACACACAGCCTTTACTCCAGCAACTATACCCTTTCCTTTGTCCATTTCCATTGCAGAATGCTATGAATACATAAAGCATAAACAATCTCTAACTAGGGAAATGTCTAGTTATATTTACATTTTACTCTAGAAACATATATTTTGAGTATTTATGGTGAAAACTGAAAACAAAACTAACACTGTCCTCTTAGGGATCAAGAATTTGCAAGTGTAACGTACAGGGAGGCAATAGCCTCGTTCTCTGACTCCCTTGGACCTTTTCTATTAACAAGACATCAACTTCAAGCATTGCACTTTCTTAGCCCTTATATTTCCAACTCATTGCTTCCAGTAACACAAATCTAAGTAATTTTTAAACCCAGAGGAATTTCTAATCCATTGGCTCTGTACTTTTTCACTCCCTACTACCCCAGTCAATTCCTTGTCCCTTTGCCTGGCAAGCCCTTCTTTGTTACATTTTTCCAAATCGCATTCAAACATGATGTACTATCTCCTACCTTAAAAAAAAAGTTATTTCTTTGCTTGACATCACCATCCAGTTACTGCCCAATTTCTATGATCCTTTCTTTAGGATATCTATTTTTTTGGGGGGGGGGTGTCTTTTTTCTGATATCTCTCTTTCAATTCTTGAATGCTCTCTGGCAAAATTTTCATTTCTACCTCTCCACTAAACCCATTTTTGTCAAGTCATCAAAGACCTCATTACCAAAGTCCACATTACCAAATTCAGCAGTCAATGATCAGTCCTCTCCTAATTCAGTTTCTCAACAGCATCTGACACAGGCAAACATGCTCTCTTTTGAAATACACTTCACCTGTCCCTTGGGATCCCATACTCTCCTGGATTTTCTTCCTTCTCACTTTACTATATGGATGTTCCTCCACTTCTTTGCATCTAAATATTGCAGTGCCCCAGCGCTCAATCTTTAATTACTTTCTAGATGAGATCTTGACCAGTTCGATGGCTTTAAATTGCAACTACATGCTAATAAGTTCCAAAATGTGTTTAGTTCCAACTTCTCTGAATTAGAAACTCATGGGTCCTACTGCCTAGTGAACAGCTTCATTCAGATTTCAAATAAACATCTCAAATTTAGCTTGTCCAAAACTGACATCTTGCATCCTCCTCTAATTTTTCCTCATCTGTGTTCTCTAGCTCAGTAAATACATCACTAGTTACTTAGGTGTTTAGGCCAAAAAACTTAAAATTCTTTGACACTTCTCTTCTTTCATGCTGTATACTAAATCCATTAGAAAGTAAGTTGTCTTTATCTTCAAAATATATCCCATCTCCAAAATTTATCCAGCACTTCCACAATAACCACCCCATAATTTCTCGTGTCAACTATTGCAATGCCCTCTGAATTCTCTCTTCTCTCACTCTATACTCACTATGTCCATTCTCCATGGCATGATTGGAGCGGCAATGTAAAATATAACTTAGAGGATGTTGCTTCTGTGCCTCAAACCCTCCAATGCTTTCTCTTCTCACTTAGAGTAAAATTCAGTCTTTACTGTGGCCTATGAGCCTGCTTAGCTTTCTCTCCAACATGACTTTCTGACATTCTCCCCCTTACTCACTGTGCTCCATCCCCACTGACCTACTTGTTAATTCTGGGAACACACTGAGCATGTTATATCTTGAGGCCTCGGAGCACACCAAATCTTCCAGCTACTTTTTTCCAGCACCACCTCTTAATTTTAGGTTTCTTCTCAAGTGTTATCTCCCTAGAAAAGCTTTTCCTGACAATTGTATCTAAAAATAGCAAACTCCCTAAATTCTGCCTATTCTCTTTTCTTAAACTTATTTTATGATTCTTCATTGCATTTGTTAATACTAACTTTATATTATATATTTGCTTACTTATTTTCTGTGTCTCACCAGACTGTAAAGTTCATCAGGAGAGGAACTTTGGTTCGTGGCTGTATTCCTAATGCCTAGATCAGTGTCTGGCAGGTAGCAGGCAGTCAATAAATATTTGTTGGATAAGTGAATGAAATAAATCATGGTTCATGTGTCACCTACTTTCTTAATTACAAGTACCTTAAACTCACTAACCTCATTGATAGGGCATGTCTTTAAGTTTAGACATTTCACCCAAGAATTAGAAACCCATGTTAACAAGGTGTCTAGAATCACAAGGACATTTTTCATATAGAGATCATCATAAGGATTGAGAAAATATATTAATGTGTGAGAAATAAATGGCTTCCCAGGAGCCCGCTCTGCTTAGTGCTTTTGGCTGGCAATGTAAAGCCTCGAGTCTTTTCAGGGGAATGTCTTTCCCCAAGGCTCTTAGTCCCTAGGCAGGCTGCAGTTATAATTTTGTTTGAACAAAATCCCAGGACATGGGTTGTTGAATTCTATTCCCAGTTCTGCTAATTACTAACTGTGTGACTTTAGCCACGTGGTTCCACCTTCCCTGGGCTTTAGATTTCTCACCTGTAAAACCAAGGCAATTATACTGACATTGCTTCGTAGGGATGTTATGAGGAACAGTTAATGATAATAATCATTAAAGAATTATTTCTGTCTTCATTGGATATTAATTAAGTGCGACTGTGTGCAGAACTCAACTCTATAAGAAGCAGAGTGGATGGATAACAAAGAATATATCAGACACTATCTTCTGCCTAAAGGAATGCCTGTTAGAAAGAATAAGAAGAAAGCAATAGCATTATGCTGAAAAAAGAATTGCTCTTTATATGGCCTCAATTTCCTGTCATCTTTTCTCTTTACCCAAAACTTTACTCTCTCAGCTGTGAAACGATAGGAGAAAGAGGCTATTGTGGCATCGTTTCATAGAATTTCAGGGCCTTGAAGGACCCCAGCAGTTCCCTACCTCTAACTCAAAACTTTCACTTTTGAGATAAAGTAATTGACAACCGGAGAGATTTGAGAGTTTTCCAGGTTCACCAGGCTGGTTCTCTAATCTCCTAATCTCCAATTTATTGTGCTGGCTGATACACTAGGCTGCTCTTTATTGTCCCAAAGAATAGCATGGCGGCCAGATTCTATTGCAGGCAGCATGAACAGCCAACTCTCCTTTGATGAGAAGCCCAGTGATTTAAGGCTATTAACTTACAGGTAGGTTTGGCTCTAAGGATGAATTCTGATAGAAGATGATGAATAGAAATTAACATTTTTTGAACCCCCTACCACTTTCTATCTAAAAGTTCTACTAGGCTCTTTATATCTGCTATTTTAGTTCTTTCTTATGATAACCATAAAAGAGAGGTATTATCACACTTATTTAATAAAAAATGTTTTTATACTTATTTAATAACTGAATATCTAGAAGTTTATGTAGCTTGCCTAAAAGAATACATTTTTTAAGTAATAAAGTTAAGATCTAAATCTAGATTTATTTAGTTCCCAAATTCTTTGTTTTACCACTACATAATATAGGGGAAAATCTGTGCTTCAATGGAAACCTATGTATTATCTATAGCAAGGGCCAGCACACCTTTCCTTAAAGGGCCCAATAGTAAATATTTGAGGTTTACGGGCCATAAGGATACATCTATTCAACTCTACCATTTAGCTTGATAAGCAATACATAAACAGTGGGCATAGTTGTGTTCCAATAAAACTTTATTTACAAAAACAGATGGCTTGGCCTCAGCTATAGTTTGCCAGCTCCCAGCCTAGGGTTCACCTTTGAGTTTATCTGATGTAGATTCTATGGGAGCTAGCTTACAACCAGTATGGGTAGTAGAAGATAACTACTAGCAATACAAAATAATTTGTACCTATAGACATGTAAATTATGTGTGTCAGAGGTTCAATTGACTTTCCTCTCCTACTGTGGAAGAAGCCAATTTAGACTTCCATTTGCACAATCATTTCAGTAGTCCTGATCTCCACAGATGCCTGTCTTTGGATTCTACTTTGAACTGATTTGACATCTGCTGTTTCCCTTATTTCATGAATGAATTAAATACACATGTTCAATTTATACCTGGCTGACAGTCATTGTATTACCTTTTTTGAAAATTATTGTTTAACAACAGTACAGAAAAAGCATTAGCATACACCCTCTACTACCCTATCTTATGAAAATGTGACTTCACCTTTTTTCTTCTCAGCTTGAGGAGAAATAAGAGCACAAATGTTTCTAGGCCCCTGCAGAGACTCAGAGAGATCCTCTGTGCCTGACATTCTCCATTGGCCACAAGGTGCCATTATTTTCTTTTCTCTTATGCAACATGAAGGTTGCTTCATATCAATCATGTCAGTGCATGTCATAACAGAGAACATCAGCACAATTTACTCATCTTTTATGATACAAAGTTGGTAGGAAGAAAGAAAGTTGCCACTGTGATAAAGTGGTCTCCTCCACAGATTTGACAGAGCTTTTCTCCATTTTACGCTTAGCTGGTGCGCTGAAGACAAAGCACATTGATTCCAGGAATAAAACATATTTCTTCCCATTTACCATGCGCCGCTCCCTCTCTCAGCTCCCTCCTGAGCTCAATCATTTAGTAATGGAATCACCAGGGCTGGCAAATGACAGCCATTTATTAGCAAATCTTAGAATCTCAAGGTTGGGAAGAAACCTTAAGGGTCATCTCTTTCATGAAAACAACTAAAACAACAATAGTAATATCACAACAGTGATAAGAGTTAACTTCTACTCATCATTTGTCTGTGCCAGGCAATTTTTTAAATGTTTTCTATGTAGAATGCCCAGGATAGAGCACCTGTTGTCTTGACATAATTGTTAATAATCTCCTCTTCAATCTCAAAAGTAACTCAATTTGGATGATAAATTATATGACTACCTCATTTATGTATGGTATCTGATTTGATTTTCACATAATTGTATGAGGTAAGTATGATGATGACAAATATACAAAAGCAATGTGCCTACATGCATGAAGCTAGTAAAGTAGAGAAGTTGTGATTTGAGCTTTGGGAGTCTGACCATGCATTAACTACTACGCTGTATTTCCATTTGCATGTCCATCACATCTGAAACAGTACAGCCAAGTGGTTCTCTACTGCGAGTGAGTCCATCATCTATCATAGGAACCAATCTCATCTTTGGATAATTGTGTTCAAAGTTCTCTTGCTTATTAGGCTGAAATCTATTCTCCTATAGTTTCAGAAACCTGGACAAAAAAATTAGAACCAAATTATAAAAGGCCTTTTTATTCCACATCAACAAGTTTATATTGTATTTGAGCCTGAAAGCAAGAGGAGAGGCAAGAAAGTTGCTTCTTTTTAGCATATTAAGGTGAGACGCATCGACTGTGAATTATGTAGTGAGAGAAGGAGAGTTCTGCTAATCCTAAGGACAATCATTAACATTTTTTTCTCTTTCACAGCAATTTATATCCATATATTTGACTTTGCTCTTAGTTTACAGAAAATGTGGATGAACAGCTATTTAGTAGCATGCTGGACGTGTTAACAGTTGTATAGATTTTGTCTTCACTAATACACAGGCACCATTCAGTAGAATAGTAGGTAGACGTGAATTGTCTCCTGAACTTGACAAGCAAGCAGAAGTTCTGATTATCATTCTGATAATGAAAACTCTAAAAAAAATGTGTATTTCTTCCCCTTTTCAAAGGTTTATGAGGTGGGTCTGTAGGATTCATCACATTAGACACTATGTTTTGGAGATACTTTTCTTTTAGACAGGTTTAACCAATTACAGACAAACATGAAGTTGAGATTTGACCGGAGGAAGATACACACCACATGAACATGTGTGGGAAATTGGAAAACTCATTGGCCAATAGGAGAATTTTTTGGAAATATCTGAAAAAGCTGCAGCTTTTTGTGAAGAAACTAAAGGAAACATGTGTGAGGAGAGCCAAGTGCTCACTTTCAAAAACATTTCCCCAGATGTATTTTCCCTTTTTTTTCCTGGGGTTTGTGATCAGATTATCTTGCTCTAAAGCAGCCAAACATCCAGTCAAGGATATTTATTTCTAAGAGCATTATTACATTAAATTCACTGTTTTTCCTTTAAGACTGGGAGAATTTTGATTGCCAACTT
The DNA here is from genome assembly GCF_041296235.1 of Equus asinus. Taxonomy (NCBI): domain Eukaryota; kingdom Metazoa; phylum Chordata; class Mammalia; order Perissodactyla; family Equidae; genus Equus; species Equus asinus. The sequence continues at coordinate 73,125,040 of NC_091810.1, forward strand.
CAGAACCCTCTTAAAAATAACAGCTTTGGAGTTGAGAGTAGCACGGAAGCTTTTAAACTTCATGTTCCATTTGCCAGTGGCAATATTTGACCTCTTTCCTCAAGCCTGCCATTTAAATTTCAACTTTATTCCCCTCATAGCCTTGGAAACAAATCAACAATTACTTTTAAATAGGAATCTTTATAGTTTAAATATCACAATCTGTTATTTAGTTACAGAAACATTTCACCTTTAATTAAGTTTGTTTAAAAATCCATGTTTTCAATCAAAGAGAAAATGTGCTGTGAAGTTCAAAAATGATTCACCACTGGAGAAGGTGGTGTGTTTAGAATGTTTCCTAGAGATTTTGCTGAACTTGGAACAGTAACTTGTTCCATTTTAGAGGAGCTGTGTTAGGTCTATTTGGGCTTCTGTAACAGAATACCATGGACTAGGTGGCTTATGAGCAACAGAAATTTATGTTTCATAGTTCTGGAAGTCCAAGATCAAGGTGTTGGCAGATTTGGTGTCTCATGAGCAGCTGTTTACTGGTTCACAGGCTGTCTTCTTCTCACTATGTCCTCATATGACATATGACAAAGGGGAGAACTTTGTTCTCTTCAGCTCCTTAAAAGGGCACTAATCCCATTCATGAGGGCTCCTCCCTTGTGACATAATCACCTTCCTAAGGCCCTGATACCAAACCTCTGAATCTCAAGTTCCTGTGCCCAGTGTACAGCAAGCCTAACACTGAGACATAGGTGCTTGGAGGAGGAGAAAGGCCCTGTTCAAATTGGCCAAGACAAGGAGGAGGGAGCATGTGTTCACTCAAATCCACTTTCATCGGAGCAGAAAGCAAGGGAGTTTTATAGAGCTGAGGGGCTGAGCAGGAGGAGCTTCAGAGGAACAAAAGGTTCACTCCCAAAAAGCCCCTGGGCAATCTGTAATGGGCTGCTGGGGGCTGGCCATCTGGTGATCACAGCCCCCCCCCCCCCCATGGCATTCTCTTTCTTCTGCAAAACAAGCTCACAAATCCTCAAGACAAGGGTCACCCCTCAAGCTGAAAAGGAAAACAGCAAATTGACAAGATTCATCTATGTCTGTGCTGGGAACAAGCTCAAAAGGCATTCATGTTCTTATTGAATATCTACAGTAACCCTCAGGTACCAGGCTTCAGCCCCACCTCCAAAAACCATCAGATTGGGGGTTGGGGGTTCAACATAAGAAGTTTGGAGGGACACAAAAATTCAGTTTACTGTAGGAGCTATTTGCAGCTATACATTCTAAATATCAGTGTCACCACTTTCCACAATTCCAAGGAGCATTATTCTCATTGTATTCTACATACTCCAGGAGATAGAATATAACGTTACCCCCTCAGACATAGCAACTCCATGTGAATTTTTTTTTTCTTTTGAGGAAGATTAGCCCTGAGCTAACATCTGCTGCCAATCCTCCTCTTTTTGCTGAGGAAGACTGGCCCTGAGCTAACATCCGTCCCCATCTTCCTCTACTTTATATGTGGGCCGCCTACCACAGCATGGCTTGCCGAGTGGTGCCATGTCTGCACCTGGGATCCAAACCCACGAACCCTGGGCTGCCGAAGTAGAATGTGCACACTTAATCGCTGCTCCATGGGGCCAGCCCCTCCATGTAAAAATTTTGATGACCTTGTCTATGATCAAAACTGCCAAGGTCATCAGAGAGGAAGAACATGTAGTAAAATTATCAAGGGGACCAATTACAAGGAAATGCACATTTCAAGTTAGAGAACAATGATTAGGTTCACGGCTTGATGTAACTGGAAATCTAATTTTTAAATTTTTTTGGATTCTGAAGTTGACTCATCTTGGCCAAAAAATAATTTTAATACAGCAAAATTGAATAAAATCCTTGCTGTTAAAGAATCAAATTGCTTCTGAAAACTAAGGAAAAATATATTACTAACTTTGTTTAAAAACTTAATAAATTATGGCACCATCCTCTCCATTTTCTAGAAATTAATTATTTTCTTGCCCACCAATCCATGTGGCCCAGGAGAACTGAGCTCATATTCAAAATAGGCTATTTCATGATTCCAGGTTATTGTCGAGTAAGTCAACTTTTCCTTTTAAATTCTTGGAAGCTCCATGATTACAAATGACTGTCATTTATAGCTTAGTGACTGGTGTCTATTAGAAACACCTGGCAGATGTATCTGAAGTTTGAATGGGATGACTGCTGTAAAGCAGGTGTTTACCAGAACAGGGCAATAAGCAGTATTACAATTAGGGGTGTCAAGGGTATATTTAAAACCCAGTGCATGTCTAGTGCCAATTAAAATACACTGATCTAACCAAAAGCCCATAACAAATTGATCTCACAACGTTCAAGTAAATAAATTTGACAGAACTTGGCCATGAGATAGACATCTATTTTAGCCTCGGAGCATGCTCACAACCACTTCAGGGCTAGTAGGTGTTGAAAGGAATGTTATTAGGGAGCAGAACTCCAGATGGTCCCAGGAACAGGGTTTGTTTTATTATAATAAACACAATGAAAGGCTGACAAGCTCTATGAATGACAGACAAAAACAACAAGCAATAAATAAGATTCTAAGACTGTTGCCTTGTAAGAAGAGGCTGAGCAGCTCTAAGCGAATATGGCATATAAAAAGGAAAGAATTTTCAGGGAGAAAGAGAAATAAAAATATCCCCAGTGCAGGCCCAGGGAGAAGGAGGAGAAGGGCTGTTTTCCATGTGTGTCATTCATGCTCTCTGCTGTCCCTAAGATCATCACATGTAATACTATTATTACTATTCTAGCTTTAAATTATAGGACACTTCAAGCATATATAAAACTACACAGAATGGTAAAATGAACCCTCCTGTACCATCAACCAGCTGTCATAAACTCATGGCCAAACTTGTTTCCTTCTAATTCCCACCCACTTTCTACATCCCCTTTTATAATCAATCATATAATTTCATCCATGAAAATTGTTATATGAGAGGTTTTTTTTAACATAGCCACATTATCATGAGAACATCGAAAAATTTAACAAGTTTCTTAGTATCATCAAATATGCAGACAATTCAAATTTTCAGTGGCATCATAAATGTCAAAGATCTTTTATTTTATGGTTACATTTTGTTTGTTTGAACCAGGATCTAAATAAAGTTTACATAGTACAACTGTTTGATATTTTTAAGTCTGTTTTTTTCTCTCTGGGTTCTTTGTCTCTCTCTCTCTTTCTTTTCTTGAAATTTATTTGTTCAAGAAATGCAGCCTTACAGAATTGCCATGGTTTAGTTTTTGCTGACATCCTCATGGTGTTTAACATGATCCGCTGTGCTCTGCATGTCTTATAACTTGATAGCTGGATTTAGAATCTGACCAAATTTAAGATTGTTTCAGTTTTGGTTTGATTTTTGGCATTGTTACCCCAGAGATAACGTTTAGTTCTTTCAACAAGGGCATAAATGTCTAGTTGCCTCTCATTTTATGGTATTAACAGCTATGATCCTCAGGGCCTAGATCCATTAAGTCCTTAAAGATTGCAAAATGGCATATAAAGTGCATATACGTTGCAAAATCGCAATATCCTATTTCTGTTATTTCTTTTTAATTTATTAGCTAGAATCCTCTTTTAAAGAGACACTTACTGTCTTTAACTAATTGTTTACTCCATGGTACAGTTCATATTGAAAAAGAAGAATAAATGTGTGATTCTTTTCCTTTATTTGAAAGCCTTAAAAACAGTGAGTTGATTATCATTCTCCATGGTGATCAAAATTTTCAAATGATTTTAAAATCATGGATTAAATATGCTTGAAGTTCTAAGTCTCTTGTAGTTATCACTTTTATTGGTTTACATATTATCTCAATTTTAGCCATGAGAGCCTCTTCGAATTTGTCTTTTGAATTCTTTTGTCCCAATTCTAGTGAGCATTGATAACTTCCTTGCTATCAGACCTGGAAAGTTGTTCCAGACATAGATATTTATTGCCCCAGATCTGAGCTCGGCAATTTCTCCAAATCCCCTTGTTCCTCTGGGAACCACATCTGGGAATTAAGTGTACTCATTGTTTCTGAGTTATTTGTTGTTTTTAGTCCTCTTCAACGGATAGATCAAGAAATATTTTTTGTAATATAAGTAATGAAATCATATAGCTACTTTAAAGTCAAAGTCAGGATTTCAAGATTTTTGCATAACTGCTGTCTTACCTTTTCATCTACTCTCTTCAAAACTGAAACATTCCAGTTGTCAAGGACACTGGAGATGCCAGAATTAAAATATCACATAATTACTCATTAATTTTATACCACATTACCAACAGTGAAACAAAATTATTATACTGACAACTACCACTAATAATATGCTTACTAAAATTTTATAAATTTTTATTTTGCAGTTCTTGTAACTCAAAGTAATGCATTAGTGAGTATTATCAAATTAATGTGCTCCACATGCCTTAGAATAATTTCTTTCTATGCCCCTAAGTACATACTGATTTACTCCAATTAATATTTTTACTTTTAGAACTTTAAAAAATATTTAACGTTATTTCATTTTTTAAATAAAATATTTGCATATTTCCAAGACAAATTTATAAAATAAGTCACATTTAAAGAAGGATAAACACTATCTCTATTCTCTCCTTCATGGGTTAATTAATTAATTGTATAATAATTTACCCTTCCATTATTTTTTAGGCAAAGCAAATACCTATACAATATCACCTTTAGATAGGGGGTAGCATATCATATTTTAATATATGGTTTATTTTAGGAAAGTTTGCATTTCTGTTCCTATGTTTACTTTAATATTAATACCACTTTATGATATTCTTTCAAGAATTATTTTCTTTTGGCACTTTAATAAGAAGACTGAAATTAACTAATAAGCTTTTCTTCCCCTACTCCAGCCTCTCCCATAAGATATAATTTTATTTTACCTCCAGGTAATAACTGGTATTATATATTTGACATGCTCTTCCTATTGTCCTCTTATTCTTTAAAATAATTGAGTTATGTCTTTTGTCAGCATATAACTATGATATAATTTCTCCCAAATAACCATAGTTAATTCTTAGTTCTAAATGCAATGTGTTTACATACACATAGACTTTTTATCTATATCTTCCCAATTACTTTGGTAATCTAAAGCTCATTCTATAGCAGATTCCTGAGAAAGGTTTCATGGGAAAACAGTTCTCTGGGATTTTATATTTTGATAACTGTTAATGCTTCTTTTATTTTGAAAATAAGTTTAGCAAGATATGCTATACTTGCTTCACATATGCTTTCCTTGAATATGTCTCCTTAGCAAACATCGTCATCTGACATAAAGGGTTGCTATTAAAAAGATCTGATGACATAATGATATTTCCCTTATAAGTGGTTTGCTCTTTTTGTTTAGATGTCTAGAGAGTACTTTTAAGGTTTATTGTTACGTTTTACTAAACCATGTCTTAGTGCTGATCATTCTAGTGACTTTTTAATTTCTTAAATTTTTATTATTATTTGTGTTCTTTGACTTTTCTCCATTTGAAATTTCTATTATACATATGTTGGATCCTTTTTGCGTATCTTTTATATTTAGCATTTTCCTTCAAATCCTATCTGAGATGTGTCATTTCTTTTTCACTTTGAATATTCTTCCTCCTTTTCTTTGATTTATCTAGAGGAATTACCTGTTCTTTTACCTTCCTTTTATGTTTTTTTCTAGTTTAATATTAATTTATGAAATACTTTTCTTTTATTCTAATTCTTTCTTGTTTCTGAAATTTCATTTCAGATTTTTTCTTAATTGTAATTTGTGTCATTCTCTCATGTGTTCTGTTATTTTCTTAATCTATTCCAGCCCAATTTGAAACAGTGGGTTATAATTTCATCTGTTTGGCATACTATTTTTTTGTCTATAGGTTTGTTATGTGGTATCCTTCCCATGACCTTTTTCCTTGTAATACCTTTGTATGGGATTCAGACACAACATTTTTCTATTCCTAATTTTTATGTGATTTTAATATTCCTGGACTTTAAGAAGGAGGGTTGGATTAGGAGAGTGTTCTGGCTTCATACTGTAGAGTACCAGCTGCAACTGTTTTTGTGAAGAGGTCAAAAATATGGTCTCATACTTGCCAAGATCTCTAGGCACTGGTTTCTTTCCCCACTTCTATCTGGGCCTCCTTTTTTCTGCCCTGTTTAATATAGATCCAAATCTCAGTAGTCTTTCCTTAATGTTTGGCTTTGTTTGAGAAGGTAGTCTTGGCTTGTTGGTTTTAAAACTTCATAGAGAGGGCAAAGACTTCTTCTTGCTCCTTCAGATCTTATCTGGAACTTCTTCCAGTGTGTAATAGCCTTTTAATTTCAACTGCTATATTCAAATTGCCTCCTAACCTTTGCGGTGAATATCTGTTTGTTGTCTGGGTTCCAATATTCTTAGGTATTTCAGATGTTCTATTCGTTCTTTCTGTTTCACACTATACAGATACCAATAAAATTTGTTTAGCTGTTACTGGTTTGTCTCCAACCGTTTATATTTGGAGGTTCATTGAGAGATGTTTTCACCAATTTTTGTTTTACATGTTTTATGTTGGCTTCTTCACCTTTTTTTTTTTCCTGCTTTTTTCTCCCCAAATCCCCCCAGTACATAGTACATAGTATATTTTAGTTGTGGGTCCTTCTAGTTGTGGCATGTGGGACGCTGCCTCAGCATGGCCTAATGAGCAGTGCCATGTCCCTGCCCAGGATCTGAACGCTGGGCTGCTGAAGCGGAGCACGCAGACCCAACCACTCGGCCACGGCCCGGCCCCTTCACCTTTTCATGGGGGCATTTTAAGTACACCACCATCATCTGTCCTGTAGTCTTAGTGTGCATGCTTTAAAAATGACCTAGAAAATTCCTAAACCTGTGAAATATGTTTCAAATACCCTAACATTGACTTCACATTAGGTTCTTTAGGTGTAACTTATGAGTCATCAAGAAGTATTCTGTGTAGATAAATGCTTAAAAATAATCCTTCTGTTCTAAAAAATGTTTTCGTTCATTAGATCTCTTCTTCCAGAGAGTAAGCCAAATCTTATTGGTCCTGCATATAACTGAGACATAATCTATTTAGTTACTTAGTGTGAAACTGGATTTTCCAATTAGTATATTATGCCAATAAAACTGACTACTCCTACCCATCAATTTTATATCCCATGACATTTCATAGTTTTAAATATTGATGAAATGTACCAATGCTTGATACATATGCTAAGAAGAGTAAGCACCTATAACGATATTCACAATGCAGCCAAACCTCATTGTCTAAGGAACTTTACTTCATGAAGTAATTCAGGTAGAAAATATTTTGTCTTATGTTTTTTGGATTATTGTGATGAACTAGAAATAATAATTCATGAAATTAAAATGGCAAAATTTGTCTTTAATCATTCTATATATAGTTATAAGATAGTGTAAACAAACATGGAATACAAGGATTCTGTCTGATATTTTTCATATTGGTTTCTATTTTTATTTTCTTGTTCTTGTTTAATATTAATTCATTATCTTTATCCTACTTTTAAAATAACTCTTTGTAACTACTCAAAAAGTATTAATGACAAAATATGTTTCACTCTTCCCGATAGTATGAGCAATATCCATTATTTTTTAATATGTAATAATAAAATTATAAAGAGTTAAAAATCAGCTAATACTTAAATATCACCAGACAAACCCACTCAGTTGACAAATGAGGAAGCTTGTCTTCAGCTACATGACGGTGATTGGTACACTTGTTGTTAAAATCCATTTTTACTGATGGCAAATCAGTGTTCCTTTCATGGATTCTATGATTTTAATTAAGTTTTAAAATGAATTAGACCCCTGGACAATGTTTTGTTGTCAAGATTAGAAAAATAAAAAATACACAATTATTTGTTTCTTCTGAGGGAATCACAGAAAATTGATACACATAATTTGTTACATATTTTTAGATACATATATATACATATGTATATATTACATAATAAAAGATGTCTGGAAATCATACTCTGAGAATCAGGAGTCATTGCTTTATAGAGCACTTAAACTTTTTAGGCTTCAGGGTCTTCATTTGTAAAATAAAGGGATTACAGTAAAAACATTTGACAAATTGCAATATCTGTTTCTGATTCAAGTTATCACAAAACAAGAATGGAAAACCTCTTTGCTTCTTCAAGACCTTATAACTAAAATTCCTGCACAGAGGCATTGCCTTAGCAGAGATCAAGATTATATTTTATAAAGTTTCAGAAATTAAGGTAATGTGAAGGTTGAGAAATATTGTTGAAAGTGTTAAAAAATAGATTATTGAAATAAAATAGAAAACCCAACTGAGATTCATTTGCAGAGAAGCAGTTGAAAAATGGCCTAATCAATAAATGTGACAATTGGTTAACCACATGGAAAAAAAACGAATAAAATTGGAGCCTCCCCCCTTATCATAAAGAAAAATCAATTTCAGGTGGACTCAAGGTTTATATGTGTAAAATAAACTTTAATAAAATTTAGAAGCAAATATAGTGTTCTTAAAGATGGCACAAAAACAAAACCATGGACTATACAAGTAAAAACTGATAAATTTAACTCTATCAATATATATAATCCTTGTAGATCAAAGACTGATTAGACAAGGCACAACTGGGCAAAGTAAATAAAACACAAAAATGATAAAGGGTTATTATCTAGAACATACAAAGAGCTACTTTGTATCGATACGTAACAGAAAAGACAGAAAAAAAATTTGCCAGAGTAAAAAAGAGATTAAATGAATTTTCTGTAACATAAAAAAGAAGCTAAACTTCAAGATAATCAGAAAAATAAAAATTAAAATAATGCGATATCACCTCTTACCAATCAGATTGGCAAATCAAAAGTATGCAAGGAATTTTAAAGATGCAGTAAAAAAGGCATATACTACAAGATATCAAGACCTGTTATAAAGATGTAATAATTAAGAGAGTGTGGTATGAGTACAAGGATACACTAACCAATGAACAGAATAGAGAGCACAGAAATAGACCCATGCATACATGGTCACCTGATTCTTGACAGAGGTGATACGTTGTAATGTAGTGGATAGTCATATGAAAATATATATTTTGACTTATTCATACTATCAATAACAAATCAATTCTAGATGGATCAAATATTAAATGTGACATGTAAAACAATAAAGCATTTGGAGAAAAAAATGGAAGAAAATATTTATTTCCTGAGTGTGGGCAAAGATTACTTAATAGGACCCTACAAGTGCTATGTATATTAAAAAAAAAGAAAAGAAAACTGGCTACATTATAAGAAAGAACTTATATTTATCAAAAGACACCACTAAAGAGACACCATTAGTAGAAGGAAAAGGCAGTACGTGAAATACGAGAATATGTTCACTATAATATTTAGCAAAAAATCCATACTTAGAATAAAGAACTCTTACAAATCAATAAGAAAAGTCTGACAACACAATAGAAAATGGGCCAAGGACATGATCAGACACATCACAAAAGAGAATATGTGTAAATATGAATAGGTGTTAAGCTTTCCTAGAAATGCAAATTAAAGTCTCAATGAAAAACTATTATACACAGCCAGAATAATTAAAATGAAAAAGTAAGGAAATCACCACTATTTTGAATGTTGCAGAACAATCAGAACTCTCACCCTCTGCTGATGAGAGTGTAAAGTGATACAGCCACTCTGTAACACTCTTTTGTGGTAGCTACTGAAGCTGAACATATGCAAACTCCAGAATCCATCGATTCTAGCTCTAGGTACATATCCACCCCAAATTCATACACATGCTCACCAAAAGGCTAGTATTGAAATATCCATTGCAGTACTACTGTAAATAAGTTCAAATTGGATATAAGTCAAATGCCAATCAACAGTAGAATGGATATATAAATCTTAGTATATTCAAAAAGTAGACTATTATACAATGATGACAATGAATGATCCATAACAGCTAGCAATGACATGATTTCCTCTTAAAGAATAATGTTCAACCAAAGAAGCCAGATGCAAAGGAATGTGTAGTATGATTCCATTTATTTAAAAAAAATTAAAACACATGAAAAATATTTGTATGCATTAGAAGGCAAGATTGTGGTTACCCTTTAGGAGATAATGACTAGAAGGGAGAACAATGCCAACATCTTGAGTGATGATTATATTTTGGTTTTGAATTAGGAACTGACTACATGGGAGAGTGCAATTTATAAACGTTTTTAAAGGATATTTATGACATGTTTACTTCCCTGTATACGTATGTGTCCAGTAAACAAATATTTAAGCAAAAATTAGTAGAACTAAAAAGACAGATAGTCATATACAAATTCACAATTGGAAACTTTAACACACCTTTTTCAATAGCTAATAGAACAAAGCTATGCTTTAAACAGACAAAAGCTTTATATGGCTGTAGAAGCTTTTAACAACCGGATTAGTAAATGTAAGCTAATTGACAAATATAAACCACCATGTGGAATAATTACAGAATACACTTGCATTATTTTTCAAGTGCATATGGGAACATTAAACAAAGGCTGAGTCAAAAAGCCAGTCTCAACAAACTTCAAAAATTTGGAATCATTCAGAGAATATCCTGTGCCACATTAATGTTAATCAAAACTCAATAACAAGTAAATATTTAGAAAAATTCCCAAATAATTGGAAATTAAGCAATATACTTTACACTAACTCATGTGTCAAGGAAAAGCTCACAAAGAAAATTAGAATAAATTTTAAATTGAATCAATGAGAAAAAAAGACATGTCAAAACATACGGATATAGCTAATGTTCTACTTAAAGAGAATAATATCAGAAAAGAAGAATGGTTGAAAATCAGAGATCTAAATATTCATCTTTAGGTTAGGAAGTTAGGAAAAAACCACCAAATTAACTCCCCTTCCTACAATGCAGAAGGGAAGAAATAATAAAGATTAGAGTAGAAATTAATCAAAGTATATACAGATACACAATAAAGAAAATTTTTAAGTCAAGCACTTTTTGAAAAGACTAAGGAAATGTATAAATCCATAGTAAGAAAGCTCAAAAAAAAAAGAAAAAAAGGCAAAAAATGTCTAGATAGGAAAGGGGGATAAAACTAAAGATCCTACAAACAATAAAATGACATTAGTAAGTTACTGCTCACAATTTATTCCAACAAATTTGAAAAATTATATTAAATTGTGAAATCCCAATGAAACACACTTTTCCAAAACTGGCTTAAAAATAAATAGAAAGTTTGCATTTACCTGGATCTCATAAATAATTTAAATCTGTAATGAGTATCACCATACATATTCAAAAAATCTCTAGAGATTTAGAGGCTTTCAGGGTTATTTCTTCCAAATATTTAAGAAAGAATAACACTAATCTTACACAACATCTTCCAGAGAACACAAAAAAACAGTGGATAATTCCCAACCCATTTAATGAGGATGGCAGATCCCTGATACTGAAAGCGAGTAGCATTAATGACCAGCATACATCATAAGTATAGGTGCAAAAACTCAAACAAATTATTAGTCCATCAAATCAAGGGGTAAATAAACAGAATAATATGATATGGCCAAGTTGATTTTAGTTTTATTTCAGCATTCAAAAATAAATTAATACAATTGACTACATAAAAGACAAAGGAATATCATCATGTGATTATTTCAATATAAGCAGAAAAGTTGGGGAAAAAACTAACACATATTCATGATAAATACTCTGAACCATCTAAGAACTTAATTTGGTAAAGAGTAATTAACAAAACCTCAGTTGACAATCTGCTCAGTGGTGGAATATTCAAAACTTTTGTCCTGAGATTGTGAACAGTCTGCTCTTATCAATTATATTCAAATTATACTAGAGGGCCCAGCCAATGCAATAGACAATTAAAAGTTATAAGGAGTCCTATAGAAGACATAAAGCTTTGCTTATATGTAGATGTATACATATAAAATCTAAAAGAATCTTCAAAAAATTAGGATAAAGAACTTAATTTAGTGTGATTGCTGAATAGATGCTAAATTTACAAAATAAATTATATTTCTTTATACTAGTAGCAAAACATAGAAATTTTAGAAATAAAATCATTAACAATAGCATTAAAATGAAATAAAATACCAAATATTGATATCTATCTTCATTAAATATCTATCAAATATCTAATAGCTAATAAATCTAATGAAAGATGTGCAAACTTTCTGTATTGAAAGCAACAAAACTTTTAAATTTTTAATAGTCATAAAATAACATAACATAAAATTGGCCATCCTAACCATGTTTAAATGTATAGTTCAGTAGTGTTAAGTACATTCACAATGTTGTGCAACCAATCTCTAGAACTCTTTTCATCTTGCAAAACTGAAACACAATGTCCATTAAATGACAACTCTCTATTCCCTCCTTCCTCCAGCCTCTGGCAACTACCATTCTACTTTCTGTCTCACTGAATTTGGCTACTCTAGGTACCTGATGTAAGTGGAATCACACAATATTTGTCTTTTTGTGACTTGTTTATTTCACGTACTGTAATGTCCTCAAGATTCATCTATATTGTAGCATGTGTCAGAATTTCCTTCCTGTTTAAGGCTGAATAATATTCCATTGGATGTATATACCACATTTTGTTTATCCATTCTTTGACGGACAGTTGGATTGCTCCCAAATTTTGGCTATTGTGAATAATGTTGCTATGAACATGGGTTTACAAACATCTCTTCAAGATTCTACATCCAATTCTTTCGGGTATATACCCAGAAGCGGGATTGCTGGGTCACATGGTAATTCTATTTTCACTTTTGAGGGACACCATCATACTGTCTTCCATAGCTTCTGTACCATTTTCCTTTCCACCAACAATTGGAACGAGAGCTCCAATTACTCCTCATCCTTGCCAGTGCTTGCTATTTTCTGTTTTCATAGTAGCCCTCCTAATGGGGTGAGATGGTATCTCATTGCGGTTTTGATTTGAATTTCCCTAACGGTTAGTGATGTTCAGTGTCTTTTCATGTGCTTATTGGCCATTTGTATATCCTCTTTAGACAAATATCCATTCAAATCCTTTGTCTATTTTAACTTGTGTCGTTTGTTTTCTTGTTGGTGTTGGCACAAAACATTTTAAGAGAAATTAAAGAAAACCAATATCAATAAATAAAGGCATGCTATATTCATATATTCAAAGATAACATTTTAAAGATGTATACTCTCCAGAAATTGATCTTTAGATTCAATGTAATCTCAATAAAAATGTCAGCAATTTTTTGTAGATATTTACTAGCTAATTCTTAAATCCTTATGGAATTTGCTATAAACTGAATATCTGTGATCTCCCCAAAATTCATATATTGAAACCTAATCCCCTATTTGATGGTATTTGTGGGTGAGGCCTTAGGGAGGTGATTAGGTCAGGAGGGTGGAACCTTCATGAGTGGGATTAGAACCCTCATAAAAAAGGCCCCAGAAAGCTCTCTTGTCAATTCTACCATGTGAGGATACAAGGAGAAGATGGCTGTCCAGGAAGTGGTTCCTCATTAGACACTGAATCTGCCAGTGCCTTGATCTTGGACATTCCAGCCTCCAGAATTGTTAGAAATAAATTTCTATTGTTTATAAGCCACTCAGTCTATGGTATTTTGCTATAGCAGCCCAAAGAGACAAAGACAGAAGGGAAAGGTACCAAGGATATGCAAGGCAATTTTAAAGACAAACGAAGCTGGAGGACTCACACCACCACATACCAAGACTATATTATACAACTATAGGTATTAAGAATGTGACTCACTTGTGAAAGGAAGACAAAGAGATCAAGGCAATAGAATAGAATCTAGAAACAGGACCACCTGATTTATGACCAAAGTGATACTGTAATGCACTGGGCTAAGTAAGTAGGGTCTTTTCAATAAATAGTGGTAGATCAAAGGGAACACTTGACCCTCAACCTGAGAGTAAACATAGCAATCAATTTGAGATTGACAGCAGTTATCAGTGTGAAAGGTAAAACAATGACAGTTTCAGAAGCAAATGTGTTTTAAACTGGATTCTTAAAGCCCTATCTTTAGAGGAAAAACTAAGTCTGACTACCATAAGGTAGTAATCTTGTCCATCAAAAGTTACCATTTCACAAAGTGAATAATGAAGCCACAATGTTAGAGATAATATTTATTACACATGTATCTAACAAAAGATTCCTATTTTTAATACATAAATAACTACTATAAATCGATTAAAAAAAGACAAACAACCCAATAAAATGGGCAGAATATTTGAACAGCCATTTCCCAAAAGAGAAAATCCAAATATCCAATAAACATACAGAAAGTGCTCAACTTCATTAGTCATCAGGGAATGGCAATTAAAAAGAACAGTGCAATATCTCTACACACCCACCAGAATGGACAACCAGAAAAGCCAAACAGTACTGTTGATAAGGATGTGGAGCAACTGGGACTCTCATACATTAATGATATGAGTAGAAATTGATACAAACTTTGCAAAACTCTCTGGTAATATCTGCAAAAAATTAATAAACTCACTCTATATGACCCATGAATTACACCACCAGGTTTGACTCCATTAAACACGTATGTATATATGTATGTATATATGACCGAAGGTCATCTATGAGTATTTTATTGCAACACTATTCATAATATGCTAAAAAATACTAAAGTACATCTATAGTAGATCAGATACATAAATCATGCAATGAATTTGTAGGAGTTTATCGCTGCAAACAAGTTATTTCAGGCAACAGTAACAATAGTTCAAGTGAGTTAACAGTAAATGATGTAGAGGCTAAGTTATGGGAGGAGAAGATAGAGGTAGGCAGGGGCTGGGCTGACAGGCCAATTAATTTTAACTCGACAATGAAAGCAGTTTGTATGAAAGCCCCATTTCAGGGGCAGCATATCTAGGAGCTAGGAGAGAAAAGGATTGGGAAACACAAAAGCTCATAGAAACAACAGCTGCCACTTACTAAGAGCTCATATGCTAGACATTGTCATTGAATTATCTGAACTCTGTGAGACAATGAGAATGAATAACCATTGCTACACACAAATCCATGATGCGTAAATCTCACAAACAGTGCTGGGAAACAAACAATAAACAAAAACATACTATTTGATTCCATTTAGATTACTTAAAAAACTGTTCTCAGATAGAAATCTGAGTAATTGCTACACTGGGGGAGGATAGTAACTAAAAGGGTGAGACGTGGAGGCTTCTGTCTGTTTTTGAGGTGTTGGCTAGACAAGTATGTTCAGTTTGTGATAACTGATTGAGCCATATACTGTGACAATATGATCTGCATGTATGTTACACTGAAATAAAGAGTATGAAACAAAACATAACTTAAAAACCACATGATATCCATGAGATTGGCAAAAATTATAAAACCAGATAATGTTAAGTGTTTGCAAGGATAAGGTTTGTGAGAACTTTCATGTGCTGTGGGAGAGGACAATGCAAACTTGTGCTACCTGTCTGGAGTGAACTGTGGCAATATTTAATGAAAATTAAGGACGTGTGGACTATTCTACTCAGTAATCTTGTTCCTGGGTATATAATCCAGAAAAATATGCTTGTTAAAAGGAGCATGCATGAGATTGTTCATAATAGCTTTGTTTGTGGTAGGAAGTATTGGCAACCTACTTGTCTGTCAGTAGAAGAATAGGTAAGTAAAATATGGTGGATGTGCAAGAAGGCACACTAGAGAGCACTTAGAAGTAATACACTAAATTAACACACACCAAAACTTAAGGGTGTTAAGAATATGTCAAGTGAAAGAGAGAGAGAAACAGAGAAAATAAAGAGAGAAAGAAAGCAAAGGAGAGCTATTTCACAGTATTTTCCCTCAAAAATATCCACATCAGTTCTCGTCAAGATGGCGCTGTGAGCAGACATTGAACTCGCCTCCTCCCACAAACACAACCAGGTTACAACAACTTTAGGAAGAATCACCCTGGATTGAAAACTGAAAATTGGATAAAAAGAACCCCCACAACAAGGGACAGTCCTGACGAAAGCAGAAAAGGCAGTAACTCTGGCCAGAGAGGAAAAAAGCCACCTTTGGGAGCAGCGGAGTTTCTCAGCTGGCCAGGCGGGAGCCAACCTAAGGTATGCAGCCCTCCCTGGAGGAGTGAGGTCCAGAGCGGGGGCAATACTGCTATAACCATCCTTCGGATTCAGCCCAACTGAGAGGGGGGTCTTACTGTCTGGCTTTGCTGGCTATTAACTGCAGCGAGGACACCCCAGAAAAGCTATTGACGGAAAGCTGAAAAGATCCAGGTCTTAAAGGGCCCACGCACAAACTCACTTATTGCAGCAACCTAAAATCACCAGAGAGAAGGCTGACTGTCCTTTGGTGAAATGAGACTCACCTGGTGGGCTCTGGGGGCATCTTGGTGAGAGGAGGATTCTCTCCAGAGACTGAGACATTCGTGGGGGCCATTGTTCTGAGCTGGTCCAGGTGTGCTGATACGGACACAGGTGGGGGCCATTGAGGTGCGTCCCTTGGTCTGTTAGCCCAGGGGTCTGCCACACCCACTAGAGCACAGATTTAATCCAGTTCAGCCAGGGCAGGCAACCCGCCCTAGGGACTGGCCCCACCTAACTGCAAGTTCTCAGGCTACTTTTCAGCATGCATTGACTGGGTGCCTTGATCCTCTACAGGCAGGCAAAGGTGCCTGCCTCTGTCGGGCAGGGCCTGTGTGAGGACCTGGTGAACTGTGGGGGGCATTGGGGCAGAGGTGGGGGCCTCTGCAGTGTGGCGGTGGGGTACACTTCAGGGGTTTGAGAAGTGTGCATGGACCAGGACTGTGCTGACAGTGTATGTGGTCCGGGGGGGGGGGGGGTGAGGCTTATCAGCGGCAGAAGACTTGTGTTTCACAAATAGCCATAAAAAAGGATCAGCCCCACCTTCCAAAGCCTGAAACAACTGAGTGTCTCCATGCCAAGGGCTAGCCCTACTCAGCTGCACTCCTAAGAGAACTGACATCAGCCTTGTTGGCCTCAGGCCTATCACAACTGTACGCCCCTGAGCCTAGCAACCAGCTACACTGGGTACCAACCCAATTAAGAGGACAATTACAATAAGAGTGTGCTAATAGGCAGGACCAAGATGGCGGAGTGAGTGGTCTTCTTTGTCTCTCCCCCATCGAATCTACAACTAATTGGACATTTACTGATTAACAAAGGATATCCAGATAGCATCTCAAGACGCCTAAGAGTCTCGTACTACTATACATCGGAAGGTGGATGGACTTCCTCCTGGGAGGAGGTGGAAATAGGTGAAAACTCTCCGACCCCTGAACCCCAACCCCTGGACAGCCTAGTTCCTGCAGGAGGCTGTCTTCCAGCAGACTCCCCCATAGCACTGCCACACACCAAGGGCAGGAGTGTGCACTCACCAGCGGAGTGATGGTGGAAACAGGTGACAACAGCCCTGCTCAATCCCCCGAGATTACACGTAAGTCCAGGGGGAATCCCCAGGGTCCTGCACCCACTGGCAGGGAAGATCTCTGCTCGCCATTATCAGGGAGGCCCCTCCCAGAATCCAGAACAAAGGGAAGCTCCTGGGTGGATTCTCTGGCACACCTCCCTGGCAGGGAAAGCCTCTGCTGGCCATTAGCAGGGAGGCCCTTCCCAGAATCCAGAACAAAGGGATGCTCCTGGCAGGCGGGTTCCTCGGCATGGCACCAGAACATAAGCTGCTGCTGGGCCCACGGTCTCCAGTGCACGGGTCAGTGCAGAGGGCGCCCAGACTTCCCGTGGACGTGCCTGGGGACTGGGTGGAGCTCTAACACCCGGCTCTGTGGCCCGGGGGGACGCTTCAGGGTCCCGCAGCCCCCCCCAGCAGGGAGGGCCTCTGCTTGTCATTGTCAGGGAGGCCCTTCCCAGCATTCAGAACACAAGGAAGCTCCCTAGAGCAGAATTCCCCACAAGGCAGCAGCTTACAAGCCACTGCCAGGCCCACAGACTCTGGCCGTGTCCCACACGAGGCAAGGGGCTCCCAGAGATCCTGTGAGAGTGGAGTGGGGCAGAGTGGAGCTCCGGTGAAACAGCTACGTAGCCCAGGGGGGAACTCCAGGTTCCTACAACAGCCTCAGCGAAAGCCTCTGCACAGCACTAGTGGAGAGGTCCCGACTGGCAGTCGCAAGGCTGGAAGGCCCTGGGGCAAAAGTAGCACAGCTAGGTGAGCTAACGACAGACTGCAGAAGATACCTATAGCTCTGCTGGGACTTATAGTGGACAAGTGTGATCTTGTGGGCTCTGTTAGGGACAAAGTGGTGATTATAGGTGATCCTGCTCCTGGCTGCTGGGAAAGCCCACAACACCGCTGCAGACCACAAAGAGGGAGTGTGTCTAAGTGGGCTGCAACAGTAGGCACCAGCAGCCTGAGGCCCCCTTGCAATTGCCCCCACAACCGACGAGGGACACCACAGGACCAATGTGACTATGAGGAGGGGTCCAGGTCCAGTCAGAAACAGCTGACAGGGTTCCTGGTTGGTGCAGTCTAAACAGCTGCTCCCCCCCCCCCACACACACACACCAGTCGCAACAAGTGGAAGCAGCGACTAAATTCTATCTCTATGCGGAGGCACAAATCCACACCATCAAGCAGTATGAAAAAATATATTAAATCTCCAGAACAGAAGGAAACTGATAAGCACCGAGAAAACAATCCCAAAGACAATGAAATCTATAACCTAAATGACGATGATTTCAAAACTGCCATTATTCAAAAACTCAACGAGTTAAAAGAGAATTCAGATAGACAACTCAATGAGTTTAGAAGCTATGTCACAAAAGAGCTTGACACTATAAAGAAGAACCAATTAGAAATACTGGAGATGGAGAACACAATGGAGGAAATTAATAAAAATCTGGACTCTCTGAACAGTAGGGTCGATAATATGGAGGACAGAATTAGCAATTTGGAGGATAGGAATATAGAAATGCTGCAGACACAGGAGGAGAGAGAACTAAGACTAAAAAGAAATGAAGAAACTCTCCAAGAATTATCCGACTCAATTAGGAGACGCAACATAAGGATTATAGGTATACCAGAGGGAGAACAGAAGGGGAAGGGGGTAGAAGACCTGTTCAAAGACATAATAGCTGAGAACTTTCCAAACTTTGGAAGAGAGATGGAACTTCATGTGACAGAAGCCAATAGATCTCCAAACTTTATTAATGCAAGAAGACCAACCCCAAGGCATATAGTAGTCAAACTTGCAAAAGTCAATGACAAAGAGACAATACTAAGGACAGCCAGGCAGAAGAAAATAACTTACAAAGGAAACCCCATAAGGCTATCAGCAGATTTCTCAGGAGAGACCTTACAGGCTAGAAGAGATTGGAATGAAATATTCAAAACTCTGAAGGACAAAAACCTGCAGCCAAGAATACTCTACCCAGCGAAAATATCCTTCAAATACGATGGAGAAATAAAAACTTTCCCAGATAAACAAAAGTTAAGGGAGTTCATTGCCACAAAACCTCCTCTTCAAGAAATGCTCAGGAAGAACCTCATTCCTGAAAAATTAAAAAAAGGAAAGGGGTTACAAAATCCAGAACAAAGGAGATAAGCAGAAGGACAATAACACAAAGTAACAGCTCTCCGTCAGGACAAAATGCAAAAGAACCAGAAAACAAGTGATAAAATGGCAACGGTAGGCCCCCATGTTTCAATAATCACTCTAAACGTGAATGGATTGAACTCTCCAATCAAAAGGCACAGAGTGGCAGGATGGATCAAAGAACAAGATCCAAGAATATGCTGCCTCCAGGAAACACACCTCAGCCCCAAAGACAAACACAGACTCGAAGTGAAGGGATGGAAGACAATACTCCAAGCTAATAATGAACAAAAGAAAGCAGGTGTTGCCATACTTATCTCAGACAAAGTAGACTTCAAAGCAAAACAGATAAAGAAAGACAAAGAGGGGCAGTATATAATGATAAAAGGGACGCTCCACCAACATGACATAACACTTATAAATATATACACACCTAACACAGGAGCACCAAAATTCGTAAAGAAAATATTAACAAAACTAAAAGGAGACATCAACAGCAATACAATAATAGTAGGGGACCTCAACACCCCATTAACACCAATGGACAGATCATCCAGACAGAAAGTCAACAAGGAAATTATAGAATTAAATGAAAAATTAGATCAGATGGACCTAATAGATATATATAGGACACTTCATCCAAAAACAGCAGGTTACACATTCTTCTCAAGTGTGCATGGAACGTTCTCAAGGATAGACCATGTCTTGGGAAACAAAGCAAGCATCAATAAGTTCAAGAGGGTTGAAATAATATCAAGCATCTTTTCTGATCATAATGCTATGAAACTAGAAATGAACTACAAGAATAAAGCTGGGAAAGGGCCAAAAATAAGGAGACTAAACAACATGTTACTAAACAAACAATGGATTATTGAAGAAATTAAAGAAGAAATCAAACATTATCTGGAGACAAATGAAAATGAAAACACACCGTACCAAATGATTTGGGATGCAGCAAAGGCACTCCTAAGAGGGAAATTCATTGCAATACAGGCTTACCTCAATAAGCAAGAAAAATCTTACATAAACAACCTCAAACAACACCTAAGGGAATTAGAAAAAGAACAAACAAAGACCAAAGTCAGTAAAAGGAGGGAAATAATAAAAATTAGAGCAGAAATAAATGATATTGAGTCAAAAAGGACAGTAGAGAGGATCAATGAAACAAAGAGTTGGTTCTTCGAAAAAATTAACAAAATCGACAAACCCTTAGCCAGACTCACTAACAAAAAAGAGAGAAGTCTCAAATAAATAAAATTAGAAACAAGAGAGGAGAAATAACAACAGATATCGAAGAAATACAAAGGATCATAAGAGAATACTATGAAAAACTATATGGCAACAAATTGAACAAATTAGAAGAAATGGATAAATTCCTAGACTCATACAACCTACCCAAACTGAATCAAGAAGAAATAGGGAATCTGAATAGACCATGCACAAGTAAAGAAATAGAAACAGTAATCAAAAACCTCCCCAAAAATAAGAGTCCAGGACCAGATGGCTTCTCTGGAGAATTCTACCAAACATTCAAAGAAGATTTAATACCTATCCTTCTCAAACTATTCCAGAAAATAGAGGAAGATGGAGCACTCCCTAATACATTCTATGAAGCCAATATCACCCTGATCCCCAAACCTGACAAGGACAACACAAAGAAGGAAAACTACAGGCCAATATCACTGATGAACATAGATGCAAAAATCCTCAACAAAATTTTGGCAAACCGAATACAGCAATATATCAAAAAGATTATACACCATGATCAAGTAGGATTTATACCAGGGACACAGGGATGGTTCAATATCCGCAAGTCAATCAACGTGATTCACTACATTAACAAAATGAGAAACAAAAACCACATGATCATCTCAATAGACACAGAGAAAGCATTAGACAAGATCCAACATCCATTTATGATAGAAACCCTCAATAAAATAGGTATAGAAGGAAAGTACCTCAACATAATAAAGGCCATATATGACAAACCCACAGCCAACACCATACTCAATGGACAAAAACTGAAACCCATCCCTCTCAGAGCAGGAACAAGACAAGGGTGCCCACTTTCACCACTCTTATTCAACGTAGTACTGGAGGTTTTGGCCAGAGCAATTCGGCAGGAAAAAGAAATAAAACGAATCCAAATAGGCAACGAAGAAGTAAAACTCTCGCTGTTTGCAGATGACATGATCTTGTATATAGAAAACCCCAAAGAATCCATAGAAAAACTATTAGCAACAATCAACAACTACAGCATAGTTGCAGGGTATAAAATTAACATACATAAATCAGTAGCATTTCTCTATGCTAACAATGAACTAACAGAAAAAGATCTCAAGAACTCAATCCCATTCACGATCACAACAAAAAGAATAAAATACCTTGGGATAAATTTAACCAAGGAAGTGAAAGATCTATACAACGAAAACTACAAGACCTTCTTGAAAGAAATCGACGACGACATGAAGAGATGGAAAGACATTCCACACACATGGATTGGAAGAAAAAAATAGTTAAAATGTCCATACCACCTAAAGCAATCTACAGATTCAACGCTATCCCAATCAGAATTCCAATGTCATTCTTTACAGAAATTGAACAAAGAATCCTAAAATTCATATGGGGCAACAAAAGACCCCGAATTGCTAAAGCAATCCTGAGAAAGAAGAACAAAGCTGGAGGCATCACAATCCCTGACTTCAAAACATACTACAAAGCTACAGTAATCAAAACAGCATGGTACTGGTAAAAACAGATGCACAGATCAATGGAACAGAATTGAAAGCCCAGAAATAAAACCACACATCTATGGACAGCTAATCTTTGACAAAGGAGCTGAGGGCCTACAATGGAGGAAAGAAAGTCTCTTCAACAGATGGTGTGGGAAAATTGGACAGCCACATGTAAAAGAATGAAAATAGACCATTCTTTTTCACCATTTACTAAAATAAACTCAAAATGGATCAAAGACCTAAAGATTAGGCCTGAAACAATAAGTCTTCTAGAAGAGAAGATCGGCAGTACACCTTTTACATCAGCTTCAAAAGAATCTTTTCGGACACCATAACCCCTCACATGAGGGAAACAATAGAAAGAATAAACAAATGGGACTTCATCAGACTAAAGAGCTTCTTCAAGGCAAGGGAAAACAGGATTGAAACAAAGAAACAGCCCACTAATTGGGAAAAAATATCCACAAGTTATTTATCCGACAAAGGATTAATCTCCATAATATACAAAGAACTCACACAACTCAACAATAAAAAATCAAACAACCCAATTACAAAATGGGCAGGGGACATGAACAGACATTTCTCCAAAGAAGATATATGGATGGCCAATAGACACATGAAAAGATACTCATCATCACTAATCATCAGGGAAATGCAAATCAAAACTACACAAAGATATCACCTTACACCTGTTAGAATGGCAAAAATATCCAAAAACAAGAGTGACAAATGTTGGAGAGGCTGTGGAGAAAAGGGAACCCTCAAACACTGTTGGTGGGAATGCAAACTGGTGCAGCCACTATGGAAAACAGTATGGAGATTCCTCACAAAGTTAAGAATAGAAATACCTTATGACCCAGCCATCCCACTATTGGATATCTATCCTAAGAACCTGAAATCAGCAATTCCAAAAGTTCCATGCACCCCTATGTTCATCACAGCATTATTCACAATAGCCAAGTCATGGAACCAACCTGACGATTGGATAAGAAGATGTGGTATATATATATACAATGGAATACTACTCAGGCATAAAAAAGGACAAAGTCCTCCCATTCACAACAACATGGATAGACCTTGAGGGTATTATGTTGAGTGAAATAAGCCAGACAGAGAAAGACGAACTCTGTATGACTCCACTCATAGGTGGTAGTTAACATATGGACAAAGAGAACTGATCGGTGGTTGCCAGGAGAAAGGGGGGTGGGGGGAGGGCACTAGGGGTGAAGTGGTGTACCTACAACGTGACTAATAATGATGTATAACTGTAATTTCACAAGGATGTTAACTTTCATAACCTTAATAAAAAAAATTGATTAGAAAAAAAAGAAAAAGTATCCACATCATAATCCGTGAAACCATAAGGTAAATATGTTACCTTTCATGGCAAAAGGAACTTTGCAAATATGATTAAGAATCTTGATATTGGGAGATTATCCTGAGTTATCTTGGCGGGCCAAATATAATCTTACAGGCCCTTAAAAGTGGAACAAGAAAGCAAAAGCAGAAGTCAGAGTGATGCCGTGAGAGGAGGATTCCACTCACCTTTGCTGGCTTTGAAGATGGAGGAAGGGGGCCATGAGCCAAGGAATGTAGACAACCTCTAGAACCTGGAAAAGGCAAGAAAACAAATTCTCTCCTTCCCCTAGAGCCTTCAGAATAGAATACAGCCCTGAATTCGCCTTTAGTTTATTCCAGTGAGACCTGTATCTGACTTCTAACCTAAACAAATGTAAGATAATAAATTTGTGTTGTTTTAAGCCAAGTTTGTGGTAATCTGTTATAGCAATAATAGAAAACTAGTGTACGTCAAAGATGGTGAGGATACAATTTGACGGGAAAAAATAGTACAATAAATTCAAGGAAAGACGGACCTTGCATGGATAGATGTTTACAGGGTCAGAAGTTTTTTAAAGGATTGTATTAGTAACTAACCTAATTAATTAATTAAAAGATTAGAATAGAGAAACCTCCCTCGCCTAAAAATTCTGAAATGCATTTTTCTTGTTATATAGAAGAGGCTTCTTTCTCAAATCATGAAAGCTAAAAGGAAATACATTAATCACATTTTCTACCTTTTAAATAGAAATCATATTTCATAAAACAAATGTCGAGAAATATGCATTTAGTCATTGAATGGAACACCAGAGCTCTTCCCAATGCAGAGTTCCTGAGAGTTAGGCAAGGTATGGCACATGGGCAGTCATTTCCACTTCACATATGACTTGAGGGGCTCTGGTTCTCACTCCTGCTTCCCTGTTGTAGGAGAAAATCTAACATGTGGTTCCACATTATTCCCATTCTCCTTTCTGGTGATCTGGGGCTGTTCTCCCATCTACTTGCCCTTGAACCTTGAGATTTTTTTTCCTTCTGTCCCTTTCTCAGAAACAATATAACAAGTAAAAATAAACTTATATTAATCAGCTATTACTATGAGCCAGATCTTTACTTCTGTTTTTCTCATTTAATTCTTCGAAATTTTAATAGGCTTTTAAAAAAAATCCTCACTTTGTTGATACCAAAACAGAGACTTAATCAAGTAAAGTAACATACTCAAGTCATACAATTATTAAGTGATGGAGCCTAGATTTGAAGTTATGTTTGTTCTGATTTTAAAGCCATTTTCATATCAAATTACATTGATTTTAATCTGCACAGGGCAACATTTTTTTCCTACCAAGGTAGTGCGTAGAATCACTATTGACTATCAAGAGTGTTTCACAAACATATGACACCAATACAAACATACTCTGAATTAGTTTGAACAAAAATAGGGTATAAATAAAAATTTTAAGTTCAAATAAAAAAAGTCCCAGCCTCTTGCTCAAACATCATTTCCCTCAAATTCTTGGAAAAAGTATTTAGAAATAAAGACTGCTTTAGAGTGTTTTTAGAGAGAAGCTAAATAAAAAATTGGCTATCCCATGATATCATAATTAAACTATTGCTCATGCCCTTTAATGGAACAGAGAAGCCAGTTCAAATTGAGATTCCACTTTTGAACTTAAAATTCAAATAAATATTATTTAAGAAGTGAAACTGGCACCCTTTTCTTAATATAATTCCTAACCCCCATGCTAATGGACGTTTCTTTTGATTTGCTGTGTTCAGTAACACTGATTCCCCCATTTGTAGGACCCTGGTCTCAATGAACCAGAATCACATACACAAAATTAATAAAACCCTCTTATATGTTATGCAAATTAGTATAGAATAAAGTTCCATAATATCTCACCACATTACCCATGTTCCCTTAGAAAGCAGGGCCTGGGATAAGCTACTTTCCTCCACCTGGCAGTTACCGTCCATAAATGGTTGCTCAGATGGAACTTCCAACCAATGGTAGAAGAATTATTCATTCCAGTAACAAATCTCTCTGTTCCCATGGTCATCCAAGGGGTATCTAGTTGATTATTATTGTGCACTGACACTGTGTGCTACTCACAGCAGCATTGGAAATGTTTCCTGATGTCATTAATGGCTGTTCTTTCCATCAAACTCTTCTAACAAAATATCTGTCCTAAAACTAAACTACCAAACTGGAGACTCTCCTGTTGAAAAATGCTCTTCCAGAATGTCCTCATTATGATTCATAATTATACTTTCTAGAAGGCACCATGCATCCATCTCCTGGTAAGAGCAGTTCAGCTGTGTAGCATTTATTAACATCAGGCTTGTTACTGCAAAGTTATTAAAGCACAAAAGTGGAAAGTTAATATTGCCATTATTGTTTTTTCTTTGTTTCCTTAATTGTTGTTTTTAATTTCTTTATTAATGAATTGAAAAACAATGTATACAAGAAGAGTGTATACTGATAGTTAAAATGTGGAGACTGCCTTCAAGTAACCCTCAGTCACTAAGAGGTGAAAGAAAGGCATGCGAGCATTTAATTCCAAGTGTGGTAAGGGCCATGGTGGGCATGATGCAGAATACTGTAAGAATATAAGGCAAATAAGAGGAAAAAAAATTCCTCTTTGGGAAGGAAGAAGAGGATGGTCACTGAGGAATGCTTTATATAGGAGAGTGTTGTAATGAATACATACCTGGCCTGTACAGACTATACCTAACCATTTATGGGCAATATTCTGGTGCCAAGTGAGAGTAAATCCAGAGACACAGTCTTCTAATAAAATCTTGTCCTAATTAGTCTTGTGCCTATGAGTGCTATGTATTATACCTTATGTATCTCTAAATATCATCTCCTATATATATAGATAGATAGATAGATAGATAGATAGATTATGCCAAGAGATATTTCTTGCTCTCAAACGTTATTGGAACAGGCTAATGTTGGATCCCAGTTGGCATCATTCAACTCAGCAACAAGTAGAATATCGTGTTTGGTCCCTATTGGAGACTTGAATGCACATTTTGGCCAATTTACCCATATCAGTAAATCCATCTGTGGGCAATTTTTTTATTGGTGGAACAACCTCAGTATCCAACCCCATAAATAACACCTATATTTTTAAACTCTTCTGAAATAACTAGACTTTTTATGGGCTAAATTATGTCCCCTCAAAAATTTGTATGTTGAAGTCCTAACCCCTAATACTTCACAGTATGACTTTATTTGGAGATAGAGCCTTTAAAGAAATGATTAAGTTAAAACGAGGCTTTTAGGGTGGCCCTAATCCAATCTGACTGGTGTCCTTAAAAGAACAGGAAATTTGGACACAGAGAGATACCAGGGATGTGTGCACATGGAGGGAAGACCACGTGAGGACATAGAGAGAATGTGGCCATCTACAAGCCAAGAAGACAGGCCTCAGGAGAAACCAGACCTGCCAACATCTTGATCTTGGACTTCCAAGATCCAGAATTGTGAGAAATAAATGTCTGTTGTTTAAGCCATCCAGTGTATGGCATTTTGTTATGGCAGCCCTAGCAAACTAATACAGATTTACAGAGACATCCTGGATACCCTCCACTCAGCTTTATCTAGGTGGGTGAAAAGTATTTGGGTCAAAATCCATTCTTTTGACATCCATCTTCCCAAAAGTAAAAGATATTTTCAGGAGAGTAAAAGGGTTTTCTGAATCTGATCATCCACAGTTTAAAAATGGTCCATTTCAGAACCTAGGAATATGCCCTGGCCAATGACGATTGAGGTAGCAGTGATCCGTGATTATTCACCTACTATGCTCTATGTTGACACAATTCAATCACAAAGATATAAATTTTCAGGAGCTATAATGTTCAGAGCAAAGTCCCTGAAATTTTCTATCATATAAATCATATTGGAATAATTCAGAATTTTTCCATTATAATTTAGAGGTGATTTTTATAAGTACTCAAAACTATGTCAAATTTAAGACATTTATCACTCGTCACTCATTTTTGATGTACGCCTAAGGGAAAAAAAGGCAAGGCTTACTTAAACAACAATTCTCTGAGTAGAGTTGCATCTTATATAGATTTTAATTCTTGCTTGACCTATTACTCAGCCTTCCAGGGCGAAAGATAGTAGGCAGAGCAGTCAAAACCAAAACGGAGAGGCTGGAAAGGGAAGAGATTTAAATGCTAATATCTTACATAATCATAGTATGATTCTTTTTCCTTTCTTTTGCTTTTGTGAATAAGATTGGCTCCAAGCTAACATCTGTTGCCAATCTTCTTCTTTTTGCTTGAGGAAGATTTGACCTGAACTAACACCTGTGCCAATCTAACTCTATTTTATATAGGATGCCTCCACAGCGTGGTTTGACAAGTGGTACTCAGTCCATGCCCGGTATCTGAACCTATGAACCCCAGGCTGCCAAAGTGGAACACGTAAACTTAACCACTATGCAACCCGGTCAGACCCCATAGTATGATTCTTAACATGCATAACACTTAGACTTTTGATGATGTATATATGAAGTATATAAGAAATTCCTGCAATTTTTTCTTCTTGTATTCCTTTTCTTTTTTACCCTGATTTTAAAGATCATCACAGGGCATGGTGAATTCAGGTTTTAGTCATAGGCAGGACAGCAATGGAGAATAAGGAAGAAAATTTTAGCTTTCTCCTAAAAGGAAATACTTAATCCTCAGACTTGGAAAATGCAGCTGAACTTTTTCAGATTATCCCAAGGCCTTACTGGGGTACTCACAAATATTTTCATTCCAATTGTTAGGGTTAGCATGTTCCTGATCAATCTTGTAACTGTCACGTAAGAATCTTATGTGGCTGTGAATTCAACTTTTGTAACTCAGCAACTCTATGTTAATCACTGAGTTTGTTTTTAGTAATTGCAAACCCACAAATCTGAACATATACAGAGGCTGTGATATTTTCACATCGGAGTGGCATTCTTTGGCTTGAGGTAAGAATTTTGACATTGTTTCCTGTCATTCTCTTGCTTTAAATTATCTAATCCTATCAGAAACAACCATCCTACACTGGAAATTTTTTCTCTAAATCATCCCCATTAAACTGTGTTATGGCAGTATCTACCTAGTATGCTAGTGCTACACACATGATCTCAGATGATGACAGACCATAACATAATTAGCTGATTGTGAATTGTGTACCCTGGAATGCTAATTTACTTCCCTAAAAAATGAGCAACAGTCTTTCATTTCATCTCTCTCCAACAAACATTGCACATGTCTCTGAGGATCTGTTTCCTGCTGTCAACTCTTATACAAATCTCGTTATCAATTGGAAGAATTTTTTCTCTCCAAGAAACCACAATAAATGTTGGCTTACATAAGCAAAGGAAAAAGGGGAATTTACTGCAAGGATAGGGTAGCTCACAGACTAAAGACAATTTGTACAAACAGGGTTTGGAAAGACTGGAACAAGAGCCTCTCCAAAATTCTTCAGCTTTTTTTCCATGATTTCACTGGTTTTTCAAGATTCAAATGCCCAGGAGAGAATCTTGTTATCTCAGATTTGGTGAGTGACAGTGTTCAACCCCTAGCTGGAGTCAAGGGGAGGCACATTTATTAATTACCATTACTATTGAAAACAGAGCAAGAGTAGTCACCCAAAGGAAAGAGTGGAAGAAAGGTGCTGGGGAAGTAAAAGACAACAGCTGTCCAGACAAGCACTCAAAAACAAAATAATCTAGAAAGGAGTAAACCATAAGTCTGAGATAAAGGTATTTTAAGAGTTCCAGATTTTTGTGGTAAAATGCTAGCACTGCCTGATTTGCCCTTTCTCATATTCCTACCAATTTACTCACAAAAATCCCAAAATAAATTAAAAGTTTAAACAGGACCAGACATTAGAAATATTAGTCAATAACCTTACAGATCACAAATGGAATTTCTTTTCATTAAGCAAAATTAGAATAAAATTCTTAAGTAGAATAGGAGAACCGTATACAAGAAAACATTATACAAAATTTCCATCAACCAATACCAACCACATGAGCATAACAGATTTTCCACACGGGAGTGACTTTTTAAAAATTTTTCGAAGCAAGGTGCTAAAAATATTTATCTATTCATTTAACGTTTATTGAGCCTGTACTATATTCCAGGCACTATTCTTTTTTATTGCAGTAACATTGGATTATAACATTATATATCTTTCAGATGTACATCATAATACATTTCAAATTCTGTGTAGATTACATCATGTTCACCAGACAAAAACTAATTATAGTCCATCACCAGACATGTGAGCCTAATCATCCCTTTTTCCCTTGCCTCTCCCTACTTCTGCTATGGTAACCACCAATACAGTCTCTGTTGCTATGTGTTTGTTCTCAGTTGTTTTTATCTTCTACTTATGAATGAGATCATATGGTATTTGACTTTCTGCCTCCGACTCATTTCACTTAGCATAATACTGTCAAGGTCCATCCATGGGAGTGGCTTTTAATGAAACCAAGGCTGTATCATCCTCACTTGTTGCCCATAACCCACTACATTGGTATCTATTTTCCCTTCAATACTTCAGAATATATCTTTTGATTCAGTATCTCTGTTTTTACATTTATTCAAAGGATTATTTCATTGATGTAAACAACTTTTTATAGAAAGATGTACAACGATAGAATGAAAGAGTTAGTGGAATGCCATGCTAAGGTTTTCAAAGGCCATTCCTGGGCACACTATGAAGTTAAAAAATGTCAACCACAAAGAAAAACATTCTATAAATTTTGGTAAAGTAATAGTGCAATAGCTACCATAAGATAAAAACAAATTGGCAATACTGCAAGATAAAGAAGACCGTGGACTAATATATTCAGGGTGATGCAATCAAACAAATTGAAAGACACTATTAGATCCAGAAAAGCAGTCATTTAATAGTGAAAGCAAAATAATGATGTATTCAGTCATGCAAGTTTTCAGATATTTCACCACACAATCATGCTCTTTGAAAGTATTGATGGAAGAAGTATCCCAGAAAGGAGAGAAACAAATATAGGAGGCTGCTTTGAAATATGGGAAGCAAGGGTGAGAAAATAGCTCAATCATGTTTACTATTGTCTAAAACAAGATCCAAATGTATACCAACAATAATACAGATCTGAAATTCTACATGACAATCTAATGTTAGTGAGGGGATGGAGGTAGGTAGGTGGCAGAGGGAAAAAATTATTTTCTAGAGCAATTACCTACTTTGCGGTGAAGATATAAATATTGGTAAATTTTAAAAACTGATGGGTAAAAATGAAACAAAATATGGTCCCTAATTACGCAGGGAAACTTCAAAAAGGAAAAAGTAGATAAAGTAGACTCTAACTTTCAAAAGTGCTAAAAAATATTGATCTATCTAACGAGAGGAAGGAAAAGAGGAAAAAGAAAATATATTAATGGAAATTGTAAAATACAAGAGCAGAATTGAGTTCTGATAAAATATAGTGAGACTTCTGATTCTGACCAACATGAAATGACTGGGACCAGATTTACCTTTCTGACCTAAATATCTAGAAAACCAGAGTAAATATGGGAAATAATCATTTTCAGACATCAGACAGCAAGTGCTACAAGACTGAGATCCCTAAAAGAAGAGAAACAAAAAGGGTGAGCTTATGATTGTACCAGCTCACTGCCTGAAAGCAGTTTCCAGGGCACAGCAGAGTGAGGGGCAACTCAAAGAAAGTCTGACTGTGTCACTGAATTGAGGAGACAGAGTTTGGAGGTTGGGGAGGCCAAGTTCAGTAGAATTTGTAGGGCAAATTACCAGAGAGAATAGAATTGCACACAGAAAGAGATGGAGATAGAAAGAAAGAAGGAAAACATATATAAAGGAAGAACTGAAACTGAACAAGGACTCAGAGTATTTAGCTAAATATGGATCTGTACGGTGGGTAAAGAAACTATACAGCACTGGGAAAAGAACCCCCAGAGAAAAGTGGAGGAGAAAGGAGAAGATCTAACAATTCTTAAAGTTCACATAGATTGGGAATAATTTGTATTGCCATCAGTCAGAGTGGAAAGACCTTACAATACATAGAAGCATAGAGTATAAATTTTAGAAGAGTATGACCTTAGTAACTGGGATTAATTTAGTCTCAGACAAAGCAAGCCTTGAAAAGATCCAGCTAATTTCAAGCAACTTCACTGCACACTAGAGCAAAATCCAATACTAATTAAAGAAATACAGCAAAATCCAAGAAACAATAATGAAAATTTACAACATCTGGCATCCAATAAAAAAATGATCAGGCATGCAAAAGAGCATGGAAATATAACCGTTAATCAAGAGAAATATCAACAATAGAATTAGAACCAGGAATGAGGTACAATGGAACCAGCAGACAAACATGTTAAAACAACCATTATAAATATGCTCCGTATGTTCAAGAAAGTCAAAGAAAACATGACCATAATGAAGAAAGAAATGTAAGGTGTAAAAAAGATGCTAATGAAAATGCTGGAGGTTAAGAAATATAACTTGTAAAATGAAAAATACAATGAATGGAATTAAGAGATGATCAGACACTACGGAACAAAAGATCAGTGATTAGTGATCTTGTACAGATATCAACTGAAATTATCCAAAACGAAGAAAGAGAGAAAAAGATGAAAATAAAAAGCATGCTGGCAATCTGTGGTATAATATAAAATAGCATGACATGTGTAATTGGAGTTCCAGAAAGAAAGGAGAGAGATGACAGAACAGAAATATATTTGAAGGAGTATTCACAAAAATTTTTCCAAGTTTGATGAAAACTATACACCCATAGATCTAGAGAACTCAATAAACTTTAGCTAGAAGGACCTTGAAGAAAACCACATCAAGGGATATCATCATCAAATGTTGGAAGTCAGTAATAAAGGGAAATATCTTAAAAGCAGTCATAGGAAAAAGACATGTTACATACAGAAGAACAAAGACGAGAATAAAGACAGACTTGCATCAGAAGGTGTACATGCCAGAAGACAATGAAAATTCATCTTTACATAAGGAAAATATTTTTTTTTATAAAACTGGAATCCTTTACTCAGTGAAAATAGCTTTCAAGTTTGAAAATAAAAAAAAAAATCAGACAAATATAAGTTGAGAGAATTTTCACTGATAGACCAGTATTGTAAGAAATTTTAAAGAAAGCCTTTCAAGGAAAATGATATCAGATGGAAATTGGGATCTACACAAATAAATGAAAAGTGCAGGAAATCATTAAAGTGTGGAATGATACTATATATTTTCTCACTTATAATCTTTTCAAAAATATACTTGCCTGGCTTTTTTAAAGCAAGAATTGTAAAGTATTGTTGGATTTATAGCATATGTAGAAGTAAAACGTTTAACAACAATAGCAAAAAGGATAAGGAAATAGAAGTATACTCTCAGAAGATTCTTATACTATACGTAAAGTGGAATAATAGTATATGAAGGTAAACTCTTACAAGTTTGAGATATACAGATGAACCCCAGAGAAAAACTGCTAAAAATTAAACAAAGATGTATACCTACTAAGCCAGTAGTGTAGATAAATAGAATAATAAAAAGAATATAGAAAAAAGAAGAAAAGGAAAATAAAACTAGATAGAATACACAGATACAAAAATAGCAGCATGTAAGTATTTAAACCCAGCAGTGTCATTAATTACATTTAATATTAATGGTCTAAACATTCCAATTAAAAGGCAGAGATTGTCAGATAGGATTAAAAACAAAAAAGATCTAACTATGTGCTATTCTATAAGGAGCCTATTTTAAATGCAGACACAAAAAGTTTAAAAGTAAAATAAAGGAAAATATAGACCATGAAAACACAAATCAAAAAAAGATGGGAGTGTCTGTATTAATATTAATCAAAAGACTTCAGAACAAGGATCATTACTAGGGTTAAAAAGGAAAATTTTATGGTAAGACAATTGATTCATCGAGATTGGCTAATGGGGGGCTGGCCCCATGGCCAAGTGTTTAAGTTCGCACACTCTGCTTTGGCGGCCCAGGGTTTTGCCGGTTCAGATCCTGGGCACGGATGTACCACTGTTCATCAGGCCATGCCAAGGTGGTGTCCCACGTAGCACAGCTGGAATGACCTACAACTAGAATATACAACTATATACTGGGGTGCTTTGGGAAGAAAGAAAAAAAAAAACAGATTGGCAACAGATATTAGCTCAGGTGCCAATTAAAAAAAAAAAAGATTGGACAACAATCCTTAAACATATATGTACCTAATAACAGAGTTTCAAGATAAAGAAAGCAAAAACTGATGGAACTGAAAGGAGTAATGGAGAAATCCAAAAATAGAGTTGAACATTTCAGCACTCTTCTCATAGTAGTTGATAGAAAAAAAGCAGATAGAAATTCATTAAGGAGGTAGAAGAATTAAACTTTTCTATTAAATTTGATCTAATTGACCTGTATGGAACAATATCCCCAGAATCAGTAAACTGCACATTCTTTTCAAATCCACATGAAACTGTCACTCAGACCACACATGTTCAAGGCCACAAAATAAGTCTTGATCAATTTAAGAGGACTGAAATAATGAAAAGTGTATTCTATGACCAAAGTGGAATTAAACTAGAAATAGCATAAGAAAGATATCTCTAAAATTGCCAACTATTTTGAAATTAAAGACTTTTAAATAACCCATGGATCAAAGAAGAAATCACAAAGAATATTAGACAAAAACTGAACCAAATGAAAATAAATCAAAATGTGAGACTCAACTAAAGCAGTTTTTAGAAATAAAATGGTATCATCAAACAATTACATTAGAAAAGTAGATCTCAAGTCAGTCATCTAAGTTTGTAACTTAAGAATTTAGAAAAAGAAGAATGAAAGGAGAGGTTATCATTCCAGATTCTACAGATATTAAAAGGATTATAAAACACACAAGAAAAATTCCAGGGCCAGAACTTCTAATAAACATTTAAAAAATAAATAATGCCAATTACACATTAACTCTTGCAGAAAACAGATGATAAGGAAACACATTCCAATTCATTTTATGTTCCTAGACATACTCCATACAAAACCTGACAAAGATATTACAAGAAAAGTACACACCATTATCCCTCATGAACATAGACAAGAAATTCTTGACAAAATTTTACACATTGAATCCAGTAATCCATAAAAAGTTTAATACATCACGTCCAAATATGGTTTATCTCTCAAATGCAAAATAGATTTAACACATGAAAATTAACCCATAAGATTCACCATATTAACAGATTAAAGAATAAAGAAACATACAATCATCTTAATAGGTTCAGAAAAAGCTTTGGAAAAAATCCACAAAATTCCTGGTAAATGCTTTCAATAAACTAGGAGTAAAATGAAAAATCCTCAACCAAAAACAAACAAGCAAACAAACAAAAGACACATAAAAGGAAACCTACAGCTAGTATCCTGGATAATGGTCAAAGAAATGTTCTCTCTCTAAGATTGAGAACAGGGCGTGGATATCTAATCTTATAATTTTGACTCAAGATTTTATTGGCAGTATCAGCCTGTGCAATAAGGAAAGAAAAAGAAAGGAAACAAAAGGTGGTATGTGGAGAAGACTGTCCATTTGGCCTCACGTGAATGACACAATTTCCACCCAATTCTTTTTTGCTGGTTATAAAACTAGTATTTTCATATCCATCGGATAATATCTTTTTGGTTCTGATCTGAGGCATAAAATTCCAACACAACTGTATGATATATTTTACAAGTATACAAGGATGAGAATGTGTGTGTGATTAAACAGATTGGCTCAGGTCCCTCTGGTTGGAGGGGAACTGGCTTGGGGTTAAAGGAAGAAATTGTGAAATTGTTGATTGCCAGTCATGAACTGATGAGTATGAGTAACTCAACTATGCAGCTGAGAGCCGTAGAAACAATATTCTCTACATCTGAAAAAAAAAAAAGGTAAGCATCAGTCAATATGAGTCAACTAACTAAAGAGAAAGAAGCTGAAAGAATAATTATTATAATGAGATTCCTGAAAATATGCACAGTTGGATTCATTGCCCACGGAAAGGAATAAGAACATTTTCTCCACTGTAACTGGATGACAAAGGAGAGGACAATTGAAGATGTTTTCAAATTTGTAGGTCTAGCAGCAAGAAGTTGAGAGAACTCCCAATTGATGCTCTCTTGTTCTTCGATAATAGAGGTGAGGTCAGTTGCTGAGGGCAAAGAGGTAGACATAGCATTAAAAATTTAAAGAGCACGGAAAAGATTTAAATCAAACCTTTATAGAAAGTTAAAGAGTACATTAACCAGAAAAATTCAGGATACGCACACAATCACATTTACATATACACATACTCATATATGACTTATATGTACAAATCTACTCACAAACAGAAATGAGACAAAGTATATACAATACAGTGTCAAAACAGGTTATCCCTGAGTAATGAGATAACAAGGAATTTAATTTTTAAAATTTTATGTTTATCTTTTTTTTTTCTAAAATGAAAATGTATGACTTTTACTATCAGACATTTGAGGACTGAAGCAGGGTTTTATAGAGTTAGGCAACAGAACTAATTTGTGAGTTAGAGACAATAATTTGGCTATGCACAGAATCAGGAATAGTCAAGTGAAAAAGTTACATGGAAAGAACATCTTGCAATTTATCCTCCAAAGATTTTGTAAATAAAATACCTGGAGCAGAACTTACAGATTTATGGTATCAAGCAGAGCATAATGCCAATGGCATTTCTAAAGATAAATTATGTGTAAACTGACCTAAATTTAATGATTGTTTACATTGTTTTTGTGAGGTTTCTCAACTCATGTTAAAATGAACTAGTTAGTTCTATATTCAATCCATACAATTGATGTCAGGATGCTTCCTATTCTTAAGAAGAGGGTATTAGAGCCCAAAAGGAATGAGAGATTTTTCTGTGAGGGATATTGCAAGGCAATAACAGAACTGGGATCAAAATTCGACTCCTCCTGATGCTGAATTTTGTGCTTAGCTGAATACGGTCCATATGACCTTCTTTGTGCTTCTAACTTCCTCCAAAGCCTGCATCTGTTTTATATACTGCTCCATTGAGATAGGTCCCGAAACAGATGCAATATGTAAAGTACGTGAGAATAAGAAAGATTTTAAAATATAGTTTTATAATCAATCAAGCTAAAATTAGTTTCCTTCTGTTTCCAATATTCTGCCTGACCCAAAATGTTCCAAGCCCACTGGTTAAGTCAGACAGCAACCAGATGAAAGATATTCATTTCTGTGTTTTAATACACTTTAAACAATTTAGGTTCAAATAAAGTTTAAAGTTGTGTCAAGACAGTCAAGTTTTCCAAAACTCAGGTGGAGACAAGTTTTCCATCCAGGTGTAATACAGATGTTATATTTCAATGCTAAAGATAATATAAATTAAAGCTATTCTCAGCCCCATTGTTTTCAGTCCCTGTCTCTGTCTGGTTAAATGCACTCCCCTAACAGTGATTTATCACAGAGGATGTATTTCCAGTATTTTCTTCTTCTTTTCCCCCGTTCTACTTAATTACATGTAAAGTATGGTGTTTTCATGTCTCTGGAAAACAAAAACTAAGAATTTAGCTTCCAGATTTGGTTTCACCATAACCTTGGAAGAGGTGTTCCATATTCTGAAGAATAGTTTGCCTGTTGATTAGACAACTTATACCACCATGTCCTGTTGGTATTCATCAAAATACTCTAGCATTATTTCTCAAACTTAGCATCATCTGGGAATAACAGAGGGTTACAGAATTCCACACCTCACTGTAAACCCATTAGGGTAACTGCATAATTTATTGCCCAAATAGGACACTTCTTGCAAGTGAAAGGGGCAATATTAAAAATAATACCCAGACAACAGGCTTAAACTGGGAATTTTGAGGCAAAACAGGATATAAAGTCTAGAGCCAAACTGTTAAGCCTACAACCTGTATCCCCAGATGGCTATAGGGCAACACCACTTGAATATCAAACAATGTTTCTTTCCCCAAAACCGTTTACTTACCCAATTTTCCCATCTCCATATAATTCTTCTATCCCCTATAGTTTAGAACAGCAAAATCATTTTCTTACTTCTTTTCTTTCCCTTGCTTGGAATAGCCATTCATCCATCAAGTCCTTTTCATTGTTTGTGTTTTCTTTGTAATAACTCCTGGGTTAACATGCTCTCTTTACTCTCAACACCCCAGTCTAGGTCCAGTAATAACTCAACACCAAGCCTAAACCACAGTCTGATATATTTTTAAAATTATTTTCCCAAATATCCATCAAGTTATTAAGTATAGATATTTTCTGTTGCTCTTTGGATAATATACTTCTTAGCTGAAAAATTAATCTTTATATTTGTTACCACTACACATACACAGACACAAGCACACACACACACACACACACACACACACACACATTCCTTGTTCTCGGTATTACTTTAGAATTTTGTTCCCACTGAACCCCTTTCTTATGATGCCCTTCATGATGAGGTACAACACAGTGAAAGAGCACAGACTTTTGCATAATCCATCATTTACTCAATGTGTAGTCCTGGGAAAGTTACTTAATTTTTTTTTATCTTGTTTCCTCATTTATTATCAGGGTTTGCTTTGGAAGGCTTTGTTGCGGGAGGCTGCCCTGTGCAATGTAGGATGCTTATCTGCAGCATTGGCCTCTCCTCCAAGTCAATGCCACTACCACCCCTGTGCCAAGTTGTGGCAATCAAAAATGCTTCCAGATATTTCCAAATGTCCCCTGGGGGCAAAATGGCTTCTGATGAGAATCACTGTGTTAGACAGGACTTATCATAGTTCAGATATTATGGGATTTTTCTGAGACTTAAATATTTAACATATTAAACATGCTTTAAAGAGTACTAGCACATGAGAAGAGCTATGTAAATGACAGCATATTAGCTTTCACGAGACCAAATCCTCCTCTCCTTCCAGAGGTATAAAATCTTCAAAGTACTTTGCAAGAATTTGTTCCTTTATCTCCTACAATATATTTTGAGATAAAATCTTCATTCTTATCAATACCCCCTTTTGTTCCAGCAATATTTTTAATTTTTCCTCTGTATTTTCTTTTCTTTTAACCTTTCAAAGCAACATATCTACCCCTCCTTTTTTCTCTAAATCCCGTATAATTTATTCTGCCATAACAAAATCCTACCAGGTTTACAGAAACAGGCTGAGAAACTACCATAGACCAGAGGAGATTGTAGAGACATGACAACTAAATGCAATGTGGTAAATAAATTGAATCCTAGAAGAGAAAGAAGACTAATGAAAAACTGGTGAAACTCAGAAGTTCAGTTAATAGGAATGTACCAATGTCACTTTCTTAGTTTTGAGAAATGTACGATGGTAAAATAAGTCACAGGGCTTCAAGTATCCATTGGAATTCAGAGGAGGTAATGGGATTTCATTGAAAGTTTTTTGGAACCATTCCAAGTTTTGTTTTTTGTTTTTGTTTTTGTTTCTTTACAAAACTAATGTATTTTTCACTTCCAAAGGCCTCTGCTGCTGTCATTCTCCAAGCTCAAATTAGAATCTGCTCAATTCAGAGATCTGAATGATCTTTTCCTCCAGAACTCGTATTCTGATTGCTATGACTGTAAATATACATTTATATACTATTATAAATTATTATATATTTATACTATAAATTTTATATCATAAATTATATTATATATTAATATATAATTAATTTTAAACAATCTCAAAATTCAGATAAATGGAAACATATATAGTCTTTTATCTTCATAATTTTCTCAGGTCAAATCTCTCTTCTTCTGGTAATCCCAGTACACATATATTTGATCATTTGATGTTATCCCAAAGGTCAAATACGCTTTGCTCTTTTTCAGTCTTTTTTCTCTCTGTTCTTCATTTCAGATAATTTCTATTGATCTGTCTTTAAGCTGATCAATCCTTTCCTTTACAGTGTTTATTCTGCTATTAAATTAATTTAATTCATTTTTAAATTTCACATATATCTTTCACATCTAGACTTTCTCTTTTCTTGTTTTTGCAGTTTACATTTCTTTAATGAAATTCTCTATCTGTTCTCTCAATCTTTCCATCTCTTCCTATAAATTCTTCAAATACTCATAATAATTATTTTAAAGTCTTTCTAAGCTACTTCCAGGATCTGGGTCATCTGTGAGTTAGTCTAAGCTAAAGCTATGTTATGAGTATAAGTTCTATTTACCTGCTCCTTTGCATATTTTGCAATTTTTTTATTGTATAGGGTCATTTATCCATGGAAGAATAATACAGGTCAAGGAATATTGCCAATTTATTATTGTTATTGTTAATGTTACTATTATTCCTTGAAAGTAGAAACTTTTTCTAACATTTCTTTGCTAAAGTAAAGAGATTTCACAAGTCTGTGACTGAGCCACAGTGTTAAGAAAATTGAGCCCAACCACCCACCGCTTGTGCTATTTCTGCTTTCGCTACCATAACTGCCCCTACTCTCTTCTAGGGGCTAGGTGCTTTTCTGTTGTTGTTACCAGTACTTGAGCCTGAAGCCAAAAACAGGGTGGGCTGAGGTTGAATGATTTGGTTCTATGGTTCCAGGCACTGGGAGAGTGTGCGACACTGCCCAGGTTCTCTCTGCTTTTCAGTCCCACTTTCACTTTATTTTCCTCATAAAAATTAGAGGTAATGTGGGGCTGGCACCATGGCATAGTGGTTTAATTCTGTGCCTCTGCCTCAGCAGCCTGGGTTTGCAGGTTCAGATCCTGGATGCAGACCTAGATCACCTGTCAGCTGTGCTTTGGTGGCGATCCACATATAAAATAGAGGAAGACTGGCGCAGATGTTGGCTCAGGGCAAATCTTCCTCAGGGGAAAACAAAATAGAAGTAAAGCAGGGAGCTTTGCTATGCCAAGCAAGTTATTACTTTGTTTGGGGATTTTCTAGACTCCAATCCATCCCACCCACTCCCACTGTTGTCAGTGGCTCAGCTGTATTCTTCTCAATCTTAAAGTTTTAGGTCTCTAACAGATTTTCTTCATCATCTATCTCACTTCAGTCCCAATTTTTGCTCCAGGATCTGCTGCAGCTTGCTGCTCAATTATGCAGGGCTCTATTCTCTGGACATCAGTTCATCAAGGCTTTCTTGCATCTAGAATTCTTCAATAGTCACATAAATATGTGTGACTTTTATATTATCCATATTTTACTTGGTGTTACTATAAGTGAAGATCTTCCATGTTTTCTCACATTCTACAGGAGAAGTGGACATCCCTAAGTATCTATTTTAGTATCACAGAGGTAAGTTAACCTTTCTGCACTCACTAGGAAATGGTATGAAGATCTGACATGATTATCACCCTATTGAGGGTTTCCCAGCCTCAGCACCATTCTATTGATATCTGAGGCCAGATATTTCTTTTTTAGGGGGCAGGAGACTGTCCTGGACATTGTATGATGTTGAGTAGCATCAGCTCTACCCACCAGAGGCCAGGAGCAACTCCTCCCTGAATTGTGACAAACAAAAATGTCTCCAGACATTGCCACGAGCAATCCCAGTTCCTTTCTGAGAAAACTGTATTTTATTTTCTTTACACCTAGTTTGATGAAAGGTGTAATGTAGGCAACTTTTTGAGTCAAAATGGAAAGAAAATAGTTCTAGCTCATTTGTAAGCCTGCTTTTAATTCTAAATGGCTACACCTTTTTTGTAAAGGAAATAAGTTTCAAAGTTTCATCAAAGACAGCACAGCTTTCAAGGAGTCATTTAAAATGATTTTCTCACACCAGGCCAAAGTACTGAGTTACAAAACATGCAGTGTTTTCACCCAAATGAATCCACAGTTTATTATTATTATTATTATTACTGAGAGCCCCCACAGCAAGTCTGCGCAACCTGGTGAAGGTGGCAGGCTGACACCATACCATGCAGCATATGCGTGGAAGCCTTTAGTCACGAGGATGGTCCCAATGACAGGAATGAGGACAAGATCCTTGGCCAGAAGTATCCCAAACGTCCGTCTTATCCCTGGCACGGAATTTGGGTTAAATGCCAAACTCATGCAGGATGCATTCCTTTAGTTCGGCATCCATCTGCCACCCTTCACCATCTCCGATTTTTTATTATAAGGACAGATTTATAGTGTAGCATTATCTGTTTTCATTCCAGCATTGGGCTAAGCAATCTGGTGTGAAAACAAGGTCACCCCACACCATTGCAAGAGTCTGCTTTCATTGATGGCAGGAGAGAGAAAAAAAGCAGAGATTCTGTGACTCAAATATGGAGAGACTCTAGGTGAAGACTACAAGTACTTCAGGAGGGGCCCATTTCTGTTGCTTTCTGAAAACAAAATTCATAATAAAGAGAAAAAATAGCATTCTCTGGCAAATTCCACTTGGGTCCTACGATATTATGGGATATTTTGTTCGTCTTTAACTTTTATTTTTCTCCTAATTTAGTTTTTCTTTTTTCTTTGACTGCTACAAGTGTACTTATACTTGTAGCAGTCAAAGAAATGGCTTCTTATCCATTGAGTCAATCAAGCTCTAATCTGAGGAAAAAGAAAACGCTTAATACCCAATCACTACAAAGGAAACAGTTGATTCTTGTCACTAATGTTTCAGATGTTCAATCCTGAAGAGTAATTTCAACCATGCAGTTGGTTTAGAGGGGATAAAAAGACTTTTAAACTCTCAGGTCAAAAGCAACATTGAGAAATGAATGCACTTTAATGCAATTTCTTGTACTTAAAGTAGAAGGAGGAATGTTTTTATGCTGACTTCCAGTCTCTACATATGCTCGTCGAAGGTCGTAAAAAGTAAAATCGAGAGCTGTCACAGAAAGTGAAAATGTTCACCTGTAGATGATCGTGCTGATGGTTCTCTCACTTTCATATTACAGAATTCGAAGGTTTGGAAGTCTGTTCTATCCTAGGGAGCTTCTACAGACTCCCATGACCACGTCTATCCACTATCAGTATGCACTCTGCCCCCTATTCTGTTACTATAGATAAATTCTCCAGGCTCCTCTACAGACAATCCTTCCAATTGTAACCTAGATCCTAACCCATCCTGCCCATTCAAAGACATCATGCCAACAACTCTCTGCTCTTTGTGCTGCATCATCAATTTCCCCTCATTTACTGAGCAACTCCCATCACCTATAAACCTACTTATTTATCCCATATTAAAACAAGTAAAATAATTAAAAAATCTCTTTAGATCCCCACTTCTTAGTCAGGTGCCAGTCCATCTCTCTATGCTTTTATGCAGCAAAAATCCATGAATATATTGTTTTATAATTATTCTCTTCAATTTCTCTCTTCCTATTCCCTCTGAAATCTTCACCAATCAGAATTTTGTCCCCAACACTGTATTGAAACTGTTCTTCTCAGAGTCAGTAATGACCTCCAATGTTTAATGCTCATTCTTCATCTTACTTGATCTATGAGCAACATTTGACATAGAAGATTGTGTTTTCCTTGATATGGTTTTCACTTGGCTTCCAGTGAAACACTCTGTTTTTTTCCA
This sequence comes from Equus asinus, assembly GCF_041296235.1. Lineage (NCBI taxonomy): Eukaryota > Metazoa > Chordata > Mammalia > Perissodactyla > Equidae > Equus > Equus asinus. The sequence continues at coordinate 73,168,182 of NC_091810.1, forward strand.
ATGCTATTGGTCATTCAGCCTTAGTTTCTGAGGTATATCACATTAGTAGACTCAATCATTCATCTCTCTCTGGTGTACACATCTTTGCAAAAAGACTTTACAATGCTCTCCTATTGTGTAGATTATTTCCCCTTTGTCTGAGTTTGGGTTAAACTGTGTGACTTGTTTTAGTCAATGGTTTATTAACAAATATATTGCAAGCACAGTCTTGAAAAAGTCATTGCCATGAGAAGGATATGCCTGGGCTTCTCCAATGGTCCTAGGAGGAGGCCTGACATGTGGAGCAGAGCTGCTGCAGATAAGCTGTCTTGGTCCAGCCTTGCCAAAAACAAAGCTTTCAATCAGACTGCAGAAATATGAGTGAGCCCAGTGGCGATCAGCTAAGCCCAGTTTAGAGCAGCTAATTCTAAGATTTGTGAGCTAAACAAATACTTATTGTTATATACCACTGATATTTTGTGATTGTTTGTTATGCAGCATTATCATGGTCCCAGTTAACAAATGTTTCTTGTTTCTCCTTTTCTACGTAATCCTTAACATTGGAGTAACCTGGGCCTCAATTTTTGAACCTCTTCCTATCAATTAATTACTCAGAATATCATTTTTATCCCTTTATTTATATTAAATAATAGTTATACTAAAAAGAGTGCCACAAAATGGTGTCATAAACCCTAATTCAGGAATTAAAGGTCTGGTTTCTAGGAGGGAAATAAAGTAATGAATAAAGAGTAGGCTCTGTAAGCCAAGAATACTCAGTGGGGAAAGGATAGTCTCTTCAATAAATGGTGTTGGGAAAACTAGATAACTACATGGAACCCTATCTTACACAATACATAAAAGTTAACTTGACATGGATTAAAGACTTAAACATAAGACCTAATATCATAAAACTTATAGAAGAAAACAGAATAAAACCTCTTGGCATTGATCTTCACAATGAGATTTTGGATATGACACCAAAAGAAGAAGCAACAAAAGAAAAAACTAATAAGTATATCAAACTAAAAACCTTATGCACATCAAAAGAAGCAATCAACAAAATGAAAAGGTAAGGCATAGAATGAGAGAAAATATTTGAAAATCATACAAATGTTAATATCCAAAATATATAAAGAACTCATGCAACTCAATAGCAAAAAGCTAAACAATCCAATTTAAAAGTAGGGGAGAGAAACTGAATAGACTTTTTTTTCCAAAGAAGACATACAAATGATCAATAAGTACATGAAAAGCTGCTCAAAATCACAAACTATCAGGGAAATGCAAATAATGATGAGGTACCACCTAATGTTTGTTAGAATGGCTATCAGCAAGAAAACAAGTGTTGGTGAAGACATGGGGAAAAGGGAAAACTTGTGCACTGTTGGTAGGACAGCAAACTGGTTCAGCCACTATGGAAAACATATGAAGTTTCTTCAAAAAATTAAAAATAGAATTATCATATGATCCAGTTATTCCCACTTCTGGGTGTATATCCAAAGGAAATGAAAGCATGATCTTGAAGAGATATCTGCACTCCCATGTTCTTTGCAGCATCATTCACAATAGCCAAGATATGGAAGCAATCTAAGTGTCCATCAATGGTTGAATGGATAAAGAATATTTAGTATATATGTATATATACAGTGGAATATTATTCAGCCATGAACAAGAAGGAAATCCTGACATTTATGACAACATGGATGGAACTTGAGGGCATTATGCTAAGTGAAATAAGCTAGACAAAGAAAGACAAATACTGTATGACCTCACTTATATAGGGAATCTGAAAAAGCTGACCTTATAGAAAGAGAGAGAGAATAGTGGCCAGGGACTTTGGATTGGGCGATGTTGGTCAAAGGGTACAAGCCTTAAGTTATAAGATGAATAAGTTCTAGGGATCTAAAGTAAAGCATGGTGACTACAGATAATACTGTATTATATAACTAAAAATTGCTGAGAGTAGATCTTAAATGTTCTCACCACATAAAAAGACGTGGTAATTATGGGATGTGATGGAGGAATCAGCTGATACTATGGTGGTAATCATTTTGCAATATATAAGTGTATCAAATCAACACATTGAACACCTTAACCTATACAATGTTATAGGTCAATTATATCTCAATAAAGCTGGAAAAAAAAAAGAATAAGCTGTGTCATTATACAGTTGGGGCCCAGAGCCTGTTCTATGAGCCTAGCTGTGGGAACTTGGGGATAAAATTCTTAAGAAGTCTCTGTGTCTCAGTTTCCTTATCTGTAAAATGGACAAAATGAAGAACCACAGAAGATCAATGTAAGAATTGAATAAAATAATTCATATTAAGTTCTTAGTATACTGAATGATACATAGCGTCTTAGTCCATTCAAGCTGCTGTAACAAAATAACATAGACTAGGTGGCTTATACACAGCAGAAATTTATTTATTTATTTATTTACTTTTGCTGAGGAAGATTCACCATGAGTTAATATCTGTGCCCGCATGATTGCCCACAAGTGGTGTAGGTCCATACCCAGGAACTGAACCTGGGCTGCCGAAGCAGAGCACGCTGCACTCAACCACTAGGCCACGGGGCTGTCCCCACAGCAGAAATTTACTTCTCACAGTTCCGGAGACTGGAAGTCCAAGATTAGGGTGCCAGCACAGCTGGGTGAGGGCCCTCTTCCAGGTCACAAATTCCTTGCTATATCCTCACAAGGCAGAAGGGGCTAGGAAGTTCTGTGGGATCTGTTTTATAGAAGCACTAATCCCTTTCATGAGGGCTTCACCCTATAATCTAATCACCTCCCAAAGACCCCACCTATTAATACCTCCACCTTTGGGGGTTAGGATATCAATATATAAATTTTGGGGATACACATACTTTCAGAACATAGTGTATAGCAAGGATTCAGTAAATTTATTATTATTATTATTTAAATGTTCTGTGATTTCTTGACCATCAATCTCTCTGAGCCTTAGCTTCCTCCTCTAAGTCTCACTTAGTTTTATCTTGCTATGATTCAAAAGTCACAAAATCTCAGTTTAAAAAGATCTTGTCAAAGCACTAAAATAAAACCTTACCTGATATATTAATTCCAGGTTACGGTATACATAATTGAAGTTCCATCAGTGCCCTTTTGAGAAATAGTTGTCTTTTGAAAGAGCCCCACATTTTAAGCTAATGAAGTAATCTCTAATGGAGGAATTTCAGGTCTCAGAATAGGTAGGTGGGAGAGAGATTTTCTTAGGCTAGATTATTGAAAATTATAGCGTTTAGATACACTGTGGTGTGCTGGTAATATTTGACAATGGGTTCTCTGAAAAAATACATGCATGCACGCATACATGCACATACACTCATATATCTTTGTTATAAATTTATAATACATGTAAAAAGAATGTGTAGCACATTATTTACAAATAGCAATAAAATATATAATAGTTTTTTATTATAAATTCATGCAGCTGATTGATTTTCACAGAATCCTTTCACTGAGTTTGGCACAACTCTTGTATCATAAACAGCCAATGGTTGCAATTGATGAACAACAGTAGTTCCTACAGAAATATTGGGTGATATTTTTGTTTATGTTAATTAGTATGATAAAAGTGAAACAATGAAGATGTATGCTGTAACTTCACTCACTTTTCAATTATTGAGTGATTTCTTTGCTAAATTGGATAATAGTTTCATATACTGGAAGAATATTCCCCCAATTTGTAACAATTTGCTATAGACACTACATTATTTTTAATTAAAGTCTTTATTTTTTGAGAGCAGTTTTAGGATCACAGAAAATCTGAGATGAAAATACAGAGATGTCTCTTATACCACCTGCCCATACACATGCATAGACTCCTCATTATCAACATCCCCAACCAAAGGGTACGTTTATTACAATGATGAAACTACAGTGACACACTATTTTCACCCAAAGTCCATAGTTGGCATTAGAGTTCACCCTCAGTGTTGTACAGTCTATGGGTTTAGATAACTGTATAATGACATATATCCATCACTATAATGTCATACAGAGCATTTTCACTGTCGTAAAAATCATCTCTGCTCCACCTATCATCCTTTTCCCCCTCCAAACTCTAGCAGCCACAGATCTTTTTATTGTCTCCATAATTGCACCTCTCCTAGAATGTCATATAGGTGGAGCTGTAGAGTATGTAGCCATTTCAGATTTGTTTCTTTCACTTAGTAATATGCATTTAAGGTTCTTCCATGTCTTTTCATGGCTTGACAACTCATTTCTTTTTAGTGCTAGGTAATATTCCATTGTTTGGATGTACCACAGTTTATCCATTCAGCTATGGCAGCTATGGTTGCTTCCAAGTTTTGGCAATTATGAATAAAGCTGCTATACACACCTGGGTGTAGGTTTTATATGGATATAAGTTTTAAACTCCTTTGGATAAATACCAAGGAGCCTAATTGCCGGATCCTATGGTAAGACTATGTTTAGTTTAGTTAGAAATACCAAACTGTTTTCCGAAATGACTGTATCGTTTTGCATTCACACCAGCAATGTATGAGAATTCCTGTTGCTCCACATCCTCACAAGTGTTTGATATTGTCAGTGTTTTGGATTTTGGTCATTCTAATAGGTGTGTAGTGATATCTCATTATTGTTTTAGTTTGCATTTCCCTGATGTCATATGATTGTAGCATCTTTTCATGTGCTTATTTGTCATCTGTATATCTTTGGTGAGATGTTTATTAAGGTCGTTGGCCCATTTTTAAATCAATCCTACACACTTTTAAGTTAAATATAAATTATTAACATTTTTCCATCACTTTCTTAAGTGTAGACCATCAACAAAATAATAAACCAAGTACTGATTTGTAGCATTTGCCAATATCTAATATCTATGGTATAAATACTACCATTATAGGCCAAACCAAAGTTGGTCTAGGGGAAGCCATCTTATACTTTCCATACTCTTTGCTTCTCTTCCTCCATAGGGAATGCTTGTGCCTGCATGCAGTCTAGATGAATTGATAACTACCCTCCAGGAAACATGCATATTCTGTAGGTTTTCTGACCCCTGTCTTCTATATACATCCCAGCTGCAAAAAGGAGATAATTTTGTTCTTTTGAGTTCCTTAGGAATGTGATGACCTTTGGACAGAAATTCTCTACTGGTATCCCTCATCAATGACAGCTGAAAGGCCTGGTGTGGCAACAACTCCCAGTCTGCAATGCCAGATGGTCAGCATTCCTGACCCCCACCTCTATAGCCCACTGGCCTTATATAACTGCTTCAAGATTCTGTACCCCCTTAAGATGGTTTTTTTTGGATGCTAGTTTGCCATCTTCAGATCAGCTAGCTCATTGTTTAATAAAGTCCTTTCTCTACCGCTATCTTGCCTCTCAACTAATCGGCTTCTTCTTGTGGCAAGCAGATCAAGCCTTTTGTGTGGTTATACTACCATCATACCATTTTCAAATACTCCCACCACAACCCATCTCAAGCTACCAAGCAGTCATGAAACACAGTGTTGAGAAGAAATATGTAGTAGCACACTATTACACAGTATTTCCATCATATAGGTACATTAGATATAAATGATATTAAGAGCATGGATAATAGTAAAATAATTAGAAAATGAAGAATTTGAATATCTATTTTTATTTTTAATACAGTTCAATTTTATGTTTATATAGTGTATTTTCAAACCATGCTTCTGTTGAACAACTGATTCACGAAATTCCTGAAAATTTACAATTGACAATCTTAAGCCAGTGTGAGCCAGCTGCAGCATAACACCATAGGGACATTCATGCCAGCCTATCCTTAGTGCTTACTCCATGCTACTTGAAGGAAAAGAGCAGAATTCTAGAAATTTTTGTTGCCTCTCTTGACCTCCATTCTGAAAGCTTTCTCTTTCAGCATTCTAGGTAGAAGCAGGACAAAATAGGAAAAATACTTTAGATATTTTGGAATTGAGTAAACTAATTAGGGTTGACTAGGTTTTTAAAAATGTTTTGTTTCTGTATCATATCATTTGAGAATCAAAATGGGTCAGAATGTTCATTTTATCCTTCCTCTAGTCTCCAAGCAGGACTTCATTTAAGAAACAGTATAGAAGTAGGTCTCTCATTTATCTTTACAACTCAAAATTTCCCAGAGTTTTTGCAAATATTTTTTTAAATCATTGTTTTCTTCTTTTCAGTCCTCTAAAGAAAAACAGCATTAAAAAGTTCAAATGAAAGTTTCTTGCTGCATGGCTTCCAAAGGGGTACCTCTCAGATGTGATAATAGCAGAATAATAAAAGGCTCCTTTTCTTCTCCATTATTTCAGAATTCAGATCTCCATTTTCCCTTCAATAACATCAATGGAAATGGCAAAATAGAAGTATCTGTTATATCAGACATTTTCATAGACATTATATTGACCCTGATGGTCCTTCACAGAACACACACTAAATGGAACCATTATGGTTATTCTCAAAATGGATTGTCAATGTAATTGCCATTGTACAAGAAGCGTTAGGAACATTTACTGCTTCTCTGCTTTGACAGCAGATACTTTTCAAACATGAATATCTTGGCAATTAAAATCACAAACATAATCATAGCAACAAAGGCCCTGTCTTCGACTCTCATTTTCAAAAAACGATGCTAGTTTTTCCCCCATTTAAATGGAATAAAATGGTTCCATGTTTTAGATTCAGTATTGATGTGAATTGAATAATGCAATTAATCAGAATCTTTAGTCACATAATTATCTTTCATACAAGTAAATCATTTTATGCAACAGTTTATGTTCATTGAACTACATAATTCAAATAAACAGTTATAAAGAACATTTTCATGGCATTTTAAGAGCAAATAAATCAGGTCTGTATAGACTACTTGGGAAAGAAACATATACACTTGGAAACACGGATATATACCACACACCCCACCACTCAATGAGCTCAAGAAAAATCCTAGGTACTTTTATTTCCTTTTCTGCTTTGGTAATGCATTGTGCCAAAAGAACAGCCTGATATATTTAGGCCAATTTCAATAGAGGTAGAATTGCATGAGTGCCAGAAATTTTCGACCTGATTTGAGTCACAATAGCTGAATCATAAATCGTGCCCAGATTGACTCTGAAAAGAACCCAAATGCCCATTCCCTTGAGCAGAGTGGGGGCTGCAATGCCATAATGTATTCTCTGCTCAAGTGTTAGACAGATTGCTGGACGTTTAGTATTTGTTTGATGGAAATTGTACATCGTTACAAACTCAAAGACCATTGCAAGAGATAACTCAAGGAAACAGTGTAACTGCAGGGGTGGGAGGAAGAAGAGAGTAGAAGACATGGCACATACACTGTAGGGACATTCTCAACAATTAATTTATAGAGAAAGCCAATCAAACAATCTTTCAGAGAACCAAGATTATAGATACCTATCTGATCATGTCTATTAAAGTGAGAAAATCTTTGAAACTGACTGTATACAAAATTAAAGGAGATACACTTAAACGTGCTCTTCTCAAATCCAGAGCTAGACATCAGTAAAGTCATCAAAATTGGGTAGGTGCGTTACCACACAAAGGGCATGATCTGCTACCTGCAAGACAAAAACCAATTGTCAAGAGGCAAGATGGTGGCAGAGAAAGGGCATTTTATTACAGCTTGCTAGCAAGAGGGAAGATGGCCAACAAATGAACAAAAGAACCATCTTAAAGAGGGGCACAGAATCTTGAAGCAGTTATATAGGCCAGTGGGTTATAGGGGAGGGGGTTAGGAATGTTAACCCTCTGGTGTTACAGACTGGGAGTTGCCACACCAGATCTTTCGGTTTTCATTGATGATGGCTAGCATAGACTCTGTTTCGGGGGGGGGGGGGGGTCATCACATTCCTAAGGAACTCAAAAGAATGAAATTATTATATTATTGCAGCTGGGAGGTATATGCACTAGCAGGGATCATAAAATCTACAGAAAAGGTGGATCTCCTGGAGGGTGAAAATCCACCTGTGTTACTTAGTCAGAGGTCATTCAAAGTTACAACATGGTCTTTTTTCCACAATATGGCTTCCCTTATGTCAACCTTGTGTTGAGCTGGTTTCAGGTGGGCTTCCCTAGGCATCAGATTGAAGGTCAGCTCCTTCCCTCATCTCAAGGCTTGATAGACACAATTATGCCAAGTAGAATCAAGGTATAAGCTTGATTTTTTTTTTCTTAAAATGCTTTAAAGTCATTTAACTTAATATACAGGCAAGAAGTTTCTGGAGAGTCCAGAACAAGCATATTTTCAAGCTATGGAGCTGCTCTCGAAGAATGTTTAATTGTATAATTTCCAACTCAGGAGCCAAAAATAAGATCCATGAAAGAAGCCTAGATAATTGGTTCCCATATACCCATAATTTTATTTCTATTTTATAAATAAATAATATTTGCTGTTTAGATTTTATAGGGGAAAGATTTGTATAAAGTGATTTTGCAAATCTTCACACTATTGTCTAATTCCATCCAGATGGTTCCAGCAAATTATAAAATTAGATGCAGTTTTTAACCCATTTATTGTGATACTATGAATATTAAAACTTCTCTAAATTCTATCCCTAAGCAAAACCCTGGACCAAAGTTGGCTTTCTTACTGCCAAAACCTTCCTCAACCATGGCATGTTTCCAAGCTTTAGAGGAAATGGCAAGTAGGGAGGGCATTGCTGCAAATCTCTTATCCCTCTCTATTCCTACTCCCAACTCTGTCTCTGCCCAAGATAGTGTCTCTCTAGGGGGTCTATGTAAAAGCCTTATATAACACATAGCCTTAAGAGTCAATTGCTACTAATCTTACTTCACCCCCTCTATTCTCATTTGGAGGAGGTGCTTTGCCTGCTGATGGCAGCACCATCAGAATTGAGTGCTTTCCAAATAACTTTGAAGAAAGGCAAAATACACTAGAGTCAGTATATTACAAGTCAGAATTTGGATTTGAATCCCAGCTCCAACATTTAACATTTTTGTAACCTTCCATTAATGCCCTTTATTCTCTGTGCTTTCATTTCCTTTTCTGTAAAGTGGGTATGCTAATTACCTAACTCTCAGGATTGTCATAACTGTAAAATAATACATTAAAAAATAATTATAACACTGGTATGTAGTGACAGGTGGCAGAATATACCACTTTGGCATTATTTTGACTTAAAAGCACTTGAAAAACAGCACATGCAAGAAAACACTCTGATCTTTCTTTCTTTTAAAAGCAGGAGATAAAATTCTCCCATGAAAGGTGTCCTCCCTGGACCAGAAGCAAAGTGACTTTCTTATCCTCAGAGATGAGAAGTTGAGGTGTAGAGAATTCTATAAAAACAAACCTTACTAAAATAATTCTTACCCTCTTTAATCCTGTCCACATAGTTTAATTACTTTTCCACAATTGCCTGTTTTTTCACCTGTGGGGGATCAGAATTGGCCACCCCAAAATGTGTCTCTTTGGCTTGATTATGTTCAAGAACAAAAGATTCTGAAAGAAACTTTCACCTCTCCCCTAACTGCCTCAGAGAAATTAAGATAGGAGGCCTGTTCCAGGAAGGACCTAATACCAGAAGATAACATTGTTTACAGCTGGTCCAGCAAACACTTGTTTAACAAACATTTACATTTTCATCTCCATGTAAATTGCTTTCCTCCTCTTTGAAGGCCCAAATCACTAGCCCCATCACCCTCCTTTGTCTTCAGCTGAAAATGGTATTTAAGGTGGCAGCTTTGGCTCTTCTGCAAGTTACTCAGTTTTCCTGGGTTTCTCCCATGTATACATGTTATCAAGCTTAGTTTGATTTTTTTCCTGTTATTCTGTCTCATGTCAATTTAATTCTTAGGCAGCCAGAAGGACTTAGAGGGTAGCAGAATGGTCTTCCTCCCCTACATAACCTACTATAAAAGCACATAGATTGCATGTGTTATTTCTTTGGGTCTTCCTTCCTTATGAGAGTTCTTATGTCACATAAAACATATAAATCTGTATGTTCTTCTCCTGTTAATCTGTCTTATATCAGTGTAAATTTTGGATCACCCAAGAATCACATTTTCTAGTTAGCTAGCATACCAACAAGACTCAATATGTGTGAAAGGCAAAAGCAAAGAAAAAATTATTTACGCGTACAGCCATTTATAGAGAGAAGAGTTAAAAAACATTATATGCAAATGCATCTTTTCTCAAACTTCCCTGGGGCTTATGCCAGACCTACTAAATCAGAGTCTTTGGGTTGAAGAGTTAATATATATATAAAGCACTTAGAAATTGTTAGCTGTTATATCAAGTTACAGGTATAGCCCATCTGACTTCCTGAGTCCAGCCCCATACTTTGTGGCTTGGGCAGTGGTTCCAATGTTGCCTGCATATACAGATGACCTGGAAGGGATTTAAAAAATGTAATCGCCCAGGTTTGCCATAGAGATTCTGAAGGGTAGCCGAATATGCCACCCTAAAATATGCCTTTTTGGCACAAGCATTATTTTGAGAAACTACAGACGCAGGAGGAGCTCTGAAAACCAAGTAGAAGTTACCCTTTTGTAACAGAAATTTACACTAGAAAGAGGGCCAGTAGCAAGAAGGGAGCCATTACCAGAGACAAGTTTTTCATCTGGGAGACTGATTTGCATGGCAGGGCAAACTTTGGTTACTAAACATTTGTTCTTCTCACCCTCAAAAGATTTGCCTTTCCTTCTTTTGTAGCCCCAGACCTCTGTCCCTTTCCTGAGCTCAGCATGGTATACAGGCCTCCATCATCCGGATGCCTTTGGAGTCTATCTTTGTGGGGCTCCCATACATACATCAGAAGTTAAAATTTACAGAGGGGTCTCAGTCAAGAACAATGAAGAGTAGAGGTGTTAAAAATGATTAAAGACAATTCAAATGATATAAACAAACTTTACGTAACACTTCAGGAAGTGGACAGTTTTCTTTTGGAGAACTGCAAAATGGGGCAGAAGGCAGGAAGGTTTTATAGGATAAAGAATAAAGAACAAGGAAGAGACGAATAGAAATATCTGATTGGTTGGGGCCACACAGTCAACCTTGTTTGGGGTGAGAAGGAATGGGAGAATAACTATAGAGCTCAGAGTTGCCTTGGCTTTTGTGGATTGGCTAACTGGATATACTGTGTTTCTGGTCGAGCAGAGTATTTACAGGGACACTAAAGTTATCTAAGTTTTGGTCTGCTAATGGGCCTAGAATTTTATTTCAAAAGAAGGAAAATTATTTCCCCTCTCCTACAATTTTGATTTAGTAAATTGAAAGGAAAGGCAGGAATCTCTATTAAAAACAAACAAATAAACTTCAAAGATGATTTTAATATCTAAACAGATTTGAAAATCAGTGACTTGGCCCCATAAGCCCCATTTATAAAAACTAATGAGCTCTTGTCTTCATAGACTTATAGGATGTTGGAGAAGGGAAAATATTTAGAAATCACTAGAGGCTTGGCTTTCAGCATTTTTAGTGGTAGAAACTTTCCTTCAAAATAATTCCCAAGTGAAAGCACACTAGATAAAAGCAACGAAACACACAGCCAGTGTGGTGCATGTCACCATGGGTGGGCCCCCAAGCACCTCCGCGGAGCAGCCAAGATTCCCTTTAACATGGTTTAGAAATCTTCAGTTTAGAGATGAGGAAACTAAAGTCCAGAAAGTAAAAGTCACTTTTTGAGATTAACAGCTCATTGGCTCCTGAGCCACGATTGGAACCTTTTCTTTGCACAATCCAGCTTAACTTTACAATTCAGCAGGGTCTAAATAAACAGTTAAAAAACAAAAGTCAATTGAGTTAAAAAATAAAAGTCATGTGAGTGAGAGATTTGTCAAGGTGAAGCAAAACATAAAGATGCATTGTATTTAAGTGTTTCTCTTTTTTTCTTCCCTATTATTTCTCCCTTTCTCTCCCTTTGTCTTCTCTCTTAAAAAACAAAAAACAAACAAAAAAACCCCACTAATTTTCCCCTGTATTTCTTTGTATAACATAATTGGTTTCTACACATACTTAATTCAGAAAGATGAAAGAATGGGCAATGATTTGAGGATTTTCTGTGAGAAGTAAAGGTTAGAAGTCTTCTTCCTCCTCGCTTAGCATTTTGCAAACACACAGTCACAGTGAAATCTTGCTCCTAAGCCAACAAGGGACCTGTAGTAGTTGCTGTTGCATTAGAGCAACGATCAGATAAGTGTCCATAAAGATCACAGCATTAAGATGCACAAAGGAGAGAAGAGTAGGCCATTATTAGAAGACGAAGAGTGTTTACGAAGCAGTCTTAGGTGAGGCAATGAATGTTTCCAAGGGCCACTTTTAAAACATCTCTTCCTCATTATAACAGTAAATAACTTAAAAACAACAGGAAACATAAAATATCAAAATCAGCAGTTTCAGAAACTATCCACAGATGAGAAAATGTGCCCAAGAAGAACATAAACCTCAGGAAAGCAGTAAGTCTAGGAGCAGGGAAAAGAAATGAGACCACGTAGTATATTGAGTCATATAAGATAATGACTAAAATGAGATTTAAAGGAGCTGTAGAAAAATCCTTAAAGCTGTGAGTCCAGTTTGTGGCTACCATTAAAAATAGAAAAGGAGACAAAAGCAAACACTGGAACAGGATATGTCAACTTAAAGAAAGAAAACATAAAAATCAGGCCAGGCATTGTCCATTAGGTATTTTATTTTACTTTTGCTGCACCAGCATTGTCCAAAGTACTAGCAACGTTTAAAGACAGGAAATGCTGATAAAGACTTGATGGACTGTAAAAAAGTAACTTGTGGGCTATGTTAGAAATACATATTTGAGAAAACAATTGTGAAGTCTCTGACCTCACTCAGTGATACGGATATAGTTATATAGACGTAGACGTAGATATAGATACAGATAGATGCCAAATCTAAGCTAAAATCCGTGTTCAGTGGGACATAAAGAGAACAATCATCTTTGGTGTCAGACACATTTATTGGACATGAAGTTTTTTTTTCTAGGAAATAAATCAAACCATAAAGAATCCCTCCTTGAAATCGTTCAATGATTCCATGAGTTTCTATTTTCCACAGGAATAAGTCCAGAGCCTCGTTCCTGAAATCAAGGCTAACTCTGACCCGGACTCCCAACTTATTGTATGCAGAAGACTTCATGTGCTTCTTATGCAAATTTTGAATTTAAATAAACCAAAAGGAAAAAAAGATGTAAAAATCACCATTAGAACAATCACATTATAAAAATTATGATGAGAAGTAAAAGTGTCTACCTCAAGGTCACATGATGTTTTCTTATCGAATCTGTCTTATAAAGACATAAATCTATAATAATAAACTCATGCACTTCCTTTATGTTTAAAAAGTGAGATTATATATATTATAAATTATTTATTATTTTGTATCATATATATTTAATTATATATGCTATATTATATTGATATATCAAAATATATAAACATAAAATATTAATGTATTTTATAATATGTAATATATCAATATATAAAATATTAATATATTTATTTTGTATAATATTTTATTAATTATTATATATATAATCCATTGACTTCTCACTTAATAGTGTTCCAGTGCTCTGCTCCTTCTCTCCTCTGACTTAGCAAAGACACCCTAGGTCTCTGATGTCCCTCATTGCACTCTTCCCACCATACTCACCCTTAATTGTCAAATTATGTCACAGAATTCAGCTGAGTTACTTCACAAATAAGCATACCATGAAGCAGTTTTAATACACTATAACTCACTATGTTTTATTATATATAATAAAATTTTTGTTGCTCCTAAGCAAATTAGGCATTTCTACTGTTGTGTCTTCATAGTACCTCCTGGATAACTCTACAATAACCTTTCTATTGTATTATAGTTATCTTCTAGTCTGTTTCTCCTTTTTTTTTTTCGAGGAAGATTAGCCCTGAGTTAATATCTTCTGCCAATCCTCCTCTTTTTGCTGAGGAAGACTAGCCCTGAGCTAACATCCGTGCCCATCTTCCTCTACTTTATATGTGGGACACCTACCACAGCATGGCTTGCCAAGCAGTGCCATGTCCGCACCCACGATCCAAACCAGTGAACCCCAGGCCGCCAAAGCAGAATGTGCAAACTTAACCACTGCGCCGCTGGAGTGGCCCCTGTTTCTCTATTTTTACTGAAAACTATGTGAGGTTGAGACTCAGCTATTCTCATCTCTGTATCTCATCCACTACCACAGAACTAGGGGAGTACTGGAGCTCATTAATTTATTGTTATAAAATGATTAATACAAGAATAAAAGGACCCAAGAATAGTTCCCAGCTCTATTACAATTTTTCGTTTGTTCCTAGTGACTGTCCTCTGTGTGTGTTAATTTTTTATAGTGAATTCGTTGTTTTGGCTGAATTTAATCCATGGGAATCTTAGCAACCAGATGTTTTCCTCCAGACTGTATTTGTGCCCAGTGGGCACAAGGGGGAGCCACCAAGCATTTTAATTTAGTCTGTTCTGAATTTCCCAGACTGTTCAGATGGTACAAATTAAAAGCCAAGACCAGCTTGGGAACAAATCACAGTTAAACATTCTATAGGAGAATATTTTTATTATTAGTTGTTTTTCCATTCAGAACTGTGGCAGAGATTAATAGATTTCTTTATGGACTTTGCTGGGAGACAATTATTTTCCAACTCATATTTCATAGAAGCTCTCAGCCCTTCAAAAGTTCTAGCTAAATGTGTAAATCTCAGATTCCAGCTCCCAGTTCAGCACATTCCCAAAACCTACTTTTCCAATTCCATCATGATTAAGAATTTCCAAAAGTTTAGGTTCCTAAAACCCCAGGGCAGACCTGGCATCTATACTCTCTTCCTGACTTTGGTTCATTGGTCTCTTTTATGTATGCCTTGAGGCATCTTTAAAACATTCTTGGCATTTTTTCATTTACTCTAGTATTTTCCTTATCATTGTGGGTTTAGAACTTTAAAAAAATTTTAGTTATTATCATTTTAGTTAATTTTAATTATAATTGAACTATAATTATAATTTTAGTTAAATTTGGGAAAGTTTGCAGGTAAGCATGAATGTTTAATCTTCCATACTTACATGGAAGTCATAGCTATAAATAATTCATTTAATCAAACCTACTTTTGATAATAACTAGCATTCACTGAGTCTCTACTACTATTAAGGTGCTTTACACACACAATTAAACAACAACTCGATGGAGTAGATGTTATAGATGTTATTTTTCTCTGATAGTCATTGGTGGTATTCAAAAATATTCTCCTCTCCTTTGGGCACATGGTGAGATTGTACCCTCCCACCACCTTTGAAGTTTGTCATGGCGATGTGACTTGTTTGGCCAATGAAATGTGATGAACAATGACATGTCATTTCTGGATGGAAGCTGTGAAACTGAGTGCACAGCATGCATGAACTTTTCCTTTGTCCATGGTTCCATGGAAGCACCTCTCATGGTGGGCGCTCCATGAGCCTGGGTCCTCAAGCGACTATAGCATGCAGGGCCCCATCAGGTTGGACAGATACTATAAACAAGAACTAAACACTTGTACGTAAAGCCATGAAGTTTGGGAATTGTTTGTTACACCAACATAATCTGGCTTATTAAGAATAATTTAATGTCCATTAACACGACAGAAAAAATTAATTATTGCCGATATAACAGAAGTAGTGATCAATGGGACTATAATTCAAAGCCAAGTTTATGTTATCAAAGCTCCGTGTTGTTTTTGCTTTATTATGCTGAGGAGGCTGAGGAGTTTCTTGGCCTTCTGAGCATTTGAAGTCCATGGATACATTTGGAGCCAAAAGATCTATAGTGGCATCACCCAGAATTCTGGAGCCAGCCCTTACAAATGAGCATTTGTGTTACATGAGGTTTTATTTTTCAAGCAGTTAGATGAAGAATATATGCTAATTGCTGTCATTTATTTCTCCTCTGAATGATGATGGCAGAGCAGAATTTCTGTGGTAGAAATTCTTCTCAGATATCATGATACCCAACCAAAGAAAAGTGCTTCAGTAACTTAACACCAGCATCACACTGAATAATTCATGGAAGATTTCTGACCATTAATTAGACTTTTAAAAATTACAGTCCTGCCCTATCACACAAGCAAAGTAACTTCCATGACTGGCTTAAATATGCCTCTCTCTATTTGTTCTCTGATACTGCTGCTCATGGACACAGCTCTGCTCATCACCATGAACCATGTGTATTTATTATCAAGAGCACCAAGATAGATGTTGGTCCTGCCCTCAGGTAGCTTACAATCAAATTGTGGCAATAAGGCAGTTGTTGGGCCCCCATCTGCTTTCTCATGGTCAAATTGCAACCTTGCCTTCAGACTGAGGTGCAGCTCTCATTTGAATGCTGGGCCGTCTCATGGCAAGCAATATTTCTTTTCACTCCAATCCAAACTGTCTACAAGACCATCTGTTTCTATAACAGAGTCCAAGCCAGCTTTATAGACATATTTTAAGAATCTGCTCATCCCTGTGTGAAAGACATATCCTATATCCACATCTCTACTAGGCTCCACAAATTTCCAATTCTGTAGCTTTTTCTCATGAAGACTTTTTTTTTTTGCAAACCTATTTGTACTTAAAATACTCATATTTTCACTAAGGAAAAAGCTCAGAATAGATTTTTCCTCCCAGTTTTCACAAAATGTGATAGAAATGCAAAGTTGAGCTGTAGATATTTCTCTAAGGGACTCTCCTTGACTTCCTTCAAGCCCTAGGCAGCTTTATTTTTACAAAAGTTTTAAAATCACAGAAATTTTGGGGCCAACCCAGTTGCACAGTGGTTAAGTTCGCACGTTCCACTTCTCAGTGGCCCAGGGTTCACTTGTTCGGATCCTGGGTGTGGACATGGCACCACTTGGCACGCCATGCTGTGGTAGGCGTCCCACATATAAAGTAGAGGAAGATGGGCATGGATGTTAGCTCAGGGCCAGTCTTCCTCAGCAAAAAGAGGAGGATTGGCAGCAGTTAGCTCAGGGCTAATCTTCCTCAAAAAAAAAAAAAAAATCATAGAAATTTTAACCAGGATACTTGTTTCCAAGATCATGTTTCCCATAGTAGGACAACAATCGGGTTCAATTCTATATTGAATTCTAAAGCAAGGATTGTGTCTGCTGGACCTTACTTTGTTGACACAGGAAATAATGCCTAAAATCAAGGTCTCTCTGAACACTATCTGATGCCTTGACACCATTTTGTGGGTTCACAAATCTTGAGAGAAAGTGGGACAATTACATCCATTCAAAGTACTTTCAAAAGTTCTTTCAAATAAAAGTGAAGGAAAGTCTCCATCTGGATTTTACTTCCCATTCTTCAAGATTCCAGCTTTACTCAGAATTTCTAACTTCTACTTTCAGCAGGTCGCCCCTTCCTCCCATACTTGTAGTAGCCTCCATTTGTATTAGAGTGTGTACATCTGGAAGGGTGATCATGACAGTCTCTTTTTCCACTTTTCCTGAATGGCTCAAGTTGATTCCATGTGAGTGTCCGAAACAAGTCTCTCTGGCCCAGAGATACTGTAGACCTCAGCTCCAGGGCAGCTTTCAAACTTGTAGTCGCTTGGTGCCAGCCCAAAGTAACTTCACTGTCAGCATGGCTGTAAATTCCAGGGGGTGATCACCCTCTTGCAAGGTTTTGTACAGTTCCCCGTGTTGTTTGAATGAAACCAACTTTTCATGGTGTCAGACTAATAAATCTATTTAGCATAACACTGACATGCTTCTCGCCCACATCCCTTTGTTGTCCTGGAACAAGACAGACTGACATTGGATTTTTTTTGGCTTAAGAGGCAGGACTGATTACATATTTTGTGGAACCCAATGTGAGATAAAAATATGGAGTCCCTTGTTAAAAAAAAAATTAAGAAATCCAAGACAGCAGACAGCAGGGCATTACATTAAATGCAGGTGCCTTGTGACTGCACAGGGTGTGTGTCCATTCAGCTGGTCTTGTTGAGAGCAATACTACTTTGACAAGCTGCTCTCCTCAAGAATAGTGTTTCAGGTATTAGTTACATTCTTGTGGATATTCCTGAGTTCTAATTTGATAATTGTGCCTCCGAACCTTCCCTAAAACTTCAAATGGGCAAATCCAGTGGAGTTCTCATTGCAAATAGGACACTTAGGAGCTCACCACTACTGTGCCAGGATCCCCAAGGACATGTAGAAATTTGGACCTGTTTTTGAAGCTTGTACGCCACCTGTACAAATGTTTTCCACAGCAGAGCGAGACTCCAGTTCAATTCCATATTGAATAGCAAAGCAAGGATTGTGTCTGCTGAACCTTACTGTGTCGACACCAAAAATGACACCCAAAATCAAGGTCTCTCTGAATACCGTCTAAGGCCTTGACATCATTTTGTGGGCGCACAAATCCTGAGAGAAAGTGGGCCAATTACATTTACTCAAAGTTCTTTCAAAGGTTCTTTCAGATAAAGGCAATGATGCTTGAGGGGATATTTTCTTATATCTTTGGGTATAACATATCTTCCAACATGACTGAGAAACCCATCTGGCCACAGTCATACGGCTGATTGCCTATTAGCATTTTCATAAACTTACAAAATTCTTGTCTAAATTTACCATTTAGGTAAGCAGGAAAAAAGTGACAGAGAAAACCATAATTCCCTTTAGAAAAATGATCAGAATGAAAAAGTCTGGTGTAAAGCTGAATGCCAACATGAGCTGTCCAGTTCTCCCCCCCTCAATCTTATTATTCTATATAAAAGAAGGTCTCTATCATTTCTTAAATGCCGTAGCGCTTACTCTGTGTCTAAGTGATTCTATGCTAATGGGTTGATGTATTTCTAAGCTATATTTTTTCCTAGAAAAATATAATTCTTAGAACTCTACAGGTGGGAGCCGACAGGTACATCACCTTCCACAGTGATCACAGAATCAAGGTGTTTTTAGCAAATGTGAGATTGTGCATGTAAGATATGTCAAATGACAGCCCTTGACACCGATAAGAATAGAATGCCTTCATTTTCCCACATCTTCCCATGTGAAAACTATCTAAGGACAAAGTAACTTACACTCCCTTTCTTGTGGTTTACTTCTCTTCCTGGATTTTAAAATCCTAAACACAAAGAAAAGAAATCTAACAGTTCTTTGATCTTTAAGCTGCCCATCCGCTACTTATGGATCTTCTCCCTGTTTCTCCACCAGCCATGTTCTCCATAGGAATAATAAACAGAGATTACACATAATAGATAAACAACCAATATGGATTGGCGTAACTCAGAAATAAGTTTTAAACAAGTGTGAGGGAGGCATGGGGAAAAAAATCTCCCACATTGCTAGTGTCAGAATTTTATAACTGGTGCTAATTCTTTATAAATTCTCTTCATATCATTTCACACATTGAGTTAGGACCTTTATATCAGCCTAGACTTGTGTGTTTCCATTGGATATACTCTATACTTTTTTCATTTTTATATTTATTATAAAATATTTTCAAATATTTATTCATTCATTTTTGAACATCTACTAAATACAGAGATGAACTTGACAGCATTCCTACCACTAAGGAGTTTGTCTAGGAAGGAGAGAGGCAAGAAAAATCAATGATTAATGTACAAAATGTTAAGTACTATAATTAAGATTGGAATTAAAAATATCTAGTTTTGGCTCTAGTCGCCAACTGCAAATAGGTAACCACAGAACCAGTGTTAATTCCACCCCATCAGTGGCAGCCTCCTTTCAAAACCCATGCCTGGGGATGTCAGCCATTCTCTAAATTCTATTACTTCTGAAAGTCAGGCAATCCCTCAGCAGCACACTTCTTCTAATCCTACTTATGTTGACTGTTGGCGGACTGCTGGCTCCTTGCTTTGTTTGGAGAGTCTGAGTGTATGTGGGGGGTTGGAGGGTACGGGATTAGGGAGAGGTTATCTAGGCAGATGAGAAATGTCAAATCATTCTTCAAAGACAGGAAAACTGAGCTGAAGCCTTAAGATGGAAATTAGCTAATTCAACAAGTTGTGGATGGGTTTCTCAGGCATAAGGGACAGATGAGCAAAGTTAGGGAGACATTCGACTTTCTGGTGCATTTGAGGAACACCTAATGCTCAGTGGTTCCAAAGACGGAAGGTGGATATGTAATTGGAGACAACAAAGGTAACATGTGTAGGTGCAAAGCTCTGCATGGTACATTGGTATGATGGGAAATCAGTCAAAGATTTAAGAGTAGTAAAATTAGTCTGACATTTAGAAAAAATAATCCTATAGAGTTAGAGAGACTAAAGTCTAGAAACTCTAGGTGAGTGGGAACTTGTTATTGCTGTAAGGAATTTTGGATATCCTCCAGGAAAAACTTTATTTTGAACATAATAAAAATAAGGCCCACCAGATTATTTTTAAGTGGCTTGTCCAAAATCACAGAACAAGGATTGGAACTCTAAACAGACACCTCCAAGTTTTGTTTAAAAGTCAAAACAAGCTGCATAGTCATATTCTTTTTCCTATGGTCAAATCCCCCCTCAGGAAAGAATCTCTAGGCACAAGGTAGGAAGTGCTCAACTCTGCACCTGGGGACGTGTTGTTAGTTCTGTTTCTTAACTGGGACAAACCCAGTGCTGGGCTAAAATAACACGTCTGTATGATTACTGTAGTTCATACAATGTTTTGAAATTAGGTAATACTTCTTCCATCTTCGTTCTTCTTCTTCAACCATGTTTTTATTTTTCTAGATCCCTGGTTTTTCCAAAGAAATTTTAGAATCAGTTTGTCAATTTCTATAAAAAAGTCTTGGAATTCTGATTGGGTTCACATGGAATACAATCACCAATCTGGAAAGAGTTGACATTTTTACAATATTGAGTTTTTAAATCCATGTACAATTCATTTCCATTTACAAGGAATTTAGTTTTGTTCACTGATGTGTTTAGTTTTTAGTTTATAGGCTTGTATATATTTTATTAGATTTATTTTTAATTATTCATGCTTTTTGATGTACTTATAAATGGAATTTCTTTCTGAATTTTAATTTCTAATTGTTTGCTGCTCATATATAAAAATACAATTATCATATATTGATCTTGAATCATGTAACCATGTTAAATTCACTTACTAGTCCTAGTATTGGTGTTGTAGATGCCTTAGAATAGTCAAAATAAAAAGTTATATCATCTGTATATAAAACAATTTTACTTTTTTCCTCCAATTTTTGTGGTTTTTATTTCTTTTTCTTATCTTTTTGCACTAGCTGGGATTTCCAGTACAATGTTGAATAAAAGTGTGGAGGTTCAACATTCTTGCCTTGTTTCTCATCTGAGGAGGAAAATGTTCAGTATTTCACAATTAAGGAAATTTTTAGCTGTAGTTTTTATAGATACCCTCTTTTGGATGGAGAAAGTTCCCTTCTGTTCATAATTTTCTAAGAATTTTTATTTATCATGAATGAGTGCTGAGTAATGTTAACTGCTTTTTCTTCACTTTGCAATTCTTATGTATATGTTTTTCCTTTATTATATAAAGAACATAAAGTACATTGCTTGATTTTTTATTGTTAAACCAAATGCCTCCCTGCAATAAATCCCTCTTGTTCATTTGTTTACATTTCTACATTGCATATGCCAATATTTTATAAAGATCTTTTGTGTCTATATTCATAAGGGATACTGTCTATAATTTTATTCCTATGATTTCTTTTTAATGTTCTCTTATCAGGGTTATTCTAGATTCATAAAAAAATTTGGATTTGTTCCTTCCTTTTTCTGAAAGCTTTTATAAAATTTCTACTATTTCTTCCTTAAAACTTTTAGTTTACAACCACCTGGGTCTGATATTTTCTTTGTGGGGAGAATTTTGATTATGAATTAATTTATTCTTTTAAATATATACCTATTCAGCTATTCTACTTTTTCAATTTTGGTAAGCTGTGTTTTTCTATGAATTGTCTATTTCATTCAAGTTGTTGAACTAATTTGCAAAAAGGTATTTTCAAAATTTGCAAAAAGACAAATAGTCATAATATGTCTTATTTTATCCTTTTAAGATCTATGGGCTCTATTGTAATATCTATTCCCTCTCACATTTCCAATATATTTTCTTCTCATTCTCTTTATTTCTTAATTGATGTCTTGTTAACAGTTTATTCAATTTTGTTAAATTTTTCAAAGTATCACATTTTTCTGTTCTTCCACACTCTTTATAACACTTGGTATGGTCAGTCTTTCCAATTTTAGCCATACTAGTGAGTGATAACTAGTTATATTGGATGTCTTTTTATATGTTCATTTGCAATCCATATATCTTCTTTGCTGAAATGTTCAAATCTTTTGCCTTTTTTTAAATTGGGTTTTTATTAAGTTGTAAGTGTTCTTTATATATTTTAGATATGAAGGCTCTCACTGTTTCTGAAATAAAAAGGTTTAAGAGTCACATAAACAGTAGCTGTTGGGGCCATCTTTCCTGACAGAGAATAAGACAAACACAGAAAAAAACAGAGCTGAAAGATGAAGAGACCTTCATAACTATGAGTAAAAGCACCCTGGTCCATTGGATTTCTATCTTGCAACCAAAAGTTCTAATATAGGAGCTTTATTTACTTCTGCACACATGGCAGAAAGTTTTATAGCAGCCTATGTAGTGTCCCAATCCAAGGTACTCTCAAGAATTAACTAGAGTCTCTGAATCTCAATTATAAAACCCTAGGGAAGAGAATCTGATCTCTTGGATCAAATGACTGTGGGCAGGTAGGTGGTTCATATGGCCCACTACTCAAGCAGAATCGGTTGTAGAAGAAGACATTGAGAAGATGTGGGAAGTGTCTACAATACAGTTGAGTAGAAAAGGAAAAAGATCGTCAACTCTTTACACTACTAAGCAATGACTAGTATGATTTTCTAGCACAGTAACCTTAAATGCATAAAAGAAACAGTCTAGAAAATAAGAGGGTACTGAAGAATAAGAACTTGAGTAAATAAATTGACTATAGATTGACCTTTGCATGAAGCTGCCCCAAGAAAAGAATCATGAAAATGGAGACACGGTTGAATAAGTTAAGGTAAGCACCATGTCTTTAAAGACAGATCTAGCTAAAATGATTGACTCAATCCTTGACTAAACATTTTAGCATAGTGTGTCTTTGCCCTTACCGATTGTTCATTAGCTTTGGCCCTTAATATCACTTGTTAGCTCCCTGGTGAGATGAATCTTCCTTGCAGACACTGGCATCTGAAAAACCCTCCCTCACCCAGGGAAGCAGTTTATGCCTGCCATTCTTTATCTGCACAGACCAGGGAGGCTGCTTAAAGCCAAGGGAGAAGGCCGGTGAGTACCGCCAAGCTTGAAGATTCAAACCACATCCTGTGTTCCAGCCTGTTGTGGCCCTATTCCTACATTTTCTGCCCAAATGTCTTATTCTTTATCTCAATACTCAGCCTGAGCTCTCCAGCCTGGAAAATCTAATGGTGCTTCAGCTCACACCTTTCTGTTTCACCTTTTGGATGTCAGTCTCTGGTCCACAGTTGGTCTACATGCACCTTGACCTTCAGGATTCGTGTGCCAGCACGTTTGCTCATTCTAAACTTTGTTAATATCCTAGTACTTGACATCATGCCCCAACTTGATCCTAGCTCTATCTTTAGTTTCATGGTAGCTGCATTTTCCTTTTTATGGAAAAGAAACTCCTGGCATAATTTCTCACCATCCTTAAAACTGCACTACCCACCTTAAATTAGGAATTTCAAATTTTTTAGGCCATAAGCCATGATACGGTGCTGACCAATCAGAGAGGTCCATTGTTCTTAAATCTCACCAAAGATATATTAATCAAGTGCCTATGTGTATTAGGAGAAAATCAGCGTTGCTCAGTTATAAGCAAACATTATTGAGAACCTATCATGTGCCAGTAACTGTGAAAATCTGGAAGTCCTCAAAGGAAATAATAAAAATAGTAATAGTTAATATTTATTGTACTTAGTATATACCAGGCATTTTGAGAGTAATTTTATTATATTGCTTTACATTATCCTACCAAACAGAATATGTGGTATATTATTATTATTGTTATTATTATTATTATTGCCACATTATGTTTGAAGATACTGTACTGAGGCACAAAAAGGTTTGTAAATGATTTGTCTTGGAGTATGCATTTTGGAAGTGGCCAAGTCAGGATTTTAACTCTAGTCTTAATGCCACAGGTTATTTTTTAGTCTAGTGGAGAACAGAACTATGCCCAAGTAAAATACAATTATAAAGACAATAATATCCAAGCATTGAAAAACTACTAAGGGAATACCAGAAGGTACAATTAACTGCTTGAGTGGGGAAAGGAGGAAGAATTGGAGTTGGCTTCATGGGGAAAAGAGATCATTGAGTTGGCATTGAAGGACAAAGAGAATTTGAACAAGGGGAGGAAGGCAATGTCATTCCAGGCAGAGAGAACAGATTGAGCAAGGTTAGGAATGGCCATGTATCAGCATGATAAGGCAGCAATACATTTCTTCATTCTCTGGAAAAATCTACATTGAAACTTTGGATCTCTGAATGGGGCTTCCCAATGAAAATCTGTCATATTAGCCAGGAAAGAAAACATTTCTTTGTAGATGACACATCTTGTACCTTCTTTTTTCCTTAGGTTTATCCCAGGGTTGTAAGGGAGGGCCTGGCATAGGAAAGAAGTCAGCAAAGAAACACCAGACCTCAGGATATAAGGATGGACTACCTTGTACCTAAGATTCTGATATGAGAATAATTTGGACCATCTCAAATTTAAATGACTATCTATAGAGCAAAATGATATCAAATAAGTAATTTTATTTTATTAAGTTTTTTTTTCAGAATCCTTTGCCAAAAAGACAGGAGATTCTACATGCTACATGCTGCAAGCCTTACAATTGCTCCAATGCCCCCTGCTGCCTCCGTTAAACCTAAGATTCTCAAATCTTTTCCCCATCATGTCTTTCAATTTCTATGACCTTATGGCTTTTTCAGGCTCCCCTTCATCATCTTCTAATTTTCAGGCTATTCATGTACAAAGCCACACAGAGAAAGACCATGCTATCCATTTCTGGGAAATGGCCTATCCTGGCTCCATTTTTCTAAATGGCCTATTTTAGTAAATTACTATCTGGGTTCTCTGAGATGATGACTGTGTCAGCCATCCTGCGAGATTGGCCCAGTATTGAGGCTTGGCCCTATCAGGCCGTAAGCCACCTACATCACAGTGCTGTCCGATCTACGAAGCTGGTGATTCTTTTGTCTCCTTGGAGCTGCACACGCAGTGGCTATTTTGTGAATCTTTGATTCACAAAATCATCTTCTCTCCTTGCTCTGAAATTGCTCATTGCACCAAATTCTTTGCAGTGGAATATTTCAGAGCTCACTGTTTATCTTTCGTTAAAGTCTGGTTTAGTATTTTGCTACTTCTGGGTTTGAAAGGACAATTCACTTGATTGTTATCTTTTGCTAATACAGTAGGAAGATCAAGGCACTTATAAACATGGTAGCTTCTTATCCACAGCAGTTAGAAGCTCCTCTAAGAGGAATTATCAGAACACAAAGAGTCCAAAACCAAAAAGAAACCAATGAGTTACAATAAAAATGGCTTACTGATGTCCAACTTACAGCAAGTCTATACATAAAGACCAGTTAATATACAGATTCAGAATATAGAAAATAATGCATTTATTTCATATTCTCTTCTTCTTCTTTTTTTTTTTGAGGAAGATTGGCTCTAAGCTAACATCCACTGCCAATCCTCCTCTTTTTTGCCGAGGAAGATCGGCCTTGAGCTAACTTCCATGCCCATCTGCCTCTACTTTTTATGTGGGATGCCTGCCACAACATGGTTTGATAAACAGTGCATAAGTCCGTGCCCAGGATCTGAACTGGCAAACCCCGGGCCGCCAAAGGGGAGCGTGTGAACTTAACCACTACACCACTGGGCCAGCCCCCATATTCTCCTATTCTTGATCATCTTATTGTTCTTTAGTCATGTTTTCAACTATGTTTTATATTTTATTGTATCTAAATGTTCAGTAATATGTTCTCTACATATATTTATCTTATCAGTAATCACAAAACTTTCGTGAAAAGGCATTACTACAGGCCATGAGATCCCTTGCCACATATTCTTTTTATGGGAAAAAGGTAGAATTTCACTCTGCAAACAGATTTACCTTTGGGCTCCTGGAGATCTCTTATTGAAGTCCTTAATGGTGTTCTTTGGCTTAATCTGAATATTTTAGCTGTTCTCTCTTCTCTATACTTTCAAAGTGGTAAATTTACTAGAAGTTGAGAAGCTAGTACCAATAGCGCCCTACATTTTTTTTACAGCAGTACAAAATGCTTTCTTATGCCACCTTGCCTTCTTCTCAAAATGAAACTGATGAAGAACCTGAGGCTAATAAATCAATGATTACACAGCTAATATGTGACAACTACACTATGTGCTGCAACTTTTTCACTTCTAGTCTAAGTCCTTTCCCACTGGGAAGGGAGGAAATAATGGATATTAAGATTCAAGAGCCAAAGGTTGGAATAAAAAATAGAGAAAAGCCTATCGAGTATAATGTAGGACTATTACTACCACTTACATCTTTAAAATCTATTTTACTTGGATTCTTAAGTTTTCCTTAGATTTTTCACGTATTGTCTTAAGGAACTTGACTTTTATTATATGTTACAGAATTCAAAGATTTTGGTATAAGCAACAAATATATGCAATAGTTAAAATATATTGAAAAAAATAGCCATATGGACAAGTAACTTTTGGCTTTACAGAGATAAAAAGGAGATATCGCCCCAAGTTGAAAGAGTTTGGCCATTATTTCAAAATGTTCATCTTAGAATTTTTACTTGTCCACCGTATTTTCTCTTCCCTCCTTTCTTCACCAATCCCAATTCCCGTCCTCTTTGCAGTTAAATTAGTGTTGATGATAGATGAAAGTGAAAGTACGAGTTACCAATTACATTGGTATTTTGCAAAGACTTTCTTGTAATGTAAGTCTCTAGCCATATCCTCAGCCCCAGCTGCTAAGGTTTTATATTTTTCATATAAAAGGACTTCAGGATTTAGAACTGAGAATCCAGTGGTGGTCTTCAAAGATGACAGAATGAAACTGATGGTTACCCATCAGTTCTACTCACAAACATAAAATATATATATATATATATATATATATATACAGATAGATAGATGTATATAGATATTGAATGATTACAGATGCACAGGAGTTTGCAAAGAAATATACAGGGAAATTTCATGCATCCTTCTCTCAGCTCCTTCCCCAATGCAAACACCTGACAGGACCACAGTATGCTATCAAAACCAAGAAATTGACATTGACATAATCCAAAAAGCAGATTCAGATGTCACCAGTTATACATGCATCCATTAGTGTCTGTGTGTATGCAATTCTACTCAATTTTATTGTATGTATAGCCTTGCGTAACCGTCACAACAATCAAGATACCCAACTATACCATTATCACAAGACTTCCTTGTGTTGCTCTTTATAGCTACACCATTCCCCTTCCCCATTCCTAACCCCTGGCAACCACTAATTTGTTCTCCATGTTTATAATTATGTTATTTCACAAATGTTATATTCATGTAATCATGCAGATACATATCATTTTGAGATCGATTCTTTTCACTCAGCATAATTTCCTTGAGGGTCATTCAAGTTTTTGAGTGTATCAATGTTTACTCATTCTTTTTTATTGCTGAACAGTATTTCATGGTATGAATGTACCACAGTGTGTTTACCTGTTCACCCTATGAAGAAAATCTGGATAGTTTCCAATTTGGGACTATTATAAATAAAGCTTCTAAGAATATTAATTTAAATTCTTACAAGAAAATAAATCTTTATTTCTCTGGGATAAATGCCCAAGTGTGCAATTAAGTTGGTATGGTAAGTTCATTTTTAGTTTTGAAAGGAGCTGCCTATTTTCCAGAGTGGCTGTACCATTTTACACTCAAACCAACAATGTATGAGTGATCCAGTTTCTCCATATCTTTACCAGTATTTGGCATTGTCACTGTTTTTCATTTTAGCTATTCTGATAGATGTGTAGTGTTATCTCCCTGTGGTTTTAATTTTCGTTTCTCTGTTAGCTATTGATGTAGAACATCTTTCCATGTGTTCATTCGCCCTCTGCATATCAGTGAAATGTCTGTGCATTTCTTTTTGCTCATTTTCTAATTGAATCAATTGTTGTTTTATAATGCAGAGTTTTGAAAGTTCATTATATATTCTAGAGACAAGATCTTTGTCAGATACAGGATTTGCAAATATTTTCTCTCACTTTTTGGGGGGTTTTTAAATCGTTTAAACATGGTTTTTCAAAGAGCAAATTTTTAAAATTTAGATGACGTCCAATTTAGCATTTTTTCACTTGTGAATAGTGTTTTGTGCGTCAAATTTAAGAACTCTTTACCTAGTCCTGGTCCCCAAAATTTTCTCCTATGTTCTTCAAGTACTGAAGTTGTATATTCAAGTCCATAATCTGTTTTGAGTTGGTTTTCATAGAAGGGATAAGATCTAGGTGGAGACTCACTTTTGCCAATGAATGTTCAATTGCTCCAAATATTTATTGACTTGTGCTCCTTTGCCAAAAATTAAGTGGCCATCTTTGGGCAGGTCTATTTCTGCATTCTCTATTCTGTTCCATTGATCTATATGTCTACCCCTCCTCCAATGCAACACTGTTGTGATTACTGCATCTATATTGGAAGCCTTGACATTGAGATGATTGATTATTCCTTCTACTTTTTTTCTTCTTTTTCAAAGTTGTTTTGGCTGTTCTAGAGACTTTACTTTTCCATATAAATTTTAGAATGAACTTGTCTATGTCTGCAAAGAAACTTTCTGAGACTTTGATAGGAATTGTATCAAACCTATAGATCAATTTAGGGAGAACTGACATCTTTATGATATTCTTTTGATTTAAAAATATGATATGTCTCTAAAAGATATAAGGACCTTTTTGGTTTCTTTCATCAACATTTTATAATTTTCATCATGTAAATCCTGTACATACTGTTGTAGATTTATATCTATATATTTCATTTTCTTTGGAGAAATTATAAGTGATATTATTGTATTTTAAATTTTGGTTTTCATTTGTTCTTTATCAATATATAGAGATATAATTGATTTTTATGTGTTGGTCTTGTATCCTGTGTTTTTATGACACTGGCTTTAGGTCTTGTCAGATAATTCCAACATCTGTTTAAATTCAGTACTAACGTCTGTTGACTTTTCTCATCCAGATTGTTTTTCCTGGTCTTTGGTGACTAGGAAATGGCATACAATTTTTTATTTTATCCTGGAATTTTTATTATTATATTAGAAGACTCTTAATCTTACATAAATCTTCTATTTTAGTTTTAAACTCTTTTAGGTTTACTGGTGGATTCTGGCTTACTTTTGTAAGGTTTAGTTTCAGTGACACTTTAGTTTTTAGAGTCGTTTCTATGCTACTTTGGTCTGCTTCATTTCTGGCACTGCTGGGGCTTCTGAAAATCCCTGCTGGTGTCATTTACGGGGACAGAAAGCACTTACCTTGGCTGCCTAGGCTACCGGGCTACTTCTGTTGGGGGTGAGAGGGCAGAATCTGTTGGACACGAGTCTCCTTATTCCATTGGGTAGAAGACAGGGAGATGCAGGTCTCTGGGATGCTACCCATGTTGGAAGATCAGTCTGTCTGCTAGTGCCCTAGTTGTGGTGAGGGCTGAAATGGCCCAACGTGTTGCTGAGTTCAGTGGATCAAACTGCTGCCAGGGCAAGGCTGCAAGGCAAGACTGGGATGGCAAGGCAAGACTGGGATGACTACTCACAACCCTTGTAAGCACAAAAAAGACTTGAGAACAGCTGAGACCAATGGTTCTTAAACTGTGGTCCCTGAACAAGCAGCATCAGTATCAACTAGGAACTGGATGGAAATGCAAATGAAAATTCTATTTCAGACCTCTGGATCAGAAACTACCCAATTAGAAACTCTGGGGCGGGGCTCGGAAAAATGTATTTTTAATAGGTCCTCCAGGTGCTTTTGATGCACATAAAGTTTGAGGACCAGTGACATATACAATGGCTATATTTAAGTGATTGTGGCCTCCTAGCATCTCCCTTCTGTTCCTCACAGTGATGTCCCCAGAATGGTCTTAAAATTGGAACAAGAATCTACCAAGTGATAGAATTCCATATTAAATGGCTCATGCATGTTAACTCCATACAAACTCTTCTCCACCCAAGCTGGAAGGACCACATGAGCAATGTGAAACAACCACATGAGACATACTACCACATCAGAAAATAATTCTGCCATTCAGAAAAGCACATAAAAATTTCTATGCATTATTTTTTATTTTCCACCTTTGTTTCTTTATGCTAAATAATCTTTTATAACATACTGTCTTTTATGGCTTTTGAGAGGCAATATAGTATATTGGTTAATATTATACAGTCCAGAGCCAAATTTCTTGGGTTCAAATCCAGCCCCCATCGTGTATCACTTGTGGCATTGTGCAATTTACTTCATAAGAGTTATATAAAAGTTATATAAGAATTAAAGGAGAAAATACATGTAAAAATCATAGAACAGTACTCCATACATGATGGCTATTACTCATTGACTAATATCATCCATTATGCCACTGCCATATGATATTTGCATTAAATTGTTTTTCTAGTAATGGAGACAGGTATATGTGATTTTAGCCACACTCTTATCACATATTCCATCTTTTTCCATAAGTGGAGTAAGAATATTAGCTTGGATTATAAGAGTATATTCTTGTCCTGGGACACAGTTAAGCCAGTTTACACAACAATGATGAAATCTATGGCTAGAACTTGATTAGTATACTGCATTGATTGAATTAATCAATCCCAAGAGTTTTGGATATATTTTGTTCCTTCTCTCTATATATCTTATCACTGAGAATATTTCACCAGTGTAATTGTTTATAGATCTGATAATCAAAGTAGAATGTAAGTTTCTTAAGTGTGAGTACAATACCTTACCCAAATTTATATCTCTAGCACCACAGCGGACAGTTTGTGACATATAATATGCACTCAGAAAAATATCTGTGGAGCTGTATTTTTGAAGAAACTTTGATGGCATTTATCCATTTAAAGGCAATGAATCCTTTTTTGTTTTTTCCCTCTGATACTCTTTTTGGGCCCTCTGATTTATAAATAACCTAAAAAATGTTATGAATTGATGTTTAAGGAGTCTTTTAAAATTCTTAAATCCCACTAAATCTGTCATTGCAGATTCCCTGTTACTTCCTTCCATAATTCCTATGTTCAAGCTTTGAAAGTTTTCTCCGTCTTACTTGTTGGCCCTCTGCAACATCTTCTATCCAGAATCCCTCAGAGCTTCATAGCTTGTTCCAGTCACATATCACAAAACTCATATTTCCATGCATCCTCTCTTTTTTTTATGTGCAACTCTGTGATCTCTTGAAAGTTGCTCAAATTCTGCACTCATTCTCCATCCCCATTGCATTGTACATGCACATACCTCATTGCTTTGTTTAGAGCTTTTTTTTTGAGTGATAGTCATCGTGTTACATAATATATCTTCCTCAGTTCATACAACTTGTTGCTCCCCATGGAGTTTCCTAACCATTTCTCCCCATACTGCCAAATATCCTTCACCAAGAGCCTTAGTGTAACACACAAGAGTTTTTGAGTTTGCCCTCTGTGAAACTTATGCATCTCATGGGCTGATACCCTACTGGCTCTAACACTTCAAGTATCAAGTGCGATTCCTTACTCAGAATGAGTTTTTCCATTTTGGATGCCTGAGCATCTTCTTTTTAGTCTTCAGCTCGCAGATCCCCCACTTCAGAAATATTTTCCTGAACTTACAGATAAAATTATTCACTCTTACGCTTGCACTTCCAGGTAACTCCTCTATGCTTCTACTGCTTCATTTGTCACACTGTCACTTATTTGTTTACTTGTCTTTTTCCTCTAGTGGGAAACAGCTCCTGTGTCTTATTTACTTCTGGATTCCCAGCACTCAACACAGTTCAATGCAATTTTTTTTTAATTAAATAATCTCTTCAAGTATTGCTTTTATAAATAATGTATTGTAGAAACTCCTTGAGAAGATTTTTCAAATTGCATACTTCTACGTGCACTTTCCCTGAGCACTCTGCTTTGCATCTAGATGGTAATCAAAAAAACCAAAAAACTTAAAAAATCGAATTTAAGATTGTTGGAATAGACAAAAGGGGGAAGTTGTGATTATATTTACAAATGCACATATTTTCTTAGAATTAGGAAGAAATTATCAGGGCTAGGGCTCCTGACTCAGTGACACCGTTAGCGCTGGTGGTACCATCATGCCTGGAAGGCCTTGGGGTCTCATGCATATAAGAAAATTTCATTCAAGGTGATTTCACCAGCCATATTTTAGGAGTGGATTTATTCTCACTTTCAGATTGGCTTTATAAGGACTACATAATTGTTATTTCTCAACCAATAAAGTTTCCAGTACTGTTTTTCTTATTACAAAAGTAAAATGGACTTATTTCAGAAAAACAAAAAGTACAATCACAAAGAAATTAAAAACAAGCAAGCATATTCCCACTGATCAAGAGACATCTGCTGCTAACACCTTGGTATATAGACTTTTTTGCGGTGTGGGTATATCCTGCCATAGTAAATAGTGCTATTTACTAAACACTTACTTCACGTAAGGCTCTCTACATGTTTAGTCCAGATGTCACCTCAGCTCTTTCTGGCTCTTGAAGTCTTTTTCGTATTGAACTAAACCCCCATTCTAGGACTGGCAGAGTGCTATGCCCTCTTCTTCATTTTTATGAATTGTTTAGAAATTGGTCCTGTGCCTTTGCAACTGTCCAAGTTTTCATCATATGTCAGTCCAATGCCACAGCTTAAAAACAACCCAGTTGCTATTCCCTGTTAGATGTTTGTTTCTCCTAAGTCCTGCTTTAAACATGGACCACCGAGCCTTCTTCTTTCCGGCCTTTCTCCAACCCATGATCTCATCCTCTATCCACTTATTTTTATTTTGGGCCTCCTCACTCTCCTTCCAAAGTCCTTTCTAGAGATACTCACAGTTTTCTCCTCTTCTTAAGCCTGTGACTAAACATGATCTTTTGTCAATTAAACCTGACCCCTGGGTTTCATGCTTTACCATAAATGTATTGATATTTCTTCTAAATAAGAAGGGTAATTAACCAAATAATTCTAGAGGGAATAATTTTTTCACATCCTTAAGCAACATTATAAGCATAATATTGTTTAATTCTCACAACAATGTATCATGAAAGTATAATTAGCCCTATTTTTTAAGTGAACCAAATGGAACCTAAAGAGGATAAGCAAGTTATAAGAGTGTTTTATAATTTCTTCTAATTGCCTGCATCCCCACTGATATATAAGATTTTTAAAGGTAGAAATTAAGCTCTGCTCTCATTTTTATCTTCAGTGTCTAATCAGTGGCTGGAAATATAGTAGGTGAGCAATAAATATTTTTTAAAATAAACAACATTACATGAATGAATAAGTAATCTTATCACAGTTCTCAGTTTAATTGATGTGACAACAGCTTTGACACTGTTGATGGCTGCCTCCTCCATAAGGCACTGCCTGAACCACTTGGTTCTCAGAACACTTGCTTCACTGACTGCTTCTCAGTATCCTTTGCTTGTTTTTCCTCTTGACCCAGCTTGAAACCTCAGAATGCCCCAGAGCTGTGTCCTTGATATCCGCTCTTCAATCTAAACTAAATATATTGGTAATTTCATCCAGTCTCATATCTCTATACATCAACAATATGCTGGTGACTCTAATTTTTATGTACTGTCTCAAATTGCCCAATTCTCATCTGAACCCATTGTGTCCAAGGTTTACCCCTTATCTCCCACAGACCTGCTCACCCTTTTAAGCTGCTTAATGCCTGATCCCTGTAGCCACCCTTGATTCCTCTCTCACATACTTCACATCCAATCTTTTGGAAAACCTACTAGCTCTAATTTTAAAATATATTCAGAAATCAATAATTTATTACCACCTCCACAGCTACCATCCTCTTTTGAACCAGTATTGCTTCTCTTCTAGATGACTACAATAACTTCCAGCTCTTTTTCCTGCTTCTTTCCTTCCGCCCCCATGAGCTATTCTTACTACGTCAGCCAGAGTGTTTCTGTTACTCCTTTGCTAAAACAAACTCTATACTATCTGATTCATACAAATATTAGCAATAAAAACAAGTCCCTAAAATAATTGAGGGAAATGTGAACACAGATTGGATATTTGAACATCAAGGTCTTTATTCTTAGATATGATAGTGGTTTTATGGTTATGTTTAAGACAAGAAAGTTTCTTTTTTTAAAAAATATTACTAAAATGCTTACAAGTCAAATGATATGATGTCTTGAATCTGCTTTAAAATAATCAGGAATTGGGGGACCGAGCAGGGTCATAGATGAAATCAGACTGGTCTTATATCAATGATTATTTTAGCTGGATGATGGGGCTTAATTGTATTACTCTCCATTTTTATATGTATTTGAAAATTTCCATGATAAAGAGAAAAGGAAAAAAAATCCTCTAATGACTCTGCCTTTCACTCAGGGTAAAAGTTAAAATCCCTACCTGATTGGCCCTTCCTTTTTCTCTGTAATGTCATTCCTACTGCTCTTCTAATTGTCCATTTCACGGTAGTCTCTCTGCTGTTCATCAAAATTATCACATACACTCTTACCTTAGGCTCTGTGTTCTAGATCTTTTATCTGCTTATATCTTCCTGTCTAATTCTCTCAATTCCTTCAAGTCTTTGCTCAAATATCCCCATCTCATTAAGATCCAACTTGACTAGCCTATTTAATAATGCAATTAGTCCCCTGCTCCCATCAAACTCCCAATCCTCCTTACACACCTCTCTTTTTTTCCTCATACCATTTATAACTTTTTATTATTCTTTGCAGCTTATTATTTGTTGAATGTCTCCCTCCATTTAAATGTTAACTCCTGAAAGCAGTGGTCTTTGTATGCTTTTATTCTTTTACATAGAACAGGGTAGTAATTCAGCAAATACATGTTAAATGAATGAATCAGCAGGCTATAACTGGCAGAGCATAGATTTAAACCAGAGTGGGCTGCCTCCAAAGCCAATGTTCTCAAATGCTATGTTCTTAGACTAAGTCGATAGGTCATAAATTATCACTTGTTAAAATGTCTCAAGTTACAGGCCAGTAAAGTAAACCTCTACAAAATTCTTTATCATCGACCGACTCCTAACAGACGTAGGACATCGCATTTTCATATTTAAATAAAAAGTTTAATTTTAAAGTTTGGTTTCTGTGATGCGGCGTGTGAGTGCTCTGCCTTTTCTATTAGCCCTACAGTTAGGATGTCCCCTAAAGGCAGCACGCATGGCCAAGCCAGGCTTCCTCTCTCAGGCTTAAGAGATTGCGGATATTCCCAGCAATAGAATTTCAATGAAAACCAAAGCTTCAATCTAATGTTCTTGGCTGCAAGCGAGAGAACATTGATTTTATTTCTTAAAATTTCTCTCTGGAGTTTGAAATATAATATGTGACCACTTCTTTCCATCTTGGCATGAAAGACACTGTGCATTTAAAGGCGTTTGGCAATCAGGTAAGTAAAGTTGGGGCCTTATATTCTATGTCAGTTCCTCAAATCTCTGTCTGTACTTCAAACTCAACATGTTAAAAATGAAGCTCATTATCTCTCCACCATTCAAGTCACCTACTCATTCTTCTCTGACCTCTTCATTTCTGAGAATGACATTACCAGTCTTACAATCAACAACTGCCTCAAACGCTCAAGTCACTTTTGATTTTTCTTATCTTCATCATCCCACCAGCTGTCACATCCAAGAGTCAACTCCAGCAAAACTTCTTGCATGCATTTTCCTCCTGTCATTTTTTTCCTATTTCTACCCAAGTTAATCATTGCCATCATTTACACATTGGCAATACTCTCCTGCCTGGATTCCCAACACTACATCTGTCCTACACACTCAGCCAAATGATTTTTACTAAAGTCAAGCTTTAGCTATGCTACTCTCTTGTTCATAGCACTTCAGGATAAATGGTCCTAATCATTTGGAGATAGCTCAGAAAAATGTATGTAGCTACATTGAAATTAACATTTTATTCCATTTATGAGAACTGGAGCCCATCCATATGCTTCTTAATAGTCAGCAAGCTACTTATAAGGACTCTTGTTATAAAGGTCATTTTATGTTCACTAAATTGAGAAGTAGCACATCCCAGAATCCATGATTTTATACAGTATACTCCTACTAG
Source organism: Equus asinus (assembly GCF_041296235.1). Classification (NCBI taxonomy): domain Eukaryota; kingdom Metazoa; phylum Chordata; class Mammalia; order Perissodactyla; family Equidae; genus Equus; species Equus asinus. Next base: position 73,204,415 of record NC_091810.1, read on the forward strand.
ATATTACCGGCTCGATTAATCAACTATGATCGAATAATAAGTCACTCCTAAGTGCAATGACCTGGAAAAATAAGCATTTATTTTTCTCACACCTGTAAGTGAGATGGCTTTGATTTAAGCCGGGGTTTGGTTGGCTTTGGATCCAGGCTGTGCATTGGTCCAGATCTGCTCTGCATATCTCTCATCCTCTTTAGAAGAGAAGCAACCCTTGGGGCTTTATCTTTTATGCCAGTTTTATGGCAAGAGTCAAGCCAAACTGTGTAAGCACATTTAAACCCTCAGCTTGAGTCACATCTGATCATGTTCCATTTGCCAAAGAAAGTCCCATGGCTGAATCCCGAGTCCATCGTCTGGGCAGAGAACTATACTCTGACATAAGGGAGAGGGCAGGTATTAAAACATCTCTTCAGTGTATCACAGCAGCCTTATTTATTTACTACTCTCTTCAATGTTTGATGACTACTTGTAATAAAAATGATTTTAACTATGATGATAACTATGAATCAATAGTTATTGTAATTGCTTGTAATAATAAAGATTATAATTTTTGAGGTGATTTTAGTATGTGTCTAGCTAGCACCATTATATTATTTACATATATCAATTTAGTATAACAAATTACTTTTCCTCAGATATGTCCCATAATATCTCTTATGTTTTGTTCATACTGTTTCACTTACTTAGTATGTTTTCTTTCCACTTTTATTACTTTCAAAACTTAATACTTTATGACTTATTAGAAACGTCACCCTTTTTTTTTTCCCCCGAGGAAGATTCGCCTGAGCTAACATCCATTGCCAATCTTCCTCTTTTTGTGTGTGAAACACTGCCACAGCATGGTCACTGACAGACAAGTGGTGTAGGTCTGCGCCTGATAACTGAACCTGGGCCGCTGAAGTGGAGCGTACTGAACTTAACCACCAGCCCACCAGGGTTGGCCCAGAGACGTCACCTTTTCTATGAAGTCTATTCTGATTTAACTAATGAGATCTACCCCCATGGAAATTTCCGAGCACTTTAAAACAATAATTCATGACATTTCAATTCTGTCTCATCTTAGACAATTTATGTTCCTATTCTCACTCTAAGAGTAAAGCTCATTGAGAACAATATACCTATCATGTTCTTCTTTGTATCTCCCACTGGGCCTTAATAATGATACATGCTAGGCATTGCCTACTGCAGTCAGTTACAGGCAGGATGCTGCCAGGAGTTTCAAGCCTCTTTCCACAGCAGCCTCGCTGATTTCTGTGTGACTTTGAAAAAGTCACATAACCTCTCAGTGCCTCATTTGCTCCAGCTGTAAAATCAGGAGAACAGTGCTTATTGTCAGGCTGTCTAATGATTCAGAGGCGTTGTTAAGGATTAATGAGATAGAGTAAAGCTCTCTGAGTCCTCTAAGAAAAGGTGTGATGAGGAAGAAATGAGTTATTATTATCTATTATCTATTAGCACTTTGCATAAAATGCTCCCTAACCCTGAAAATAAATTAGATAATTCTGGAAGAACAATTAACTCTTTTGGTCCATTAGGCAATGAATTAGTACATTAAATTTAATAATAAGATCTTACATATTCCGTTTACAAAGTGCTTTCATAAATACATTATCTAATTTCACCTTCACAAAAATCTTATGCAATGAGCGGAACAAGCATTGTATTTAAAGTCCACATATGAGAAAATTGAGGCTCAGGAAGATTAAGTGGCTGTACAAGCTTGAACAATTAGTAAATGATAAAACCAAAACTTGACTCATTGTTTTCACTATGACGTCAGGTCTTATTCCATTTCATCACACAAGAGTAAATATAGTTACTAATACAATATGTAAAAAGGTTCTGCATTGTCAATAATCCGAGAAATGCAAATGAAAATAACCATCTACAAACAGTAACCTTTTCTCAAAGTTCAACTTTGAAAAAGTAGAATGGATGTAGCCATATAATGTCGGTGGTAAGTTAAAATAATATAATCAATTTCAAAATTCATTAATTCATTCAGCAGATATTTATTGCCTTGCTATGATGTGCTAGGTATGCTGAGGGTAATGTGGTTCCTGCCTCTTAAAGCTTACATTCTAGTGGAAGGAAAGAGATGGTAAACATGCAACTAATAAGTAAGTGATTTCAGATAGGGAAAAACTAAACAATGAAAATCAGAGGGTGTTGGGATGGAGAATTATGGAGGTGAGCATTTTAGATGTGCTTGTGAGGAAGAATCCCTGAGGAGATCAGACTTGAACTGAGATCTGAGTATTTGCCATGGGAAGATGTGGGAGAAAAGCATTACAGGCTCATAGGATGTAATGACCCAGAGATAGGAAAGAATATGGTCTACGAAAGCATCAGTGTGAGAGTTCAGGTGGGAAAAACTAAAACCCACAGTCATTTCTTAGGAAAAAAAGTATGCAATTCTATTGATCTGAACCTACATGGACAAACAATAAAGAATAACAAATCCCAAAGACTCTTTTGTATCTCCCTCACTCATACAATGTTCAATGTGAAAAAATATGAAAATTAGTAATTCCCAATATCAAGAAAATTATTATTAAAGATTCCAAATGAACTATTGAAAATGTTTTTTTAATTGTATATTTGTAAAAATAAACAGAATACGGCTCAGAATTTTTCAACAAGGAGCATTAGTACCAAGAATTGTAAAGTCTTTGAGAAGAGAGATAAATTTGTTTTCTGTTCCAATGGCTATGATATTATTGCGAAAAAAAAAATCATTCTCACTAGAAGGACATAAAGGGACAATACATGTATTTTTTTCTTGTTTGGAGAAATTAAAACATTTTTAACCATAATTTCATTTTTTCTACTTCCTTACTTTAATTATACAATTACACTTACATTTATGCACAAAGAAGATTTAAACAGTATTTACTCAATATTCTCTCTAAATTGATTAACAGATTCAACACAAATCCTATCAGAATTCCATCAGGCTTTTTTGCAAAGCTGATTCTAATTTTATATGGAAATACAAAAGGCCTAGAATAGCTTGAACCATCTTGAAAAAGAACAAGTTAGATGACACGTACCACCTGACTAAGACTAACGAGAAAGCTACAGTAATGAAGACAGTGTGTTATTGGTATAAAGATAGACTAATAGATCAAGCAACAAAAATAGGAGTCCAGAAATAGACCCACACATATACAGTCAAATAATTTTTAACCAAGGTGTGAAATTAATTCAATGGAGAGAGAAAAGTCTCCTTTTTCTTTCCTTTTGTTTTTTTCAAAGACAAATGTTGCTGTAACAACTGAATATGAAAAAAAAAAATGAAGCTTGACCTCTATCTCATTTCGTATACAAAAAATTAATATGAGATGAGTCAAAGACCTAAGTATAAAAACCAGAATCATAATGAACAAAACATAAGAAAGGGTAGAAAAACATTTTTTGATGAGACACAAAAAAGCACTAACTATAAGACCAAAAATTGATTAGCTGGTCTTCATCAAAATGAAATACTTATACTATCAAAAAACAATATTATTAAAATAAGTAAGTAAGCCACCGACTGAAAGAAAAAAATTAGTAAGAAATACCTGACAAAACAATGGTGTCAAGATATATAACAAATTCCTACAAATCAGAAAATAAGAAAACAACAGATAGTAAGTAAAAGACCTGAACAGACACTTCACAAAAGAAGATATACAATAGATATATGAAAAGGTAATAAAAATCCTTAGTCATTAAGGAAATGAAAATTAAAACCACAATTGACATATCATTACATTAACACTAGAGTGGCTAAGATTCAAAAGACCAACAATCTTAATGTTGTTGAGCAAAGGAAATTCTCTTACTTTGCTGGTTGGTCCTTTGATGATCTATTTGGAAGTGTCATGTAAAATATTTATCTAAGAAAAACAATACTGTATTTTCACAAAAAAGTACATAACAATATTCATAGAAGGCTTTTGTTGTAATAGCCCCAAATGAGAAACAATCTTCATATTCATTAACAGAAGAATAAGGAAACCGTGATATATTCATACAATGGACTACAACTCTGCATGAAAAAAAAATGAACTACTAATACATGAAACTGCTTGGATAAATCTCAAGAATATCACATTAAGCAAAAGAAATGAGACACAGAACACATGCTATATGATTCCATTGTATGAAATCAAGAGTAGACAAAAGTAATCTATAGTGATAGACATCAGAAAGAGGTTGAGGATGACGACTGGAAAGAGGCCTCATTTAATTTACAGAGATGGTGATGTTCTGTGTTTTGTTTTGGGTAGTGGTGACATGAATGTATTTAATTGTAAAATCCCAAAGAATTGTACATCTGCGCATTTTGTTCTGTGCATTTTGTAGTATGATAATTGTGTCTCAGTAAAGGAAATTAATATTGCTTAAAACATATGTTACTTTCTTTCAACATCCTAATAAAAAGACACTATATCTTTGGGATCCTCTACAGGAACCACTGAGGATGGAGAGGAGACAATTCAAGTGGATTCACGAGGCTGACTGAGTAGAGGCAAATCGTACAGGCATTTGCTTATAAAAATTGCACCAGAAAGAGTTTGAGATTTAGTTAAGGATTTGGGATTGAGTGTGATTCAAAAGTTAAAAGATTTTCATTTTTTTCGTACAAAACAGTCCCTAAACACAAGCCAGTCGGTTCAGGTACTGCTCATCAGAAAAGAATCTGTTTTAATGCTGAAGGAAGGAGGGGCTGGATTTATTGGATCAACCAAAACATGCTACTGCTGCTCTTGCTGACCCAATGCACATTCAAGGGACCTCTGAGGATGATGATGACCATGCAAAATTTCCACGTTATACACTGACTCGGAGCCTGTCCTCAGAACATAGTTTTATTGTGGTGAAATTTGAGTTATTTCATCAACAAAGTCTAGACGTACATGGCATATAAAGGACAGTTGTTCCAAAAGAGTAACTTTCCTTCCATTTGTGTGCCCACATTTGTCTTCTCTGGATACACTGACATGGGAACTTGTTGATCTTTAATTAATTAACTAATTAGTTAGTCAATCAGTTGAAATGGCAACTTTAATGTTTGTCAGTTCCCAGTCAAGGATCATCTCCAGAACAGATTTCGCTACTCTGTAGCTGGCTAGAAATGCAGTGTTGGGGAAAACTGTCAGTTAGGGTATGTATTGATATGGCTTCTGGTAATACTCAGATTTGAAATCACCACTTGGCCATACACCCATTCCTAAAGTGCCTATTGTAAGTCTTCACATTCTCTTCAGTCTCCCGTTGAACATGGGATCTTCCCCTCCACACTTGCCCCAATAGTCTACTCACAATTCTCATTCTCTCTGCAGCTTTCTTTGTCTCGCTCTCTTTTTTTTCTGGTGAAGAAGATTTGCCCTGAACTAACATCTGTGCCAATCTTCCTCTACTTTGTATGTGGGATGCCTCCACAGCATGGCTGATGAGTGGAGTAGGTCCATGCCCAGGATCTGAACCCATGAACCCAGGCTGCTGAAGCCAAGTGCATGGAACTTTAACCCCTTGGCCACAGGGACAGCCCCTCTTTGTCTCTTAATAGATAAATAACAGCCTTTTAGAATAATGCTCCACAAATTTTGATGCATAATAATTAGCTAGGATCTTGTTAAAATGAAGATTCAGCAGTTCAGGGTAGGTCCTGAGATTCTGCATTTCTAATGAGCTCCCAAGTGATGCCCAGGCTGCTGGTTCATGGACCACACTTTGAGTAGAGAGGTTGCAGATTCCCACTACTACATCCTCTCACATGCAAATCACAATTCATCTATACCACCCCTTCATCTGGATCACTCTAGACCCTGAAAAGTCACCTCAGTTTTGTTTTGACATTTTACATGCTACTCTCTCCAACCAGACTGTGTTTTTTATATCTAGGTATCTTCAATGCCCATAGCCTAATAGGAGCTCAAAAAATATTTAAGTAAATCCAAAAATAAAATAAAATAATGAATGGAGGAATTTGTGCAAAATTCTGCCAACATCTTAATGAAAAAGAATGTTTAGAAGATGCTGGGACAATTGCAAATACACACACCTTCATACATAGGCTCACACGCAGACACTGCTTTCGGATAGACAAACTCAAAAATTTCAGGAAGTTAAACAGCTCTCAGAAAGGACCACCCCCTATGTTATAAAATCATAAGTTTTGCTTGTATTTTATTCCTCAATCTTGAAAATCACAGAATAGAAAAGACAAGCAAGGATTACAATAGATAAGTGGGTGAAAGACTGGGGGAGAAATAAGCAGCTGAGTCTCAAAACCAGCAAACTCTGTATCTTTTGCCTCCTTTTAGTTGATGCTGGCGGAGAATTTCATTCACATTTTTTACAGAGAGACTGCCACGGTCTACAAAAATAGCTGAATCTGGGAATTTGTTATCTTTCTGGCTTTGATGTTTCATGAAAAAAATGATTTCTTCCCCTCAGAGGAGAAGAAAAACGAGTAGCTTCTACACGTTTACTTTTCACAATGCAAAGATGCTTCCATCTTTGCAGAATGCTTAGGTGAACAATTAAACCCTCTAGTTCCCAAACCAAAACATCACCACTAGGTTGATTATGCATTTATTCCAAGAAAACTGTAAGCCCCATCTTGTCTTTCTGAAAAGTTTTTGTGTTTGCATTTTTAGAAGTGCTGAATAGTCCAACATGAAAATATGGCATACATTATTATAAAAGAATAAGTTTTTTCTCACATAAATTTGGGATATGAGAATTGTCTTCATGAATATTTGTGGAAGTTATAGTGGGTCTTATACACAGCCCTTTAGAAAATTATAGGAAATCAGAGTTGGAAATGACCATAGAGATATTCATAATGAAAGCCATCATTTTACATATAGATGGGGAACTGATGTCAAAAAAGGTTAAGCCGGGGCCGGCCCGGTGGCGTAGCGGTTAAGTGTGCACGTTCCGCTTCGGCAGCCTGGGGTTCACTGGTTCGGATCCGGGGTGCGGACATGGCACCGCGTGGCAAGCCATGCTGTGGTAGACATCCCACATATAAAGTAGAGGAAGATGGGGACGGATGTTAGCTCAGGGCCAGTCTTCCTCAGAGAAATAGGATTGGCAGATGTTAACTCAGGGCTAATCTTCCTCTGGGAAAAAAAAGGTTAAGCAACCCATAGAAGATCCTGGAAGGGAGCTGGTATGAGATCTCTGGAATTTTATATCACCAAATGAACTGAGTTAATCCATTTCTGGTCACTCATATGGCCTTGATTTCATTGTTCCTGTGGCACATTCCTCGTATATGTGAATATAGGCATTCTCTCTCCCTTGTTTGTGTTTCTTAAGTCATAAATATTACCAAGAAGACAAGTAGGTCCATTCTTAATTAAATGCCTTTTGTTCTTTCATTAAAATTCTGATATACCTCCAATAAAAGGATTGAATTTATGCTCTATTTGAAGCTGGATTTTTGGTCTTGGTAATTGTGTGTCTGGATTTGACGTTATTTTCATGCCATGTTATGACCAGTTTCTCAAATCCCAATCATTTGGAACTGTAACTGTACAAAATAAATCAAGCTCAGACAATGTTCTTAGGCTATGAAGGTCTCTCTCTTCCCTGAGCGTCCACTATTGGTACCTTCTTTGTGAAGAATCCTTGAACTTGCTTCTAAGGTTCTGGACTCTAGAACTCTTTTTTTGAGGTCCTGGACTGGGAGTTATTTCGGAGAGTATTTGCGAGATTGTACTACTCTTAAAATTAAGGGACACCATGGGAGAAATCAATGTGATGCTGCAAGCTCATTTCAAAAGAATATTTGTAACCCACATTTATAGAGATCTCAGTGACCCCCTCTCCCGAAACTTCATGTGTGGTAGAATGGCTTCTTTGTATTAGTTTCATGGCTTGCAAAGCTTCTCATGGCAGTACATCAAAGTTATAATGGCACTGAGGGATATTTTAAACTTTCTAGGAAAATACAATGACATATGTCAGACCCCTGTATGTCAGTGAATTATTAGCTTGAGGTACTTCACAATTTTAACATTAGATCATGCTACATTCCTTTTGATGATGCCATATCTTTCTGACGCTGAGTTTTCAGCAGCTGCCATGATGAAAAGCCAGAATGCATGAAACTCAGTATAGAATAGAAAATGAGAGTAATAGTGACCAATCTGATTCCCAAGTTCAAGAAATTGCATGGCACTCAACAGGCGCTTTGGTAATTGTGATTATTAGCTGTTATTAGTGGTTATAATTGTGGTTATTAGTAATTGTGGTTATAAGAATGAAATAAAAGTGTTTTTATTTTATGAAGAATATTTTTACACGCTGCTACTAAGTTTTTAGAATACAAATACTTACTAAAGTTGTTTTGACCTACTTAGTAAATGGATCCGTTACATATTTTGTTAGACCTAGGAGTATCATGAAAAAAAGAAAAATTACTGAGCCACCAAATGTACCATGAACCAAAAAGGAACTTCTGTATTAATTGATTTCAATAATTTGTTAAACGTGTTTTTTTGCAATAGTTTTGCATAGCTTGTGAAATTTACATGTTTGTTGTTATCCCTATTTAATCTTTTTAAAACCCCACTTTACAAAAATTCATCAATTACAAATGTACAATTTGATGAGTTTTGGCAAATGTATATAATCATGTAACCACTACTACAATAATGATATGAAATATTTCCATCAAGCCCATAAGTTATTTTGTATCTCTTTGCAGTTAATCACTTCCCTTGGCCCTGGCAACTACTGATTGGCTTTCTGTCAGTATAGTTTTGCTTTCTCTGAAATTTCACTTAAATAGAATCATACTATATATAGTCTTTCAATTCTGGCTTCTTTCATTTAGGATAATCTTTCTGAGATTCATCCAGGTTGTTCTGTGCGTAAGTAGTTCTTTCCTTTTTATTGCTGTGTTCCATTGCATAGATATACCACAATTTGTTTATCCATTCACATGTTGTTGGACATCTGGACTGTTTCTAGTTTCTGACTATTATGAACATATTTATAGGAGTATATTCTTTATTTCTCTTATATAAATATCTAGGAATGGGATTGTTGAGTGAAATGGTGTCTGTTTAACTTTATAAGCAACTGCTAAACCCTTTTCCAAAGTGGCTATTAATTGGTTTTTGCTGCATAAAAATCAACACCAAATCTCAATGATTTCTATATAAACAAATATTGATTTTGTTGAAATCCAGATCTGTAGCTTGGCAGAGGTTTGGATGATTTCCACAGGTTTGACTGCAGTTGGCTCCAGGCTATAGATCAGGATTGGCTCTGTTCCACCATGTCTCATTCTGGGGCTCCGGCTGAAGGGGCAACCACTATCTGAGCCATGTTCTTCTCATGGATCAAGCAGCACAGATGGCAATTAACCGTGCAAGCACTTTTAAATCCTCTGCTGAAGTCGTGTGTTGACCAAACCAAGTCACATGGGTAGAGTCAGCATTGATGAGGTAGGGAAGTATATCCAGCCCAAAGTGAGAGGCAATGCAAAGATACAGACCGAAGGAGTGAATAACTGGGAGCAATGATCCTACCCACCACCATTACAAAATCATCTTTCATGGCTCCATATTTTGCTGACCATAGGACACAGCCCTATCCCACTCCAAGGTGTTTTGATCATATCAGATTTTATGGCACCAAGTTGGGTAACTTGGTTTTGAAGAGCTCGACTTGTCTGACTTTTTACGTGGAATTGGAGGAGAGAAAAGAGTGGTTGAATTCTTACCAGAGGCTATACAGATCATAGAAAAGAAAGATATGGGGAGTGTCTTTGTATTTAAATAATGCTAAATAATGCTGAAACAAATGCTATGCAAACAAGAGGAAGGAAAGGAAAAGACTTTATATGTTTGAACATTGTCATTATTCTGTCTTCACGCAATATATAATCACTGGTAGCAAATTTGAGATAGATTCTAAATTTTCCTGCTTGTCTACATAATCTACTTCATTCTTTCATTATTAAGCACTTATGTTAGCACACGTTAATACAAATTAGCATTTGTATAACACTTGCTTATCTTCCTACTAGGCATCATCATTTTTTTCCAACCTGAAATGCTCTCCACCTTCACTCTGCCAGGTGAACTTAGTCTCTTAGAAAATACTAAGATATATTTTAAAGGTCTCCAATAGGAAGCATTTTCTTATATACTGTTTCCTACACATACACACACCCTCATGTGTGCTCACACTCCTTTCTTCTCTACCACCATCCTCTACTCCAGGCAGCAAGGAGAGTTAACATTCCTCCTATGTGCAAACTCGTTCTCATAGCTATTCTTTTCATCCCACTGTATTCTTTATTCTACCATACTGCAATTTATTTACATCTATATCCCCACACTAGATTGTTTGTTTCTTAAAGTCAGGGGGTGTGTTGAAATCACTTCTATATCATTAATATTGTTAACGAAAATAATCCATAACCAATCTGTAAATGAAAATTTGGGTGAGTTTATTCTGAGCTGAAATCTGAGGACCATGGCCCGGGGCCTTTCTTCCCGAAGGAAGAAAGGGCACCAAAGAAATGAGGAGTACAGAATGGTTATATACCCCCAGAGAGGGTGCTTTACATATGATTGAAATGTCCCTCGCACAATAGTCACAAGATTGCCCTGTCAGCACAGCACTTGATGGACACAGCAGGTAGTGGGTCTGCTATCTTCATGGGTGTACCAGGAGGCAAGTCTATGTCTCGAGCTGGGCGGTCACAGGTGAGTGCAGCAATCAGTTTCTAGCCTAAGGAAAGATGCTTAATCCTTAAGGAGATGCCAAAGTTGGGAGGGGGAGGGAGGTTGCACCTTTATCTCAAGGGCCTTTGCTCTTGCCATAGGGAATCTCTAAAGCAGATATACAATGCATGCTCAACTGCCTTGGTCAGGCCCTTTTAGAAAGACAAGGTCAGGCCGAATTAGGTTTATACCAAATAGCTTCCTCATATTCTCCAATAGATCCTAGTGCTTGCCATTTTTATTTGTCATTTTCCCCTTTTGATCTCTAATCTTTTGATAGAAAGCATTGATGATCAAAACATTGCCCGTCGGTGCCAGGGTGGTTGCTGCCTGCCCTGGGTCCATCATGTTCCTCGGTGCTAAGCTTTTATCTCATTATTTGCCTAGTCATCCACATTGGGGGGAAATAGTGGACAAGCATGGAAGTATATTTCTTAACAGAGGAAGCATTTCATACGTTATGTAATTAATTTAGATTGTTGCACAAACATTGTATATGAGCTTTTCTATGACACCTTGCATTTACATTGTATATGATTATAGAACAAGTACAGTAACGATAATAACAGCATTTTTGAAAGGATTAGTCTTAAATGAATTCTTAGCCATAGTCTCTATCAGAAAAGGAAATTTGTCCAGGGTTATAAGATAGATCAACTGTCTCAAGCCATTTGAGCAATCATTACTCTAGTTTGTATGCTACTCTTACAACACTGAGTAAAGAAAACAACAATTAGTTTGAATATTATGACCAGTACAAGGATTCCAATAAATAATAGAAATAGGAATTCCAATACAGATCGAAAAAGGGAACTGATACTGAAAAGGGAGCCAACCAAATAAATCAAAATGGGTGCAGGATTCACATAAGGCATCCACTTGCTTCTTCATGTGCTTTAGCAGAGATGACACATTGGAAGATTCATCATGTACAAAAACACAGCATTCAGTCTGAATAATTGTATATGTACCACCTTGGGATGCAGTAAGAATATCTAAAGCCATTCTGTTTTGAAGGACAGGCTCTCACATTAAAGACATTTCGGTATTTAATAAGGCTATCCCTGCTTGACTATCATTAAGGGCTCCTTGAGTAAATTTAGTCAGAGCTTCCATATGTGATAACGACATCTTTTAGCCCCAAAGAAGAAGCACATATAGCTGAAAATATAGCCATACCAGTGGAACACTGAACAAGCCCATCTGGCCTTAAAGAGAGGGAGATTGGCAACAGGTTTTAACTCAGCCTGACTCCTTCCCTGCTTTTAAAGGAAACTCAGGGTGCAGTGTTTTAGCCATCCAGACAGTAGCCAAGGCCAAAGATTTGTTCCACATAACCCCATTGAGTTCCATTAGGAGTCACTCGATAAATTCCTGGCCTTCAAGATCAATCTGTTCCACATTAATCCCTTTCTTTAAGTATGATAGTATTCCAAACAAATTATAACGAAGGTTTACAGTTTAAGCATAACAAATGTTTAAATGAGGAGATAGAAAGTTGGGAATACAGGCCTGGTCCGGAGTCTCGGGACAGCTGTCTACAACAGATGTCGTCTTCTTCTCCTCCTGGTTTGGTCCTTCTCTACAGGGCTGCAAACAGTCTTATTTGACGTCTCTTTCAATAAATAAATTCTTCAGGTTACAGTACAAGATCCTTAAGTTCTGGGAGCTCTGTGAAAGAATCAGCTACCAATCTTTCATTTTACTTTAAGTACCTCAATAAGACCGTGACAACAATGTAATATATCCCTTAAGAAAAGCTAGTTCATATATTTATTCATCTAATTGCATAGGCTGTTTTATTATTATTTCAAAATGAGACAGCTGATGTTTACAAAAAGTATAGATCTAAGATTAAGGAGCACTAGCACAAGAGCTTTTGGTAGTGAGAGAGTAAATGCCTCTGAAAGCTTGCCAATTAAGTCCTAGTTGTGCCATTAGTTTTACCAGTCCTGAAGATCGAGGATGGTAAGTGCAGTGGAAATGCTGCAATATTGGCCAAGCATTACAAACAGATTTGAGTTCCCCAGTCACTATGTAACTCAGTAGGAATTCCCAAAACAGGAATTATTCTCTCTAATAGTAATTTACCTACAGTTAAAGCCTTTGCTCTTCTGCAAGGAAAGGCCTCAATCCAATGTGAGAACATACAGATCATTACAAGATATATTTATCCTTGAGATGGTGGCATTTGGACAAAGTCCAATTGTCATACCTCAAAGGGTCCCTTAGAAAAGGAAAGTGGGCTTGTGACTCATGAAGTGGCTTCTCTGGATTATACTTTGGGCATATAGCACAAGTAGTAGAGGCTATATGAGCGAGTGGGAGAAGTTGCCAAAAGTATTATTTTCCCCTTTTGTTGCAACCTACATATATTATTTTTCTTCTTCCGTGGTGATTTCTTAAGCCTGTAGAGGGAAATCTTTTTACTGGATTAACCATCCTTGTTTATCATTTAAGTAAGACCCATTTGTAAACCAAATTAAACAATAGAATGCAGTCGTGGTCTTCTCCCCTTGTGATGTTGGAAGCAACCTAGCTGATGCGGGGTTGGTGAGCTGAGGAGTCAAAAGAAAGATTTTTTTTGGACTCTCTCAAGGTCTGGCAGTAGTGCTCTCCCATCTAGAGAATAACATGGGGACGGGACCCACGGGCAGGAGGAGTTGCTGCTGCAAACATGGGTTGACAGTAGAGCTAAATCTAAGGCAGAGGCATGTGAGTCATCTCTTTACAGGACAAAGGAAAGAATATGTAAAAAAAAGTTAAAATGGTATCAGTGCAGGTGGGGTCTGGCTATTGGGTGGTCCTATAACTTTCAGATAAGAATCAAATCGGATTAAGTAAATTCCAGAAGCCACCACCCTAAATACTATCTTTAGCTAAAGACAAAGGAGGATGTTGGTGGTGGGGGGAGTCAGCTACATGAGGTCACCAGACAAGCACAATAAACAAGACTTAAGTCCTTGACACCCCCATTAAGAGTTTCTAGAGATAAGGTCTTCCCCCGTTCCTCCTGGTGCAGAGAGGGAAACACCCACAGATAGAGACTTCCTTCACAAATGCAAATGTCTCTTATCAAAGGGCAAGCAATTTCCACTTCTCAGAGTCTCCTTCTCATCTGCAATTTTCAACAGTAACCAGCCTAAAATAATCCTCATCAGTAGCAAGGTTAAAATAGTGAATAACATTTACCTACACAATATAACCTGAGGTTTATTATCATTTGCTTGACAATGCTTCTCATGCAATTTAGCATTCCAAACAAGCCTAACTAGTATCCCTCCTTCAGAGGAAGAGAGAACAAATTTCTTTGAGAAGTTTCAGGGGCCCTCTGAAAATCCTCAGAGAAATTGTCTTCCTTCATCCAGGTCAAAGGAAAGCCTTTATTCAGGACGTGACTATTTGTTTGAGGGAGAAACTTGTCAAAAATATCAAAAGATTTTTAAACACTTAAACAAGATCAAGAGGTTGCTGATCTTTTCATTGTAAAACAAGGGTCAATGAAACAAGGCTCATAATATTTAATCAAAGTGACAACAGCAAAAAAACCTTAATAGAGAGACCCCTGTCTTTTTGCACCTAGGAAATTACCTTAACAAAGCATAGATCTTCTGTAAACTTACTCAGAAGGAAAAATCTTTTATAACTTCTTTATCAAGAGCAGACTAAGAGTTTAAGAAAATTATCCTTTTAAAAGAGAAAGTCAAATTTTAATTTTTGCACCAGCTTATTTTTAACATTTAAACTCATTCATTTAGTTGCATTTACTTTAATCTTAGCCAACTTGACCAGGTATAAAACTCCTTTCAGAATTTCTCCTTCACAAACCTTCTACAACTTTCTTTTTGCCTTCAGAATTTGTCCCATGTTCTCTTTTTTTTTTTTCCTCCTAGTACTTTAGGACAAATTTATCTTTCTTAATGAACCAAACAAAATTTCCATTCTTTGTATACCTTCTTTACTGAAAACTTACACCTTACTTTCCTTGAATACAGAGCTGTTTTTCTTATTAATTTCTAGCAGCTTTAATCACATATATTAGAACTCTTTGACCTTTAACAAACCGTAGTAAACACTAAAAAGGTAAGCAATTACGAATTGTCTTTTATCCCAGCATTCTAAACACTTTTCGTAATTTCTAGAAACATGCCACACTTTACAGTAAGAGACCCAAAGACTTTTAGCCTCTCTGCAATAAGAAGCCAAAAGTAGATAACTTAGATATATTTAGCAATGTTTGTGTTCTATCCAATCCAAAAATGACCCAGATACTCAGATTTTTATCATTTAACTTAATTTAGCAAAACTCTGAAGTTTTAAGTTACCAAAAAGAATTTGGAAGCTGTTTTTTCCCAAGTATACAGACCATAAAACAGTTATTTTACCCACTTTTGTCTATTTAAATCATTTGTTTCCAACAATCATGTTCAGATTACCTACGAAAACTTCACGAGGCATTAGACAAAACTGGTCATCATTTAAAGCTATTACTTTGCTGACGAATTTAACAGACAACATGAACTTATTTGACTAGTAAACCCAGGCTGCATGCCTGCACCATATTCAAATACCAACAACTTTTGAGGACATGCCTTTTCAATCAAACCAACAACTTAAACTTTCATTAACCAAAGATTAACCTATATCATGTTAACTTGAAAGACATTGGGTTAGAACTTTTAGAAAAACTTTTTGTAAGCTCTTACTTTAAGTCAATTGAATGGAGCTCTTTAGAAATTGTACCATCCCGAGGTAAAATATAAAAATTTTTGTAACATATATAGACACACAGACAGACATATAGACAAACATTTTGCTTAGATTTGACTTTGGTGTTCTCATAGCAGACCTCGGTGAAAAAACTTGTTTTCCCAGTTTTTTTTTTTCTTTCTTATTCTTTCTTTTGGCCTTAGCAATCTGGCTTGGGATCCCCCTTTGTTAAGCAATTGCAATCACAGCATAAAGCCAACTGGAGTCTGGAGGAAAGGCTGCCCATTCGGGAACTGATCGAGCTGTTTTAGAAGCTCGATTTCCCGCTTCTCTTTTAACCTTGTTTTGTTATAAAGTCTGAACAACTTCTAAGGACAGTGTCATGGGTCAGAAAGTGTGTTGCTTGTGAGTGTTACTCCCCATAGAAAGGTCGTAAACACTCTCTTACGTGCCTCGGTTTTTCCTCCAGCAGTCTAAAACCACCATGGGGCTCGGAGCGCGGGTGACCAGCCCTTATGTGCGCGTCCCCGGACAAGCCTGTAATTAATTACCGTGAATGAGAGTGGAGTTCCCTATGGGACCGCTGCACGTCGGGAGGATTGATCCTGTGACACTCCCGCTGAGGTCCTTAGTCACCTAAGGGCGCCTTTTGGTAAAGGCCGGGAGGAGCAAGTGTCCCTTTTCTTCAGAGCTGAACACGTTCAGTCTCTCATTTCTCTATCAAGCAGTTTGTTCAGACTTTATAAACACAATTCTTTCCAATTTAAAGCCAAGTTAAAAACGTCAGCATTCCCCATTCACTCCCAAGTTCCTCTAGGCTCCTTTGGCCTAGGAACTTCCCTCTAGGCTCCTCTGCCCTAGGAACTTCCCTCTAGGCTCCTCTGGCCTAGGAACTGTACTGGTACCCCTCAAACCTCTAGTCTTAAGACCTTACCCAGCTCATATAAACTCTTGGACCGTCAACTTAAAGTAAGGAGGTCCGGGTTTCAGGAGAACTCACCAGGGTCACCTGAAGAATGCAGTGATCCGGGGGGCTCAATGGGCCCTTATTGGTACCGAATGCCAGTTCAGTGTAGATTCCAGGTGGCCTCCGGTGGGTTTCTCTGAAATCCTGCAGCAACTACGCCAAGAACTGTCGACGAAAATAATCCATAACCAATCTGTAAATGAAAATTTGGGTGAGTTTATTCTGAGCTGAAATCTGAGGACCATGGCCCGGGGCCTTTCTTCCCGAAGGAAGAAAGGGCACCAAAGAAATGAGGTGTACAGAATGGTTATATACCCCCAGAGAGGGTGCTTTACATATGATTGAAATGTCCCTCGCACAATAGTCACAAGATTGCCCTGTCAGCACAGCACTTGATGGACACAGCAGGTAGTGGGTCTGCTATCTTCGTGGGTGTAGCAGGAGGCAAGTCTATGTCTCGAGCTGGGCGGTCACAGGTGAGTGCAGCAATCAATACCAAATGGCTTCCTCATATTCTCCAATATATCCTATTGCTTGCCATTTTTATTTGTGAATATCTAAAATGGACTATAACACCTCTTTATTAAGTTACAAGTTCTCCGAGCTTTACTATTGACCTCACAGTGTTGTTATGAAGATTAAATAAGGTAATGGACTTGAAAATGCCTGTCAGGCATACACGGGATGGATATGATTATGCTGAATCTATATAAAAGGTTATAGCGCACACATGTTTTCATTATCTAATTTGCTCCTTGAAACCACCTACTGGATAGATAGAAAAAGTAGTGCTGTTATGTCTCCTTTTTTGTGGATGAAGAAACTGAGGCTCAGGAAAGTTGGAGCAGGGGCTAGACTTCCCTGAATTAATATGGCTTACGTAGTGAGAAGTGGATGCAGGATCCAACTCAAAATGTTGACTGAGTCCCCAGTTGATCTTCCTGCTACATCACATGAAAGGATCCTTGAGAAGTGCGGGATTGCATTGACTAAAGGTTTGTTTTTATTTTTAAAAGAAGAATTGCTAGTTGACCAACATTATGTCCTTTTTGAAACCTAGGTTCATGAAAACTAATGCTATCTATTTAAACCAGTGCTATCTATGTAATTTTCACTGCTAGACAATACCAGAGAGAAAAGGGCATTTAACTAAGGAATCTGTTTTTTTCAGACAATAGAGGGAGAAGAAAATAACAATTGCTCTCTGCACCTCCTGCTGGTTCCTCCACTCCTCTACTTCCTCAACTCCCTAAATTCCTTTCAACTTTTTCCTGGTGGACTATCACCATGGAAATCTACCAAAACTCTTTCCTGGACAAAGTCCAACGCTGCTTTTCTTCATTAGAGCTCATCTATGCCAAAGCTCTTCCCAGAACTCTATACTTTTTGACTAAATAGACAAAAGTGAGTAACGGTAGCAAAATGATTGCTTTTATCTCTAACTCGAAAAGCAATTACTTCCTTTTGTCTTGAAGTCCAAAGAATCTGCACAGATGGCTTTGTCACCAGAGTCAAGTCGATCCCTTATTGCCAAATGGCATAGCCCACTTCTGAGTTAATGATGCATTTTGGTTTTTAATACTCTAGTGACTGAAAGAACTGTAATGAATCTCCCTGACTTGAATTTCAGGGCATGGACCTGCTAATCAATGGCTTGGAAAAGTCACCTTCAAGGTTGTCAAAGTGCTACATTATGCTTTACTTCTCCTGGTGTAGAAAACCGCTCTCTTTTCTTGTTCAAGATTATACCGCCTGTGCATTCAGGAGCCTATCAAAATCTGAAGAATATCCTGACATCATTTTCATGGAGATTATTAGCCAAATCCTATATTACAGTTCAAAATGCCCAGATTTGAAAATGCACGTGCAGAAAAAGGGATGTACCGTAAACAGTGCAGTTTGTTCTTTGTCAATTGCATTTTTTCTGGTCTGATTGCTGTCGTGTTTTGGTTTGAAAATGTCCAATATAATAGAAAGCGTTTGAGTCCAGAGAAATGTCCAGCATGCCAATTATAGAAATTCACCCTTCTCATTTACAGTCCTCAGGGGAGGAACATGCGCTATGATACAGCGGCAGCCCTGGATGTCTTTGGGAGCTTAGGGACTTTCTTTTATCTCTTCCTCTTAATTTGCATTGGTATTTAAATTGGACAATGTGCTTTCTATTTAAGCTGACATACAAGTGTTTCACGAGTCTCTTTGAAGCATAAGATGCCCGGGTGGTGATAGCCACAGAAGAGACATAGGAATCTGATGCATTCTCATCACCATCACTCTCCTACTTAAAATTCTCCACTGTGTCCTCAACTAGGGGGCAGTCCTTGTTTCTTTTCTGTCAGGTCTGTCTTTTTCTTTTCCCCTTTCTTCTCTGCTCAGTGAACTTCTACTCATCTCTCGAAACTCAACTCAAATATCAACTTCCTTATAAAGTCCTTTCCCAATCTGTATGGTTATTCTTTTCCTTTGTGCTCTTATAGCTCCCTGAACGTGCCTATAAAGTAGTACTTATTGCCTAATATTTTATTTATTTATATATACTTTATTTTACCTAAGTTGAATTCTTCAAAGGCAAAGAATGTCTTATTTGCGGTTAGCTTTCTTTCTTAGTACAGTACATGGAGCAGAGCAAACACACAAATGTTTACTGTATAAATGAGTAAGTGTGTTCTGGCAGGGAAGAACGTTCGAAGAGTCACGATGGACAGTCTCCGGCCATGAGTCACGATGGACAGACTCTGGTCATGTTTGAACCGCTCTTGAATTATTTTTCCCTCCTCTACTAAGAAAGAAGAATTATTTTTAGGATCTCTAATGTGTCTTTAAAAAGTCATAGGGAACTTCCAGTCTCAACTGATTTACTAGCAAAAGCAGATTGAACGCGTGCGGGTCGCAGCTTCCGAGGGATTTGTTAATAGCTGGTTAAATGTAAAAGCAGCACACAGGCCCCAAGGCTCTTTGCGGGCGGATATATTTTCAGAAAAGCAATCCTCTTCTGAGGGGATGGCAAAGCTTAAATTATAAAACTCAAAGTATTTGTCTGATTTTTAGTAGTGCTATTATAGCAGAGAGACCTCAGGGGTATATGGATTTATTCCAAAGGTTAGCTTAGTTGCTTACCAAGATTTAACCAGTTGTAACTGCAGTCTGTTTTATTATGACTGCAGTCCAATAGTGAGATCTCCCAGGCCCAGCAGCGGGCCTTCATCACTTTACCTCTCTGCACACCCACTCAGCCAGGCTGAACACGAACATGCAGGAGTCTGATGAAAAAATAATGACATGGCCTGTAGGCACAAGAAATAAACAAGCAATTCAGAAAAAACTTGGACCAAATATGACCAACAAGACCAAGGGGAAATGTTCACCCTCATAAATATTCAAAACTTGAAACTGAAAACAGTAACAGGTACAATGATAATATGCCTTTTTCTCCATCAAAAAATGTAACTACTTAAAGAATACAGTACTGTAAACTGAGCCCTACCATATACTGCGTGTCCTGTGAGAATAAATTTGAAGGTGATGACTAGAGACTTACATGTTGGCATGATCTTTGATTCCATAAGCCTACTTCCCAGAATTTAGCCTAAGGAAATACCCAGCAATGAGCACACAGCCTTATTCATACGGGTGTTTGTTTAATGTTATTATAATAATAAAAAATTACAAATATGCTACATGTTCAACATGAAGAATTTGCCTAAATAAATGATAGTTTTATAAAAGTAACTGCAAGAATCTGTCAAGACAAAAATCAAAAATAAAATCAAAGTTTATGAGCAACATATATAATAGGTTTTATATGTTTACATCTTGCAAATGTATCTGTGGCCAAAAAGCTTGAAATAAGATTTAGTATTTCTCTGCCTTTCCAGAAAGAAATTTTAATTCACCAGGAATTTATCAAACGTGGACATTTTACTAATGATTCATTAAAATGTGTGTGTTGGGTCTGGAGGGGACATGTATGAACTTACAGAGAAAATGTGGTTTTCCTCTGAAGTTCTCCGTTTTTCACCTTGAAGTCTAGTTTGGATTGTTTAACCTCCATCTCTACTTTGTTCCTTTGCCCCATCATAGGCGCTCAATCTGCCCTCGCGCTCATCCTAAGATCTGATCAGTATGAGAGCTCCCAGTGGCCCATGGCTATTAAGCACTTAAAATTAGGTTGTGAGTATCAAACACACATCAGATTTTGAATATTTAGTACAAATAAAATATCTGAACTATTTTTATATTGAAATTATAATATTTTTGATATATCTGTTTAGGTAAAATACATTATTAAAATTAATTTCACTTGTTTCTTTTTACTTTTGTAATGTGGCTACTAGAAAATTTAAAATTTCAATGTGGATTGCCTTATACAGCCGAAGGGAAGTCAAATAGAATTTAGACTTTCAGATTCAATTCCCGTTACTTATCCTCAGAATTATTCTAAACCACCACCACCACCACCATCACCAATAACAACTACAACCCTTCATTTCCCTTTTATGCTAAGATGCTTTTGTCTTTTCCTGAAAATTCTTAATATTCTACAGGTTTACACAAACATACAAGCACTGATTATGAAATACTAAACTTATGAAATATCAAAGTGCTAGTTATTAAAGAATTCACCTTCTGTCACCAACAATTTGGAGCATGAGGAATCTTGATCTACTCAGAGGGAATTGCATGTGGAAGTCAGAGAGATGTGATGTGTGTAACCCGCAGTTGGTGGCTCCATTAGCAACTTCCCAGAATTCGAGATCTTTCTGTGGCTAAGAATGTATAGGAAAACAAGAAGTGTCAGGGTTAGTGGGGACTTTATAATCTTTGGAGTCAAGTTTTCTTATTTGGAAAGCAAAACTAAAGATGCGTGCGGACTCTGAGTCTCATTGCGAAAGGGGCAATTGGCTCCTTTTAAAATGTTTTACACTATCTGGTGAAGGTGCTCTAGAGAGGAGAACACACTGCCACAGTCTTTCACTGCCCTGAAGGCAGAGACACGCAGGGATATCAGCACAGGGCCACTCAAACTGGCTTCGGAGAAGGGCTGCTGTGTGAACTCTGTTAGTGGCCTGCAACATGTTAAATGTAGAATTTGGTAGTAAGCATTTAGAAACTTTTGTAGCGATTTGCTGACGTCTGTTGAATCTAAGAATAAAAAAAATTGGTATATAGTTTTATGACCTTATTCTTTATTTTATTTCTCTAGTAAATCATTTTTATTTTATTGTTTTATAAAAAACTAGCATCAGATTGCAAAGATAGATAGGTAAATTCGTAGATAGATAGATGATACATAGACAAGACAGATCGATCAGTTGAATGAACTAGTTCTTCACTACAGACAGCATGAGAAGCACTGTTTTTTCGCAGACATGCGTCACCATTTTCCTTGGGCAAAAGGAAGCCAGTTCACTCCTCAGTCCCAATCTATTTATTCTTTTTTATTCTAAACTCACTAAAAAGCCATGAAAGATAGGGGCTGGCCCCGTGGCCGAGTGGTTAAGTTCGCGCGCTCCGCTGCAGGCGGCCCAGTGTTTCGTTGGTTCGAATCCTGGGCGCGGACGTGGTGCTGCTCATCAGGCCACGCTGGGGCAGCGTCCCATATGCCACAACTAGAAGGACCCACAACGAAGAATATACAACCATGTACTGGGGGGCTTTGGGGAGAAAAAGGAAAAAAATAAAATCTTTAAAAAAAAAAAGCCATGAAAGATAAAACAAAACTTAAGTCCTATAGTGCCCCCTTGTCTAGTCCAACTAGCCAACGAATAGAAGACAAATGGTAGGAACCACTTTAAAGAGGAAAGAAGTGCTATAGGGAAAAACAAGCAGAAAGATGAAAGAACAGTCGTGACTTAATGAAAGAAAGTGAAAAGAAAACAAGGACTATGTCTTATTCATATGTATCACCTCAGCAGCTAGCATAGCGCCCAGTACACAGTTAGCACACAGTAAATATTTGTTGAGTTAAAGAAGTGGTAAGAGCCATTAGTAGCTTTGTTCTTGGTAATTCTCCTCCTTTCCCTTGTCCAACAACCTCCCTCTGCCACAACCCACAAGAAAAGAGGAGGTGTGTAGCAATTTCTATATCTTTTAATAATTAGGCTATTAGATGAATTTAGGAGTTATATGAAAAATACTTTCTACCGTTCTGTGAGGAAGGCCATCTAAGAACTATATCATGGCTCCTGCGATTTCTGGATTCTTTCCTTCCAACTTTACCACACATTAAATATCATGGTCTGTTTGATTTCCCCCTGGTTCCACTGATACTTACTGTTGTGTGAGGCAGATTTTTACTGAAACATTAGGTAAAGGGTGAATGATTTTAGCATGACATGTTACAGAGAAAAACTTACATTAAACATCACGTCTATAACATCATTGGTCATTTCTCCCAAAGGGAATGCTCAGGGTTTTGCCCCCACTTTGGCCCCATCTTACTGCCCTTCTTTAAAGACTCTTTCAGTCCCTGAAGGTCTTTCTCCTCAACATCTCAGATGGTAATTCAAACTCGCAAATTCTTATTACTTTTGTAGAACAATAGGCTCTTTCTCAACCACCCCGTTTTGCCCAGAGGACCCCATATTTCTCAAACAGAAGTGTCTATTACAGGTCATCAAGACTTATCAAGATTTTTTTTCACAGTAACATACCCAGCTGTCTCCCTTCTCTATGATGTGGAAGCATACCAGCCATTTGGTTTCCTATGTAGTTGTCTTTCTTTCTCTGTTTGCTATTTAAACATCTGTCAGTGGAAAAGTATGTATTGATAACTTCTGCATAGTTAGCACCACACCAAGAGCTTTGACTAGCAGGCTCTAGCAGTAAGTATAACATTTGTTCTTTGACATCAAGTAGAAAGGAGACTTACATGAAATAACCCTGGTACATTATAAGACTACACTGTGGGGTAGTTTACACTCAGTACCATTAAGTATATTTTGATTTAAGCAATCCTATGTGCAAGTAAGGAAAACGAGTCATGACAGGGGGAGGGGAAGGATGGATTGACATGTAAGGAAATCATAATGCAGCACAATATGTATGATACTGCAGAGATATATATATATATATATATATATAAGAAACAGAAGTAATTTGAAGAAGAGAGTGATTAAATGTGCACCTGGGTGTGGGGTTCAATGAAAGCTTTACAGAGGAAGTGATGATTCTATAGAGCTTTAAAAGTTGAATCTTTCTCTAGGTAGACAGAAATAGGCAAAGGATTGGCATTCCAAACAGAGGAAGCAGCATGTGCTAAGATACAGAGAAGTAAACCAGTGTATGATCAGAGAGCTCTAGGAAATTGCCATGTCTGAAGGTTAAAAATCAAGAGGAGCACACAGGTAGATGAGGATCAGTACACAAATGATTAAGCTATGAGGGGCAGTCACTGTTGGCTGCCTACCCAACAGCCATTTACCTCGGACAGATCCTCCATGTGTCCAGCTGAGAGGTTGAGTAATGGTGGGACTAAGCCAGTCTGGGAAATTCCATTCCCCTTTGACAGATATTGACCTGGGGTTTTGTATATGACCCAGTTTTGGCCAATAGATCATAAGAGAGTGTTGCGGACATTTTGCAACCCACAGGAAAAGGCCAAGAATATGATAGAGATATTGACCTAGAGCCTTAATGGCATTAAGCCAATCTGATTATTAGCTACTTCCATATTCTACTTAAGTGATATAACAAAACACTGCATTGTTTAAGTCACTTTCAGGTTACCTGTTATCCGTAGCCCCAGGCATCTTCACTCACATATCACATTAAGTTGCTAATTTTGTGCTAAGGGCAAACTATAGAATACTAGAGAAAAGTGATTTGGAATAATGAGGAATGGCTTTAAAGAGGTGGCACGGCTTCAGCAAGGGTAATCATAACTAATGCCTTTGTAATACCTTATAGCTTACAAAAGAACAAAATATTATGTTATCTAGAAAGCAAAATGCACATAAATGGGAGAAGAGTCTTTATCAATAAATAAATGAGCAGATTGGAGGATCCATGTGGAGGTATGTTGGGAAAGGGAAATTGAATAAATAGAGCACTTTTTGATATGCCAGCTTTAAAAAGTAAAGCCCCTATTTGGAGGAGGCAGCAGTATGACCCAGGCGTGTCTGACTCCACACTCATGCTTTTTTAACTATACCATGCTGTTTTTCAAGGTAGAGTAAAGGTAATTTAGAAAGAAGATAGGAAGACTCATCAAAAAGTTCTGATGATGATCCAGGTTGGGGCTGATGACTTGATGCCTTGTCCTCCACTAAAAATACCCATTGTTCTCAATTCCTGCCAGGAAGTCGTTCTTTTACCAACGTCCGGCACATTGTAGCCGAACACATCGTGGTCACGTTCTTTCTCTGTTTAAAACCCTTCAAATTATTTTCAGATTAAACACAAAAGGACTTAAAATGGTCTACAAAGCCCTACAGATGTGACTTTCACCTCCAGCTTTTCTACCACGCTCCCATTTGACACTTGTGCTCTAGCCACTCTTATACCCCTTACAACGGTTGCCAATGGTCTTGTGCCCCTGTTTTATCTACCTTCAATGTTCTTTTCTCCTTTCATTTGCCTTGTTAATCTTCATTCCTTTTTTATATTCTTCAAATAAGAATAAAGAATAACTGCCCTAGGAAAGGCTGGCCTGAACTCACCAAATATAGCAAAGCCTCTGTTATGCATTTGCATAGCAAGGCTGCATAACAAATGGCCACAAAACTGCAGCGACATCCAAGCATGAATACATATGTGCCTCTGGGTCAGCAGGGCAATTCTGCTGATCAGAGATAAGCTTGGCTAGGCACATTCATGTGTCTATGGTCAGCTGTGAGTTAAGTAGGCAGTTTTGCTGATCTCTGGGCTCTCTCTTGTGTCCAGGGTCTTGGCTGGGACAACTGGGCTGACTTCACTTTGCTCCGTGTAGCTCATCTAGCTGACTGACTCAAGCATGTTCTCATGATGAACGCAGAGAAACAAGAAAGAAGGGACTCTCACAAAGCCTCATGAGGCTTAGCTTCACTACTGTCATGTTGTCACTTCTACCACTTTCTATTGGCCAAAGAAAGTCACAAGGCTGGCATGGGTTCAAAGATTATGGAAATAGATTTCATCCCTTAATAGGAGGAACTGTAAAGACATGTTGCAACGTGGATATAGGAAGAAGCAGAGAATTGAGACAATCCTCCAACTCAACCTTCCATGTTCTCAAAGCACCATGCATCTTTCCTTTATAACACTTGCTGCAATTTTCATTTTACATTTTTGCTTTCTTCTTTGATTGATATCTGTTTGTCTCCTCGACCCCATGAAATTGTAAGCTCCATGAAGGCAAAGGCTCAGTGCTTCACGCACAGAAGTTGCTCCATAATAATTTCTTGAATGATTGAGTAAATAAAGAAATGAATTAATTTCTCTGCTGGGGAAAAAAAACTACCTACCCTTGCCAAGCCTGAGACGCAGCTGTCTCAAACTGTCTTTGACAATCATTAAAGCCATGGTCAGATCAAGATGGGGTGGGTAGGGGACATTACACAGATTTCCCCCAACTTTGAGCAGACTAGAGGCAATCTAGATTTCCCTAGGACTCTATCAAGAAGCAAAACACATCTTCTTATTTAAAAAAAAAAGAAAAAAAACCAGAAATGAGTAATAGCTTTTTCCAGGCTCAATGACTCCTGCTCAGGATGGTCATTAATAAATGTATTGATTATACTCATATTACTGATAAAATGATCAGTAAAATAAAATTTTATTTTTGGTCAGCCACAAGTAATATAACTACTTGATTCACTGATATTTCCATTTTAGCTTTTAAAGCAAATTTGGAAGCCTGTTAAATTGCATTGCCATTTGGTTCAATGAATGAGAACAGCAAGGGGAAATAAACATCATAAAAAGAATGTCTTTGTTAAAAACTATATTTTTCCTACATTCTTTTAAAACATTTGGCTTTGTGATTAATGGATAGGCTTTCTGTTTGAAATGGTAGAATTATAGTAGTTTTCTGATAGAGTATAAAGAATCAGAATTTTATTTTTTTAAGCAGCAGTAGGTTTTAGCTATTTTTTTAAATCATGACTTTCTACCCTCATAGGAACCTTATTTTGATTTTATCACTCATCAATTATAGGTTGTGCAAAATAAGAAACATACTGCTGAACAACATTTATGACCTCTAGCTCTAGCCAAGTTTTCTTTGTCATAGTTTTTCATTTCCCAGAGTAGTGACATTTTTTAAGCTCAAAAATCTACTCAATGGAAATTGTTAAATAAAAATAATGCTGCAAGTAAACTAGCTTTAAAAAGCTGAAAACACCTGAAGGACATGCAAAGTTCTTTTCAGTGCCGTGGTAGAAAGGTCCTTCTGACATGTACTTTTCTATTTCCATTTTTTAAAAACTATGGCTTTTGTGGTTTAGGAATTTATATTCTGTTTTAAAGCTTATCTTTTCAGTGTTCAACTCTTCATTGTGCTATATTACAATGTGCAATCATGTTCTAGATGGAAATGAAAGTCATTTTTAGAAAACACAGCCAATTTACCTGCCCTTCAGCTGCTTAATAACATTAGGCAGTCACTTGCTTTGCATTAAAGGTTTATAAAAGTGATTGTGTTTAAAGCCCTTTATGGAATCCAAAACGGAATGTCAATAGCCAAAAGAACAGCCTGCTCTTACATTTTAGGAAATGGAATTCATCTGTGGCATGAGCTTCAAAACTCAATTAAAAAAAAACCTTGCCATTAATGTAAGCATGAAATAGCAAGTTCAGATCTAGAGTATTCTTCTATTGAAATAAGTACTGTTGGAGGAGAGTGTTACAACTTATGAAGAGTTAAACTATCCATGAAACGTTAGCAAACGGCCCTGGTCTAAGAGTTAGAAGACTCTCCAATTCTGTCACTGGACCTGCCACAAATGTAGCTGGTAGGATATAGTTTATGTGTTAGAGGTTTGGAATCAAAAGACGTGGGTTCAAATCCAAACGCTAGTACTTCCTGTTCAACTTAAATTTAAGGAAATTATTTTACATCTAGAAATCTCAAATTCCTAATATGTAATATAGTGATAATTATAGATTTTACTTCATAAGACTATTGAAACCATACATTAGTTTGACATTTGGCATAGTAATTGACACACAGTAAGGACTCAATAAGTGTTAGTTGGCTAATTAGTTGTGTAAATCCGGACACAGAAAGCCATGATTCAAACCCACGTGTGAACAATTCAAAAATATATGTTTTTTTCATTTTGCCACATTGCTCCCAAAGTCGCTTAATGGTTCCTGTGTCTCAGAATTTATTTCAAAACTGAATGATTTGGGTACCGGGTAAGATGTAATAAACATATGCCAATTCGAAGATGCTAAAGAAATGGTCTTAGTCTTGACTCAAACACCCTGTTAGCTCTCTTTCAGACTACACAGGTCGACTTTTCCTTTTTATGAATCTGATCAAAAGTATTGATCTTACCACATATCATTTGTTACCATAGGGATAATTTATATGGCAAGCAAACATGGGTCCCAGCTTCCTATATCTTCTGTCAAGGTCTCAACAAGCACCCCACTATTCTTGTCAATGCTGTAGTTATCAGTGCTCTAGCCCTCAGCTTCTAGAAAGTAGCTGAGAAGTAAAACTGGTAAGGCTCATGCTGGGGTCCATAGAATCCTTGCATAGAATTCATCAACTTGAATAGAAAAAAGAATCAATTTTTGCATACCTGTGTTTGACATATAGCATGCCCTTCAACTATAAATGTCAGCAAAGTAATGTAAGCAAGCCAACAACACTGGTGTCAAATAGTATCTGTGTCTTTGTCACCAATTAAAGTCGCAAATATTTCATATCACTGTACAATCATTGTAGATATCTCAAAATACTATATTGTGACTACTTCAAAATTTTATTAGTTATTAGATCCGCTGCCAAATCTTGTTATTTAATGTGCTAATAAATAAGTGTATATATTAGTATATGACCAAAAGAATTATTTTTATTAAATATTTTGTTTAATAAATATTTGTGTAATTATATTTGAACAGGATTGGTTTCTTTTATAATGCTGTGCATTTTATTGTATGCATTTAAAAGTATCACTCTTAAAAAGAAACTTCAGACTGGCAAAGAGAACTAGAGCATTGAAAACACAAAAACCCAAGAACTCCTGAATCAAAGCCCAGAGCATTGACTATGAAGGAACAAACAATCCTTAGCACCTGACCTTGGGTACCTCCAAACAATAGAAAGTTAGCCTTTCAAAGAAGTACCTAATAGTTTATTCATTAAATACATAGCAATAAATCAATAAAATATAATTATCTACCAAGCATGTGGTAAAATTGCTCTTGTAATCATTAGCAATCATGAGGGGTTGGAGCTGTCAGCTAGGGGCTTGACTTGAGACAGAAGGTAAAGTTTGGCATTCCCTGCAGCCATTACAACGAATGGCAGTTCCAGAATTTCAGAAACTAGAGGTAAGATTCTCAGGGAGTTCTAGGAGATAAAGCAGTCATTTACCTTTTTCCAAAGCATATTACGCATGGCTCTTTGGCCTCAAAACAAAGACTTTTTTTGACAAAACTTTGAACTTTAAATGATCTTTGAAAAATGACCTGAGTGGAGCCGTATTAAAATAGAGCCGGAGCCGCCATTTCAGAGGAATTGCCTTGCACACCTTGTTTTATCTTCCAAACTGGACCAAACTGCCAACATTCCAAAAAGTCAATAAGGACAAAACGATTATGTTTGTAAGGACTGATGAAATTGGACTTTGCTGATGATCAAATTGCTAACCAATCAATGAAATACAAGTCTTAGCCTTTTGCTTGATGACTGAATCTCAAGCCAATCTATGAAGTGCAAATCTAGCCTTACGTCATCCAGCACCAATGAACTCTTCTTTAATACAACACACCTCATCCTCCTCCCTTTTGCCTGTAAAACCTCTGAGCCCCTCTCCTATAATCAGAATACTATTTGAGTTTCTACCTGAATCTGTGCTCCCCAAATTGTAGTTCTCTGACCCCCAAAAACACCTCTCTGCCACTCATTTTGGCTCCCTATTTTTAGGTCAACAGATCTTATTGTTTTTTCCTTGTGTCTTGCCACCGCATTGAGCAGGGTAAAAGTATCATGGTAGGATTTTGAAACATGACAGGAAAAAATACACTAAACTGTAAATATTTACAACTCCTTCACTTTTCCATTTCTATAGAGAAGGATCATTTGTTTTGGGCCCAAAGATTTTTGTGCTACTCTTTGTAATTCTGATGAACTGAAGATATGTTTATAAGGGCCAGAGAGTTAGGTGGTGGGGCTGATCCTGGAACTGGACGTGTTGGCAAGAGAAGAGCATTTTTAAGAAAGAGAGAAAAGAAACTGGAGCTACTGCAGGGCTGTGTGGGACTTGGGAAAAGATGGATGAGAAGAAGGTTTAGAGGAAGTTCTGTTATGTATAGACAAATGTAATCCTCTTTGAACATCCCCTCAAGAAGCTTTCAAGTCAATATTACTTTCTTTTGAAAGTATTTTCACAGGGTTGAGGTAGGCCTCAAGCAGGAGCAAGAAGATTTAGTTTTATTTGTTACTTAAAAGCTTCTGCCAACCTTTTTGAGGGATGTGTGCATGCGTGCATGCATGTGTATGGCTGCCAAATATTTGAAAAAGACTTTGTAGACTACATCTATCATCTCACCAAGTGTCCTTCATATCTCAAACCACAGGTTTCGTTCCCAAGATTCCATTTTGCACTTTCAGCTACTTCCTTGACAGCTCTATCTTGAAATCTTATTGATGTGTAAAATGCAGCATGCTTAAAATTAAACTTTCCTTTCCCAAAAGCTAGTGTCTCAGAATTACTGACTATCTATACAGATTATCAGTTGCATGCATATTTTCTGAATCTCTCAAGATGAACATCTCAGGACTTTCTTTTGCTTCCCTCATATACTCATTTCCATCTATGTTTATTATTTAACACATAATCATTGAGTACAGACGTATTGGGTATTGATTTAGGCACTGGGGATACCGTAGTGAAAAAGACACATAGGGTCCTAGGACAAAGTTGACTAAACATGGAATGATTTTTCTTTGGAATTTTGCATCTATCTTTTTCTATCCCTCCTACCACAATCATAACTCAAACCATAATTCATTTATGCCTGGGCAAATACTATTGTCTACCACCTGAATTCTCATCCACCTCCTTCTAAACTTTCACACTGTTTCTTTGCTAAGTTTTTGTTTTCTTATTCTTTGCTTGAAAGCTTCACACGATGTCCCATTATCAACAGCATAGAATCCAGTCTCTTTACTTAGCATCAGATACCTTATAGTCCAGTCCTGACATTACTGGTTAATTTCATCTCTTCCATGTGTACATTGGTATACACGCTTCTATTTATCATACTTCCAGCATGCCCTATGATATTGGTTTTGCCTTACATTTGCTCTGCAGTCATGGAAATTTTTCTTCTATTCTCCACATTTACCTGAATGCAAACTTACTTTACTGTAAGAAAAGAACTACAATTCATATTTATAGAATACCTTGAAATTCTTAGAACACATTCACATTAATGATCCAACTCATTATTGTTTTTGATCCTCATAGGGCTATGATAAGAAGGACTAGCGTCCTAAAACTTACAGTGAAGAGGTTAGAATTCCGGCAATTTAAATGCCAAATGTATCCTCCTAATGGAAACTTGCAATGCTGTCCTCCTAGGATAGATAACTTGGTCAATTAGGATTTTATGTGACACAAATGCTCTGTTGTGGGATGGACTGTATCTCCTTGAAAAGCACACAGCCCTTTAGCTTTCATTCCATCTTCACTTCCCTGCCTAGGTGAAAACTACTGTTGATTTAACACCCTCAGACTCCTTTTAATTTTTAGATTGATCTGGACAATGTTAAACTAGACTTGTCAAACTCAGGTTATGTATAGAGACTCAAAGTGAACACCTGGGACTCCTCAGAACAGTTGGTGTCAACTAGAATATGATGAAATCCTGTAAGAAGTGAATGGACTATAAAAACATTGCAGCTAAGCCACAGCAAAAGGGAAAACAGGGAAAATTTTTTAAATGGTAGGGAGAAAAAGAAGAGAAATTGCCATGGATATACAACCAAAAATTGATGCTTGCTTACGTAACTTCCGACTGAAAGATATCTCCATATAGTCAGCAAAAAAAATTGCTCTAGCTCAGCTTTTTTAAGGTCAGTTTGGCTAATCTTATATTAACATATGTATTTTTACATTTTATATATACAATGTGAATGACTACTTTTTCTCAAAATTTCACGGAGAATGACCATTCATCAATTGCAGTTCCTTAGAAAAAATCATTTGTTTTGAAAATGTATCTTTCTTGCCTGAATGAGATAATCATTTGTCTTACAAAAGTTAATATTAGAGAATTTTGTGATTTGACTATAAAATAACCCAATAGCACAAGGCATGGAAGAGAGGGGAAAACAAATGACATTTACTAAACTCCTTCTGTGTTCCCAGATCCTTACCCATATCTTGTTTCATTTGGCAACAGCTTAAAAGAAGGTGCTTTAGTCTACATTTCAGAAATGAGTAATCGGAGATTTAGAGAGATTAAACAACGCACCCAAGGGCTCTCAACTACAGAGTGTCAGATCTAGGGTTGAACTGGGTGTGTTTCACTCAAAACTGGTGCCTCATTCACTTAGCATAGCATTTGGCATATATTTGGTGATCAGCAAAGAGTAATCAAATAGAAATTTCTCTCAAAATGAAAGTTTTTTCTTGCCTATAGAGAAATGATGAAAGGGAAAAAATCTGGAAAGAAGTATGTATCTTTGTAGAAAAGTTAGAAAAAAAGGTTTATCTCCTGAAATGTGCAAAAATTATATTCTTTCTGCTTTTATTAGAAAACACTTGGCAATAAAAAATCTATTAAACTTCAAGGATTGTATCTTTATTTCTTCAACAAATAGAGAAACAAAAAGTAAGTTAGAAGTAAGACAAGGAGGGGCTGGCCCCGTGGCCGAGTGGTTAAGTTCGCGCGCTCCGCTGCAGGCGGCCCGGTGTTTCGTTGGTTCGAATCCTGGGCGCGGACATGGCATTGCTCGTCAGACCACGCTGAGGCAGCGTCCCACATGCCACAACTAGAAGAACCCACAAGGAAGAATACACAACTATGTACCTGGGGGCTTTGGGGAGAAAAAAGGAAAAAATAAAATCTTTAAAAAAAAAAAAAAAAAAAAGAAGTAAGACAAGGAAGTGAGGGAGAAGCTTTCCATCATCTTTCAAAAGGAAAGAGGTTGCCCTCCACTGACTGGAGAAGAATGACACAACATCAATAGAAACCTAAATCATTCTCCTTAGTCTCTTTTAAATGCTGGTATCTAGCAGTCAATCATTACGCCAACTAGTACTAAGGACACATTGGCTCGTTCCTTTGAATGAAACCTGTGGAAACTTAGTCAAATGTAACTTTACAGCTTTGGTTTCTCCCTATGTATTTCTAACCTTAATGATGTCATTGGAAGATACATTTTTGTGTTGTTTCTGTCTAAAACAGCCCCTGGTTATGTTCTATTTTACCATTAAACTTTCTTTCTGATGGTATTTGAATTCCAGGGATAAAGGTCTGTGGCACTGCACATAGCCTATTTTGTTGCAGCTGACATTAAGCAAATGTATCTGTTGTTGCTTTACATAGTGATTAAAATGTCGATCTCGGGAGTCAGTCTCAGGAGGGTCAAATCCCAGTTCTGTCATTAACTAATAGTGAATTAGGGCAAATTATTTAAACTTTTATGCCTCAGTTTCCTCATCTTTAAAATGGGACTAGTAATAATAGTATCAATATGGCTCACACATAGTATTATTATAAGGACTAAATAATGTGTGGTTTATAAAGCTCTTTACATAGTGCTTGTCAAAGGATGATAAACAATGAACATTAACATTATTATTATTAGTTTTCACCCAATTATCCCTTAGAATTCTCAGAAGAGCTTAGGAAAAGAGAAGTTTTAATCTACTTTGAAAATTGATTAGTGTCTCTGTGGGAAGGCCAGACTCTTGTCCTTTCTATGTCCTACCTCAATAAGTCTGGTGTGTGTGTGTTTCTCAACATAATTCATCTTCACTGAAATTGGTTCCCAACAGTGTGGAAGGATATTCAACAATTTCATTTCAGGTGAAATGAATTGAGTAGCACAAGTGATGACACACACTGTAAAGGGACGAAGGATTCTGAATGTTAATATAGCCTCAAACTTCTGCATCAGAGAAGGGGCAATGAACTTTCTCAAGGTCAATTAATCTCCATATAAGGATTAGTTTCCTATATATTTAGAAAATGAGGGGAAAATACACAACAACATTATTCCTATGGAATAAAAATTATGAATTTAATGTAAAATGGAGCATTATTCAGAAAATTCAGGAAAAAAAACCCCTGTGTTAATCAGCTCTAGAAGCCTGGGACGTCCAATATTAAGATGAGAGCTGATTCCTGGTGAGGTCTCTCTTTCTAGTTTGCAGATAATTATCTTCACATTGTGGAGAAAGAACTCTGGTGTCTCTTCCTCTATTTATAAGGGTACAAGTCCTATGAAATTAGGGTCCCACTCTTATGATTTCATTTAACTTTAAATACCTTCTAAATGCCTTTGCCCAAATACCAAGTCATATTGGGAGTTAGGGCTTCAACACACAAATTTTGCAGGGGACACAATTCAGTCCATAGCTAGGACACAGCTCTGAAAATTTTTGATTATGAAAATAAGAAAAAGAATAATATTTTAGCAAACAGGTAAGTGTGCTTCTGAAGGGAATAGAAAAAGACATAGGCTTTATGAAACTGAAGTGGGTAGTCAGAAGCAGCAGACTAGCAGAGATGAGCAAAGTGTAATAGGAAATGGAAAATGCAGGGTGATACTGAAATTTTTAACCCAGGGACTTCTAATTACCTTACTAAATTACTCAAGTAGACCAGTTATTCTTAAAGCCTTTGCTCTAACAGAGGAGTTACTATGATTAGTGCATTTTCCCTCACATTTAATCATTGGTTTAATTGCAGATTTTCATGAAGAGACTCTCAGGAATAATTTTTAAACAAATTTTGAAGTGTAGTATTTGGTGTGAAGAGGAGTGTGGAAAGAAAGAAGGATAAGGAGAGAAGCGCGGATAAGTAGATAAATGAAAAAAAATAAAGAAGGGAGTTAATAAGTTATGGACAAGTCAGGGAGAACCCAAGATGGAAAAAAAAAAAAGTAGTAGAGGATATTAGTTAAGGAAAGAGTAGAAATAAAGCAAACAGTAGGAAAAAGAGAAAAGCAAAATGCTACTTTGGGAATAGCACTTATACCATTACCAAATATTAAGAGATAATCTAAATAATACAAAGTCAGGAAAATAATAAACTACTGAAAGCAGCAAGGGGTTCAAATAACTGTTCTTAGTATTTTAAAATAAAACCTTAATAGATTTTATTCTGTAAGTCACTTTAGGGAATGGTCTCTGTCTTGCATTGCCTTTAATCCCCACAGGACTCTTATGAGCAAATTGTGTTCTACAAATGGTTGTGGATTGTTGAATTCAATAGACGTTGGTTGTGTCCTTCCTACCTACCAGAAACTGTGATAGTTGCTGAGAATATAAGGATAAATGTGCCTTGATTTCTGACTTCACAGGGTCATCAGCCTAGCTGAAGAAAAATACATTATAATAGCCCATATTTACTCCTGGAATAGAAGCAAAAATCATCTAAAAACATGAAGTGTTGATGAAGGACTGAACATTTTGATTGCGGAGAAAAGATGAATTTTTAAAGCGAAAATGGAAATTTCAATGCCCATTTGAATTTGTTAATCTGAGACTTTCTTCTCCATATTGGTGTCAAATAATTCTTAACTTATACCAACATTCATGATGTTCAAGGACTCTTCTTTAAATCTTCAGATTTCAGGCTGAACTGAACTTTTTCTTTTAATTATTCCATGAGTTAGACTCTTTCCTCATACCATGAATTTCACACATCACATCATATGAAAATAAGGAATATGAAGAAGAGTTGACTTTCCCCAAATCACAGAGCTGGTGTGGGGCAGAAGTAGTTTAATAACTAGCACTGTGAGTTCTTCAATCTGGAAATTTGGAGAGAATAGCCTTGTAGTTTATTCTTTATAATTCGTTTTAACGGAGCATTATGTTCTCTCTTCTATTTCGAGATGAAACTCAGAGGAAGCTCCATTACAGAATCCCACAGCATTATTTGTATGGGTAAATCCAGCCATCCTCCTTTTAACTTCACTCCTGAAAGGACTAATCAAAAATCTACAAGTCAGTTTTAGGGCTACGATAAGAGCTGGAAACAAAAAGCACGAAGTAAGATCATCTAGTTTAAGCAATTATAAAGCCACTTCTTAAATCAATACAATTTCTGGCAAATCCTATCATATAATTTCTGCCCAAAAGAGTCCAGCAAAAAAAATGGTCTAGCTGCCAGAGTCCTCTGACACAGCTCAGCTTTATAACTCTTCTTCAGAATTTTGACTGAAGCTTTTCAGCAGCCTTGGCTAAATCACCAGATTGGTTTGAAAGAATGTCATTACAAAGACCTTATGTGAGTTGGCAAATAGATGTCAACAAAAGCTTTGTGCTTTATCCAGACCAGCCCATGCTGAGGAGCCAAAGTCTCATTCTCAGTACTGAAATATTTTCATCTAAAAAATATTTCCCCACTGAGCTCCGTAGCTTTGCTCTCTCTTTGCACACACACACACACTCTCTCTCTCTCTAAGGAAGAAACACAAGATATTTAAACTTACCTATAAGAATAATGTATTTCAAATGAATACTAATTTCAAAAGGCACTCTATAAAACAGAGGCTAAATCAAAGAGATTGAAGAATAATTACACTTTACGGGAGACTGAAATCTCTGGGTACTTAAAGCTCTGCATTTGTGTGTCTGTGTGTGTGTGCACATGTGTATACATATACATACTTTTTTTCCTTTTGTGTACTATCTCTTTTGTCTTATATTTGTCATGAAACAGATGGTGGGTCCTTCCTCTGAGAAAAGAGAAATCTATGTGACCTGTTACCAGCACGGTTGGAAGGTTCTGCTTCTGGATTGCAGCAACTTCCCCACCTGAAAACGAGTTTTGCAGAAAGCAGGGCACAAGCATTTCCAGGAGGAAACCTTTTAAGTTATATCTGTGTTGGACGGGACACCTGGGTTTTAGAATGGCCCATCTGTTCATGTTGGCAGTCTCCATGAGAGGCAGGAACAGCTACTGTTAAGTTGAATGTTCCACAGCCTCCATGATCATTGAAAGGGGAAGGACCAAATGGCTCTCCCATGCTGTGGCCCATCCATGTGCAAACGCTGATGCTGTGGTGAAGAGCAAATATGGCAGATGTCCTCAACAGGGAGGAACAAGCAGCATATTTGCAAATTATGCTTCTGGTCATACTTGACTTGTGAGGGATCGGGGTCAACACGTACACAGAGGGTTGACTGAGTTGGGAAGGGGCAAGCAGAGAAGCATGCTATTCTAGAACAGTATTAATACAGTCATTATATTTTAAAATGTATTTAGTAATTCAGTTATAACATTTGTAATGTGTCCCTCACTGCCTCAGTTTAGAGAGAAATTCTAAATTCTACCTTGATTAGGAGATCAGGTTTTCCCTTTCATGTCCCCATTTCTCAAGAAAATTTCTAGTGTGCCACCCTCTGTTCAAGGGAGTTTACAGGTATCCAGGACCGGTGACGGCAAAACCATCCACAGGAAATGGAAGGAGGGGATCCCACTTTGGAGGCTCACTCAGGGGCTGTGATTCCTTCCATTTTTTTCCCTTATCCTCTTGACAAAAGATCCTTCTTACCTCCCTCTCCTCAAGGACTCAGAGCCTTCAGCTCCATTCTTGGAACCCACCTGCATTCTCTCCTCCTTTTCTCAGTCTCAGTATTATGTAGTCTTTGAGAGAGAAAAACTTACTTTGCAAGTATACATTCATTTTAAATCTTTCTTTTTAGGACTTAGGGTAAATGTTTCCTTGAATATTTGTTTCTGCCTTTGGATGGGCTTAAAAAGGAAAATGGCTCACAAGCTACCACTGGCAAAGCAATATTGAAATTAATTTTTAGGCCCAGGATAGAGCCGCTCCTGCTGGGGCACCATGTCAGCAAACTGAAACTTGGATAACTTTTCTGTCCCTGTAAATGCTCTGCGTGACCAGAAAAGCAGTACATATGTCTGGTCAGTTGATGCCTGAATGCCAAGCCAGCTCCGGGCTCTATACTTATTTCCTTGTTCCTTATTTGTTTTCTGTTTTTCTCTTTCTTGTTCCTTATTCTTTATCTGTTTGCTTTTCTCTTTTTAATCTGTCTCTTGTGACAGGGGGTCCAAGAACTCAAAAAAGTGGAGGGTAAATTATTTTTCTTCCCCTACAAGCACATATTGAAATCATGAAATATTCCCATTTTCTCATGGCCATTAGAGCTCTAATAAGGTTATAATCCATTCAAGTAAGATATTACCGTTGCTTATAAGCTTCCTGAACACAGAGACCAAATTTCTTCTGCTAACTGTTGTACTTGCCAGCACACTGCCTGGCACATAAATGTTCAATAAACATTTCTTTATTGCTGTGGGAAAGGGATGTAGATAGAACTATAATTCACATATTTCCTAATTTTTCTTTTCTGGTTTGGACAAAAGCCAATGTTGCTCTTTAGCCTCAGGACATAGAGTTGAAGAGATTACTATATCCACTCACACATATTCTAGAGTTTCCTGAGTAATGTAGTGTATTAGCTACTGTGGTCTTACTTCTGTAAGTAACCCACTGATAAAGAAAGAATATCTCATTATTTAGCTGTTTGTATGAAAGCAGAACCTACTTTACTTTGCACAGTGTACAGAGAAAAAGAGTCCATGGCTCTTTTTTACTTTCCTTTCTATGTTGTCAAAGGTATATTTCTTACCTTTGTGTATTTTATATATTTTTATAACAATATTTTCATGAAGACTTTTACTGATGCAGAGTCAGTGGAAGGTTGTACAAAAATGTTGGTTCCTATTACTGAAGAAGGAGGAAGTTCTTGCCAGAATAAATTTTTCAATGGGCCTGAGAAAGATTTGGTAGGAAAAAATACCAATCAGGGTCTATCCAGAAAAAAAGAGAAAAGCGATGCCTCAATTCAAAGCATCTTGGAATACTCTAACTCTTTCATTGAGAAGGAAATTCAGCAGACTCAAAACCCACTTATCTTTCAAGCACCTCCTCATTAGCTTTACTGTTATCTTTATTTGATCTGTCAGGAATGTAGTAATTTCACCTGTGCATTACTCATTGACTTTCAGAGTGTGCTGTCATTTCAGTGGAGTTCCAGAGGCAGAGATGGAATATGTTACTAAGAGAAAAAGGTTATGTTTACTGACAACATTCTAGATA
This sequence comes from Equus asinus, assembly GCF_041296235.1. Classification (NCBI taxonomy): domain Eukaryota; kingdom Metazoa; phylum Chordata; class Mammalia; order Perissodactyla; family Equidae; genus Equus; species Equus asinus. Next base: position 73,243,299 of record NC_091810.1, read on the forward strand.
AATGTCATTTTATATATGTTACAGAGTATGGGTGTTATAGACACAATTATATATCAGGTTCATGTATACATTTCTGCCTTATGTGTATCCTGAGTCAGCTAGAAAATTCATGTACACCACAAGCACCTAACTTAAGGGTTGACAATGTGTACATGTGTATATATTATTCTGTAATGCCTCCTGATCATATTCATCATATTTAGAACCTAGTGGAAGGTAGAATTGTCAACTGAATGAGGGATAAACAACCAGGTGTTATTAAGGGCAGGGCAAAATTGAAGGTAAACATAGGTGTCCAATCTTTGTTCCTATACATAGAAACAGACTGCATGTCTATCCTCAGTTCCTTTTCTGAGTACTTTTGAAGACAACAGGCCTGATTTCATTCACTCTTCCACTGATTCTGAAGTGTTCAAATGTTTATGGTGAGGGTTTTCATTAGAGACCCCGAAAAATAGCCATCTCTTCTCAGATGAGGAGGATAAGCATACAGAACCAAAACAATGATATTAATATACACTCACACCTAGTCATAAACATTCTAAACCAGTAAGAATTATGCCTGTCCCTTAGCAGAACATGGAGATAAAATAACGTGTGTAGTGGATGCTGTGGTATGTCACCCAAGTTTCCCTCTTCAGAATCAAAACATTGCTTGTCTGTCAGGAATTTTGACTGTGATCATTCACATATATGTCCCCCTCCACAGAGAGAGTTGCCTCAACCAAGCCACGTCCCCTTCTTGTGGATAGGGGCAGCCAAGACTGGCAAAAGCAGGGCACAAAGGCTTTTCCTCTTGTCTTAATTCTGGACCTTTCCAAAAGGTCATTCCAGCTCCAGAGCACCCCGTGGGATTGGCTGTGGCCCCTGTTGCTAACGTACTCAGTTCACTTTCTCCCGCTGCATCCTTTATGCTGTCACCGGTGTTGATTCTGAGAGTACTCCCGAATAAACCTCAGGCATACATACCTCCATCTCAGAGTCTGTTTCTCAAGAGCCTAACTTATGACAGTGCATTTTTTAAAAAGCAGCGTTTACTGAGCATGTATCTAATATAATCCACAAAGTGATCCAGAACTACCACCACCGCCAATTCCACGCTTTCAAGTCTACCTTCAAGGGGGAGAATGTTCTTCAGCACATCTTGCTGGCTCAGCCCAACAAAGGAAAAACAAAGTATTATAGTTACCCTTACAAGTAGTTTTTTCTACTTTCTACGTCTGGTCTGGGCCAGATGTAAAGAGGCCAACACTCTGAAAAAGTGGAAATCAAATTTTTCCCTTCCTTTGTGGAATGAGAGTATATAGTACATATATCAACCAGTTTGAAAATAATGCTTAGTCCTTGCTTATTTTCTGCTTCAGTAACCTTTACTGAACATGAATCCTGTTCTACATGAATAATATTTATTTTATTTCGGGCACCCTACAATTCTTTATCTAAAATTCATTGTGTACCTGGTCTCATCTATATTTCCTTATAGCTCTTTATGAGAATAAACTGGCTCAAGAGATTATGGGCTGTAAAGGAACATTGAGCATAATACTAATATTTAGAGTTTTTCTGTGATGCAAAATAAATACTTAAGGGCTCATTTCTTCAAAGAATCTCTTCCTAGATGACAGAATTCTAGCTATTATAAGTTTGTGAAACAATTGCCTCAAATTCCTCCCCAAATTCAGCAATCTTATGCTAATAGAAAGTTTAAGAGGAAAATATTGGGTGTTTTCATTGCCACATCACGAGCATGCTTTCAGGGTAGGCCTGCTAAGACAGCAAGGACATATTTACCCATCTCATTTCTGTCTGTAAACTGCTATCAGCAGGCTAAATATTGATTAATGAAAATGCCCGGTATTAGAAACCAAACGTTGGAAGAGAAACACAGCATCCTTTTCCCACCAAGTCTCCGTGAATTCTCTGTATCTGTGTCCCTATGATGCTAAGACAGGCAAAACTGCAAACTTACATAGAATCATTCAGCTATAATCGGCACTTTTTGCAGGCTATGTTAGGTCAGTTCCAAAGGTCTGTAAGAAGGACAGCAGTCGGGGGCCGGCCTGGTGGCACAGCCGTTAAGTGTGGACATTCTGCTTTGGCGGCCCAGGGTTTGCCGGTTCGGATCCCGGGTGTGGACATGGCACGCCATGTGTGGTAGGCGTCCCACATATAAAGTAGAGGAGGATGGGCATGGATGTTAGCTCAGGGCCAGGTTTCCTCAGCAAAAAGAGGAGGATTGGCAGTAGTTAGCTCAGGGCTAATCTTCCTCAAAAAAAGAAAAAGAAAAAAAAAAGGACAGTAGTGAATCAAGGGAGAAAACCCAAACGCAAATGGCACTGGTTTAACAAGAAACCCTTTTTTGGGGAAAAATTCCAGAAGCAAAATAGAATACAGTTTTCCTGAGAAGGAACGTGGGGATGGGAGAACACAACTTCTCTAAAGGCAAAGATGCTGTTAGAAGTGTCATGTGGCCACACAAAAGAGCACAGAAAGCATCTCTTGCAGTATGCTCTGTCCCTAAAAACCAAAGATCTTCCCACCATTCGTCACACCAGAGTGGCCTTACCATGGAGTCCTCCGAAGACTTTACTGAAGAGATGATAAAAGAATCCACAACTCCAAGAATAGGCAGCTTTAAATTACTTTTCAATTATTTTATTCCAAACACTTGGGGAAGCCATGCTGCTATTTTTTTTCTTTTTCCAAGGAAAAATATTACAGACTATGAACAATACTCACTATTCTGAAAAATATCAGTGAATGCCAAGAAAAGTAGCAAAAGGGATATGGAATTCTAGAATTCTGTGTTCCCAGAAGCGTCTTTGCCCACAAAACTAAATAATGTTGCCCTGTAAGCAGAAGTTCTCCTTTTCTAAAAAAAAATTTCTATAAGAAAGTAGATGACTTCCCATGTGGTATATTTCAGAAGCATCAGGAAGTCTGTTTATCCCCAAGCATCTTTTGGCTTTATTGCTATGATTTCGTAAGTAGAAAAAGAAAAACAGCATTAATTTAAAAATAACTAGAGTAAATAGAGAAACAAATATTTTTTGAGCTCTTACTATGTGCTAGAATCAGGAAGAAATTCTTTCATAAGTTGTCTCATTTAATTCATTAAGAATAACCAATATCAGGTCATTTGGTCATAATTTCTGCCACTCCCAGAATCTCATACCTCTTTGCATTCATTTACTTAACAAATGTTTATTGAACACCTACTTTGGGCTAGAGACCATGTAATGACCTGAGAACACAGAGGTGAGAAAAAGTCTCAACAATCGGAATTTCTGGAAGACAAAATGGTCATTAATTCAGCCAGTGATGCTAGCTTCCTTTGGAATTTGGCTGGAACACTATCCAGAGAATAATTAGCAGGTAGATATCAAAGTACCAACAACATTTTTTCACAGAAATAGAACAAAGAAACCTAAAATTTTATATGAAACAACAAAAGACCTGAAATAGTCACAGAATCCTGAGAGAAAAGAACAAAGCCGAAGGTATTATACTCCCTGACTTCACAATATACTACGAGACTATAGTAATCAAAACAGCATGGTACTGGCACAAAAACAGACACACAGATCAATGGAACAGCATCAAAAGCCCAGAAATAAACCCACACATCTATGGACAGCTAATTTTCGACAAAGGACTTAAGAACATACAATGGAGAAAGGAAAGTCTCTTCAATAAATGGTGTTGGTGAGGCCGGCCCAATGGCGTAGTGGTTAAGTTCGTGCACTCCACTTTGACAGCCCAGGGTTCACAGGTTCGGAGCTTGGACAAGGATATAGCACCACTTGTCAGGCTATGTTGTGGTGGCGTGCCACATAAAATAGAGGAAGATTGGCATAGGTGTTAGCTCAGCATCAATCTTCCACAAGCAAAAAGAGGAAGACTAGAAAATGATGTTAGCTCAGAGCCAATCTTCCTTACAAAAGAATAAGTAAATAAAATAAATGGTGTTGGAAAAAACCACATGCAAAAGAATGAAAGTAGACCATTATCTTACACCATACACAAAAATTAACTCAAAATGGGTTAAAGACTTCAATGTAAAACCTGAAACCACGAAACTTCTAGAAGAAAACATAGGCAGTAGACTCTTCAAGACTGGTCTTAGCAGCATATTTTCAAGTACCATGTCTGACCAGGCAAGGGAAACACTAGAAAAAATAAACAAATGGGGTACATCAAACTAAAAAGCTTCTGCACAGCAAAGGAAACCATCAACAAAATGAAAAGACAACCTAAAAATTTGGAGAAGATATTTGCAAACCATGTATCAGATAAGGGGTTAAAATCCAAAATATACAAAGAACCAATACATCTTAACAACAAAAAAACTAGCAACCCAATTTAAAAATGGGCACAAGATCTGAACATTTATCCAAAGACATACAGATGACCAACAGGCACATGAAAAGATGTTCAACATCACCAATTATCAGGGAAACGCAAATCAAAACTACAATGAGATATCACCTCACGCCTGTCAGAATGGCTATAATTAACAAGACAGGAAATAACAAGTGTTGGAGAGGATGTGGAGAGAAGGGAATCCTCATACATTGCTGGTGGGAGTACAAACTGGTGCAGCCACTATGGAAAGCAGTATGGAAATTCCTTCAGAAAATTAAGAATAGATCTACCATATGATCCAGCTATCCCACTGCTGGATATTTATCCAAATAACTTGAAAACACAAATGCATAAAGATACTTGCACCCCTATGTTCATTGCAGCATTATTCACAATAACTAAGACTTGGAAGCAACCTAGGTACCCATCAAAGGATGAATGGATGAGGAGATGTGGTATATATACAATGATGGAATACTACTCTGCCATAAGAAATGATGAAATCTGGCCATTTGTGACAATATGGATGGACCTTGAGGGTATAACGCTCAGTGAAATAAGTCAGAGGGACAAAGTCTAATACCCTATAATCTCACTCATAAATAAAAGATAAAAACAACAATAAACCAACACATAGAGAGAGAGAGATTGGATTGGTGGTTACCAGAGTGGAAGAGGGGAGGGAGGAAGGCAAAAGGAGTGATTAGGCACATGTGTATGGTGATGGATTGTAATTAGTCTTTGGGTGGTGAAGGTGATGTAATCTACATGGGAATCAAAATATAATGATGTACACCTGAAATTTATATAATGTTATGAGCCAATGTTATGACAATAAAAAATAAATAAATAAAAACATTATTAGTAAAGACTGAATAAAATAGCAGGTAGAAAGAAGATAATTTAGCAAAAAAAGGCAGTGATAAACAATGATAGCATGAGATGAAGTCTTTGAGGGTTAGATGAAAGAGATACTGTTATATCCAGTTGGAGTCTCAGTCCCATTCACATAATAATCTTAAAGTAATGCCCCTTTTAATAAGATGAACTGATAAATGTCTTTATTAATAGCACACTAAAAATCGGAATTAATAAAATTCATTGGAGACAGAATTTGCCATTTCTACTTTTTTTTCCTGAGGAAGACTCTCCCTGAGCTAACATCTGTGTCAATCTTTCTCTATTTTGTATGTGGGTCACCACCACAGCACAGCCTCTGAGTGGTGTAGGTCCTCACCTGGGAACCAAACTCGGGCCACCAAAGAAGAGTGTGTGAACTTAACCACTAGGCCATGCAGCCGGCCTCTGCCATTTCTACATTAGTTGAAAAATATGATGCTAAAAGAAGTGAATGTATTTTCCTAAGATCATAAAACTTGGGATATTGTAAAACTGGAATTTTAACCCAACTCAGAGTACAAAGTACCTGTACATGCTGCCTCTTTAAAGACAGTAAGAAGTAAACATGCCCAGAATAAAGAAGTTAACTCAAAAACTACCAAGATGTAGTAGACTGATATCCTAGCCTTTAGAGTACTGAGTTTGATAGTGAAAAGAAAATATAAATAAGAAATTTTGGCCACATACTTTAATTTTCCTCAATTCTCAAATTTGCCTCTTACATGGTACTAGAAACCATGATTTTGTATTCTTGCTTGAAGATGAATATCTATGGGTTGTAATGTTTTGGGTCTAGACAGAGTGTTGGGATCTTTATGATAAAATTTTGGTAAAACTTAAGAGAACACTTTCACTTACAGTTAATTGCATTTTTAACCAATTGATACTGTAGTGATAAATCTAGTCCTCAAGACCAGTGGCCATCTATTCTGATATTATGTTATTTCTACAGAAAATCACCTTAGAGAATGTTAGAATTAGAAGGAACTTTAAAGATCATTTAATTTAGCTTTTTGGAGGGCAGTGTTCAATAAATTCTGGGAGATTTGGTGAGGAGTATTAGGTTTAATCTGAAGTTATTGATCAGATCCAGAATGTACACAACTGGAACTGAATAACAACCTGACTCACCTCATGTTGGCCGTTGGCTGGGAGTTCAGCTGGGCTTTTGATTAGAGACACTGCACATGCCTTCTAAATGCGACATGGGCTTCTGAGAGCAGGGTGCTTGAGTTCCAGAGGGAACACCCATGAATAAGCCTCTCAAGAGACACAAGGCAGAAGTTTCAACACATCATATGTCTTGACCTGGGAAGTCCCAGAACATCACTTCACCACCATCTGTTGTTCAAGCAAGTCACTAAATCCACCCTACTTCCAAGAGAAGGAAAATTAGACCCCATATTTTAGTAGGAAGGGTTACACTTGCAAGTAAGGGGGAAAGGTATTGATGAAAGTCATCTTTGAAGAATATCTACCAAAATATCTTTGTTTTGTGTGTAGATAGATCATGTGAAGTTTTACTTGGAAGTTTTATTGTCTTGCCTTTCCTCCTGCCTATTTGGGAATGCTTTTGGGTGAGAAGTAATAGATCAAGGGTGTTTTTGTTCCAGCAATGTCAATTATGGGCCTAATCAATAATGGGATTAAATAAAATGAGCCTAATCCTTCTCACTGAATCTCACAGAATCTACTGAACTCTGTTCTCTAAAGAGCTCAAGTAAATGGTCTTTAAAATCCTTTCCAATTCTAAAATTCTGTAAAATAAGATGATTTTCTATAGAAATGTCTGCCTCCTTATAGACAACTTTAGATAATTACAAAAATTGTTCTGAGAGAGAAAACTTCATTATTGGAGGTCCAGTCTCCTCTCTTGGAAAATAATTAGCTCATCATTTAATGAAATTGCCTTGTAGGATATCATGTTTTGAATGAAGAAGGAGGGAATGTCTACTATCGCTCCATCAGCATTCCTATCCAATACAAATCTGCCAGAGTTTTTGCTGCCTTTTATAGTGCCTGAAATGTAATTGCTACTCAGTAAATGTTCGCTGAATCTTGAGTGGCTGAAAGAATGCATGTGTGTATGATATCGTTGGCACTGTCTGAAATAGCATATAGATGTGTTCCCCAAATCCCAGAAAAGACAAATATATTCTACTGAATTCTACTTGCGTGGATGCAAATATACAATAATAATTTGTGTGACATTGCCATCGCATAGAGCAGCTATATTCATAATTTCTGATCTTTATTGCATGGAGTTGTGTGTCATACTCACAACTCCGACCCCAGGAGCCATTTTCCCATTGTGCTGCAGTGGTTCAACAAAACTTTGGATGCTTTGAGGCTGGTAGCAAAGCTACAAACTCAGCAGATGATGGAAAATCAGGTCTTTAATATAAACCCTCCAAAGATCTTTCTAAGATATAATTTCCATTTTGATCCCGTTTCTGGGCAGAAAAATCTGCCAAGCTCCCCTGAGACCACAGGCCAATGTATGCGCAGTCTGCCTCTGCATCTGTAAGGATGCAGACGCAAAGGGAATGTCATTTGAGTTGGTCAGGTGCCCCAGCATCTGTGTTTCCAAGGTGATTGTGAATGTTCCAGGTAATGGGCAGCTTGGTGGTTCTGGCTCATGTCCACATAACTTGGAGGGTCACGTGCTCCAAGACTTTTTGAAATAATGTTGCTAACATCCTGACACTCCTTCTCCTAATCATTGATTAAGAAACTGCAATTGGTTCAAATATGATATTACAATTTCACAAGTCCCTCTATTAGCCTGGGAACAGATGTACTCCTACATATTGCCAGAATCAGAGTGGTTTGGCTTTGCTCCACACCGTGCCCTGCACACATACCAATTTCGTTAGAGAAAAGTTTTGTGTACAAGGAAGAATTTGACAAATTCCTGAGGTTATAGATCTTTTCTACATCCTCTGCATAAGAACACCCTTGCAACAAATAATGTTTTCAAAAATATTAATGTACTTTTTTAAGCTTTATATTTCTTAACCCATGACTTTTTTTTCCTTATTACCCTGAGGTATGTGTCTATTTCAAGGCCAAGGTTTAGGAATGTGCCAAGAGCTAATGACAGCAGTTACAGCGTGACTACAAACAGTGAAGATTTGGCTTCTGCCATCTCAATTGAACTTTAAAGTCTACGGTAAGACAATAGTGAAAACTAGGATTTACCTTTAAAAAGAAAGGGTTTGTGTTAGTTTTATTATCATCTTTCTCCCATTAAAAATATCAAGAGGTAATGTGGGGCTGGCCCCATGGCTGAGTGGTTATGTTTGCGCACTACACTTCAGTGGCCCAGGCTTTTGCCAGTTTGGATCCTGGGTGTGGACATGGCACTGCTCACCAGGTCATGCTGAAGCAGCATCTCACATAGCACAACAGAAGGACCTACAACTAGAATATGCATCTAAATATTCGGGTGGGGGGGGGGCGTGCTTTGGGGAGAAGAAGAAGAAGGAAAAAAGAAAAAATAAAAAAAAAGGAGATTGGCAACAGATGTTAGCTCAGGTGTCAATCTAAAAAAAAAAAAAAAGCAAGAGGTAATCCTTGTCAATTTGACCACAGAATTTTACAAAATGGAATTATTTCCCAAACAGGAAGAAAAAATAGGAAAAGCTATTTCCAGTCCTGACAGAATGAGAAGAGGGAAAGAGGAGAGAGAGTGAAAGAAAAGAGAGCATGACAAACATGCCCCAGCCTTGTCTGTCCAGGCCAAAGTCATAGAGAAAGTAAAGTATATGAGGTGAGTGGAAAGGAATCCTCAGAGTGGACAGGACTTTATTTCGCTTTTCATTTGGATTCAAGGAAGAGACCTCTGGGAAGGGCATTCCTGTAACTTCACAAAATTCCAAAAGAGTAAACAAAGAGGGAGTAATAGCATGTGAGATTGAAAGGGAAATTAGCATACAAGGGCTGCCATTGGCCATTAGCTCCAACATGACAGACATAACCACAAGTTCATGTATGCCACCTATGAGTCAGGGAGTGTGGTAGACAGCATCTAAGATTATCCCAATGATCCCCATCTCCCGGTATTCACAGCCTTGTTGAATCTCTTCTATTTGAGTAATTTGCTTCTATTCAATAGAATGGAGTGACCTGGAGGGAATCTCATTTCTGCAATTAGGTTTCCAATATTGTGACTTCCTTCTTGCTAGAGACTCTCTATTGCATTCTCAGCTCGCACACTTAATGAAGCAAACGGTCATGTTGAAGAAGCCTACATGGCAGGAAACTAGTGGTAACTATAATAGTCTGCCCAGGCTGTCCTAAGAGAATACCACAGGTTGAGTGCCTTAAAAAACAGAAAATTATTCTCTCAGAGTTCAGGAGACTGGATGTCTAAGATCAAGGTGCCAGCAGGGTTGGTTTCTGGTGAGATCTCTCTCCTTGGGTTGCAGACGGCCACTGTCTCCCTGTGTTCTCATATGGCCTTTCCTCTGTGCACGTGTGTAGAGAGAGAGATCTCTGCTGTCTCTTTCTCTTCATGTAAGGACTCCAGTCCAATTGGATTAGGGCCCCACTCTGATGACTTCATTTAACCTTAATTACCTCCTCACAGGCCTCATCTCCAAATGCAGTCACACTTGGGGTCAGGGCTTCAATATATAAATTTTGTGGGGGACACAGTTCAGTCCATAACAGTAGCCTCTGGACAACAGAGTAAGGACTTGAGGCCCTCAGATCAATAGCCAATGAAGAACTGAATGCTGCCAACAACCGATGAGTGAGCTTGGAAACAGATCCTTCCTCAGTTGAGCCTTCAGATGAGACCATAGATCCCAGGCCAACACCTTAATTGTAGGCTTGAGGGAGACTGGGAAACAGGGGATACAGATAAGCCATACCAAGAATGTTGACAAAGAGAAATGGCAAGATGATAAATGTGTCATCTTTAAACCACTCAGTCTTGTGTAATTTGTTAGACAGAAATAGATGGCTAAAACAGGGCATTAGGTTCTCTGAGAGCCAGTAGGTCATCCACAGAGGCCAGGAATCAAGCAAACACCTGGCTCAGGAATAAAGAGAGAAGTTTTGGCTGAAGCAAACCTGCTATCTCTTTTCAGTATGTTATGAAAGCAGAGAAGTTTAACTGTGGTTAAGAACGTGTATTCCACAGTCAGACAAACCTGAGTCCTAACCTCTCTGACACTAACCATGAGTGCATCCTTGGGTGAGTCATACAGTAAAAGTGAATGCAAAGTGGTAAACGAAAAACAAAGTGGCTTAATATTTAAAATGAATATAATAAATGTTCTGTGAAATAATGAGAGTCAATTACTTGGCTTATACAAAGTGTTTCATTCACCTTCACTATTATCATTAGGATGCAAGTCAGAAGAGTGAGTATAGCTGGGACTTAAAACACATGTTGAGCTCCTAACATGTGCCAATAAATTTACTGCACTATGTGTATAATATGCTATATAGAAACTATGCTATATAAACTATATATGATTTTCATCCTCTACATGATGATCACTATATATGATCTTGCATTCTCTGCACAATTCTCCTAGATAGTTACTATCATCCTCACTTTTGGAACAGAAATCTCAGGGATTGTAAGTAACTTGACTAAAGTCATACAAGGCCCATGAGAATTTGAATCTAGGATCATGGGTCTTGAGAATCCTGCCCCTTTATGTTGTACTGTGTCACCAAAATGGTGATAAAACCCTGACAAAAATCTGTGGAAGTTACTCAGTATATTGCAGAGTTGAGCGCCAGTCTTTTGCAAAACGGAAAATTTAATGACAATAAAATACTCATTGGTTCAGACTGTTTTCAATTTGGATTGAATCTTTTTTCCTATCATTTCTGCTAATGTCATGGCCACATCAGAAAGAGATTATTATTGGCTAATTTAAAATGACTTTATTCAATTTTTTCGATTTCCTTCACAAAAGAGAGAAGTAGGTTTGTATTTCCCATCACTTATGAACGAAATAGGGTCATCACCCTTTACATTGCATTGATTTGACTTTTGTTCACATCTTTCTCACACACTCCATTAGTTGCAGCTGGATTATTATAGCTTCTGGAAATTGATCAGGTTTACATTGGGAAGGATGCTGTTTGAGGGAGAAATCAGAAACATAAAAATCCTTTCAATATTAATAAGACAAAAATGGCTACTTAAATTGGCACGTTAACCTTCTATTTCCTTGCACTCATGGAATAAATCACATCGCTGTGTGCATGTGTTTCTTGTGACTTCTCAATATGCTCTAAATGTTGCATCTGGAAAATACAATGGTCAGATTCTATAAGAACATCAATGAACTGTCAGGCCCATCCCACAAAGAATGATAGGAAGACAAGAAAATGAGACCAGGGAGAAAAACACTAGATAAATAATGTCAGAGTCAAATGTGTTGAATAAGAAGAAGCTAGGAGCAAACGAGGAAAATGACAAATTATACCAGGAAAGACACTTTCAGATGCTGTGTTTCCATTAAATGTAGAAAATTGCCTGCTAAAATGACTACCAAAGAAGGAGATGAAAGAAATTTGAGGTGTGTTTTATTTTTTCCAGGCATTTGTTATACACTCCAAAATCAAGTAAATATATTCAAGGACATATTGACCATGAATTTAGCCTTTAGACTCTTGGGGTGAAAAAGAATATTTGACATATGGAATGATCAATTATAGTGAATGTAAAGCAAAGTGGCTTCAGCAATTCTCTGGTGCTTTGCTCGTTTCCTTCAATCTTTACAGACTGTTTTACTGTTGTGGTGGTGTTTTTTTTCCCCTCCATTTTGCATCTTTTCTCTTTTTCTGTTTTTTATTGTGTTTAGTTATAGTTATTGTTCATGGGCTGTTGAGCTTAAAAATCATCTCTGGTCTTGTATATTTACCCTGTACTTGTTCATTCACAGCTGTTCATCAGTGCCATGTTGTTCAGATTGGGAAGTGAAATCACTTCTCTTCACAGAGCAAAGAAAGCAGTTTCATTTACTTGAGGTCTATAAAGGGAGAATAGTAAAATGATTACAATGGTAATTCTTTAATTCAATTCATTTAATTTTTTTAAGTATCAATATTGTGGTATATTTTTTATGACACCTATTACCCAAAGTTGCTAATCCTTAGAGATAGCTGGAAGAAGGGAGCCGCACCTTTTCTAGAAAGAGTGGATCAACGTCTACTGGTCCCACAGGAAGACATATTGGCATCTCTGCTTTAGCACTGGTATCTGTGGACTGGCTTTACCCAGTAGGCATAATTTGAATAATATCAAATAAGTTTTCTCTGCACAAAAGTTTTGCTGGAGTATCTGGTAACCTCCACAATTTAACTCTCTACTTTATGTGAAGGCATTGTCTTGAAGCAATCTCTTTTAATGTGCAAGGTGTTACCTGGGAGAAGCAACACATTAGCTATTACCAGCATATGGAATTTGTCGATGAAATAACAGACTTACAAGTCATTCCATGAAGTTCACTTGCTCATTGCAGGATGAAGCAATTGTTCTCAAGCTTTGAGCTCCAGCCAGTGAGGGCAGCCCCTTCACTGAAGTCCCCCAGAGCACTCTTCACAAGGTTTGGCACGCCAACTTCTTCTCTTTACCATTAAGGTCACCAACTAATCTACCCCTAAAATATATAGTTTGAAGGTTGTTGAGAAACTGTACTTAAAGTTATTGAAAAAATATATGAAAGAGCCATGATATAGGATATAATCTATTATAATTTTTCTTCATTTAAAAATGATAAAGCATGACACGTAGAGGTTTTAAATGAATTGACAGCATGATCAAAGTTTCTTGGCTTACTAAAAAGTCCAAGAAAGAGAAAATCTATAGAAACAAACAACTACTAATCTTGCATTTGCCTTAGAGGCATGTGTCAATCCAAAGTGGCCTACACACTGGGATTTACAGGGCTTTCTTGAGACAGAAGTAACAATCTGGGATCCTGAATAAGACAGAAGTTTAAATCAGATATATCCACAAAAAGACCTAAAACCAGAACTTCCAAAAAGTAATACCTTCAGCATCTTGGGGTCAGGTGGACTGTTTGAAGAGGGAGGAGGAGGTGGGAATAGTTGCCTGCTTTAACTCTTGATCAATAACAACATAAAATCTTCCCTGAAAATTTCTAGCTACATACTGGTAAATAATGAAGAATATTCATACTACTTGGATGTCCCAGAGTACCCAAAGAAGAATACTAATTTAAATTGAAGTGGTCCTCAGCAGTAGTGCCTCTAGGAACCCGTCAGGAGCAGAGGATAAGTTACCTGGGAGGAACATACTTTAACCAGGCCTGAATTATCACAATCACAGCATGTGGAGAAAAATGATCTTGCGATGAAAAATTATCAAATATCCAAAGAAACAAATCAGATCACACAGACTATAAACATAAAACCATCAAGCACAGAAGAGTAAATATGCTATGTCATTTTAAAAAGAAGGGTTATAAAAAGGAACTTAAAGATATAAAACCAATAAAAAATAAATAAGCCAATTTGAAAATGAAACAACCAAAGTCTCTTAGAATGAAAAGAGTGTAAAAACTCAATGGATTGGATAAACAGCAAATTAGATGCAAATTAAGGGTTTATTAGTGAACTGGAATATAGAAATAAACATGTTAAAAGAATGTAAACAGAAGGCAAAATGATGGAAAATAAGGAGTTGAGAAACAAGGAGGATAGAGGGGCAAGTCTATGGTATGTCTAATTGAAATCACAGAGAGAGAGAAGAGAAAAAACAAGGGAGAGGAAATATTTGAAGAGATGAATGAAGAGAGTTTTCTCTAAAGTGATGAAAGACACAAATATTCAGATTAAGGAAGTCCAATAAATGTCTAACAGAATAAATAAAAAACAACAACAAACCCCAACTACAAGTATTTACATCATAACAGAACTGCAGAATACTAAAGGGAAAGAAAAGACCTCAAAAGCAGAGATAAAATAGTAAACCCACCATCATCTGGAAATTTGACCACTGACTTCATATTGGACGCTAGGAAACAGTGAAACAATAACTTCAAAGTACAATCTACAACTATACTTACAAAAAATTTCTCTTGAGAATAAGGGAAAATGAAGACAGTTTTAAACAAACAAAAAATCACTGAGTAAAATTTCACCAATAGATCCTTACCTAAAAAAGAAATGCTATAGGATGTACTTCAGGGGGAAGGAAAATGACCACAAAAGATCCTTTATAAGTTAAATATGCATGTTAAAATATTCAGGTGACTACTAAAAAAAAAATCTTATAGGTATAAAGAAGAAATTAAATGATAACCACAACCAGTATTCCAACAACAAACAACCAATCTTAAAATTTAAGAAAAGAGAAAACAGAAAAAGCAGAAGAAATAGAAAGCACGTCATCTATTTTATATTATAATGAAAATAATATTTTATTAATAAATTATTATAGTAATAAAAAATATAAATATTTTCAGCCTGAGAGTTTTAAAAATCATCTATATGTTCTTTACAAGAGTACATGTAGTCCTTAAGAACACAGAAGGATTGAAAGTAAAGTAATGGAAAAGATACGATGGGTGAGTAATAAAAAAGGTATCTTATTTTTGCTCTACTGCCATGAGAAATAGATATTAAATAGATACTAAAGCAAAGACTAGTAGAGATATAGAAGATACACATTAATAAAAGGTTTAATCCACTGGGGAGTGGGGAGGTATTCTAAACTTGTATGACCATAATAACACAGTTAAATATATGAAGCAAATCCTGGCACAAATACAAGAAGAAAAAAACAAATCCAACATCAAAATAGAGGACAAACTACTCCAAGGAGAATTTAGAACATTAAAACGACACAATGAACAAAGTTGACCTAAGGACATATGCAACAACAGGTCTAACCACTTACGCATCATTGACTGAAATAGATCCCATGCCATATACTCACCTTACCACAAAGTAAGTGTCAGCAAAGTTTCAAAAACTGGTATCATAAAAACTGCATTCTCTGAATACAATGTAATACATTCTGAATAGTTACTAAAGGTAATTCTTTAGTAATTCTCATGATTAATTTTTAATAATGATTAATTATTATACTTAATAATTCTAATTTTTCAATTTTAAGTAAATTTTTAAAAAACTTCTAAATAATGAATTTTGATGTCAAAGAGTAAATACATTTAAAAGTACGAAAATACCACTGAGCCATAAGAAAAGTAATGTATATTAAACATGTGAGATATAAAGTGGCATTTAAAAGGAAGTTTATAGGTTTATAAGTATATATTAGGAAATAGTCTGAAAATTAATGAGCCAAGCATCTAACTTAAAATATCAGACAAACAAAAGTAATAATTTCCTTATGCAGAAAAAAACTGAAGAAAATAAATAATAAAGATAAATTTAAAAAACCAAAATTGGATTTCATTAAAAGAGAGGATAAACAAAGATAAATATTGGTTGTTTGAAAATAACTAATAAAATAAACAAGCCTCTTGGCTAATTTTAAGTGTGGAAATAAAAATTTACAGCAGAGATTAAAACAGACACTAAGAATATTATGAATCAATTATGCAAATAAATTTTCAAATGTTTATGAAATGAACCAATTTCTAGAAAAATATAAATTACAACAATTGAGTCAAGATATATTAGAGAACTTAAATAATCCTCTAACCATTAAAGTAATTGAATCTGGAGCTGAAAACTATCCCAAATGAAAACACCAGACACATGATTTTAGAGACGAACTCAACTAAACATTCAAAGAACAGAAATTTCCTTACTTTTCAGGGGAAAAAAGAAAAAAGGAAATATTCTCCAATTGACGTTATGAAGTTAACATAACGTATATCAAAACAGGAGAAGATATTAAAATAGGAGAAAAACATTGTATAAAAGGAAAATTACAGAACAATTTCATTCATGGGCCTGAATACAAACATCCTGAATGAGGGAACAAAAATATATATGCATATTCAAAATTTATATATATATAAATTCATATATATAGATGAAATACATACATTCAATGGGATTATTTAACAATGAAAATAAATGAACTATAGCTACTGCTTGGCTGAATTCCAGAAATAGAACATTGAGAATAAAGAGTCATGAAAGAAAACGATTAATGTTTTTATTCATAGAAATACCCAGACATGAAAAACTAAGCTATGTATTATTTAAATATTTATGCTTATATATTTAAACCTTTAAGTGCAGCAATAGAATAATCAACATATCATTTAGGTTAGTGCTTACATCTGAGGTAGGAGGAAGTGAGTTGTAATCTGTGAGTGGCCTACAGGGCCTTGAAAAATGGTGATAACATTCTAATCCTTGAGCAATGTGGTTGATACGTGGGATTTTGCTTTATTATTTTTGTTTTAAAATATGGCTATATGTTATGCATACTCTTACATATTACATGTACCGTAATAAAAACATTTAAAAGAATGGAGGATACTATGGCCATGTTACCACCAGAGAATAGTAAGTAACATGACAGGTTGAAGGCCAGTGTTTGTGTCCCTAGTTATCAAGTCAGATCAGCTACTTCAATATTTTTTATGGCATGTCAGGCAGCAGTGGGAGGTGAATAGATTTGGAAGGTAGAGTCATTATAGATCAATTCTAAATTCCAGTTGACAATGTAGGTGACTTGATATGGTAGGTAAAATTCTAGTAGTATCCATGGAATTTGGAGGCTAAGATCTGTTAGGCCTCTCCTTTCATTTACTCATTTAACAAATATTTATTGGCTAATAAACTGGACCCTGAAGAAAGAGCAAGAAGGCACATTTCCTGGACTCAAAGAGTTCAAAATCTAGTAGAGGAGATAGATGAGTCAGTAGGAAATTATAATATAACATAAAATGAGTAAATACAGGGTTCACAGAGAGGAACTGCTAAACCAGTCATAGAGATCGGAGAGATGACACAGAAGCTGAAAACTGAAGCAAGACTGGGAACTAATCAGGCAAAGATTGGAGAGAAAGGAAGAAAAAAAGAAAGTAGAGTGATTCAGAAACAGGAAGGAACATACAGAATGCACCACATATGAGATGTTTGGAAAATTTTAAGAAATTCAGAGTGACTGAATTTTCAGGGAAGGAATAAGCAAAAGACCAGACCACAGAAAATTAAACAGTAGACGGAAAATGAAGGCTTTCAACCAATGTCAGTGTTCTTAATTCTAGGGTGATGGGAATCCATCAAAGAATTTAAAGCGGGACAATGACATATTCTCAATTTGTATATAAGAAAGATCACTCTGCAGTGTGAATATTTTAAGTTTGTGCAAGACTAGAGGCACAAAATATTGGAGGTTATTGAGAAATCTAGGTGAGAGATAGTATTGTAGGACAAAGGAGAGAAATGGAAGGATTCAAGAACTATTTAGGAGATACAGAATTAACAGAATGTAAAATAATTAGATGCTAACAGTAAAGGGAGGAAAGGCTCATAGATGACATTGAGATTTGAGTCTTGGGACATTGAGTAGAGTATGGAGTGTCACTTAGCTCTGGAACTGAGAATAAACTAAATGAGGAAAAGATGACATGTTTCGTTTTGGACAAGTTGAGTTTGAGGGCACGAACCAAGTGAATTTGATCTTCAGCCAGTCTGAAGGGCAGGTAATGGATTTGACCTGGGGATGAATATTTAGGAGATGTCAGTGTCTTACAAATAACTGAAGACGTAGGATTTTAAGAGCTTTCTTAAGGAAATTGTGTTGCTTGACAAGGGAGACTGAGATTCCTAAAGAACTCTTATATTTTAAAAGTATGCAAAAAATAGGTCTTCCTATATAGGAAGTCAACAAGTAGAAAAAAAATTGGGAAGACAAGCAAGGGCATGCAGACATGGAAGCTATAAGATCTGGTAAGAGTGACAAACAGAGGTAAACGCTGTAGAGAAGTTAGATAAGATGAAGAATGGCAACTGCTGATGAAAACTGACAAAAAAGAGGTTTGATAACTTTGATAAAGATTAAAACTACAAAGTCAAGGACAAATGACAAAAAGAATGAACAGAGAACATTTAGACAATAATAACAAAAGAATATTTAGAATTTAGTAGACCAATTCATCATAGAGAATAAAAAAATAAAAATTAAAAAAAAACTGGGAAGAATGTCACCTCACAGATTTGGAATCTCAGAGAATAGGGAGACAACAGAAAGGTGTGTGTTTATTATCTTCTTTTTAAAATTATTATTAAATGGATTCTGTATTCATATAGTCTCTATTTCTATATTCCTATATCATATATCCTATATTCTATATTCCTAGGGTCCTATATTCAAAGGTTATGACCATTGAAAGACATTTACTTTCTTTACGGCATTTACTTCAATACACTTTAGTTTCAAGTCTGAGACACAATCTGTCAACTGTTCTCTCAGCCTCTCAACATATTTCTTTTCACTCAGCACCATTTTCTTTTTGCATTCTTTTCATTTTCTCTATCCTATCAAGACCTTCTCCCCTCTCTCAATTTTTTAAGAAAATCTAATAAAAGTTGAATTTACAATAAAGAAAAGTTAGGTGTCACTTCCAAAATCATTGAAATTGATTTTTCTTGGCGTTTCCAGGAATTACATCAATGAATCAACCTAGTTCAAGTTCCACGTAACTGCAGCTTACAATTAGACACAGCCGAAGGTGACAACTCTGAGGACAGAGATAACCTGCTGACTTCTGTAGCAAATATAGACACATACATTGCTAAGCTGACTTGATTATGGCATGCTAAGTTAGTGCAACATATTCCTTTCAAATGGCTCACAATCAACATCCGGTATAGATAATAAAAAGGGACATATGGGTTTTCCATCACACTTTATCTTTTGCAAATGATTTTCTCTCAATTAAAGATTCATGGCATGCTTTAAGTCATATCTCCTAGAGTTTATACATAATGTAGAAAAGTCTTTACCATGAACCTTTGCCAGTGGCAATCATTTTTATACTATATTAGCAGAGGCAATTTCTCCCTTGTGGTATGTTTCAGCATATCCTATTAATTTGCTGGTAGGTAATATTCTCATTTTAGCCATCTCTTGTGATAACACTAATTAACATCCAAGAACAAGCCCTTGTAGTCTATACAATTTGACTCAGGTTTTTGCTGTTTTATTAGCATTTTTGACCTTGCCTTAACAATAGAATTGCTCAGTGAAAGGCAAATAGCCTTATCTTCTTAGACTCACTGCCCTCATGGTATCCGTGCTGAGAGCAGCTGTGTGTACCAAGGAGATCAACAGACTATTCCGTTTTGCCTCCTTTTCTATCTGGCTTTTGGGCATTCTATAAAGTGTATTGTTCTTCATTCCCAATTGACTGAATTGTGCTGTTCACAAAATCTCTTTGAATTTACCTTGTGCCAGAAACCATTTGCTTGTCAAGCATTGTAGGTCATTTTGTATCTTTCTAAAGGAAAAAAGGAGAGAAAGAAAGTCTCCTCCTGCTTGTGTGCTTAGGAAATAATTTGTCTCAAAGTATTGGCAAAGTCCTCAGGATAAAGAGAGACTATAAAAGCTATCAATAGAGCTAGCCTTACCTACAGGCTGAGTATGGAATCATGGATCAAAGTTGAACAGTCTTAATATCCATCTGGTCCGAATGCTCCCAAATTCGACAATAATTTCTCCCAAACTGAACTCTGTGGTCATGAAACTCCTCCTTGACTAAATCCCAAAAGAACATCTTGCCACTTAATGCTTGATCAGGAATTTGAACAACTCCTTTTCTTCCCTGCCCACTCAGATGGAGTCCTTGAGGCCAAACATATACTTAGTGTCCTTTTCCATCCTTCTCTAACCAAGGCAGCCAATATCTGAAGAGCACCATCCGCATTAGTAGGTGATGTCTGAGATTAGTTGCACTGCTCTGAGCTTATACAGGGGTCCTCGGCCTGAGCCCTAAGCAGCTGGGTACTCCCAGAGGTTCAGGTTTCCTCCAAATTCTAACATACTTTTCCAGAACCATGACTACTCTTGTCCCTGACTATTTAAAGAGATTTCCAATCTCATGGAAGGGCTGAAACCTTTACCTAAGTCCAGGTTCACTCACCTGGAATCCCAAAATTTCGGCTTGACTCTGGAAGGCTAAATTTTATTTTAATGCCATAAGGTTAACATAACTTAGTTTATACAGTTAACCCCTGTCGGACTTTGATTTTCTCCACTCTAGTGTGGAAAGCAACACAAGTTATCTTGTTCCTCTTAAAATGGGGTGCCTCAAAGTGAACAGAATTCGATTTTCTGCTAGGAACAGAAAACTAAATTCTATCTTTATTCTGAGTAATATCACGTCTATTAAAGAAGCCTAAAAGGATATCGTTTTAATATTAAAAATTAAAAGCTGGAAGCTACATCATGCTGTTAACTTGTGAATTTACAAAATGCAGCAGTTCTGAAAATAGTAAGTATTCAGTAACTGGTAAGTCATTTTCTGTAACTATAGATAGAGTTAGTGCTCTTCCTGTGGGTTCTTGTGCAGTTTCATTTTTTGAACCCAGAAATTTGCAGCTATTCATAATACATTTGATTCTGTCTTGCTCAGTTGATCATTCTTTATTTAGATACTTGCACGGTTTTTTTCAAGAACTATTTGCATCTTAATTTGTGTCACCTAAAAATCTAATAATTGTGTCTTCTATATACTCATTTGAATCATTGGTCAAATTTGGGACTAAATGTACCCAAGGACAAAGCTTACCTTTATGTCACAAAATCCTCCTCTGAGGTTTTTTTAAAATCTAATAATTACCACTCTGGGGTCAGCAAAATTCAACGAGTTGCAGATTACAAATCTATCTCACAGTTTCCCATCTTATTCCAAGGATACAGTGAGATGTTTTACTAAATATCTGGGGCTGCTTGAAGACTCATCTCCATTTTATAAACAAAGAACTGAAGCTCTGTGAGATTAAGAGATAATACTTGCTCATCTCCTATCTTCCAGAGGTTCTACTGTTCTCAAAAATGTCTTCAAATAATCAACAGTGACCCAATACTTTATTCATTCGACATAAAACTAATGTTCATTTACTATGTTAAAGGGTCTGTTCAATTTCGCTTAGTACCCTAGAACATAACTCCTTTGAAAATAACAACATTTGATTCTATAAAGTTCCCATAGGACTGTGTGACTGTAAGGTCAAAGTTTGGTCTGTTCTATTCATCCCTTCAACCCCAGTGCCTAACAGAGTCTTGCAAAAAGTAGGCACTAAATAAATCTTTGCCAAAAGAAAAGCTCTCTCTTCACCAACATTAGGCATCAAGTCTGTCTTAACTGTATCTGCTCTGTTATTCTGAACTTAAAGCTAAGTCCCTTTGGCAGAAGAGAGAGATAGAAAATAAGAATCAAGTAGGCCCATATTCTCCATTTCATCTTTTTTCCTTTCCTGCTCCAAGCTAAAGGCCTGGGCTTTCTTGATTCTAAAATAATTAAGAGGTGCTATTGACTGATCTTTACAATTATATCATGAAATGGGAGCTTTAGTTTAGTCATATAATGTTTATTTCATATAATAACAATTTTGCTTTTTCTTTATAAAGTTTACCAATAATGTTCATGTTATAATAAAAATAATTTGATTATTATACCCATTTTATAATGATAAAAATTGGACTCTGAGAAGTGATGCTATTTTCTCAGAAGTATAGTGATGGCATGTTTCTGAACCAGGACTCAAATCTGTGACTTCTGTCTTGGGAACCTGTAACCTTCCACTGCCCTTCAGCCGCCTTCAAAACTCTTTTGTAACCAACCCTGGTTAGACCCCTTTCTCCCATCCTCTGTGAATGTTCTTGAAAAAGTAGGTTTAATAGAAAATCGGTCTATGAAAACAAATCGGTTTCCATGAATACCTCGTCATTTGCTTTGTCATTTAGATCATTTATATATTTAGCATTTTATTTTTGCACACTTATGTCCATATTGATTCATTTTTCTTAAAGAATCTCAACCAATGAGAGTGCTAAATTTCTTCAAACGAGGCTTTTGAAATTTGGCCATATAGAGCAGTCCTCCTTAACAGTCTCAAATTCCAAGAAGAAGAAAATTTCTCCCAAGATTTTTATCATCTCATTCTCCAGTATACTTTCCCTTCAGTGCCTGTCCTCGCAATGACTGTATAAATCTCTACTCCCCTGTATTAAACCATCATATTTGTATTACTGTCAGAGGCTTCTTATTTCTTGATGGAACCCTGACTGAAGCAATAACCTAGAGAAAACTTAGCATAGGTGTTCTGGGAAGCATGTGCAAGGCTGCTCATAGCAACAATATAATAGCGAAACACCCAGCAATAGGAGGAGAGATTAAAAAAGGGTTAGATCACAGGAATGTTGTCCTCTTTGTCATAAGAGCGAATGAACAGAAATTAAGAACTCCCAATGTATAATTATTGTCAATAATTTATTTCACCAGTGTTAAATAGAAATTTGAAATACTGTAGCTACTTTAATTCTCACATCAGTTTATGAGTTAGCATTATTTTAACTAGTGTTATTATTATGGTGATTATTATTAGCAGTAGTATTTTTCCTTTGTAGACTCATAGAGTTTAAGAGACTTGCCCAAGAGCCCAAAACTTGTTAGTAGTAGGTAAATTCAGATTCAAAACCCAGATTTTTTGTCTTCTTTTAGGTAAGAAGTTAAGGCCATAAAGTAGTTTCTTTTCTTACTTCCTCTGTCCTCTGAAAGTGAAAAATATGTGGCCTTCTGCCTTCAGGGATTTTAGAAGTTTCAGGAAAAACATCCCTGCTACCAAATTCCTGACCCACGAATACTCCCCAAAACCTAAAGCATGCTCTCCATATTCCTTTGGTGGGGAAAGTAAGGTTCATATGCCCTCTAAAAATGGACACTAAAGCTATTCCACACAGTAAGGTCTTAGTCGAATTATCATTTCACAACCCCCCTGAGGGAAGTCCAAGTGTGACTTTTCAGGAAAGCAACATATTAAGTATGAGGGCCCTAGGGGTTGCCTGTTGCCTTTATCACACTTCAAAGTGAAAGACCCCCTCATGAAACTAAGCTAATAAAAGCCTTTGGCAAACTTTTGCAGAGACATTCCATGAATGGGAACAATAGTATCTACTATGGGCTGCTTGTCCAATACGTTAGGTTACAATCGGATCTTATTCTCCATTTGCCCAGTGAGGAAACTGAGGTTGAAGAAGCTCAAGCAAGTCTAAGATCACACAGTGAGCTGATACATGGTAGAGGCAGTCTTCAAATCCAGGTCTATCTGGCTCTAAACCTTAAGCTCTTTCCATAACAAGAGGCGATCTCTCATATTTGTATCTCTCTGTACCCTCATGTCAATTCTTGTTGACTATGCCACTACTCATCCCAGATATAGAGACCTGGAAAGTTACCCTCACCTCCCCAGGCTGGGAGTAACAGAACTCACTCTGTCTGAGAATACAAAGGGCAACATTATCAGATCTTTTGAGTCTGATGGGGGATTGAAGAGGTGCTTAAAGGGTATAGCTCACAAGATGCCATGCTTCTTGCCATTTAGAAGAAGGAAGTGAAGTGAATGGAAATTAAGACTATCAGTTTGAAATTCTATTGTTGATAATTGTTTTCATGATTACATAGCAATTTTTTTGATTCCTCACAACTATCTTCTAAGTTAGGTATTCTTATCATTGTTGGTAATATTATTTTCTTTTTACAGATGAGATTAGAGGCCTTCAAATGACTTGCCCAAGATCACACAGAGACCGTGACAAGCAATAGTCCAGATCTAAGTTGCATATTTTCAAACCCCAAATCTGAACTCTTCTCATAATACAATTTATAGCTAACTAGTCATCACTAAGATATGCAATTCCATTTGCATACCAATAGAACCGGTAAAACCTACTTTGAACGAGGAGAAGCAGAAAATAAGAGGTGTGAACTCTGGTAACTTGAAGGTAAAGAATCAAAGAATCAGGGAGTTTGATTACAAAATTGCAACATAAACTTGACCCATGACCCAACACAACCCACTTTGGCTCAGACTTTCTGAAGAGAGCTGTGAGGAAGTGGATTTCCACTTTTTGGTTGGCTGCTCCTCTGAGGAAATGACCCCAGCATGAGGGATTGGCCGTTATCCATAACTGCATAGAGATGATGAGTTTCAATACTAAAATAATTAGATCAGTTACTAGCTTTAAGAGAGCAAATGGAAAGCTGTGGCCAGCAAATAATCCCAGGGATCAGGACCCAAAAATTCCAGAAACAAAGTACAAAACAAAATGCATAATGGGATAACATTCCAGAGGCACTCCTTTTAGATGTCAGGGAAGAACTCTTATTGTATAAAAGCCATGTGGCTACTGGGCTACCCTGTTTAAGGACATAAGAAAAGAGCAAAAAAATAAAGTATGACTGAGGAAATAAATATTAGAGATTATTTCTATGGAAGAAAATCCTAACAGACTAATTTATTTAACTATTTCATAAATTAGCAAGTGGAGCCACTCACTCCCATACCTGTTCAGTATGCAGCAGTGGTAAAAGAACTCTAAAGCTCCATGAAGAATATTTTCTAGTCCTGACACAAGAACAGGTACCTATGAGCTTCACATCCTCAGTCATAATAGGACAGACAGTGAAAAAGTATCCTTGTTTTTCCATTTTCACATTGAGAAGGACATCATAGTATCTTTTCTCCAGATTTTTTGTTTTTGTTGAGGAAGATTAGCCCTGAGCTAACATCTGTTGTCAATCTTCCTCTTTTTGCTTGAGGAAGATTGCCTGAGATAACATCTATGCCAGTCTTCCTCTGTTTTGTATGTGAGTTGCCACCACAGCACGGCCACTGATGAGTGGTGGTATAGATCTGCACCAGGGAACCAAACCCAGGTCACTGAAGTGGAGTGTGTTGAACTTAACAACTAGGCCACAATGTATTTTCTTTTTTGTACGAGGAAAAGTATGAATGGACAAGTAATGAATCTCAGGAGGAAAAATCATGGGATTAATATTCCCTTAAAAGTGACTGAGAATATCAAGAGAAACAGATTTTTATTTTTTTTAAACAGAGGGTGTATGTAACATTCATCTAGCATTGGGGCATATGGTCCTGATGCATTATATGAAATATGTACAATAGCAAATGACTTCTATATAGCACCGATACAATTAAAACTTTACCCAGTTCATCAATATGGTCCAAAAGAACGCTCATTCTTTAATTCCCCCCCAGTAACTTTACTGGAAAAGAAAACTAGGCAAGTTTTAGAAAAAATCAGTCTCCACAAAATGAATAATTATTCACACCGTATATTTATCAGAAGTTATATCCAAATGCACTGTACCTACCCACCAGCTGCCAAGAGTGATTGACGCATTTGGTAATTATAATACAGTTTTGAAGGGAATATATTACCAGTTTGACATCTGGAATTTGGAAGTCTAAATACTTACGCAAATCTCTAGTGAAGATATGTCTCAATTCGCATTTGTGTCATGCCTTCCTTATGCCATTTTTAAAGTCACTTTCCATTTTTAAAGGCAACTTTGCTAAATCTGCTGTCACTGCGGTTTGGTTCCTGTGGGTTCACAATGGGTGTTAATCCAACTGGCTTATGGTGCAACAGATCTCATTGTTTAGGGATGAAGTAAGAAACTAGGTTGACTCATGAGAGCAAAAAAGGAAGAAAGAGAGAAAATAATATTTGATTATGTGTTATTTTAATGTCTAAAAATTAAAGGAACTGAGATATAACTTCTGATCAATATATGTTGTAAGTCCACATATGGCCCTGTTTTCATGCCGGAAGTGTTGGTTGGGTGTGGTTAAAGAAGTTTATTTAGTAAGAACTATCAGTAGACTAGGTGGTGGTTTAAATAAATAAGTGCTATACAGAGAAATATAATTGTAAAAATCTCATTCACGAGGGCCATAAGTCTAAGAGGACATGATATCATTTCTACTTCGTGTAAGCATCTTATTGTGATTTTAACAATAACAATTTTAATGGTAGAAGGAACTTAGGTATTAGTGATGAACCATTTATTCTAATGAGCATTTTGATGAAGCTTCTAATTTTTAAAAGGATTATGTTGTAGCTTGCTTGGTCTTTGCATTTTGAGATGCCCAATGACCACGCTCCACGAGGGCAGAGAAATGGAGCTGCCAAAATTCAAGTGTTTGTTATAGGGACCTGGCCCAGAGTTACTTTGGGCAAACTTATTAGGAGTTTTACATCAGTAAAATCCCAAAAGAGGTTCCCTAGGGAAACTTTCATTTACCAAATTCTAACAGGAGAATACCTTAGAGATGCTGAAGCCTAAGTTGAAGTACACTTTCTATTTTATTTTATTAAAAAGTAATGTAACAACCTCTTTTGTCAGGGAATTGAAGAGGGCAATAGCAGAAACTTGTAGAATATGGTTGGCTCCTAATTTTTAAGATGAAAGCAATAGAGAAAATTTCATACACTGGAATGCTAAATGGAGACACCATTTGTGTTTGGGAAAAAAATACTTTGACAAGCTGGTCGGGGCTGAGATCCTAGAGAGCTTGCTCAAATAGACAAAGAAGACCATTAAATTGCTACCTTAATCATGGAGCATCATAGTAACAGGAAGTGCATTCATATTTGTCTAAGTACATAGATGGACTTGGGGATACCAATCTGGAGTAGTAGCAAGGAGAGAGCAGAGTTCTCAGATCTGGAGTTTTCTAGGAGAATCGGGGAAAAGAAGAAATGGAACCCTGGAAGGAAAGAGTAAAGAATCTCCTTTGAGGATACAACCTAAAAGCTTTGGAATAATAAAAATCTTTGCTGGGATGCATAATAAAAACCTGCCCCTCTGTCTACTCTACAAATTCTTCAGTAAACAGTGCATGCCTCTCTAACACTGCTCTGCCATGCATATAGAGGCCTTAGGGAGCAAGAACAGAACCAGCACCAGCAGTTGCATGAACAAAGATGAGGGGAGGGCTGACATCTGGGTCGCATAAGCAGGCACAACATGGCACTGCGGGAAAGCAAGATGAGGCTTCAAGAAAATTCTTCAGTTACTGTTTCTTACTTCTTCCACTGTTTTTCATTAAACCATTTTCCTAACCATTTGCAGCCACCACATTTTGCTTACATGCTTCATAGCTCAAGAACTTTAAATATGTTGTTTATTTTTTATTCTTTGTTTTAAAGAAAATTCCTAATCTGTTCTTTGCTCTGGAATACAATTTCTTAAAATATATTCACAGAAAGTGAGCCCTGTGGAATGTGAACGGCTTTTAGATGCATAAAATGTTCTGTGGCCAAATGAATTTTGGAAATACTTGGTTAAGTGGTTTCTTCACTGCAGAACTCTCCAGAACCTCATCTATGTTTATGTTCATTGTGGATATGCCAGAAGAGGTCACAGCGTGTGCAACACTTTTGTAAGTTATTTGACCCCAGAATCCTTTTCTCTCTTACCACCTCTTAGAACTGATATTGAGAGAAAGCCTTTCTGAGAAACACTGCTAAAAGAAATCTTATAATGCTTGAACAAAAATGCATCAAA
The DNA here is from genome assembly GCF_041296235.1 of Equus asinus. NCBI lineage: Eukaryota > Metazoa > Chordata > Mammalia > Perissodactyla > Equidae > Equus > Equus asinus. The sequence continues at coordinate 73,271,087 of NC_091810.1, forward strand.
TGCTCATATCTTTCGACAACAATAGCTAACACTTAATTGTCCTTTTTACCTATGAGGAATCTGTAAAACAGATAAGTAACTTAACGAAGATAATGAGTATTCTTTGGCTTACAAGGAACAGTAGGTTTTCCTGTTTCTGAGGTTTGAGATGTGTTTGCCTTCAACACGCATGCCTAAAACAGGTCCCCAGGGCAACAAAGCATACTGATTCTAGACACATTCGGGATCCTTGGCTGCCAAAACTTGGTTCTTTCTGAAGTTTACAGCTACCACCACCCAGCTTCGAATTTCACACCACCATGGACCCAAGGCTCCCAAATACCTGTAATTTCCTTAGGCTAGAAGGCAGAGCCATAGTAAATAGCCATCAGCAGTGGCTACACAATTTGAAATTGAGAAGGTCAAGTGGTCTGGTGGGAATGATTCTCTCAATACAGCTCAGTCACCATCCAGAAGGACATGAGCATCTTTGGGTTCAGCCACTAGTCTCTTCATGAAGAGCAGTAATAATGGTTTACGATATAGCCCACTTCACCTACCTACCCACCCCACCACCATAGGTCTACTGGGCAGCAAAAAGGTCTGAGAGGGGTCACCAAAATATGGCTTCTCTGTGAGCATCACCCAAGTGGTTGGTTCTGTCCATTGCCTTTTTCCCTACACACTCCTGGCTGTTTTTCCTCAGCCTGTTGACATGGGAGCCACAGCAAAATATTCAGGATGCAGCTGGTGAATCAATATATCACTATGGAGGAAGAGCCTTTAACAGAAGTTAAGAGACTGACTGCCTGGGTTTGAATTCTGTCTATGTTGTTTTCTAATTTTGTGACCTGGGCAAATGACAGAACTTCTCTATGCCTTAGCTTCCTCATCTGTAGAATGAGGACACTTTGAGGGTTATTGTAAGTACTGAAGGAGATGACACACATTTTCTAGAATGTGTTCCCCCAGAAGCTGACCCTGAGAAAAATATTCACATGCAAGTAGTTTATCTGAGAAGTGATTCCAGGAAACATAGCAGGGGAGTAGGAGACTGATCCAGGGAAGGGGAGGAGGCAAATCAAGGGCATGATATCAAGCAAGTCGCTGCTGGGGTCAGCTGGAACTTGATCTCACTGAGGAACTCTGGGAAACAGTATAGAACACAGCCGAGTTATTCAGACCCAGGGCAAGGATGCTGGAGTGTTATCTACCAATTCTTTATCTGCCATTGCTTGAGGGCTGCTTCCAGGGGTATCAATGTCCCAGAACTTCTTCGTGTATAGGTGGCTAGTGGGATCCTGAAGCCAGAAGGGAATCTCTCAAGTCTAGAGAGCTAGAGGTGTTCTCTGAAAGCAGCCTTTGGTAAGAAGAGCTGAGTGCTAAGAGCCACTGCTATACATGTAAAGTATGTAGAACAGTGTCTTGCATCTATGAAGTCCCATTAAAATCTAAATCTTATTACTCCTTTCCAGTTCAAATGTTTATATGAATCCCACTATTTAAAAATCATTGTCCTTTTCTTTGATTCCTTTCATGACCTAAGTTTCTCAGAAACTCCTGACTCTTATTTCTGACTACTTCCCAGGGACAACTTAAGCCTCTCAAAACGGCATTACTCAGAAGGCCCCAAACATACCTCATGCTTTCCCACTTCTTTGTTTTGCTTACATTTTTTGCCTCACTTGAAAACCTAAATCCTTCACTGCCGTATTTCCTAGTCCTACATTTTCTACTAGATCCATATCAAATATTTTCTTCTTCTCAGTGCCTTCTATGATTTTTCAAGGGATGTCTTCTATCCCTTCCGTGAAAGCCCATAGTATTTTACATGCAATTCTCTTATAATGTTCATCATGTTTGCCCTTCATGAGAAGGCATTCTCTTTCCCCAGTAAGAGTTGAGTTTTTAAAGACAAGTCATATGTTTCACATTTTATCACGTGTCCCCCCTTAAGGTTTGGCGCTGTCACTGCTGTGGCCTGGTTCATTTCCTGGTCAGGAAATGAACACACCACCCGTCTGTTGTTCGTCATACTTTGGCAGCTGCGTGTGGCTGTGATGCTGAAAGCTATGCTACTGGTATTTGAAATACTAGCAGGGTCACCCATGGTGGACAGACTTCAGTGTAGTTTCCAGACTAGGAAGAAAAACCTAGACACCCACTTCTGAAAAACATGGCCATGAAAATCCTATGAATAGCAGCAGAGCATTGTCTGATGTAGTGCCAGAAGGTGAGAGGACGGCGCAAAAAGACTAGGCAGGTTTCTGCTCTTCTATACACCAGGTCACTAGGAGTCAAAATCGACTTAACAGCGCTAACAATAGCAAACCCCTCAATTCTATTAAATGAATGCTGCTCTGTGCCAGAGGTTATAATTAAAAGTTTGGCCAGGAGGGAAGCTTAAAGATGAGCTAAGAAGCAGTCTGGGGACTATAAATCTATATGTTTTGATTTCTGAGAGGTGGTGCTCAAACAGAAACAGGACAAGGATGTCTGCTCTTGTCACATCTATTAAACATTGTATTGATGACTTTAGCCAGAGCAGTTAGGCAAGAAAAAGAAAGAAAAGTCATCCAGCTTAGAAAGGAAGAAGTAAAACTATATTTGCACATAACATGATCTTATATAGAGAGAGAGAGAGAGAAAATCTTAAGAATACACACACATACGTGAAGCTAATAAACGAATTCAGCACGGTTTCAGGTTACAAGATCAATATACAAAAATCAATTGTATATCTATACATAGGCAATGAATAATCTGAAAATGAAATTAGGAAAACAATTCCATTTACAATGCCACTAAAAAGAATAAGATATTTAGGAATAAATTTAACAAAAGTAGTGTAAGACAAATACACTGAAGACTATAATACGTCATTGAAAGAAATTACAGATAACCTAAGTAAATGTAAATACACCCCATGTTCTTAGATTAGAAGACTTAACATTGTTAAGATGCAATACTCTACATTATTGATATACAGATTCAACACATTCTCTTTCAAAATCATAGCTGACTTCTTTGCAGAAATTGACCAGCTAATCCCAAGATTCACATGAAAACACAAGAGTTCTAAAATAGCGAAATCAGTCTAGAAAAGGAAGAACAAAGTTGGAGGAATAACATTTCCTGATTTCAAAACTACATAGCTACAGAAATAAAGACTGTGTGCTAGTGACCTAAGTATAGACAAATAAATCAATGGAGCAGAATTGAGTCCAGGAATAAACCCATACATTCATGGTCAATTTATTTCAACAAGAGTACCAAGACAATCAATGAGGAAAGAATAGTCTTTTCAATAAATGGTACATGTCACAACATAGATGAGCCTTGGAAACATTTTATTAAGTGAAATAAGCCAGATTTAAAAGGCTACATATTGTATTATTCCATTAACATGAAATATCCAAATCCATATAGACAGAAAGCATATTAGTGATTGCCGGGGGCTAGAGAAAGGAAGGGAAATGGGGAGTGACTGCGAGTAGATACGGGTTTTCTTTCAGGGATGTTGAAAATGGTCTGGAATTAGATGGTTGCACAACTTCATGAATATAGTAGAAATCACTAACTTGTACTTTTAAAAGGGTGATTTTTATGGTGTATTAATTATATCTCAATTTTTAAAAATGTGGTGATCCTCATTCTAAAAAGAAAAACACTAAAATATAGGAGAATTTGATCTAAAAAGTCAAGTAAACTCCTTTCTCTGCCTTCTCAGTTCCTGAATTCTATATTTTGCTAATTGACTCCTTAAACAAATTTCTACTTTGTGCCAGATGGTATCTTATATAATGGGCATACAGATGTGTTGAACCAGATATAGTTCTTGCACTCATGGAATTGACCATCCAACTCTAAAGAGAAGTCAGTCAATTCCATGCCAGAGTGGGGAAAAGAAGAAGGGGTAAAAATGATGCAATCACAGCAGGACTTGAGCAGCCAAGCCAGAGTTTTAAGCTTATCTCACATGTCTGGCTCTCAAATTTTTCAACACATTCTCAAATGGTCTTCAACTCTGGAATTGTTTCCACTGCTTCCCCTAGCCAACAGTGAGGACTGACCTTATTGAAGTGACAAGCATGCTGATTGCCCACAAGAAAGCTGCCAAATGTAAACATCCCTATTTATTTTCCAGCTCTGAAGCTATGCCGTTATATAGCAGATTCCCATGTAAAACATCTAAATCTCTTAACCCAGTTGAAAAATTCAGAAACACAGCAGAAAATATTCACACTGAGTATCTTGGTCATTGTCTCTCTGGTTCCTCGAAGGAAGGAACCTAGCCTTCAAAGACACCTACTCTAAAATTGCGTGCTCTTGTTACTACATGTAACTTCACCACATTCTACCCTCTTTATCTATTCCATAGACAGTTTTGAAATCTCATTCTCAGTAAATTTTTCCCTTGGAGTTTAGCCATATTATAGAAGATAAGAGTCAATGTATTTCTCAGCATTGACCGTACAAAATACATAAAGCTTGGTCAGCACGAGCCTTGCATAGGCACAGAAAATTAATGCAGGGGCAATGAAAAACGAACAATGAGGGCTTCTACATATTGGACTAACGGTTGCAAAGAAGGCTACAAGGTCTCTCATTCCAGGAAACTTTAATTTAGGAAGATGGCTTATATCTTTGAATTGGCTTAGACATCTCCTTGCCTAAAGACAGGAAGAGATTCTGTCATTTCTGAGAGTTCTGTCCTTTCTAGAATTCAGGTATGGCTATGAGTGAGAACTATATCTCTTTGTAACTCTTAGTGACCCGGAGGAGATCAAAATCATTCTACACGGTGCCTTCCTTATCTCCCATTTTCCTGCTGAATCATCTATTTTGCACACTTCTTTTGAAAGAGATAACTGAATTTTGCTGCAGTTCCCACTTTCTTCTACTTTCCTGAACTTTTCATGGCTCGAAAAATGAACTGGCATTTACAATTTCAGTAAAGAACGGTTATATTTAGAGATACACTATTTTTTTAAATGTTCATCATCTATAACAACTTGAACTTGAAAATAAATAATTCCATGTTAAACCATAATATTTCCAGCATGACACATGTGTTGTAAAAATATTTCAGTGCTTTTGCTCTCAAGCACAATCATAAAATAAACTAGAAATTTGGCTCAGAGAAGACATAACAGGAAAGAAATGGATGTTATTCCTGGAAGGAACATATAATTAAGAAGCTAAATAACATCCTAATTTGTAAAGGAAATCTGAATCTTGAGTTGCAGATGCAAAATAGATTTATATCTTTTAAAGGGCCTTGACTAAATGACAAGAGAAATTCAATCACTTCTTACGAATAATGAGCCATTCCAGAAGGAATAGGGAATTAGAGTCCTTTGCTGTGAGAGAGAGACAAAGAAAATGAAATCTCAGAGGTGAGGAGAAGTTGTCTGTGTATACTAAGATTTACTAAAGTTATAAAAGATGTCTGTCTGAGTGCCTGTCGGAATTGTGCAGACTGTTTATCCCTATGAGTTAAGTCTTGACTGTGTATAGGAGAGAAAATAATGTGACAACTATAAACACCGATGAATTTAAAATCACCGTATGGATTTTTACTACAAAAGAAAGGTTAGTGAATTTGCTCTTGCTGTATTTCAGGGAAGCATTACACTAATACTGAAAATCAGCACTTGCCTATCCATTTGTCAAACCCTAAATTAAGAAATTAGGTCAGTGTTAAAATAATGTCCACAATATCATAATCTGAAGTATAAAGATGCTGTTTCTAACTACTTAAGATGCTCACAAAAAGACTGAAATAATGGTTGACTGACTTTTATTTCCATTTTGAAGTGAAAAATGTTCAAAATGAGGTTTTGGTGGCAGAGGTATTTATCTGTAACTAAATTAATAAATGAGCTTCTACCATATGCCCTCCTGTGTGTGTGTGTGTGTGTGTGTGTGTGCAAGAGAGAGAGAGAGGGAGGGAGAGAGAAAGAGTAGGGGTGATGGGGGGGCGATATTACATATCTTGGATATAATAGTATCCACCATATTCTAGGTGATCAGAAGATCCTCTGAAGGAACCATTGAATGACCTACTCAATAAATAAATGTCTGCGTTTAAATACTAGAACAGTACTACTCCAAGTACTTTCTGGGGCCAGTTATTATCAGCAACACCTGGAGCTCATTAGAAATGCAGAATCTGAGGTCCCATTTGAGGTCCCATCCAAGACTTAGTGAATCAGAATTTCTGGGGTGGAGCCCAGGATTCTGTGCTGACATTCACTATTTCTTCCTACTACTATCTCTACTATCAGGGTACGTCATTTAACCATTCTTCCTACACCAGAGGCTCCTATAAACCTAGATTCCTCCCTCAGCCTTGTAGGTATCTCTGGTAATTCTTGGGTCTTCTCCAGCCAGTATGTCCAATTTTGTGTCTGATTATCTCCATCCATTGCGCCAAACAGATCCCCATGATTCCAGCTTACACTGGGTAACCCAGATCTTCCATATCCAATACCATTTAATCCTTTTGTCCTTCCAGTCTACAAATGGTGGTTGGTCTCCTACTAACGCTAATCTCAGGGTTATCACACTATCCGCTGTTTGGCTCGGCTCTACCATCACCTGCATGACTCATTCCCTGTATTAAATTCTGTCATTTTTAAATACCTAGAGTAATTTTTCTCTTTGAAGTTTGATAATAACTGATAAACGTACTTAGAGTCTTTTCTCTTCTCTCTCTTTCTTCTTTTCTTGTCCCCTCTTCTCTTTCCATACTTTTAAAAATCTGGACGTCTAGGTTGATCTCTCTGTATCCTAGCTCTACCACTTCCTATCTATGTGACCTTGAGCAAGTTACCTTCCTGAGCCAATTTATTCAGCTATAAAACAGAAATAAAGTTTCCTAGATTTTAAGAAGTAATGTAAGTGTACAGTAGTTAAGCTCACTGAATTTACAGATAGACCACAGAGTTCAAATCCTGGTTCCATCCCTTTCTAGCAGTGTCATTTAAGCAAGTAGTTTGATGTGTGTAAGCCCCAGTTTCCTCCATAAAATGTGAATAATTATTGTAAAATTCTCAAAGGACTGTTTTGAGGACTAAACGAGATAACAGATATGAAATGTTTAGTAGAGTACCTGGTACCTACCAAAAGTTGTTACCATCGTGACCGCCATAATCATTATCATAATTGTCATCAGTGTAAATCAGGGAGAACATTGTTGATAGAACATTGCAATTTTTTTTCTCCTTTCTCTCTCCTTTCTGCTTCTTTATCATTTCTCTTTCTATTGCTACTTCTGAACTGCCTGTAAATATTGTAACCAAATTGAGTTCCTTTTTTTAACATACCTCATAAAACTCTTTCTATAAAATTTGAAAATTAGCCAAAAGATAGCACAACAGTGTCGTCATGCCATTATTCACAGACAAAACAAATGTTTACCACAGTAATAAGATAAATAACTTGTAATACACTCACAAAGTGGAGTATTACACAGCAATGAGAATGAGTGAACTACAACTACACAGAATAACATGGATACATCTCAGCAACATAATGTTGAGCAAAAGAAACCAGATACAAAAGAGGACATAGTGAACGACCCCATTTACACAAAGTTCAAAAACAGGCAAACTATGATGTGAGAAGTCAGAATAATGACTGCGGACTGGCCTGGTGGCACAGCGGTTAAGTGTGCACTTTCCACTTCGGTTAAGTGCGCACGTTCCACTTTGGTGGCCTGGGATTCACCAGTTCGGATCTTGGGCACTGTCATGGCACTGCTTGGCACGCCAAGCTGTGGTAGGCGTCCACATATAAAGTAGAGGAAGATGGGCACGGATGTTAGCTCAGGGCCAGTCTTCTTCAGCAAAAAGAGGAGGATTGGCAGCAGTTAGCTCAGAGCTAATCTTCCTAATAATAATAATAATAATAATGCCCATGACTTGGTGACTAGAAGGGAGCACCCAGGATGACTTTCTAAGGGTGCTGGTCATGTTCTGTTTCTTGATCTGATTGCTTCTCACACAGGTGTGCTCACTGAAAATTCATGCAGCTAAACACTTACATCTGTGCATGTTTCTATAGATGTTTTAACTCAAGAAAGACAAAAAACAAAAGGAAATTAAATGTTCTCTAGTATTACATCTAGAAAAATGAACAAGCTAAAATCAGTTATTTTATTTTTATGTTTATGGCCATCATATTATTTCCACTTCTAGTGCTCTCAGTAGGAACAAAATACTCTTTTATTTGCTGCTTTTCCACTTCATTTTGTCACACGTGAATGGGATCAGTAGCAACTTTCTTTAATTGTATCTCACAGTTCCTGGGGAAAAATACAAATTGTATAAAATGGTTGGGGTATGGAATCAAGCACCCAACTTCAAGATAGCAAAAAAAACAGTTTCTAATCCCAGTTCTTTTGCTTGTTTATGAAAAGTCTTGTGAGAAATCAAGTCCCTCCCTGTCCCTCACATTCTTTATCTGTAAAATATTAGTGATGACATCACGTGGCCACCTGCCCAGAGCTGTACACAGAAACAATGAGATGGTCCCTATGAAAGCCTTCTGAAGACGAATGTGTTGTATGGATCCAAACATAATGTAAGGAATAAAGGTGTGTGGGACCTTTCACAATGTGTTCACATCAGTTTATTTTTTTTAAGGCACACAACTTTATGCTAACATTCCTGTTGTTTATCTTACTCATCTTACTTGTCTAATTCAAACAGCACTTCCTCTCTCTGTTTTCTTGAACCTCTCATCCTTCTTCTAAAGAAGAATTATTTTCTACACATGTTCTCAATGTACCTTAGGTACACTTCTATCCCAGAGTGGATAACTTATTATAGTTCATTTTTCCTGATCTCTTTCTTGCATAAAGACTCTGTCCTTTTCATCCTAACAAATACCTAAGAAAACACAGAACAGAGGCTTAATACGTGCTGTATTGAGACAGTGTCAGGAATTCTCTAGAGTTTTACAAACACTTAACTGATTCACTACATTCTAGTTGTTTTACACACTCTCTGTGTTACGTGGTTTCAAAATTTATGCAAATATCATGTATATTTCCCTTGCAGAAGAGATGGAATTTTGAACACTTTGCACTACCTCAGTAAACTCCCGTGGTGTGCATTACAATGCAACAAACCAAGTAGGTCCCATTACACAAGCTTTCTATTGTAGGTTAGAAAATGCTTGAAAACGCTTAGTTAGTGGAAATGCCATGGAAGTTATAATGACCTTTGTAACAAAAAGACTGAATCCAGTGGCATTTTGAAGCTTTCTTGTATTGTAATTGAATATTTCATTTCCTTTATAATTTTTTTTTTTATTTTGACCTTTGTCTCCCCACAGTATGCCATATTTAGGCTTGAATAGTTCAGAGAAATTGCAGTTGCTCTGAGACTTGACCTACCGAATCAGAAATTCAGGATCCTGGTCGCTTTGCTGAGATGGACTTGAGGTATAAACAGAGGTCAGATGTCAGCCCAAAGGGCAGCTGGAAAAAAAGTGCTCACCTTGGATGACCTAGCTATGAAATGGGTTCTGCTGTATAACTTAAGTTACACAGCAGGCTAGTGTTTAAGAGCCTGGCTATATCATGACAAAAGGAAAGGGATCTGGAAGCCCATTCAACTATGATACAAAGCCAACAGACATGTTCACTTTGTCCAATGAACATTTTATCACCATTTTGTGGAGGGAGACTTGCAAGATGACTCTGATTAGAGTAGCAATTTTAAACTCTCCTGCCCTGACTCCTGGAAGTTGCTTCTGCCACATCAGTGGCTACTTACAAGTACAGGCTTATGTCAGGGAACTAAAATGAGAAGCCTTCAGTTTCTATTTGTGTGAGACTGCACTGACGGCTCCGTCCAACTTCAACCATGGGTGTTGGGTCCAAAGCAGGACACTCCACTGATAGGTTACACTCTCCCTGTCGTTTGCAGCACTTTGTTCAAACAGAGAAGATCTCCAGTGGTGATGTAAGCAGTTCACTCCGGCTTTTAGATGTGGGTTTCTGAGAGACGAAGGGCACAGACCTTTTAGAGAATAAATATTTTGAGAGAAAATTTGATTCTTTGAAATTATGTTACGGCTTGCTTTCATATAATTTGTGGTCAATTTTCATAAATATTTCAAGTGAGTTCTTCAAAGAAAGGAGTATTCTCCATTTCATGCCTTTAGTAATCTGTGTATGTTCATTATATCAAGGTTGTTAATTGTGCTCTTCACACGTTCTATGTCCTTACTGACGTTTTATCTGCTTGATTTATTGATTACGAGAAAGGTCTGTTGAAGTCTACCACTCAGAATTTATATCAGGTGTATGCAAATTATAAATTATTATACTTTCCTTGGAATTGAAGCTCTTATCATCATGTAATTACTTTCTTTATCTCAATAATTATTTTAACTTAAAGTCCATTTTGTCCAATAATCATATAGTAGTTAAACCAGCTTCCTTCTGGTTAGAATTTACCTGATTTCAATCTATTCTTTCACTTTCTATCTTTCCGTAGCCTTCCCTATGTTTTATGCATTCTGAACACATTTGCTTTTCAAGTAGTGAGCTTATTCGGTTTATATCTATGTTACTTTATATGTATATGTATGTATAGAGATATATATGCCTATATATATGTATATATATTTCCTCCATATTTTTTTTTTTTAAAGATTTTATTTTTTCCTTTTTCTTCCCAAAGCCCCCCGGTACATAGTTGTATATTCTTTGTTGTGGGTCCTGCTAGTTGTGGCATGTGGGACGCTGCCTCAGCGTGGTTTGATGAGCAGTGTCATGTCCGCGCCCAGGATTCGAACCAACGAAACACTGGGCCGCCTGCAGCGGAGCGCGCGAACTTAACCGCTCGCCCACGGGGCCAGCCCCTCCTCCATATATTTTTTGTTTTCTTTTTGTCTTTTTTTTATTATTCTGTTTTTCCTTCCACTATTTCTATTTTTGCTCATCTTAGAAATTTAATTTGAAAATTTACAAACGAAACAAGCCTCAAAGAAAAACAGAGGAGATAAAATAATAAATGTGAAGATGGAAATAATTATTAAAAATAAACAAAATATTGGCAATTATAAGTAAAACAAAGGTCTGACCTTTAAGGGGCTAGAGTAATGGACATACCTCTAATAAAACTCATCAAGAAAAAGAAAGAATTCATAAAAGGAATATAACAATAGATACAGAGGAAATTAAAAATTACAAGAGTATAATATTCTCAATTACGTGTTAATAAAGCCAAAAAAACTTCGTGAAGTAGATAATTTTCTTGGAAAATATATCATTCCAAAATTATTCTAAAATAAGGAGTGCTCTGAAAAATTATTAGTAATATATGCAGAAATTAGAAAAGTTATAAAATAATTATTTCCAAATGAGCCTTTGGTATCAGATCATTTTATGCTGAGTTCTTTTGCATTTTAAAGGAAAAGCTAATTTGAATGTAATATAAGGTATATCAGCACATATTAAAAGATAGAAAAATTTTCAATTCACTTAATGGGATGGCATCGTTTCAATGCCAAAGCCCAGCGATAATAGCAAACTAAAACAAAGTTAACTCTATGTCCATCTCCCTTATAAACATAGATGCAAAAAATCATAAACATTATTGGAATTCAACAATACTTTAAAATGATTTTCTTTCCTGACCAAGCATGATTTATTTTTAAACAGAAAGGTTGTTGTGATATTAAGAAATTTACCAGTAGAATAAAATACATAAGAGAATGGGCAGTATAAGGAATAGAAAATGATTATCTGAACAGAGGATAAAAAGGCATTTTGTAAATGTTCACAGCAACTACATAGGGCAAACACCTTGATCCATTTGTGGAACTGCAAGCAAAGTGACTGACAATAAGAATGCAAGTTACTTTGGCAAGAAGAGTAGGGAGATAACAGGGAACATCACGAAAGGCCTTGTATTAACAAAATCTTGATAGCCATAGATTACTGTTGGAGAACTTTAAGCATAGGTGTAATCTGATTAGATTGACAGTACAGGAGACAGATGGTAAAGAAATCAGACTAGAGGCCAGAAAACCAATTAGGTATAAGACAATTCTATTAAGACATGGAAGAAAAAAACAAATCTGAGCTAAACTAGTGATATTGGGAACAGATATAGTGTGATATAGATATAGTATGAGTATGGGATAGAAATAGTATGAGAGATACAAGAGTATGATTTGCATGATGTTGTGACTTCATGGGTATAAGTGAGAAGGAAGTGAAAAGTAAGTGAGAACGAAAAATCGGGTTTCCTCTACCATTGGCTGGATGGTGGGGCCATTCACTGAGTTGGGAAAAATAAGGCAGAGTCTATAAATATGTTCAATGGCTATTCGATGCTATTTAGGGGGATGTGTTTGCTCAATAATTGTATATTAAATGAGGAAAGAAAAAGCTCTGGGGAAAACATTTATAAGGAAAACAGGAAGAGCTCGTAAAGATTTGGGAGAGAAACTGGTAAATACACAAATGCATGAGCTAACACACAAGATTGGATTATAAAGTCTGACTGACACTAATTAGTGATTTTTCCCAAGATTAGGCTTTACAAATAATTTGAATGATACAGTCAAACAAGAGCCACAGGTAAAGTAGAGAAAGGTCTGGGATACTGAAGGCAGCTCCCAAGTTAGGTATTTTCCACATTGGACACGAACTCTCTGGTCCAAAGTAGGTAAGGCTCTAAGTTATTTAGGAAGGTTACCTCACACAGTGGGGAGAACTTAGATTATGAAACCTTCTCATTTTATATCTCAGTCAACTAGTTTATACAACATTTTCCAGTTAGCCATGCATTCTAGATCTTACATCCTTAATCCATGGCAATTACAGACCAAGAACATCTTGCTAAACGCATTTCGTAAATAAGGACTCTCCTCTTAGCAAATATCATTGGTCTATTTGCCCAGCAGTCTGCTTATCCTGTTTACAAGGTGATTGGACAAGGTCATTTGCTTTATTTCCTTCTCAGAGTATCCCACCCTCCTCCCTGGCAATGGAGTGGCAGATGGATCACAGGCCAGCTGTTTTAATTACTTCCTTTCCAAAGCCTAAATCATTGGAGGATAGTGTCAGGAGGGGAGGCAATTAATAGTGCCAAAGGCTGCAGAGAGGTTAAGTTTCCCTTCAGTTGAACAATAATTAGGTTATTGGTTACCTTAGCAACAACACTTTCAGGGGCGTGATCAAGAAAAATTACAGACTACTGTGGGTTGACATAAGCAGGATATAAATACTGAAATACAGATTTTTTTTTTTAATTTGTAAAAAGGACAAAGGATAGGAACACAAAGAAGGCACAATCAAGGACTTTTTAAAGTGAGTCAGACATAAGTTCAGTTATTTATATGCTAAAAACAAGAATCCAGTAAGGAGGGAAATGATGAAGAAACAAGAAATAAGAGGGATAATTATACAATGCTTTTCATAAAAGAGTCATTCAAATATTTGATGAATAAGTGAGTGAATGAATGAATGAGTGAATGTCTAGAGCATGATTGTCTACTCTTTGGGATTATCTGTCTCACCATGAATATTTATTAACTTGGACAACAGAGAATTATACTTTTTAAATACAGTATAATATGTCAAGAGCAGAGCAAATTAAGATATGTGCTTTGACTTGACAGAGACATGAAAGTCCAGTCAGAAAATATTCCTGATTGGTTCCTCTAAATAATGTTGAGCTCTTCAGATCTCAGTCTCCTCATCTCATCCTTGACATGTTTCCGTGTTTAAATTGCCCTAAAGTGACAAAGGTGGAAAACTTATAATAAACAAAAGGACTGAATTAAACTAGGGTTTTCTTCAAAGACATGAGTTCCATAAGTCTTGAGTTCAAATGTATTCTCTTGTCAAATCACGTGTTTTATTACGAATCTGAAAATATGATGGCCACACATCTAATGTGGAATAAGTATATGTTAAGCTATGTGACTCCTAGTTCCACTACATTCTCAGTTTCTGGTAAAATACTCAGCATTCAATGAGAAATTGAGAGAATAATTTTTCTTAGAACTCAGTTATTTCTTTAAAAATGATTTAAAGATGTATTTACTAAAAATGCTGTCTTATTTATTTTGGTATTTCAAAAGGGCATACATAGCCCTGTATTTGGCACACAGTCAGTACTCAAGCAAAATTTGTTCATTTGCTTACTTCAAAATCACTCCAGATTTTCCGATTTAGCAATTTAATATGAAGTGGTTATTTCCTGATTGTAGTACAAAAAAATTGCAAACTAAGATAAACTATCCAAATTGTTCAACAAATGAACTGTATCTTTATATTCAAGAGGCTGTGTGCTATCTATCAGCAACCACTTCTTTCACAACATGACTGATAGACAAATATGCCTTATGTTTGGATTACACCACTGGTACTATCATTATATTTACAAGATATGACTGGAATACAGTCATGGAAATTTCATCAAGTTCAAAAGTTAAGGAAAGAATGGCAATGATGGGAGAGGAATAATGAAAAAACATGTGCCCTAACTTTTATGTATTTGTGAGATATGCATTCTTTTCTGTCTACTCGATAAAGCATTCAAAAGCTTTCCTCTATTCATACTTTGAATCCTCCTGTCTTGAATATCTCAACATTTTACACACATGGGGTAAGTGTGAATGCAGAAATATAATTTAAAGAGGAAAAAACAAAACAAAATGTTTCCACACCATATCTTTCCTTGAGTATATCTACTTTCCCAGGGTTGACTTTGTCCTGTTGCTCATTCTCATGGAAGATATTAGGAATGAGATCTCACATATGAGACTTATTTCAATCCTAATTCAGTTAAATGCAGAAAAAGTTTGTCTCCCTACACAGTAAACTATGACATCAACTTTCAAATATGTTTATGAAAAAGGATTTGGGAAGTTCTGGTCTATATTAATTCTAGTTCATGAACAAGAGTGCTAATCAAATGAAGCTATTTTGGTTGTGGTTGTGTACTTTATGATTTGCTATACATGTGGCTCAAAAGCAAATTCAGCATTGCACGGATATCCTTCCTAGCTTATGCCATGCACCTGGAAAGAGTAAATTTAATCTTTGAGAGAAAGAATTGTGAGATATTTTCATGTTTCCATTTTATTTGAATTCCTTTTTTCAATTGTGGAATATGATAGGATGTTACAGTTGTTACCTATGACTGATAATAAATACCTGTATGTATATTGTAAGATATTCTGTGCTGCTGTTAAGACACATGGCATCAAAAACGAGAGCTTTGACAGAGAGGGTTCTTGTAGCTGTATGACCTTGGCCATATTAGCCTTTCTAAGACTGCATTCTTTCATGAGTTGAATGAATGAAGAATTTGGACAAATCTTTCTCTCTCAGGATCCAGTCAAGGGTGGGTTGATAAGTTTCCCAAGTTTCTTTAAATCTATACATTTCCCTCCAACTCCTTTTTTGTTCCTCTTTGCAATGTATTTGTTTTTTTAACTTATTTATTTTTTTAATTGCAGTAACATTGGATTATAACATTATATAGTGTTTGGATGTACATCATAATGTATTTCGAATTCTGTGTAGATTACATCATGTTCACCACTCAAAAACTACTTATAGTCCATCCCCTCACATGTGAGCCTAATCACCCCTTTTGCCCTCCCCTCTTCCCCTATGGTAACCACCAATCCAATTTCCATTGCTATGTGTTTGTTTGTCGTTGTTTTTATCTTCTACTTATGAGTGAGATCATATGGTATTTGACTTTCTCCCTCTGACTTATTTCACTCAGCATAATACCCTCAAAGTCCATCCATGTTGTCACAAATGGCCAGGTTTCATCATTTCTTATGGCTGAGTAGTATTCCATTGTGTATATATACCACATCTTCTTTATCCATTCTTCCTTTGTTGGGCATCTAGGTTGCTTCCAAATCTGGGCTATTGTGTATAATGCTGCAATGAACATAGGGGTGCAAGTCTCTTTATGCCTTTGAATAAACAAGTTCTGAATTTTGTTGATTGCATTCCTGTGGTGTTAACATGTGCCTTTGTCCCTGTATTGCCTGGAAAATGCTAGTTAGATGTAGTTTGGTTAAATTCGGGTTTAATTTTGGGGGACGAATATTTTGGAGGTGGTATTGTGTTCTTCTACCTGGAGGCACATAAAGCCTGCCTGCTTTTCTTTTTGTGATGTTAGCAACTGTTGATAATCATTGACAAATTCATAATTTCTATAGGGATTTCTAAGTTTGTTTTGGATGAATGGTTTCAAAACATATGACGACATTGTAAAAAGTTATTAGTGTTCAATTTGATATAACTTCCTCTTCTATTAAACAGAAACTACAAATTTCTATTTAATTTTCAAGATTCCTGGTTCATAGAAATGATCAACAGAAATGAAATGGACAGAAACACACAATTCTGCATTAGTGATTTAAAATGAAAAATAATTTCCAAGTTCATGAGAGGGAAAGAAAGGCAGATGAGAAAATAAAACCACAGGACGTACTCAAAGTATTTAATTTTCTTATGGCTTTGATAAGCACCTTCAGCTGATGGCTTTCCATTCCCGAAAACCAAATAAAAATAAACGTGTAGAAATAAGCCAACATTTTTGCATACTTTCCTGAGAAATTCAGTCCATTAGCCTTTCAAGAAAGCCTTGAAAAATGTTCTTTATTATCCTGCAAGTCTGTGTAACGATTTCTACCTTCACCCCTAACAAAAAGGAAGAAATTTACCAGACGTAGCAATGACATTAATGAGGAGACACCCTTCTAGTTAGGCTGCACCAGAAAAATTCTCCAGGGGACAGAACACATGGAAATGAAGTGAGACCTCACCATAATGTTGGCACCAGGGGCAGAGAAGAAGCCTCATTATAAGCTTCCCTTGTTATAGTGAGAAGGAACTGTATGTCTGCACTGGGGACAGGAGTGGTAGGGCTGAAGCCTTAGTCAAAGTAGCTAAGTCTGTGGAGCTGGAATGAAGGCTCCTCTGTCATCATCCAAAGCCATTTGTGCAGCACATAATTGCATATGCCTCTTCTCTTAGACTACGCCTGTTTGATCTTTTGGCATATAGGGGAGCACGTTAGGTGCAGTCCCAGAAGGAGCAGCCTCAGCTGGAGAGAAGTAAGTCTGTATCTGAAGTACAAGACACTGAAATGACCAATTATAGATAAGGGAGGGAGAGAAAACATTGATCTCAACAAGGGAATCATAGAAAACTCTACCAGAAAAATTCTGATGTGGAATAGAGCAGTACCTCAGTTTTGTGTTCCAAAAGTTTAAGGGAAAGATGTTTGTAACTGTGAATACATTTCTTCATAGAAAGTAAGTTTCATACAGTAACGAAGTTGGCAACATTAAGGCTATCTCTTTCTTCATTTATTCATCAAAAATATGAGCTCCTACTATGTTTGACCACTGGGGATGCAGATGTAAATATCAATTCCTAATTCTCTAACACTAAGATTACTGGATACTGCCCAGTATCAGATATAATTATGTTTTCCATTGATATATCAATGAAAATGTGCTATAATACAAATAGTGAAATAATGTTACAGGTAACTAATGTTTGAAAAATTGCCCTTAGTGAAGTACTTTTTGATGGTGGCCTATAAATGGAAGAGTTTCTCTACTAAGGGTTAGTGGCAAGAAGACGGGCTTGGAGCCTATGGGCACACTTGCCGTTTTGGTGGGGCTGGGGGTGAGTGAGAGCGAGCTGTTGAAGGGCTAAGTAAAACAGTAAGTTGCAAACTTCTGAATCTAAGGCACCAGAAGTTATCTTCTCTTCTTGGTTCTTGAGACTCTGAAAGTGAATGGCCATGAATCTGACTAAAACCACTTATGAAACAAGGGGCCAAACAAAGAAACCAACAAACCTTCAAAATAGACATGTTTGCATTCCCTTTCCTACTTGATAACACATGGCTACACTTCTAATTGCAACTTTTGGATGTAATGATTTTACTAGGACACAATCACACTCACTTCCAACAAGAATTATTTTGTATACTCTTCATAAAATTTATTTTAAAACTTTACAGTTGTATAAGTTTTGCCTTCATCTCCATTTTCCTTGGAGCAATGACGAGCATCAAGTTGACTGGTTTTCTAGGGAGTTGTTTCTTCACTATTTAACGCTAACAGTTCAATATTTTCACTGTTCACTTCACTAAATCCAGACTCCTTAGAAAGATCTAACACTTTTTATTTTGATGCAATCACTTTTATGTTCACACTTCTCTCAAGAGCTCTTATCATTTCCAACTTTCCTTTTAATCTGCAGGATTTTCTAGGTCTTTTAGGCTCACCTACTTACTTCAAGAGCATTTCCACCTACTTGAAAGATATAGTCACATGAATACAGGAGAATAATAATGATGATATACAATACATTTGAACAAGACATTAAATCCTTTTGGAAAACCAGCTAAATTAAGACTTCAATGCCCACTAAGTACATCCTCTCTTGCGGAAGGCATGCGTAACAAATGTTTTTAGTAGTATACACGTGCATATTTGTTACAATAGATTATTTTGTGCAGTGTGTGAATTTCTGGTAAATTTTTTTGTGAGTTGCCAAATCAAATATTCAGATAGTGAGAGTTTGGACTGCAAGGGATATTTGTTCTGAAATCAGGCACACAATGAGCCCTTTGGCTTACCCTGTACAACTCAGAATTTGACCTTTTTTTTTAGTTTAGGAAGCCATAATAGTTGCTTATATGTCATTGCCAAAATTTGCATCTCTCACAAAGGTAATACAAACAAAAAAATAGGCTGCCTTCATCTTGAAAACTCAGGTTCAAAACAATAAGCAACTATATGGGGTTTATAGGAACCAACTAACCAGTGACTACGCTACCCTAAACAGATGTAACTCCATGACACATGCACCGGATCTACTGTATATTAAACCATGAACTTGAAAATGTTTTTCCCAGGCAATGCAGGGAAAAAGAAATTACTTCTTGTCATAATTCCTGAAAATTTAAGGATATTTACTCTTTTGGAATAATATATGAAAATGCTTTGTAAACAGTAAATTTCCATCTAAATATACAAGGTCACTGCTATGGGCTGAATTGTGTCCCCCCAAATTCACATGTTAACTCCCTTAACCCTTAGTCCCTCAGAGTGTGACTGCCTTTAGAGATAGGGCCTCTGAAGAGGTGATTAAGTTAAAACAGGACCTTCAGGGTGGGCCCCAATCCAATCTGATCAGTGACCTTATACGAAGAGGAGACTAGGACACGGAGAGAGACACCAGAGGTGTGTAAGCACAGAACAGCATGTGAAGAGGCAGTAGGAGCGTGGTCATCTGCAAGCCAAGGAGAGAGGCCTAAGAGGAAGCTAACACTGCCCGCACCTTGATCTTGAACTCCCAGCCTCCAGAACTGTGAGAAAATAAAGTTCTGGTGTTCAAGCCACCCAATCAGCAGTATTTTGTATGGCAGCCCTAGCAGACAAATATAGTTGCTATTATTGTTATTGGAAATTAAAATAACTGGAGATTAGAGTTCAGTATAAGCCCTATTAAGCCAAAACAAATTTTTAATGTAATTGGCTATCATAAATCTAATTTTTCCAAAAGGGGAAAGTTCTCCTAAAGGAGAAAACCTTATGAGCACAGATTTTCTTATGTCTATATTACGAAAGAGAATTCATCTCTATAGTAACCAAGTCTCTCACCATATAGAATTTCATAAACATGCTTGGTCGCCAGTAGCTGCCAAATCTTGAAACTTTAATCTCTTAATACATCTTTAGATATCTGTGCTAATTCCAACAGATTTCAGAATAGGCAATTATTTCTTCAATGAATCCCATAAAGAGGCCGTAGAGGAAATTGTTTCTAAGTTGATGTGACAAGTGTCAAATTTTAAGACGAGGACCATAACGTTTGCAACTTGGCCCTTTGCTTACTGTCACTGACGCATCAATCTTCCAATCATCAGGCTTTTAAGGTGGGCCTACACTGTCACTTGATAAGTAGTTAAAATAACAAAAGGTTCTTTTTCAAAGACAGATTGGATAATAGAAGGTTGAATCTCTTCTAGCATATAATAACTATGTCTAATAATGAAATGACTTTTTGGTGGCTGTTTGTAGCACATAGTATTAGGAAACAACAATAGAAGAGCATTTTTACCTCTAGATAGAGTCCAGAGTAAATCCTGCTATGGAGAACCCACGTAGGGCTTGGACTCAACAACTTTTGTTGTAATCCCATTTCCATGTTTCAAATGTGATGAATCTGTTCAGAGGCCTGCCTTCTGAAAGGTCATGGAGTTTCAGGGTTCTTCCCTAATACAGGACCTTCTCCCCAAGGTCCTGGAAAGAGCCCTAGAAAAAGTAAAACATTTGATTTTTTGTGTGTTAATGATACTTGTCAGCTGTTAAAATTTGTACTTTGTTATGGTTACTCGATTATTCTAAATATTCACTTTCACGTCTAATGTGTATTTCTAATTTTGAATGTACAGAGTAAATATCAGCCAAGAAGGTATGTAGATCATAGCTGTTTTACAAATGATGTAATTACCCCTCAAAGAAGTAAAAGAGTTTCAAACTAGAGGGAATTTTGCCTCCTGGGGGCTATTTGGCAATGTCTGGAGACATTTTTGGTTGTCATAACAATGGGGCAGGGCTACCAGCCTCTATCAGTGGAAGCCAGGGATGCTACTTAACATCCTAAAATGCACAGGACAGCCCCTACATCCAAATATTATCCAGCCCAAAATGACAATAGTGCCCAGGTTGAGAGACCTTAAAATAAATTGTCCACTCTCTCAAAACCAAGAGGTGGTAAACTGGGATTTAGAACCAAGTGTGTCTAATAACAAAGCTCATACTCTATCCACTACATTACTCTGATCGCTTATAGCAATTGAACTCTTTTCCAGCAGCAGCACCCATGTCAGTGGGACAAGTCAGTCTCAGTTGTATGGTAGATCAATGGTCATTGCACTTGCCTTCTTAATGTTCTGAAATGAAACAAATGGATGTATGTGCTACTATATGTCCAGTGGACAAAAGGGAGGCAGACAAGCAAGAGAGTACAAGCCTTTTTCCAGTGCTATTTGTCCTAGTTAATGACACCATCAGGCACTCAGCTATATAAGCTACACCCCAACGGGCATCCTTAACTCTGTTCTCTCCCCAGTTCGCCATATTTAATGCATGACTTTATCTCTTGAAACCCACTCCAAGTTATCCAAGTTATTACCCTCTATTGGTGCTCTAGCATTCACATTGGTGTACCCAGTCTACACTATAGTCAGAATGATCCTTTTGAAATATAGATCTGAACATGCCACCCTCCTGTGTTCTTATCCCCCCGCTAACTGTTCTTCTCTCCATGACCCCTGGCCTAAACCTGACAGTGACCTCCCATTGGCCTTAGGATACTAGCCAAAATCTCCAAGATGACCTACAAGGTCCTCTTGGTCATACCCATGCCTTTTTTTCCAGAATCATCTGCCATTTTTCTCTCTCTGTTTTCCATGGTGCCTTAGCCACTGGCTCTCTTTTTGTTCCTTAATGTAGACATGTTATTTCCCATTACAAGGCTTTGCACTATACTTAAAACACTCTATTTCTCACTCCTGCTTGTTTTTTATCTAAAGCATCTCTCATTTCCTTGTGTAGGTCACATTCCCCCATTCTAGGTTTTCATAACACTACAAAGATCTCCTTTATGAACTTACCACAGCTATAGTTTTGTATTTATGTGTGATTGTTTAAAAAAAATGTCTTCTGCACTATAAGCTTCATGAGGGTGGGTACTGTGTTCAGCTTTTCTTGAAAAGCAAAGCATACTCAGAGTTTATCCCCAGGGTCTCTTAAAGAACTTGGCATTTAATGGGGTTCAAAAAATATTTGTTGAATGAATTAGTGCACGAAAAAGTGGATGAATGCTTGGATTAATGAATGTATGATAGAAAAGGTCTGAATAGACTTAGGGTAAGTATAAGCCTTAATACTCAGTGCAACATAAGCTCTGGATTAGGTCTGATACCAGCTAAATCAGAGCCAACAAGTTCTCCGGAAACCAGAGATGGCTAAGCCAGATGGTCACTCTGACAAAAAATATCAAGAACTATTGGGCACATGGAGTTTTTCTAAGGAATGAAGTTTTTTTAAATCTGACTTTCCTGTGAACCAGTCAATCATTTTCCCAGAGCAGAAGAACTGAAGTCTTAAAGGATCATCATTAATGAAAATAAGAGTTGCTGACATTGGTGAAGACAATTACACTGATTTAACTGAACATGGCAAAAGAGTACAACATTCTCCAAAAGATCCAAAAGTCTAACTCCGAGGGGAATATTCGTGATCCAGCAGAAGGAAAAGGATTCTTGGCATCAATACCTACATCCTGAGTGGTCCAGGCATGTCCAGTCTACTTTGAGCTGTATGAAGCCTTAGACCCAAACCACGCAGAGCCTGACAGGCCATTCAAATTAAGAAAACACAAAAGATAAAAAAGGAAAGCAACATAACAATGCCTCAGAAGTCTTTGTGGAACCTAAATTCAAATATAGGAATTTGCTCTCTCCAAATGACATGTAAAATGCAATGTTAGAGTCTAAATTTGAGGCATCAAGAGTCTGTACTTGACTTCAGGACCTTTATGTGTTTTTTTCTTATTCTAGCAGTGTTTTCCAAATTGCAGATTATCTCAACTTAAAATGACCTTTCTCTAAATCTGCCAAATACAGTCGCTTAAAAATGTTACATTGAGAATGAAAGTGAGCCTTTGACCTAGATGAATATGGTAATATAAACAAGAGTAAAATGTTTTCACTGCAGCATTCATCTTAAAACAGCTATAATTCAACACTCTAAAATTCAACTTTTACTCTTCTATTTTTGCAGTGACATTTTTCCACCCACTTACCATTATGCTGCTAATGATTAGCCCTAAAACAACAAAGTTGTGTTGGCTTTTCCCCAGCTTGCTCCAAAATGGATGACTCTAGAATCTGCCAGAATCCAAACAAAGAATAAGTGGCCCCTTGATCCTTCTTGCTTTTAATGTATCTTTTACAAGTAAAGCAGATTGTCCAGCCCTTTCTAAAGCTGAAAGGCACCCTTAACTCCCTAAGTGACATGACTCTAGACAGGCACAGACACTCTAGGAAAATGAGATGCTGAAATTAGAAGCACTCATAGTTTTGCATCACAAACGGGCTCACTGTGCATTTTTCAAACAAAATAACACAAAGTGGTGACCCACTTGACCTGGCTGGCATATCTTCTTAGGGCAAACAAAAAGCAAGTTGACTCCTTCTAAAGTAATAACAGCAATGACAACATAATTGGTATCCAAGTGGCATCTTTCACAGGAACTGCTGTAAGGCTCTACATCAAAGACCAGCTTACCATGAAAAATCCCAAGTTTAGCACTAGATTTTGTCTAGGATGGTTGAGTGTAAAACATTTCTGAAGTGCTGAAGCATTCCAATGCTCTTGGTGCTTTCCCCATCCCAATGTCTCTTGAACAGAGAATTATCAGCTTAAGACAAACGTAGTCAGTCACACAGTGAAGCAGAAAAGTAGTTATTGCTAATCATTGACTGTGTCTTCAACAAATATTTGATTGCCTGTGATATGTAAGATGCAATAAGAGATATAAAATGAATTAGACAAGTCGCTCACTTATAATAATGAGTGTTATTTGTGTGCCAGACATTGTGCTGCTTTGTAAACATTATCTTATTTAATCTTCATAATAACCTTATGACATAGATAACAGTATTATCTCAATTTTACAGATGGTGGGATTAAGACTCAAAGAGATCTTTTGGCCAAAGTAGTGGAACTAGTAAATGGTGAGGCAGGATTCACACCTAGCTATGAACTGCTACCTTTCATGAAATCTAACAGAAAAGCAATGTTACTAACTAACTTGATCACAAGGCAGAACGAAAAACTGACTTAATAAATGGTACTTTTAACTTGGGGTACACATAAGGCCGATGGGGTGAGGTATTGTGACATCTATTTGCTTGTTTGCATTCAGATCTGTTATGGTCTTCTCCTTGCTTTGCATCAAAGATGGCTGCCCCTGCAACTACATTTCCCAGACTCGTTTTTGGCGTGGGTTGGGCCGATGGGAAATATTACTGGATGATGGAAGGGAAGGTGGAACAAATTGAGAAGCCAGGATATTTGTTCTCCTTTCTACTCTTTGAACAGTGGTACTTGTGACTTCACTATTGTTCCAGCTCCCTTCAGGCTGGTACACCATAGTTCTAGCCTCTGCCAAGTGGCTCTGACCCGTGATTACACTACCTCCTCCCTCTGTCTCTCCAACCCTCTAGCTGATGACAGCTTCTAGGAATTGCTGTTTTGTGGGTTGTTTTCCTTTCTCTGTGGGCCTTTTCAGCTCTTCTAACACCTTGCTACTGATTCTCCATTATGCATTCCTTCTATTGAATGATTTGGCATGGTGGTTTTATCTTTCTGGCTAGATCCTAATTGATACAGATATCACGAAATTTCTACTGGACCTAGAAGGACTGGGTGGATGACAAGAAAAAAAAATAAAGGTTGAGTAGTCTTAGCAGCAGCTCTCAGCCTTGCCCCCACTCTCTTACACTCATGAGTGTCATGTAAGTAGGAAATCTTTATGATGAAAAGACATGTTGAGTTATACCCTTTTCAAAGAGGCTACAAAAGGGAAGGCATTCTGGCATGGGTTTTTCTTTCCCTGCTCAGGGATTATTAGTGCAAACAGAAGATGAATTTGTTTCCTCTCTGAAAAACAGGTGGCAAGTGATGCTAAAGACATATATGGCACTGAAGTGTGACTGGGCCTTCTGTATTTCATGCTTTTTGGCTCCTGGGCATAGTGTGTTGAAGGCAAATTGGGCAACCAATACAAGTATACTCTATAGTCAGCCTCAATCAGTGTGAAAAAGATGCAGGTGGCCTGGCAAACAGGCCATAGATATGCAATATTGGTAATGAACAACACAAGAAATACTCCAAAGCTAAAATATGCAGCATGATGCAGACAGACCACTGTGTCAGCCCCAAGATTCAAAGCCACCTTACATGCACAAACCGGAAAAGCTTTGCAGGATAATGTATGGCACCAAATTTAATCGAGGAAGCAGGTAATGAATACAATAAATATAAAATGAGATTGGTGAACAATTATTGAAGAAAAAAGTAACTAGAATTTATAGAGTTCGCAACTGAGGTTCTGCAGTAGAATTAAGCCCTCATGTCTTAAGTCAGTGCGGATTTCCAAGTGGGGTCCCCTAACCAGTGCCACCATTATCACCTGGGGGTGTGTTAGAAATGCAACTTCTCAGCCCCCACTCCAGACCTACAGAATCAGAAACTGTAAACATCTTCTCAAGTTTATAGATTAAAAAAAATTAAACCGTGATAAGTTAAATATCATGATTCCAAAGTCAAATAAGTAGTAGAGTTAGAATTCAAACTGTTTTATGACATCCAGTACTGTACCGTTCTGTCCGCGCCCTCTACCTGAAAGTAAGAATGGGATAGAGTAATTTTCCATCATGTTGGCCAGTAGGCAGAGTTTTCCAAAGGGTGATATGTCACCCTCCTCCTCATTCAAAGGTAAATACTCCTGCCCCCACAATCAGACAAATGCTCCTGTGCTTTGGAAATTGGAGCATCACCATATTGCATCTCGCAAGAGCCTAGTAATTCTGTCCTCCTTGATGCTTTGCAGCAGTGCGGTGAGTGGGTAAAGACATCATTTTCAAAAGCATGATTTACTGATTCCTTACAGTGAATGATAGCAAGTTTCTTAACCTTTCTGAGTCTCAGTTTCTTTATTTGCATAATGGGGGCATTAATATCCCCTGCCTCCTGGGGTTGTAATGTGGATTACTAAGAGAAGGTTTGCAAACTCCTGAGCACACTTCTTGCCTTTTCTGTCTCTTTCCATCTCTGAGAAGACTAAGAGTTACTCCAGGGCCAACTATTAGGTGGAGGTTACTGCATTGTCAGAATGTTTGTTTTCAGAACCAGCCCTGGAAATTTCACGTGTTAAGTTTCATTACGTACAACAGAGTTTCTCAACCTTGGCACTATTCACATTCAGGGCCGGATAATCGTTATATGGGGTGTCCTGTGTATTGTAGGATGCCGGTAGCACCCTCCCCCCACTGCTATTTGTGACAACCAAGAAATGTCTCCAGACGTTGCCAGATGTCCCCTGAGTGCCAAATCCACTCCCTCCCACTTCCAGTATCAAATCAGAACTTTGTTTGAGGAGGACTGAAAGAGAAGAGGGTTATTCTACCCAGTTGCATAAACAATCAGGGAAACTAGTCATTAAGCCCTCTCAGAGGATTTTTGCTAAATGGATTTATAACTGTTCACATTTTGGCAGGCCATTTGCTTTGACAAAGAATATGTTTACACAGAAGAAGCTAGTTGGTGAACTGGGGCAAGTAATTTAATAATTTGGGTAGAACAGAAGCCAACTACTAAATAAACACCAGTGTTTTATGTTTGTGTTTCTATTTTGTTGATTTATCCATATTACGTTATTAAATTTAACTGGCTCTTCTCAGCAATACATAAGCCATCCAAGAAGTTCTCAACAGTTGTTATTAAAGTATTACCATTTTATTAATTTATATTTCATTATATACATAATAATCCCATTCTTCCCAGACACAGCCTTCAATGTGTTCAATGATCAACCCATTACAGTAAAATACAAAATGGACCACATCTGTCCCTGTGACAGACCAAGAAGCTCATGTAAGTCTTACAAATAAATAGATGCATTTTGTTTAGCTATCCAGCTGAGTCTTGGGGTTTGTAAATAAAAGAGAGAAGATAGCCAATGGGAACTTTTAATTATCTCAACTCAATCTCTTCCTCTTTGGGGAAGACCTTAGGCTAGACTAGCAGAGGTCTCCCGGGGTCCTAAGGTGAGATAGTGAGCAGGAAGGAGAGGTGATCTCTAGGTCCAAGCGGTGAACGCCTAATGTAAGTTTATCGTGGGTGATAAGAAGAAGATGAGTCTAGCATCACTGGAGTGTCTGGGATAGTGTGTGTCTCAGTCGTCCACGTGGCTGAAGTAGTCAGACTATCAGTCTTGTTGATTGGGGTTTGCACAGGTGGCTGTGTCTGGGTTATCACTCACTGGTTTGAAACATTGGGATAAGGTAAGCTGTGAATGATTTAGACCTGTCTATTTATCTGGTCCATTCAGTATGATGAGTGGTCAGTTTGTCCTGAATGGATATTCAGTCCTGAATGGAGGATACAACTGGGCCAGCAGCATATCTGGGTAATAGTGTAGCTAGAACATTCATCCTCTCAGAAGTGACCAGTCTGGATTGGACAGTCAGTTTGGAGTTTCCAGTCTGCCTGAACCATCATTATGTCTAAGCTTTTTGTGTCCAAGGTAATTGGGATATGTTACAGGATTGCATGTTTGCGTCCCCGCAAAATTCATATATTGATGCACTAATGTGATGATAGTTGAAGGTGGGGCCTTGGAAGCTAATTAGGTCATGAAGGTGAGCCCCTGTGATGAGGTCAATGTCCTTATAAGAAGAAGAGAGCCAGCCCTCTCTCTCTGCGCTCTGATGTGTAGGGATACACCGAGAAGACAGTCATCTATAAACCAGGAAGAGGGCCCCCACCAAGAACATAACCATGCTGGCACCCTGATCTTGGATTTCCAGCCTCCACAACTGTGAAAAACGTTTGTTGTTTAAACCACCCTGCCTATAGTATTCTCTTATAGCAGCCTGACCTGACTAAGGCAGGATGTTTCTCCAAAGTTCTGCTGGGCAGGGTTTCCAGTCTGATTTCCCAACATTGTGGCTGGTTGTGGTTTTCACAAATCACCTGCATGTTTATTGGCTGGAGAAATCACACAAAAACCTTATTAAGCTGACCTATGGAGAAATAAAAGCCTCTCCTAGATGGGGATGCCACCATAGACTGACAGATCAGATATTTACTTCACCCAAGTAGGCCGAATCAGGATGTGGTCTTATTTTGTTCTTGACTTTCAAAATGACTTTCTTTTCGATCATGGCTGATAGATTCGGATACAAAGCTGGACCACCATTTCCAAAGAGACTTAAAACACTGTTTTACTATTATCTGAACAAAAAGTGAGCTCAAGAAACAGTACGTTTCTGAATGAGAAACAAGAGTCTGATAATATACAGCCTGGATGCCCTTCACCTTACTGTTTACTTTTTCTCTGCTCTTGTTCAAATAGTTATTTAGTGGATCAAATACTTGAATGCCAGTCTGGCAGCCACTCAAGAAAAATAAGGAGTCTTTTTGTTTTGTTTTGTTTTTTCTTGCTTTTGTTTTAAGACCAGGAGAAAATATTCACATGACTCTGAACTGACAGAGAAGAGCAGATGTCTGCAGTTTATTTTCCTTGATTGGATTTTAATCGAATATGCATAGGGCCTTATTTATTTTCACTTTATCGTGTTAGGGAGTCTGGACTCACCAACCAACTAAGGGTCAGTGTTTGTTCTGGTTGATGGATGATGGGGCCACGAGACTGGGATCATCTGGGGAAAAGTCTATGATTTTAAGCAGAGACAGAGAGCAATATTCAACACCGGGAAACAGCTGTGGGTCAACTTACACAACTTTTTCTCTGGTGGAATCTCTAGGAAATACTACTACTAATCATTTTTAGCTGCTTACATTCCTGGAAGCTTCTGCTAAGCACTCTACATGGAAAATCCAATTTATTTATCACTGTGTGTGTGTGACACAATTCCACAACCAACATCTCATCAGCAATTCTGTATCCAATGAGCTCCAAAAACAAAATAAAATATTTTTTTTTCCCTACAAATTTCTGGCAAACCTATTTATGGCCAAACATGACCAGAACTTATCTGAGGTTATAAAAGACTTATTTATTTATTCCACTTTGTGTAAATGTTTGTACATTTCCTGTAGAAATATAACTGTGATGATTACAGGGTGCTGTATATCCTGGGGAAGGAGCTATATAATTAAGTTTCTAAAACCTGAAAAAAAATTACCTTTCTAAAATCTGAAAAATTCTAAATTTTAAAATCTGTCTTTCCCCAAGATTTTTGGATAATAGATTGTGGACCTGTAGTAATATTATTATCTGAACTTTAAGGATAAGGAAATTGACTCACAGAGGTTAAATAGTTTGTTCTTCAGAAAGTGTTTATAAAAGGATCAACTCCTTTGTCTAAGTGATAATAGGACCAGCACACATAATTATATGAGCATTACCTTCCAGGTCTCATCGGCTAAGTCACCATTTTCTCCCTCCCTCTGCCTTCCTGAGTCACCACCATAAAGAAAATCCTTATGTCCACACAGAGTCCACAGTAGAGTGACACATAATTTACATCTAAACTGGGACTCCTGTGAGAGTGAAGGGAGCATTATTAATAGTTTCACCAGGACAAGGTGGACAAGGTAGTTCTGTCTGATGCAAACTAGGACACACTATCTCCCAATATACATTACACCTTTACCCAAATATAGACTCAAGACAGAGCAATGTCTCTCTCCATGGTGAGCTAACATTTAACTCCCACCCTGACCATTTTCCCAGAAGAGTCATGTATTTTTATACTGCAAAAACTCTGCTTGGAGTGTTCCTCCTGTCTTTGCCTGATGACATTCTTCTCACCCTCTGAGATGGTTCCAGTGGGGCCTACTACAGGAAGTCTTCCTGATCCTCCTCTTGCCCTCTGCACCTCCATAGCTCAGCATTGGCTGCCTCCATTACAGGACATCTTGTATACTGTCTTGTTTTCGAGTTTGTTCAGTGGTGTGTGCATTTATGAAGCGCCTGGCTGTGTGAAGCCAACATTGGTTGGTGGACATCCAAAAATCCACTCTTCTCATGGGTCTTTTGAAGTGAAGAGCTTTCTTCCTTTGATATTTCTGTTGAACCTGCCAGAAAAAAAGTACATATAAATGCTTTTCAGTAAGTTTCAAAGATGAGGGATGATGCTTCTTGATGGACCCTGATTCTTCTGTCAGACCCTGGAATTCATGCTTCGGCCCTCAGTAGAACATCTCCTCACCAAATATATCCCACTGAAAAGTTTTGCTTCCTCAAGGCATTTAAAGGCAGTAACAAGCCTTGTTTTGCCCAAATAATTCCATGTCCAGTCGGTCCCCACTCTAATTGTGGCTCATCAGTTCACTTGAAAATAACTGTCATTCTGTCCTCACCATAGAATAACCCATCATAAATTAAGATTCACGATTTCTCATGGACTTGGGCTCCATCTCTAACCTAATATTCCCAAAATTGTGGCCTGCGCGATCTATATCAGAACTGCCCAGAATATTTGTCAAAATGGCCATCCCAATCCTACTACATTCAATTTGTTTTCTGCATTGTGGCTCAGAATACTGCATTTTAAATATATTTCCCAGGTGGTTCTGGGGCACACTATAGTTGGAAAGCCATTGCTTTAATTAAATTGGATTAAAATCTTCCTTCAGTTCTGGTGAAAATTCCTTCTTTCTCTTCATTCTTTTTTTCCAGCTTTCTTTCTCTCTTTCTTCATTCATTAAAGAAAAATTCAAGAAATAAAAAAAAAATAGTAACAGAGAGGAGAAGTTTAAAAGAATGAAAATTTGGTTACATTTTCTCCTTTTGTTACTGTCCCTCTGTCCTCCACATACCTCTAGTACACACACCACTCCTAACCATCAGAAATGAGGATATAAAGAGGATAAATAATGAAAGCAGAACCTCAGAGAAGTTGCTTTCAGTTATTTACTTATTTATTCAGCAATCAACTTATTTGATAACTTTGATTTGATTATACAGACATTTATTAGATTATTATCTATGTTGTCCCATATGGTAGTCACTAGCCACGTGTGGCTCTTGAGCATTTGCAATGTAACTAGTCTGAATTGAGATATTCTGCATGCACAAAATACACCCCAGATTTCAAACACTTGTTATAAATAAGAGAATATAAATTATCTCAGTAATTTTATGTTGATTTTGCATTGAAGCGACAATATTTTAGATATATTGGGTTACACAAAATATATTACTAAAATTAATTTTACTTTTTTTTTTAACTTATTTAATGTGGCTACTAGAAATTTTTTTTTAAAGATTTTATTTTTCCTTTTTCTCCCAAAGCCCCCTGGTACATAGTTGTGTATTTTTAGTTGTGGGTCCTTCTAGTTGTGGCATGTGGGATGCCTCCTCAGCATGGCTTGATGAGCGGTGCCATTCTGTGCCCAGGATCCGAACCAGCGAAATCCTGGGCCACCGAAGCAGAGCATGCAGACTTAGCCATGGGGCCAGCCCCTCTACTAGAAAATTTAAAACTAAATATATGGCTCACATTTGTAGCTTATATTGTATTTCTACAGTATAGTGTTGCTATAGATACCTGTAGCACTTACTTGGCAAAGTGCCAAAACTGGGTGTCCCCAGCAAAAGAAGTAGGGGACCCAGGGTCAGGTGGAGGACAGTTCAAGAAACTGGGGCCCTAAAAGACATACCTGCCATCACCTGGGAAGGAGCCCAGAATCTGCATCTTGAATAAATTGTCCAAAAGACTCTAGCAGAAGGACTTAAACCTAGCACTCACTACCTTCCAGAATGCCTCATTTTGAATGATATCGCAGGAATCTACCTTCAAACGTTATATTTGTGCCTTTTTTGTTTTGTTTTTAGTTCACCCTCCTCCCATAAGGAAGAATTTTTCAATTCTAGAGAGTCAGAAATCCTACCCAGTTGGAGGCTGAATGAGGGATTCATGATAAGCAAAGCATGATACCATCAAAAAGTTATTTTTCTTTATTTTTGTAGGAGCCCACTTGATGCATGGGGGTTGGAGTTGGATAGAGATGATGACAGGGAGGGGAGGCAGAGCTCAACCTCATCTCCTGCAGCAAAAAGAACAGAGTCACAGATCACTCCCTTATCTAAAGCCCCATTCCTCCTAAGCTGTCATATTCTGCCTGCTTTTTCAACCACAGATAATTTGGCTTTTCGAGAAGCACTTCCTTTGTCTCTTATCAGTTTGTACATCATCTGTAAGGGTGATATTCGAGTAGCAGAATCCTCCAGTGGCCTATTAGAATCTGAGGTCAGAGCACAGCTTTTTCCCTGATGAGACAGCTATTGGCTGTAAGATTTCCTCAAGTAATGAATCTCACTCAAAAGATTCTACAAAAGTATCCACTGCCTGTCTTCTTTACAGTGGCTATTATGGTCACTCTAAGTGTTTGGGCCTTTTGGGGACTTAAGATAAACAAAATAAAATCAGACATCAAGAACACATACTAAAATTGTTCATATCCGTATTATTTATAATAGCCCCATGATGTTCATCCATAATAGAATGTATAAATGAATTACGGTATATTTAAACAAGGAGTAATATACAGCAATGAGCACAAACAATCACACAACACTGAGGATGAACCTCATAACATAACATGGAGCAAAAGAAGCCAGACACAAGAGAGTACATACTATGTAATTCTACTTGTATAAAGCACCAAACGAGGTGAAAGTAAACTATGCTGTTAGAAGTTGGAATGGTGTTACCCTTGCAGGCGGGAGGGGAGCATGAGGAGGGCTTCTGGGAGGCTGGTTGCAAAAGTATGTTCAGTCTATAAAAAGTCCCTGGGCTCTACACTTATGCACAAATTTCTGTATGCATATTATAGTACAGTAATGAGAAGGAGAAACAGCAGGAAGAGGCAAGGAGGAGAAGAAGGATGGGAGCATCGGGGATTTTGTCTGATAGAAACCAGAGATTTGTATTGGCCTATGCCTGCCCACTACCATAAGACTCAGGAACTACCCCAGTCCATACCCCAGGCAGAGAAGGCTCACACAAATATTGCATCCTTTAGAAAAACTCCCAATCTCTTCTCATGAACTACAAAGGGCTCATTTATAGGGTTCCTTTATGAACTAAAAACTAGCTCACAATTTTAAAAAGGGAGGCAGAAGGAGACTTATTGGCTAATGTATCATCCCCTTTGTTATTCCAGGCTCTTTACCATAAATATTTCTGGATTATGCTATGAAGAAGGTAGTTTTCATGGATAAATGGGTTGCTATCAGTGAGTTGTTATCAGGGGATAACACTGACAATCTAAGGTTCATTCATGGGAACCACAAAACCAATACAAGAGACAATAGAAACTCCATTGAGTAACTACATAGGCCTCCAAAACTTGAGAAAATTCAGGGGAGGAAGGACAAGTTCTTTCAAAATCTTTCTGCCACTTGTCTGAGTTACTAGCCTTCTTTATGATTAATTATAGACTCCTATTATTGTTATTCCTCAAAAATAAAATTTGCTGTAGAATAAATAGTATATTTATTAATTCATTCAACACATATTGATTAAACACCTGCTGAAGGTCAGGTGCTATGTTAGACGCTGATGATATAAGAATGAGTTGTGGTCTCTGATTTTTCATGGTGTTGTAGATTACCGGGAAAAAAGACTAGTAAAGTATTATAGCACAATATAGTAATGGAAAAAACGCAGATTATTAAGAGAGCAGACATGCAGAAGCACCTCCTCTACTAGGTTGTATATATAATAGGCAATAGGAGATTATTTGCTTTCGAGACAAAAATCACTCAAACCCACTTGAACAAAACAGAGATTTTATTGGATGGATAGAAGCATATTTTATGAAACTCAGAGCAAAAATATAAGAACTCCAAAGGCATTGGATTGTATTCTAAAAGGTCAACAAGAATTGAAGAGCAAATCTCTCCATCTTCTGGGCTCTTCTCTCTTGGTCATTCACCTGCTCACCCAGAACTTCTGCCTTCTGCTTCTACAAGTTGATATTATTCTCCTCTTTCTCCATTGTCCACTTTTCCTGATGCATTTGCACTTGAGAAAGCCTGGCTATCACTGCCCTGGCTTTATGCCATCCCTAAAGTTAGAATCCCAACAAAGATTATGTCCCAATTTCAAGTTTCCAGGAAATTTACTTGCATCCTAGACCCGTAGGATAAGTGTGAATTTAAGGTGTAGACATCAGAGCAATACCTGAAAAGGAGTACTATGTCTCCAGAATTCCTCACAGAGAAGGAAACGTTTTAGCTGAGTTCTGAAAGTTGGGTGGAGCTTTGCCAGCAAACAAGGAGGGCTCTGGATGTTCCAGATAAAGAATGCAAAATGTGCAAATGCAGAAAGTCGTGAATTGTTCTAGAAGTGGTTTTAGAAAAGTCATTCGCAAAGCCTTTTTGATACGTAAGGGTTAGGAATTTTCCTGCAGAGTAGAAAGATTATTTTGGCCAAACAAATCTAAAGGAAGTCACTGTTAAGAAACATCCTCAAATTATGCATATCTCCCAAAGCTGTTTGAAAATAACTAGCTGCTAAGGAAGTGTTATCTGGAAGGGGTTAAGAGAGAAGTCATTTATAAAGATGCAAGAGTCTTTTGAAGCTCATAAGCAGAAATTCTATTAAACTAATAGTCAACGGAGATAATAAAAGCAAACATGAAAAATCTCTCATCCTGAAAATAGGTTAATATCTTTCAAATAGTATGCATGTATTCAAAACTCAGACTTGAGATAACAAACCCCTAAGGATGTGGTGAACTTTCATCCTGGTATTTGTAACTTCTCAACTTCCTACTTTACTTAGTAAATATGAGTCATCGTGGTGATTTTCAAGTGTCTCAAATGGCAGTGATTATCAGAATAAATTAGATATATCCTTGGCACTCTAACACATACAGCAAATCATTTCCTTCCCTTGCATGCAAGTTTATGCTAACATTTATTTACTCTTTCTGATTCTAATATTTTCAATGTTGTATCCTCAGTGAAGCATAATTTTTTCCCCTTTAATAAGGTAGTGAATTTTGTCTTTTTATGGATTTATCCAAACTCCTTTAGCCAATTCAGAACAGCGGTGTCCTCAATTTCAAGGATGCATACTTGCCCATCTCCAATTTTTTTTTACTTCACTCTAGGTGATATATCTTAATTTTTTTACTAAAAATTGGATATTTTGCTTCTTAGAAGATTTGTTCATTTTCTTTCATCTTTTCTCCTAGTTGAAAACTTATAGAAACCGACTAGTAGCTTTAAGTTATGTGGGGATGGATTATTCGTACATCTATTGCTGTTAAAAGAATATTCTTGTGATCATTGAGAACTGGACTTTCCTGGTCCTGCTCCTGCATTTCTCCCTTGAGTCTGGCTTCCTTTATAGGCACCTTTGTGGGAGGATGATGTTGCACTTGCTTAGGAAGTAACTATGAGAGACTGCTGATCTCCATGCCTATCAAACATGGAAAGACCTGGGCATTGGTCAAAGAGCCCTTGATCTTGGCTTCAAGGTCTCCCTAGGCTTCCCACTGTCTCCAGAACAATGGCAAGTCCTTAGTCACTGTGAGGGTTAGGTGTCTCACCTGAAAACTGCAGAGGTTGTCTAGGCTCAGCTCAAGAGTTTGGAAATGTGTCTGAGATGATTTGGGGTTCTACCTAGGTGCTTTACCAAAGCAGCCACATATTGACCTGTTTATGATATTGAGGTTTTGAGAAAGATTTTATCTGAATAAAGGTGTTCTCTTAAAATTTTTGAAACCCACTGACCTGATAGATGTCTTAGTTTCTGCCCACTTCCCAAGTGTCTATAATCATGGGAAAGAGCACGGGAACAATGGGTTTCTCTTTTTTCTAAAAGTAGGCTTTGTGATTACACTGCTGAGCCCAGAGAAAAGAATCAAATCCATTATGACATAGTCTGACTGTTAGCGAATCCAAGATTGAAAATCTCTCTGAGGTCCTTGGTTGAAGGCTTCAACCAAGAACATCCAGCATCCAGATAAAAATAGATAAGGAGAGACCAAATGACCTCTTGAAGCATGAATTTAAGAACCCTATTCACTGCTACAACCTATCATTTGCTTGCCATTTTCGTAAGATTTTTCTGTATTCAGACTCCAACTACCTAAAGGGTTACTATTCACTCCTCCAAAGTTTTCTCTATATAATTGAAATTATTGCTGAGAAAAGCCGTGATCAGACCACTCATATTGATACTGACAATCCCCCCAAAAGAAAAAGGCTGTGTTTAGCCCAGTGGACTCTAAACAGTGGCTCTCAAAGTGTAGTACCAGGACCAGAGCATGAGCATCACTTGGGAACTTGTTTGAAATGAATATCGTCGACCCTCCAAATGGGAAACTCTGGGAGTGGGCCCAAGCGAACCAGTCATCTGTGTTTTAGCAAGTCCTCCAGGTGTCTGATACACACTCGAGTTTGAGACTCTCTGCTCTAAACCATCTCTTCTTGCGGGACCAGTGGCAAGTACCATGACTGAGGAGATGTTACAGACACACGATGTAAGGACTTGAAAGATGGAGAAATGACCAGGCAAATTGCTAATTGGAGATATTTACCTTTTCCCTTCCCTCACTTCCTACTTTTTCCTCACCCAAAAAGTGAAAAATAAAAAAGGTTTTCCTTCAGGATACTTTTATCTTGAAAAAACAGCAGGAATTCAGGACAGAATTTAAATGGAAAGTATTTCAGATATATGTCTGAGATATGTGAGAGCTTTCAACTCTGATCATTGATGCCAGTTCTATCAGTGCAACTGTGATGCTATTAACCTATGAGCTGTGACCTTGGGCACACATCAGTATTAGGTTCAGTGGCTCATAACGCCAGGTACCTTGAAGCCACCTTGCTGCTATAGGTCCTAGCTGGTCTTCAGCCCTTCCTCTTGACAGCTCTCCCCACTCCATCTCCAGTTTTCTTACTATTCTGGAATACAGATATATCTAAACTTTTTCAGAAAGCTAAGTCGCATGCTTCTGTAAGTGTTCATGTCACCTGGAGCATAATTCTTGCTGAAAGAATTGGCTCTAGTATTAGCTAGTTACTAACTGCCTGGTGCAGTTATATTCAAGGAGGTTAAAATACTCTTTATTTGCTCTTCTAATTGATGATAGCCTGGGGTTTTAAACAACAGATTCTTTAGAAAGGTGGCGATGTTAGAGTGATAGGGACAGAACGGTTTTTGGTATGTGTCATACATACTCTGTTTGCAAAATGCTGTGAGACATTTGGATAAAAGGTTACATTTGACTACATAAAAGACACTTTTGGAGGCCAAATTTACCTACTGACACAATTTTCTGTGGTTATTTACCATTTATTATCATGCTTTATATGCCAGCTTACAAAATTCATGAAAAACAGTCCGTGGCTTAATCCATATTCTAAAAGTCTTTGAGATATTGTGGGAGGAAGGAATTTTCTTGAAAGGAAAAACTTAATGGCCCCTTACTTGTTCATCATGCTTTGTGGTTTAAAAAGAACTTTCATATATACGCTTTTCCAATAACTCTGTAGAGTAGATAAGATGGGCATAATAATTCCATTTATGTAGATGAGAAACTGAAGCTTATGGAGATCAAAAGTCTTGCCAAAGTTATACCTCTACCAAATGGTGAAGTTCACACTCTGAGACAGAAGGGTATCATTCATTTCTGCTTCCTGGTAGGAAGAAAAATTGAAAGAAGAGACGGAAATGCTGTGAACAAAGCTGAGATAAACAATCTTTCTACTTCCCCAAGGGCTCTATCTATCTCCACTGGCTAGTTTGAGCTACCTTAGACTCATCCTACCTTGGGCTCCACAGAACAACTCTTAAAGCCAAGCAGCAGACCTAAGAAGTAATCTGTCTTCCACGTCAGAACATAGTCAGATTGAAGTGTAGGACATAGAGATGATGGTAAGATGAGTTAAAGAGTGAAATAGGGTCCAATGATCATCAGTTTAGGGTTTATTATCTTTTGATAAGATGGCCATCCTGCAATATCGTTATGGACAATGTTTTTAAAAATCTGCCAGTGGGTAAGTTTGAGGACTGGTAGTCAAAACATCCAGCAAGGTTTAGAAGGAATAAGGACAATAAGCTTACAAACCTTCATGAACTTTAAGCAATACATGCCTTGTGCAACTCATTGTAAGTAGAAGGAAATAAAACACGTACTGAAAACGTATTATGTGATAAAGGCGAATCCAGTCACTTCAATATGCATTACATCATTTAAGTTTTACGATGAACCTTTGAGGTAGACGTCATGACTTCCATTTTGCAGACTCACTCCCTCAGCTGACAGTTATTGAGCTTCTACTATGTGCTAAAGATAAATACAGATTAGCCAAAGAAATGGAGACAAGAAAGGACATAGTCTCTGGGAGAAATTTTAAAAAGCAAGGGGAAATTTTTAAAAGAGTGTGAAGTGGGAGAAAGGCTGGAATGGTAAGTAGAGTAAGCTATGTTGAGAAACTTGGCTTTGTCTGAGGATGATGTGGACTCATTGAAAAGAGAAATAGAATGTAGTGAGATTAGATCTTTAAATTGACTGCCCACTGCAGTATGGAAGGTGGATTTGAGAGAAGCAAGACTGGGGACAATAAGTCGTTAGCAGAGCATTGTGGTTTCCTAGACAAGAGATGATGAAGAGTTGAATTTTCATAGTGGAACAAGGATGGAAATAAAAGGAAAGATTTAAGAAATATGTGGAACAAAACAAAAAAACGCATCAATATTAATTATTAAAAATAGATGAAGAAATAAGCTCTATTAAGTTAAATATTTTCTTCAGGGCATCATGGCCAGGATGTGGCAGGGCCAGGAATCCAATCCCATATGGAGTAAGAGATAAGTGCTTAAGAACTGTCTTATATAGACTGCATACTTCTAACTCAAGAAACATACCTGATATACTAGATTTAACTCCATATGTGAACATTCATTAATGCATAACTTGTTTCCCCAACTTTTTTAGGTACATTAACATATCAAGCCCCAGCACTGGCAGTGAGGGTGCATGGTAAGAGAAAAATTCTTTAGATTTCTCTAAAGAACTCTAAAGAGAAAGATAATTCTGGAACCAGATCTTAATGCAGAAACGGAATACTCAGGAATGACTTTAAAATTGTAATAGCAAAACAAAAAGAACAAAAATATTTACTTGTATAGCATAGGGTTTCATGAAGTATAATTTAGAATTTTCTTTTATTGAAATAAGTTCAAACCATTTTTTTTTTCATCTACAGAGAAGTCTTCTTGGTGTGCATCATCTTTGATTCATCCAAGAACATTTGAGTAGCAGTAACTGGTTAGACAAACGTAAGGAGAGTAGACGTTCACCTCTGTGGGGAGAAAAAGGAATGTGACCTATGCTCCTGGCAAAGGTTGATCCTTCCAATCTATTTGGTAACAAGAGAAACTGCTGGAGAGTAAGTGGCACATTTGCATAGGGGCTGAGGAGCCTTCTGGGAGGGAAAGGGATCATAAATCCATCCAGAGAATCAATGGAAATAGAGAGTATCTTCCATGAGTCTCACCATGAAAGGGCCCCACGTACCCAAAGGGAATATCAGCATTAATGATATGCTCTGGTATAGCACTGAGTACTTGGGGACAGAGTGCAGGCTGCAGGTGGAAGTCCATTTGGACAGTTCTTCTTTTCATGGTGCCCATGCAAACAGTGGCTTTGCCTCTGAGCATACAGATGAAAGATTTGTCACTTTGGTAGCCCAAGTATTGGCACAGCTGCAACCTGTGCAAGAATCTGAATGAAAAAAGCGTCACTGCAGTTGTGGTCCTTCACTGGGCTGTGCAAGATGCATTTACAACAGTGATCCCATGTTGCTTCAGCAGCAGAAGCCACAGCAGGAGCAGATCAGGTGTAAATGTGAATTCTCTAGCTCAGCATCTGCCCCATTAGGCTAGATTAGCAAGTAGGGTTTGTACAACATTTGAGAATTGGGAGAAGTCGGAGGGTCTCAAATATGGAATCATTTGTTAACAGAATCTGTGGGAGTTCAAGTAATTAATTGAAATGACAAAAGTGATCTGAACATATTTGTTCTTAAGCTGTTGAGACTGAATATACTATATTAGTTAAATCTTTTAAAATTTTTTCTGTTTCTTCTATTTCTTTTATCTTTATTCACTTTATCTTTATCTCATATTTCTGTACAGAACCCTTTGTCATCAAGTAGATAAAGGATCTTACCAGTAACATTATAAGGTATTCTAAACACAGGCTAGAATACCCAGTTTACAGATGAGGAGAATAATGACAGAGCTGAGACAAGGCCTCTACCCTAGCATTTGAACTCTGACCCACGGTGCCCTAGATGTATTCTAGTTGCTGCTCCTGCTCCTGCCTTCGAAAGCTCCAATCTGCAGAGCTGTTTGTAAATTAAAACAGAAGGCCAAATTAAAAGGGAGAGAAAGCAAGCCAGGTCTGACAGTAATATTAATCCCTTTGAAATCGCTGGTCTTTTCAATTAACAGCCTCTTTCTGAGATGTTTATTGCTGCTGGCTTGAACTGAGGTCATTAAAATGCTCATGAGCAGGTTCTCAAAAAGCCTGCTTAAATACTCTCTACCAGGGTTTGGGTACCACTTCTGCTTTGCATAGATCCAGAGAGAAAGAATAATAAAGCAGGCCCCAGGGCTGTCATTTTTGCGTCTTTGCCTCAGTTTTATTACCTGAGTTCACGAGTCTGTTCAGAATTCACCCCTGGACATACTCTATCATCTCAGGGAGAGATCTATATACTTTATTTCAAACGTAGGTCTGAAAGAAAGTAAATATATAAATTAAGTCAGCCCCTACATATGGCATAGATTCCAGCTAACCTCAATGTGATTTTGCACATCGACCTAAGAGAGGCTCAGCATAAAAAGGATGCTACATGGCAAGATGAATCACGGCTGCTTTATTAACCTGCACTGAATTAGCCTCCTCACACTGGAATATTTTACAGCATTATTTTATTGGCAGTCACTGTCACCAAATAAACTACAAAGTAGTGACTGATGTCGTAGAACTAGACAGCTTGACGGATCTAGATTACTTGTAAAAGAGAAGTATTTTGCCAAGTGCTGCAGCAATAAAGCAGTCCTGATGCTCATAAAAGGCGATAACGGATGGTGGCAAATCCCAGCTGATTCAGGGCTTGGGAAAATTACCTGGTAAGGATGAAACTGACAGCAGAAGCCTTGATATTGTCAAATGCATGAGTTTGTTTTTGCTTTTATTTTGTTTACTTTTATTTTTATAACAGAAGGCAATAATATTCTGAACATACTGTATTTTATTGCTGTGACCAAACACATCAGACACTCATTATACACTTGCATTTGGGAGAAAAATAACTAAACTATATTACTGTAAGCTGTTCAAATTGAACATGAAGCATTTGTACACAAGGAATGAATGATTCTTGTCTTTTTTCCCCAAACATTCTGATTGGCTCTTTATTCACCCAGAAACGACTAAGTGAATCTTTTTCTCAGAAGAAAGGGAATGGCATATTAAATGGTTTCGGAGGTGATGTAAGTTTGAAATTTTAATTGTGTAATGCCGTTTTACCAATGCTTAATAGAGGGTAGGATTTATTTCATCCCATGAAGGAGAAACCTCCTTCTCTTGAGTATAATAGTAAAA
Organism: Equus asinus; assembly: GCF_041296235.1. Lineage (NCBI taxonomy): Eukaryota > Metazoa > Chordata > Mammalia > Perissodactyla > Equidae > Equus > Equus asinus. Next base: position 73,312,559 of record NC_091810.1, read on the forward strand.
AAAATTGACTGGCTATCTAAAGAGTACGAATTACATAAGGAAGGGTTTCAAAGTACAGAGACGTAAACAGGCTCGTGTGTGCCTCTGTTTTGCATCTGCCAGAGCTGCTTTTCTAAAACTAAATCAGATGATTTCGTCCACCTGGTTCAAAACTTCTGCCTGCAGAAGAAAACCCAAACCATTTAAAGTGACCCATATGACATTTGCTATTGGGCCCCCGCTATCTTCCCACTTCAGCTCCATCTTCACCTTGGAATGTCCAGCTCTAAGGTTCCACGTCCTTTCATTCTTCAATACCTATTCACATGACTTTTCTCTGCCAGGAATACCAGTACTTTCTCTGCCTGTTCATTCTCCACCACCCAGTCCCTCTTCTCTGGCCCCTTCAGGGTTTGCACTTGCTTCTTTAAAAGACACTTCAAGCCTTATTGACAGTTCTTGTTTAGGGTTTACCTCTCCCAGTGGATAGTATGCCAGTCATGGACTAAGACTCTGTTAGACTTCTATGAATGAGTTCAGTGCCTTGCACAGGTTCTGGAACACAACAGATGCTCCATACACGTTTGAACTAACTAAACTTAATTTTTAAAATTGTGCTTATGCCTGTCCTCCTCACTACGTAGAGATTGCCTTGAGAACTAGGACTCTGTTTTATTTATCATACTATTCCCAACTCAAATGTCGAGAAGAATGCTGGACACACAGAAAACACTCATTATTATTATTATTATCCTTATTTACTAAGTAAGAAAATGAGCAAGGATGCTTTTTAGACACAAATATCTAGATTTAAATCCAGACTACCACTTACTGACTTAAAGGCAGGAATCAGTTCTTAACTTTCCTCAGATATAAAGCGGTAATAAAAATATATACCTCAGAGGGTTATTGTGAAAATCAAAAGTGGTTACGTGTATATGGAATAGCCCAGTGTTTGACACGGTACATGCTCAGTAAATGTTCATTGTTTCCCTCTTCCTGCTGTGCCTATTTCAGTTAGAAATATTTCCAGCTGCAGATAACAGAACACCCAAGGTACAGTGCCTTAAACAAATGCTGGCTTTTTTTCTTAAATAGCAAGCAGTATAACAGTAATCAAAAGTTGGTGACTTTTTCCTAACATCCTTTGGCTGGAGTCAGAAGAAGACCTATCAGCAATCCGTGTCTATAGCTCTGAAGAAGACTACTTCTTCCCCATCATCAAGTAAGAAGAGGGTCCCTAAAATTCTTCTTGCTCCCGGCAAGCCCATCTCAGCCCAATATTCACCCATACTATCTGCCTTGCAACCATCAGGGCTGATTTAATTTCACACTGTTTATTTATATTGTATAACATAAAGCCCAGAACTCATGCCATCTCTCACATTCCAGATTCTAATTCTCATGTGGGTCTTTCAGCAATGAAACATATCCACACCCTGGCACTTCCTAGCCCTCTCTTTCCCCTGCTTTCTTTTCCTCCTTAGGACTTTTTTTTTTTAATCATTTTGACACACACACCCTCCCCTAGAAATCTGTTTGATGTCTCTTTTCTTCCACTGAAATGCCAAATCCATAAGAGCACAAATTTTTGTCTATTGTTTTCATTGCTATCTCTCCAAAATCTAAAAGAGTATGTTTGTAACATGTAAATGCTCAATACATATTTGTTGAAAAACAGTAAATGGCTGAAGCACTGATTCAGATGTTCTCTAATGACATAAAGACTCAGGTCCTTTCCATATTTTAGCTCCATTATTCTTAGCACATTGAGTTGTAGGATGGCTGCTCCACTTATAAGCATCAGTCACACGTCAGAAAGGAAAAAGATGGTAGGGCCAAAGCTTTGCAAGGTTTTTTTATATGCTACCCTCTTTTTCTATTCTTAAAAATATATGTTTCCCCAAATGCTTTTAGCAGATTTCCACTTACATATCATTCATCAGAACTGTGTCACATGATACCCTAAACTTCGAGGGAAGCTGTCAGTCCAGTTTAAACTTCCTGGTAAGCAAGGGAAGAGAAGAGGGATTGGAAATGGGTTTTGAGTTAGCCAATACGTAGTTTATGCCAGCACTGTCTCTGCAATCTTGCTTATTATTTATACTTAAATGAGTGAATAATAATTGAAAGCATCATCTGTTACCTGGAAAGGAATCTTAAACACATTGTTATTCCAAAGCTTAGAAGAGAATGTAGATATATACTTTCATATCAATGAAAGGGAGCAGGAGTATTGATACTTGAAAATTATAGGCAATACAAGCCCATCATTTACACTTGGTTTTGGAAAGTGTCTTGAATTTATATTCGCATAGGATGAATCTCACTTGCTCAGACAGATTCAGGGTTCACATTCTACAGGACATTTCTACTAAAAAGAAAAATGAGAAGTATCTCAATTACAAAAGGCCTGAAAAGATGATAGCTACTCTTTGAGCATCCACTATATTCTAGATGCTTTGCATACACTGAGTCATTTAACCCGTGCTGCAAGAATCCTTCACCATATTATCTCCGATGTAGAGACATTATTATCACCTATTTTAGAGATGAGGAAACTGAGGTTCAGAGATTTTTGAAACTTTTAGTTTCAGTAAACAAGAGAGCCAGAATTTGAACTAAGTTTGGTTTGATCCCAGAGTGCAGTTATCCAACCATATTCCCTGCCCTTCCTTACACAGAAGGATCATACTACCATGTGTCATCAAAAGTGGCACATTGCAATATAATTTACCTATTTTCTCTTCCTAATCTAGACATTGACCCATCCTAGATGAACCACATTACCTCAGACTGATTCAAGGCTGACCCACCCCAGGGATTGTTGGATCAAAGAGAAAATAGGAAGTGACTAGATTATGAAGGCTTTCTTCAAATAAAAACTAAAGTGCAAGGAGTTAAGATGTCAGCTAGCTCTGCTCAATACTGAGTACCCTGTCAACACAGTAAATTCTTAAGGAGAGAGGACCCTGTCAATAAAGCTGGAAGGCATAGATTGTGCCATGGACAGAGTTGCAGAGACTGTCATTTTTCATTTGCTTTTTGGCCCTTTGGAAATGACTTCTATTAAAATCACTCTTGATAAGTGTGATGCCAACCCTCAGGAGAATGACTATTTGTACTGCCAGTTCCCTCCCCCCTTTACATACTTGTCCAAAGTTTAGTATGCATGAAGCGAGAAAGGAGGAGGAACTGAAAAGTGGCTATTGCCTACTTCAGCTCATACCATTTTTTCATCAGCCTCAAAATCACAGAAAATTTCCAATTAATTAACACTATGTGAAAAAGAAAGAAAAAAATCTCTCCTTCTCTGTAAAACAATTTATTGTCTGACTGTACTCTAGGTATCCCCAAAACAAACAAGGCTGAAATAAGAAGAAAAATTGGAAGAAAAAGAACTAACATTATTGAGAAACTTTTTTTGCCAGATACTTCATACATATCACTGCTCTGAATCCCCATAGCAGTATTGTAAGGCATGTATTATTTTCCTTATTTTATGAATAAGGAAACTGAGGTTCAGTGAAGCCTACGATCAAAAGGGTAGTATATAAGGAGTACGTCCATCTGATGCCATAATACATATTTTGCCACTTGACCAAAATACCTTTCAAAAATTTTCTATGAATTCCCAAGATATACCAGCTTTTGATTCATGTCCTGTCTCCCTGGATATTTTAGGATGATCTTAGCAAGGCCAATTTGAGTCAATAAAAGGTAGTGTAAAAAAATTAGTGTGTTTGGGTAAAACTAAGCTTCTATACCAAACAGCCTCCAAGCCACAGAATATCTAGCAAAGTATAAGCTTATTCTCTCTCAAAATAATAGTCCAGAAGTAAGTGGGTGTGCAAAAGACCGACAGTTCTGCTATACCCGGGCTCCAGACACCAGGCGTCTTTAATCCCCTACTATAACTTAGGGTGTTGCCCTCCTCCTCTCATTTATAGCAGCTCGTCAGCACCAAAGATTCAGATAAGTCTACAGAAATTGTGAAAAGGAGAATATGGGGCTATCTGCTTCCTTCTTAGAGAAGTGATGAGCCAGTTGCATTTATTACTTATACTCAAAATTCACTGGCCAAAATTTAATTGAATGACCACAATGAGCCACAAAGAGTCTCTAGCCAGGTGGCTATGTGCATTGTTAAAATTCATGGAGGTTTGTATTGCTAAAGAAACAAATAAACAAACCAATAAAAGAGTGAATGGACACCAAGAGTCAAAAAGTCCTTCCAGACATAGGTCTCTCTTTTCTTGATTGAAGTGGATTAGTCTGGAAATTCTCACACAATATTGTCTCCTTATTAGGGTGATTTATATACATTAATTTCATGTAACTAAAAATGCTGCTTTTCAAACCCAAATGACTTTGAGCCCTTTTTGAAACCAAAGTTGTGGCCAGGGATGGTTGGTGGTGAGCAAAGTTTCCAGTGAAATATGAGCGTCTTTAATATTAATACTGAGGTTCTATAGGGACCCGTCATAGTTACACAGCATCCCTTCCCAGTCACAGCTAGTAAGTGACCCAGCTGAATACAGGGAGCAGAAGCAGCTTGACTTGCTCTGCTTTTCACTGATCTCCGTAGGGCTGCTCTCCCACAGAGAGGGTTGCAGATTATAAAGGAATACTAACCAGCCTTCTTTTCCCCAAAGGAGTGATTGAAGAGTTTCTGAAAGAGCCCTGGGCACAAAGCAGGTTGGCAATTCATGCCACATCTAGCGCTGTGCCAGCATCCTCACAGAACTGAATCTTCAATTCTTTGAGATTCTTCTTTGTGAACTCATGACCCAAACAAAATAATAAGCAGCAGGTAAACATTCAGGAAATACCAGGATCTGACTAAAAACCTCATCGAATAGGGTGATTTTCTTGCCTAGGAAATTTCAGCATAGTAGCCAAATGGAGTGCAGAAATTGTAGAAAGTTGAATTTTACAAATAATAAATCTGAAGTGTTAAAGAGCCCCTTGCTGCTGCTGCAGAAGCCATGCCCCCAAGTCTATTATGTATGCTGTAAAAGTGGCTAATGATCTGGGAACAGCCTAAGTGTGGTGGTTGAAAGCTTGTACTCTGAATCCTTCCAACAGTGGTTCAAGTCCTGGTGCTGCTACTTCTAAGCCTTTTTCAAAAAAGGAGGCTAAAACCGTTTTGGAGATGCTTGCTATAGTGCATTCATTGCTTCCTTCAGTACCTACTATGTGTCAGATAAAAATTCAACAGAGCCTGAACTGAAGCAATTACAGAAGGAACAAAGAATAGGGGGCAGACGGAAGAGCTATTTGTTATTTGGGAAGTAGAACGGGCATCTTTCTAAATAAATACAGTTCTCATTATGTCATTCCCTCTCCCTGGGATTTCCTTAATGGCTTTCCCACAGCCTACTTCCTGCCTCAATTTATTTTCTACTAGTAATTTCACACCATGCGGTCAGTATAGTACCCATCATAATGGGGAGGTTCAAATAAATTTTATCAATAATGTCAGTGTGATAACTCTTTGCTTCCTTCACTCCAAGTACAAAGATGCTTTCGATTACAAGAAGACTCAAGTAAGAAAAATATGGAAAAGCTTCTGAACTCTGCCATGACTATGGTGTGGAAGAAAGAGTGCTGGATTCAAAGCCAAGAGACTTGAAAATGATTCCTGGTTGAGTTCTGATGTAGCAGGGTATCAAACTGGACAAGTCTGTTGTCCTTGAAATTCTTCATTGGTCAAATGTGGATGTTAGTGGCTGTGCTGCCCACCTTCCAGAAATGTTTAGAAGACATCAGTTCAAAGTACTTTATACATCAAAACGTTTTGCCGAGACTTCTCCTGAGGAAGGAAAAGGAGAACTTCCTTAGCATATATTTATGCCCATAAATTCAGATAAAAATTAACACTGAGTGCTGCCCAGGAATATGACTGGACATATGAAGGGCAATCCAAGCATCTTTATATGATAATCGTGTGGGTGAATATCTATATATGTATGCACGTATGCATGTGTGCGTGTATGTGCGTGTATATATATAAGGATATATTTTATTTATAACGTTTATATTATATTATATATGCATAATGATATATTTTCCACGCTAAGAATACAACCAATTCCTGCTATGTCACTGTCTGGCTCATTCACTGCTCTACTTCTCATAATATCTGATAGGATGATAGAGAGAGGAACAGAAATACCAAAATAATGTGGATGTTGGAGTACTTACCTTAATTGGCTATTTCCTGTGAAGGTTTTGGCATTGATTAAATTGTTGCAAGACGTTAAATGCTCTAAGATCTGAACTTGACAAAAATTATGTGAGCAGGGTTTTGCTTCCAATGATTTCAACTTCCGTGTCTGAAGAAGGAGGTCAGAACACATAAGTTAATTCTATCCTGCTCCCAGTATATTAAAGTGTTTGGTGTTCCCCTCATATAATATTTCTCAGGTCTGTATGAGAATTAAATGCTCTCATATCTAACATCGAGAAATCCTGATAGAAGAACTAGTTGTCAGGGATAAATGTGCTTATGAATGACCTGAAGAGGTTTTTCTTTTCTTTTTTTTAATACAAATTCCTGAATTCCACCCCCGCTTCCACTTTACTTTGTGAGATTTGTGCAAGGACCTAGGAATCTGCATTCTAACACCTGCCCCTATGAGATGCAGATGTGCCAGACTATCCATGGCTGTGAATTGTATCACGTATGGCTATCACAGGCAGAAGTGACCTTAGTCATCACTTAACACAATCATCCACAGTTTGGAGATAGATAAACTGAGGATAGGAAAGGGAGCCCAAGCTCTCAGTTAGCACAAAAGTCACAGTCGGGGCTGATTTCTTCCATTCCTTTGGAGATTGGGAAGACTACTTTTATTTTTAATCTACATCTATTCACCATTTGGCATTACATAAATCCCATAAGGCCCCTGGGCTGAGGCAAAGCCATTCTTGCCATATTTCCTGTAGAATCATAAATGCTAGTGTCAAAGGGCATAAACACCAATCCTGATGAACAGTAACGAGACTTTGCTGCTTTCGCAATTTGACGGAGACTTGACGGTAGTGAACTTCCACTTCTGCACCCATTTGATTTAATATAGTAGAATTTTAAGCTTGGCCACTCACCTCAAAAATAGTAACATACCATGCAGTACTGTTTTTGGAAATAATTATTTCTACTGTATATCTGAATATTTCAGTCACAGATCCTAAATAATGAGCTCTTTCTAAAGTCTGAGTCTTAACAATTGCTCATGGTGACAGTCGTTTTCTTGGAGAAAGCGTTGTACTCTATCTCTTCCAGATTAATATTCTGACATTTATGTTTTATCATTAAGAGTAAAATAAAGCACTCTTTATTAATACAGATGACCCCTCCCCCCAAGAAACATCTCTTTCCAGTTTTCTCTATTTAACCGTTAATAGAGCTTCCCATTTCCTTTGGATAAAAGGATTACCTATTGACGGCTGTTTAATCATTGACTTTGCAGAACCACACAATACGTGGCACAATGGATTTGCCCAGCACTGCAAATCAAATTTTCAGAAGATAAAACATAATAATGATGATAATAATATTAAACATCTATTCAGAAAATACTTCTGAGTGCAAACAACAAAATCAAAAATAACCAAGTGGGACAACACCAAACTAAAAAGCTTCTGCACAGCGAAACAAGCCATCTACAAAGTGAAACCACAACTTACAGAATGGGAAAAAATCTTTGCAAACCACATATCTGATAAGGGGTAATATCCAAAATACATAAAGAACATATACAACTCAATAGTGAAAAAGTAAATAATTCAATTAGAAAATAGACAAAGGACCTGAATAGACATTTTTCCAAAGAAGAGATACAAATGGGCAAAAGGTGCATGAAAAGATGCTCAACATCACTAGTCATTAGAAAAATACAAATGCAAATTAAAACCACAATAAGGTATCACCTCACATCCGTTAGAATGGCCCTCATCAAAAAGACAAGAGAATACAAGCGCTTCTGAGGATGTGGAGAAGAGGGAATTCTTGTCCACTGTTAGTGGGATTGTAAATTGGTGCAGCCGCTATGGAAAGCAGTGTGGAGGTTCCTCAGAAATTAAAAATACAGGGGCTGGCCCCGTGGCCGAGTGGTTAAGTTCACGCATTCCGCTGCAGGCGGCCCAGTGTTTCGTTGGTTCGAATCCTGGGCGCGGACATGCCTCAAACCACGCTGAGGCAGCGTCCCACATGCCACAACTAGAAGGACCCACAGTGAAGAATACACAGCTATGTACCGGGGGGCTTTGGGGAGAAAAAGGAAAAAATAAAATCTTTTAAAAAAAAATTAAAAATACAATTACCACATGCTCCAGCAATTCCACTTCTGAGAATATATCCAAAAGAAATGAAAAGACTAACTCGAAAAGATATCTGCAACCCCATGCTCATAGCAGCATTATTTACAATAGCCAGGACATGGAAACAACCTAAGTGTCCATCGAGGGATGAATAGATACAGAAGTTGTGGTATAAATATACAGTGGAATACTATTCAGCCATAAAAAACAAAGAAATCCTACCATTTGCAAAAAACATGAGATATTATATACAAAAATGCTTTGAAAATTGAAAAGTGCTAATTAAACGTAAACAGTTATTATTAATAATATATTATAAATATTATATATTTAGTGAAGGCTTGTTTCCTATTTATTTTTGTTCCCTCTTGTGGCTTTCCATTGCACTTAAAATCTCAACCAAAATTCTTAGCATAGGTAAATTATTTGTAAAGGTGGCCACAGTAATTCCTCCAATTCCTGTCCCCATACCCCTCTGTAAGGTGAATGTCTTGCTCAGTTCCTGTCTTCATACCCCTTTGCAAGGTGAATGTCTTGCTCTATCCATCAAGAAGGAGAGTCTGTTTCTCCCTCCTTAAATATAGGCTGGCATTGTAATTGACATTGACTAATAGAATACAGCTAAATTGATATCCAGTGTAGTCTCAAGAGGCCTTGAAGCTTTTGCTCTTTCAACTCTTCTGTAACCATGTGAAGCAGCCCAGGAATGCCTTCTGGAGACACTGACAGCCAGCACCAACCGCTAGGTATGTGAGTGGAACCATCTTAGACTACCCAGCTCCAACTGAATCTCCAGCAAGACTGCAGAAGAGTGAGTGACACCAGATGAGAGCAAGAGAAATACCACTCAACTGAGCCCAAATCCAATGCTGAGTAAATAAATTGTCTATAGATATACAAGTGAATTCTGTCTAGTGGAGGGACAAGCTTCTCCCAGTCCTTTTCCCTGTTTTTTGTAAAAGTAGTTTGCCTCCAGTTGTTCATTTCTTTCAATATTCCAGTTCGATAAATGTATCAGTTCTTTGGATTCTTTGAACAAGTTATAACATCTGCCTGGCACCTTGTTTGTGAGTTAAATAAAATCTTTCAGAAATGTTTATTTTAATATCTATATGCAATACACTATTTCATCCTTTTATGAAAATTACCTTTTAATACAATGTCTGATTCTATATTTGGCATAACAAGTAAAAATTGTAGATTATTAAAATCACTTTTTAAAATCCCTTTAATTGCCCTTAAAATGTATTTGTCAAGAAATTTCATTTCAGAAATTTTATTTCCGAATTTAAATATTACTTTACAGCTTGCTGGATCTTCCTGTTCATTGTCTTTGATTTTAGTCTTCTGTGGTACAGAGCACTACATACGATCTCATGTATATAATTATGAAGATAATATCCATTCCTCACTTTTTTGGCTTACGTTTCTCTATGGATCTTGTTTCATAAGTTTTTCTTCAAAGCTCTACCCACTTTCCTGGCTCCCTAAAAAAGTAGGATCGCTTATTTGTTTTTAACGGCAGAGAATCCTTTAAAATCATTCATACACCCTTTCTAAAGGTTCCGGCTGCAAGTATCATCTGATTCAGACTCGACTGTTCTCACACTGTGAGAAGTCAGGGAAAATGAAACTAAAAGCATCAGTTCATTTACCCGACTTGTACTCACTTTCAGGCAAAAGTCCGTGCCTAGAATTATCACCTGTGTTATTATTTTTAATTTCTTTTATATCTACATACACTCTCATTCTTGCTCTTTCATAGCACAGAGACTTGAATTTAAAACCAAAGTACCTATGATTTGACTCCCCTGTGAACAAAAATGATGGTCTTTTAGACCCCTTCGTATGCTTCCCAAACGGTTGGAGCCAGAAAGCAAGGGGGCTGGAGTAGGGAGTGGAGGTAGAGACAAGACTTTTCAAGCGTCCATATAGAAATCAGAAGAAAAATTATTTTGGAAGCAACAACCACAAGCACATTGTATTGAAAAAAGCTATCTATCTGAACCACATATTACAAGAAGGAAATGTCGTCAGTGATAATTTGACAGGAAAAAGAGTTGGCTTCTATTGGTGAAGAACATTGATTTCAGAAAGAATTTGGCCTGCATAAGAACTGTCAGAACAAGTTCTCAGTAGGGAATATCTTGGCTTATTGAACCTTTGGGAGACTTAGCCATTCATCATAAAGTCAATGTGAATTTTTCTGTGGCTCAGCGTTTTTCCAACTAACTTTCAAATTAAGAGATTCTATATTACCACCAAAATACCATAAGCTGATCCCTGAATAATCACTCCAGCGCATTAGAATCCTCTTCCAGAATATGAAACTATACTTTTCAAATAGCCATATCAAGTATTCTATAATTATTTATAAATCTGACAGCGAAAATGTACAGATAAGTTTGCCCAATATTTCAAAAGTTAAGAAAGGGAATTTGACAAGGGTATAGAGAGAGGGAGTCTGAGTTGTTATGATTGCCTGTTATTGGAATTCTCCGGCTGGTTTATTTCCCTTTCATGTTATTTCTGGGATTTTTTCAACTCATTATCCAAATATTGAATTGTGGCAATAAACAGGTGACATCATCCAGGAGCTGAGTTTGTTCAATTTCAGGCACATGAAAGAGTCACTTCTAGTTTTTTGAAATCAAATCTGAATTGTTAACCAGCCCCAGAGTCTCAAACGGAATTTGGATTAATTTTTTCATTGGCAAGATAAGCCCAGGTGAATCTCCCCTATATGCACTTTACATAGTTCAAACCAAGGCAATGCTTTCTCTGCTTTAGACGAGAAATGGTAAAACTGATAAAGTCTGGATGTTTCAGAAAATAAATAAATATATACGCATATATATGGGGGTGTATGTATAATGCAAAATAAAGACTGTATATGTTCTACCCATAAATATTGTAGTAAAGGTAAATCTAGCCCATATCATCTTTGTTTATTAGCTTGAAATTATTGGTACACATATGTGTTTTTCTCCAGACAAGATGGTAAAAATTTACTTACTGAAATGACCAAAAACCTTTTGATTGAACATGGCATAAACACAGCATGATCACCACTATCTTCTGAAACTCCTCTAAACTTTTGGTAAAAGAGAATGAGAAAGAAAGACAAGAGCAAACTAGAGTTGACAAGCAGACTTTGGAAAAAGAAAATAGACAGATGAGGGTAACTGACATAATGTAGAGTTTTTCAAACTTTGCTGCCCATTAAAATCACCTTTTCAATATCAAATTAAGCCATGATAGAAATGGATTGCAACATACTGAATAAAACAAGAATCCGTGAGTGCTCGTTTCCTTCAGGGATGTTAGAGACCCTTACCATGCAACTATGGCAGGTGCAGCTGTTGCAGTGGTGCCAAGCACCATGATTTAATGGTTAGGAGCATGCCCTTTTATGTTAGACACACCAAGATTTGCATCTGTTTCTGGCTTTTTAGAGCTATCTCCTCTTGGCAAATTGCTTCAATTCTGCAGGCCTCAGCTTCTTCATGGTTTAAATTTAAAACAATATCATAGGATTGTTATAAATATTAAATAATTGCATGTCTGCAAATATTTAGCATATTCTTGGCTCAGAGTTAACATTTGGGAAAGGTTGCTATTTCATTATATTACAATTAAATACACGTTTACTTTTTTTGATGGTATATTTGTTGGTTATCACCAAAATAGGTATAAAAAACGAGATGACTAAATTAGAAAATAATTAAGATCAGTATTATCTAATTTATTTCAACCTTAAATAGAAGTAAAACTTAAGAGTACAGGATGAAATGTATGTTATTAACTTCAACGAAAATCCTCGTAAATGCTGAATTCCTGAACACTTAATCCAATGAGTTCATATGGTATTGAAATTATTTAGATAGCATGTCAACTGAAGTTATAATAACATCTAACCATACAGTGGGAGCCAACTAAAAGATAGTCTTCACAAACAATACTTAAAAATGTGATAAAATTTGCAAAAACACACATGCAGCTTTTCCCGCTAATGTAGCCATTAAAAACACTAGTTATTTAAAGATTGGGGACCCATTTTCAGGAACACAACTAAGAAGCTTGACATTCTTTCTATCTCATGCATTATAAAACATAATTTTTACATTTTTTGCCTTGTTCTGCAGGTACATACCTACAATAAGAAAGTAAAAATATCTTTATTTTCTGTTTTCCAATTTTTAGAAGTGAGTCTGCCCGCTTGACCTATATTGACTTTCCCATTATTACGAGGTGCAATCACCAGATGGCCCTATTTTTCATTTTAATTGATTTTAATAACCTGTGAAAAGAGTGAAATGATGAGACAGTCCAAACACACTATTCCAAACCCTTGTAACTGCAACAACAGTGTGCTTCATTCATGGAATTTATTAGCTATAAAAACTGACACTTGGTTTCTCAAGGCCAAGATTATATCAGATACAGAAAATGGAAGGAAAATAAGCTCTTCTGAAACACTCCGGAGGCTGGCTCCGTTTCAGGGTACTCCTCAGACACACCACCGCTGCTATGAATTTCGAATCAGAACACTGTCTCCCTACCAGATACCAGGTAGAATTTATCAAATCTCTGAGGAAAGACAAAACAGAAAATGGCCATATAAAAGTGAAGCAAAAACGACACATTTTAGTCATGAAGGAGCCAGCTTGCTGGTGTAGCAGTTTTGTTCATATATTCCTTAATCATAGGACAAAACTTTGAGCATCAATTCTATTTGAGGGTTTTAATTAGACCATACATATTCCTATTAAGGTTTACCCTTATTAATACTGAATTTCGAGCCAACATATGTCATGGTTTAGCATGGGAAACCATGCTAGCTTGGAAGAAAAGGTCTTAAAGAGACCCCCATTTGGATATATATGTAACCCCTGCCTCAGTTTTCAAACGTGATTAGAATTACATAACCTAGAAAAGAAAATTTTCTCTCTCTTTTTCTAGACCAAGGAATATAACAGCCTAAATTAATATTACCTTTTAATGTCTCACATAGTTGTTAATACTCTTATCAATCCAGCTTTTATTTCTTTAGGAGAAATAAATATTACTTTAAAAAGTTGTTTGTTTTCTTGTTTTTGCTTTTAGGATTCATTTTGTCAAATTCCTTTTCTTGTTCATTATGCTTGACTGGATTATATCACAATCCTCACAATTTTGGCTAACCTGGGTACTCTTAAAGCAGAAATATATATGTAATAAAGATCTGTCTGAATAAAACCAATATTTACCAGGATAATTAAATCCCCAAGTATTATGCTTCTCATGTACTTGACATCACTAACAAAAGTGTTATGATTACAGCCAGTATATATCAGTTTATAAAGGCGGTATAGACATCAGTCAATTTTCATGTTTTTGTCTTTATCCTTAAAATTGAACTGGAAAAACAGTTCTTAGGAATTTGAAGAATAGTTCCCTAAACATAGGCTGAGAGCACATAAATGGAATTGAAAGTTTAAAAATCTCAACCACTAACTTCTATTAAAACTATTCTGTTTAGGGATAAGAACGCTCATGTCTGCTGAAGATTTTTCTCAGCACACCTTCTCAACACATTAGCCAGGTGTACTGGAGGAGAGGGGAAATGTCTCCCTACGAGGTCAGGCTTTTGCTTCCAACACTCCACCAAAACCACTTTCCTCAAGATCACCAAGACCTCCTTGTTGCTACTTTAAAAGGTATATTCTCAGTCCTTTTCTAACTTGACTTATCAGTAACACTTGGCACAGCTGATAACTCTTTCTCTCCTTTTTTTAATTGAGGTATAATTTACAAACCCCCAAATGCCCATGTTTTAAGTGTACAGTTCAACAAGTTTTGACAGTGGTAGACACCACACAAGGACCACCCAAAACAAGATATAGAACATTTCCATCGCCCAGAAAGTTCTTCTGTGTCCCATTCTGGTCAATTCCCACACCCCTCAGAGGCAGCCACTTTCTGACTTCAGTTGCCAGTTGCCATAGGTTACTTTGTCACAGATTATTTCTCGTACTTCATAAAAATGGCATGATTCAATATGAATTATTTTGTGTGTTTTCTTCTCATTTCTTTCGCTAGATATAGGTTTTTGAGATTCTATACCATAATTTGTTCATTTATTCTTCTGCTTTTGGGGTGCTTAGATTTCTGCTTTTTAGCTGTTATGATTAAGGATGGTATGAATATTCCTGCAAAAGGCCTTCTTAGGACTTTTCTTAAAACTGCTTTACAGACTTGCTCTTTATCTTTGAGTTTTCGTAAGTTTGACTGTGCTGTACATACATAGATATGCTTTTCTTTTTATAATGCTTGAGATTTGTTGAAGTTCTTGGCTCCATGGGTTGATAGCTTTCATCATTGTTGGAATATTCTTGGCCGTTATTTTCTCAAATATTGTTCTCTGCCCCATTCTCTCTCTTCTGTCTTACTGGGACTTCAGTCATGTGTTAGAATATTTGATATTGTCCCATAGAGTTGTCCTGTTCTATTTTTTTTCCCCACTGTTTTTCCTCTTTGTGTTTCTGTTGAGATATGTTCTATTGACCTGTCTTTCAAGTTCGCTGATCTGCTCCTTTAGTCCATTTGCTATTAGGCTCATCTGATGAAGTCTTTCTTTTCTTTTCTTTTTTCTTTTTTTCAATTCTAGCATTTTTGTTTCATTCTTTTGTATAGGTTTATTCTCTGGAAAAATACTTCATTTCTTTATGCGTGTTGTCTATCTTCTCCAGTAGCTTCTTATAGCATTTTTATCAGAGTTGTGTTAAAGTTCCTTTCTGATAATTACAATATCTGAATTATCTCTGTATCTACTTCTACTTAGTATTTGCTCTCATGACATTGGACCACAATTTTTTGCATGTCTCCTAGTTTATTTTATGCTATAATTTTTGTATAAAAGAACATTGGAGATTAAGATGAATAATATTCACCTCCAGAAAGGGGCTACCCTTTCTTCTATCAGGTACTAGAGTGGGTGGGTGAGTCGATATTAATCATAGTTAAACTGGATCTGGTTTTTGTTGCAGCTTTAGTTTAATATTTTAATGTTGAGTCAGGACTCTTCCTTTTAGCAAGACATGGATGAGATTCCAGACAGCTCATATTCCTTTATAGCATTCCAAACAATGGGAAATCTCCTTCTGCTTTACAGTCAGGCTGCCAGCTTTTGGGGCCCTGTAGAATTCTCTTTGCTTTCCTGTACTTTCCCAATTTTCTGTACCTCAGATAATCTTTCTCAGCCTTTCTGTGCTTCAACTGGCCTTCAGAGGTTGGTTTATCCTCTGTGATATCTCAGAGTCCTTTGGTGAAGTTTCACTCTACCTTTCTTCTAGTCCCAAACTTTGGTGGCTGAAAGCCCAGAGTGTCTCAGGTTCTCTCAGCTTTATTACCAAGCTCCCAGCCTCTGGAGGATGGCTCCCTTACACTTGGGGTGGAGTCTGTACACTTCAGCAGGGGTATCTCTCAGCTATCCTTCCATGTCTCCAGTCTTAAGGATACTACCTGTGTACTTCATGAAGCCCCATTGGAAACTGCTAGCCAATAGATGTACACTTGCTCCTGGCTAGGCTCCTCAGAATTCTAATTGTACATGCCATGTGGCCAATAGAGGTCTGCTAAAAGTTCAGCTGCTTTATTCTTACTGACCTCTATGGTATAGGCTTCCTCTTCCCATTGTTCTCCAAGTTTTAAGAACAGCTGTGGATCTTTTCGCTCCTGTGAAGAGCTAGTCTCTTTCTGGAATTGAATTTATTTATATTCTTTATATGCTAAGCTTTCTGATGAGCTTAAAAAATATTGATGATTTTGGTAGCTTATCAAGTTTCTTTTGGTTATGATGAAAGAGTCTTTTGTACCTTTCTACATTACAGCCACTGGTGGAAGACTTCTCTCCTTTTTGGTACACTGTCTACACTTGACTTTCAGGACACCACACAATCTCAGTTTTCTTTTTCCTGTAGCGATTACTCCTTCTCAGGGTCTGCTGCTGGTTCCTTCTCTTCTTTTCAGTTTTTTAATGTTGGAGTATTAGGAGATTCGGTTCCTTTGTTCTTTTTGATTTTGTATTTACACTTACTTCCTAGGTAATCTCATTCAGTCTCATGGCCATAACCTTCCATCTATATGCCCACAAATCCCAATTTATAATTTTAGCTCTTATTTTCTCTCTAATTCCAGACTTGTGTACCCAACTGCCTATTGGCACCTACACTTGAATATCTGTTAGATATTTCAAATTCAACATGTTCAAAACTGCACTCTTCATCTTTCTCCCTCCCCTGCAACGGTATCTCACATTTACAGATTTCTTCATCCCAGTTGATGATAACTTCATCGCTGAAAATGTTCAGGCCAAGAACCTTGGATTCAGCCTTACTGCTCTGTCTTTTATTCTTCACATCCAATCTGTCAGATAATCTTGCCTTTACCTTCAAATATATCCACATCTGAATGCTTTTCCCCGTCTCCCCTGCTACTTCTCTGATCCAAGTCACTATTAGCTCATTCAAGAACTAACAGGACAATTGCTTAAGTGATTTTTCTCCTGCCTTTCTATAGTTTATTTCCAAGACATTATCCAGAGTAATCTTTCTAAAAATAAGTAAGATTCTTGTTGTTTTTCCGCTCAAAACCACCAACAATTCTTTATTTCACTCAGAGCAAAAGCCAAAATATTTCTAAGGGTCTACATGATTTGGCTCCTTGTTCTCTCTAATTTGTCTCCCTCCCTGTCTCTACTCCAACCACATTGACATCTTTGCTGTTTGTTGCTCCCATTTTAGGACTTTGTTGAGTTATTGCCTTTACAGTGAATGATCTTTCCCAGATATTTGCCTAGTTAGCTCCCTCTTCTTCAATTCTTTATTCAATACTATCCTTCTCAATGACGTCCACCCCAACCAGCCTACGTAATACTGTCTCTTGCATCTACCAGCATTCCAACTTTTCCTTTCCCTGCTCTCAATTTTTTTCCATATCACTTATTGATTTTAACCTATTACATAATCTTCTTAGTTGTGTTTATTTAACTTTTACTTTCTATAGCATTTTACTAGAATTTAGTTTTTATGAGGTCAGGAATTCTTGTATATTTTGTTTACCTAATCTTCCATGTGCCTAAAACAGTGCCAAGCACATAATAGGTATGAATAAATATTTTTCAAATGAATGAATACTTTAAAAGATCTTGAATTTTATTAAGAGATTGGATATTCTGTTAATGCAGTTCGATCTACTTCTTAAGCAATTGAATTTGAGTGTAATCACAACACTTTATGAAGGAAGATAAAAACTATTACTGCATAATAAATACTTTAATTATGTTTGCTAAAGGACCCATAAAATTTTGTAGTACAAACAGACTGAAGCAGTAAATAAAAACAACTTGCAGTAGTTATTTTATATAATGTACGAAAGTTGTTTAAATTAGATTGTGGTTTCCCTGATCAGAGAAAATGTATAACACTAAAATAACTAAACACTAAACTAAAATAGTCCTGAAGACAGGATGAAATTTTTGATCAAGATGTAATTAGCATGGTTTACGGTAGACTTTCTTCTGCCAAACCTGTAGACTACCAGAGATTAATTATCTTCTGGGTTTCCATAAGTCACAGTTTCATGATCTAGTCTATATATTGTTAATAGAATCCTGAACATAGCAAATCACCATTAACTACATTCACTAGATAAGGTACCGTATGGAAGATAAGGTAATAAATAGGAAAGAATATAAGTTTTTTGTCACAGATATCAAGATCTGTATCCATCATTTATCATCTTTGTGACCTCGAGTTAAGTTACTTAATCTCAGTTCAACTTAGCTTGCTCCTCTGTAAAATAAGAATATTACTGTCTACCTCACATGCATTTTATGAGGAGTCAATGAAATATCATATGTTGTAGTTGTGCAATAAGTCATAGTTCTGACACAAGATAGAAGCTAGATAAGTAGTAGCTATTGTTTTTGTCTTTGTAGTTAATAGCATATATACATCTATTATATATTATATATGGTAACTTATATAAGAGTATGCATAGCTGCATGTACCATATCCAATGTCATGTTAAGTAAGTCAATATCAAAGGTGTTAAAAATTCCCAATCAAGACAGCAGGTGGTTGTAAGTTTTCGTTTTCTGAAAACATAGATTGAGAACAATAGAAATCTACAAAATATTGACACCTGCCTTATTAGAGCCAGATTAGTAAAATCAGTTCAGAATGGCCAAGATCAAGAATAGACACATTAGTCAAAAGCAGGAGCAAGATTTGGCTATAGGCAAATTGGTAGCATTAACACAACAACAAAATGGTATGATCTACCTGAAAATAAGATTCATCACAGATATAGGACTGTATCTTCAATTTCCAGTCCTGTCAAGGGGAAGGAGTACCATCAATCAAGGTCAAGCTGCCAGTGTCTTTGGCACATACATGGCCAAGGAACCGAGATAGCTACATCAAGTTATCGTTATTTGATAACATTAGACGTTGACATCAACATTAATTCTACTACCATCAGCCAACTTTTAATCACTCTAATTGCAGACTAACTAAAAACCTTCTGATTTTACCCTGCTTTGCCATCAACGTGTCCAACAGACAGATTGTTTGAGTATGCCCACAATCAGTGGTCTGGTCCATGTGGCAATTACTTTTTTCATCATAAAGAGACAAGCTTATTCTTGTTTATAAGTCAGTTTCTGAAAAATCTAGTTTGTGGGAATCTATTGAGAAACTGATCTCAAGAGGCACAGTCAAAAATCAACATGGAGAAGACATTTCTTAGCAACTTCATGAATAAATGTCTCCCTGTATGGCCGTGAACAAGTAACCTCAACTCTCTGAGCGTAAGTGACATAACCGTCGAATGAAGATGACAGGAAAAATAACTTCTCAGGTGGAGCCTGAAGATTAAATGAACTGAGGCAACATAGAGCTCTTAGCAGGACTTTTGGTACATAACTGTCAGTAGTGCTGTTTTACAACTATTATGATTGGAGAACTTGTTGAGGGAGCAAAGAACTATCTCTTGACCAACACTTCTCAAACTTTAATGCATATACAAATCACCTGGGGATCTTGTTGAACTGCACACTCTATTTCAATAGTTCTGGGGTGAAATTGAGGATTCTCCATTTCTAACACACTCTCAGGTGATGTCAAGGCTGCTGGTCCATGGACCACACTTTGAGTAGTACAGCTCTTGATTACATACCTACCATGCCTATCTACTGAGCCTAAAAACTTCCACAGCAAAAACCCCTAATATCTTTAATCTCCTTCACTGTTTAGATAAACATCAAGAGTATGGCACTGGGGCAGCTGCTTTGACTCTACAGGACCACCTGGCCATTACATCAGATGGACATATGTGCACTGGTGTAATAGCCCTTTCAAGTTTCCCACTCTCCAATAGTTGGCAAGGAAAAGCTTTCCCATTACTCTCCTCACAAAAAAAAAAAAAGCTGCACCCTGAATTTACCTAAAGCATGGCAGAAGCCAACAAAAAGCTTTATGACCTCAAGAGATTAAAATTCTCTTAAAAAGAGAAAATCTTGCTGAGGGAGGAAAAAAGAAAATGTTAGAAGGAATTGTAACAAAAAATAGATGAAAAGAGTATGCAGAACTTCAGATTAAGCTTCGCTGTAAGGATGTGAACCACATAAGGAAGGAACATTAGCAATTCTGCAGAGCCTGTATAGGACTGAACTCTATAAAGAATTTGAATTGTAGCATTGATAATACCAAACAATAAAACGTTATCCTTTTCAAGTTTTTTCTTCACAGATAAATTTTCCCCAGTCAGAGCCACCAAAATGTATTTTAATCAGAAGCTTATTTGTATATAAATGACAGATAAAATATAGGCGAGCACTTTCTCTTTCTTTGCACAGCTCATCATTTCCTTGAGGAATGGAAACACAATAAAAGAATACTGATTTCCATTAATTTTTTTCTCCTTGCAAGTAAATTTAGGGACCAGTCAGTGGACAATTCTCTACCTTTCCATTTATTTCTTTTTTTTGCTCCTAATTCTCCACCCAGCCTATTTCTAATAATAACAAGAGAATTCTACACTACAAAATATGAACATAAGCACATTTCTTTAGTGAATGAAATGGCATTATGTTGCAAATATTCAACTTCTACCTCCTATTAGAAGTCAGGAGAGGCAAATCCCAATTTCAATTACCCAGGGGTCATCCCAATTTACCAATGTCAGCAAATAAGGGGCAATAAGTACCCACTGGCACAAGTGGTTCTGTCCAATTATTAAAGTAAAGTGGATTCAAGGCAAAAAAAGAAATTTGAAGGCAAAACTTTCTCAGAAGTTACATAGAGCCACCCAGGAACAAATTTAACCTTAAGGAGTCCACATAATATTAAAAAGAAAACACTACATTCTTACTAAAGTATTTCCATAAGCAGAGAGATGAAACACTGCATATCCCAGTAAAACTCTAAAAGCTTTTTTTTTTCCTGAATTTTCACTCTTTTGAGAAGGTAAATGAAATGGGTTGCTTGGGTCATTAGCAAAAGGATGCCATTATAAGCAAGGAAAGGAAACGTTAACCTACAGTAGAAGATATTATTACATCCCTTGAAAACTTTACCTTTACTCTCCTTCCCCCCATACTTCTTGCATAGGTTAAATTGACTAGATTATTGATTTTGCTCTAGAAATTTGCAGTAACAGGTCCTATGGTTGTAAGAAATATTCTCCTAGTGTCTTCCAGAGAGGCATAACCGCCCCATCTTTTCCTGCCACCATACACAAGAACATTCTTTACAATTTGTTACCCTGAGATGTACCCTAAGTAGAGTGGGTTACAAGAATGCTTAAGGAATGCTTCATGTATGTATAAAAACAAAAACTCTTAGCAAATCCTTAAAATGAGATTATATAAGAGAGCCTTCTCATTAATCTAGTAAAGCTTAGAGTATTTTAAGTAATCGGACAAATTGTATATCATCTAGTATGTTATGAATTCACTGGGAAATAAAGCCCATCGCCAAAAGACAGTAGGTAAGGTCAACCTACTTGGAAACAGGAATACCAAATAGATAACAAAGTAAACTGTTTAATCAGGACTAGTATTATTTTAGTTTTTGGCCTAAACACTAAAATATGTCAGTGAGATGGATTGACAGGGGTCTTAATAGCACTTATTACATTGGATTTGCACAGAGAGAAATTCAGACCTAGTGACTTAATAATGTTGATAGCATCATCCATCTTACCCGAAGAAAACAGCTAATCTACTTTAGCACCGAGTTCATTAAAGACTGATTTTTTTCTCCCCCTGTGGGAGAAGCAAGGTCTGAGATAAGTCACCTTCAGCAAAGTATTTGCACACCATTCCACTGACAGGTAACATGACAGCTCACAAATAAGAAAACTCAAGAATAGAGAAGCCGTATTTGTTTTAGAAAACATTACAAAATAGGCAATATTAAAAGGTTATTGACACACCAGTTGGGCATTATTCAATGTAAGAGGCTGAGAGATAATTTAAGGGGTTGCTCAAAAAGAAATGAGAGAGAGTGAAGAAAACATAAGAAGGAAAGAGATGAGATATGCTTGGAGAGGCACTTGTGATGGTGATGCAGTCCAACAAGATTTTCTAGTACGTTCCACGCATTAGGGTGGCCAATAACAGGAGACAAACCAGGGACTGGAAAGATTTCAGAGATGGGTGAAAATCTAAACAAAGAGCTATAAGAGCTGACAAAAAGCTGGTTTCAAGGAATAGCTTTTTTATTTAATGACCTAAAAAGCGTTTTCAAGATCTGACTGTAGCAGGAAAGGGGAAGATGGTCCTAATACCTGGGAAGAAACAAGGTCCTTTACTTTTTTTACCAAGACGAGGTAGCCATAAAGGGGACCTTAATATCACGAGTTTGTGTTAGTTTTCCCAAAGAAACCATTCCTGCTAATGACACAGGAAGTGTGAGAGCTATCTGGCCACAACTTGGGCAAAATTCGGAACTGGTGTGGAGTCTCAAGTGGTTCCTGTGAGAACTTTCAGAATGTAAAGACGAGGCAAACATTAAACGGTGACCAAACCCCAACAGGCACAGTAGTCAGCCTGCACCTAAACAAAAATGAAAAGGAAAATCTATAATAGCTGTGGCATAAGATCAATAGCAAAAGTGCTGGGTTTGATGATATTTATACCTGTGTGACCCTAGAAAATCCACCTCCTTGAGCCCAATCTATAATGGTAGCTCATTGCTGAACACCCTGCTCCGTACAAGGCACTGTTCTAAGTGCTTGACAAGTCTGAACTCATTTAATTCTTAAAACAATCCCACAAAAATGGTGTGGTATTGCCATTTTAGAGATGATAAAACTGAGGGGCAGGGGACTTTACTTAACCTCTTCAAAGTCACATGGCTGGTGAGTTTGAATTCAGGAAATCTGGCATCAAGGCCCAAGTGCGGAACTATTTACCTAGAGCTGCTGCTTATAAAAATTCTACAAAATAGTATAAGTGGACTATCTTCCTGGCAAGGCTGTCCCCAAACTCAAATATTGTTATATTTGCAAAAGCACTGCATAAACCGTGAAGAATTATTCAAATTTAGTTATTGCTAAAGTTGTATTATTACTTGCATAAATTAACGGCTCGAGCAAAATCTTGCAAGGGAATGGGAGCTCGTACGCCACCCGCCCCCCACCCCAATAGAATTGTTGTCTCTATGCACTCTCCTCCTGCATCTTTCTTATAGTCAGGCCCATGAAAATAGTGTGACCCCTATGGCAGAACTACTTTAGATTTTAAACACTAGTAGTAACACCTATGACACACTGGGTATCTATTTTGCATCTGGCCTCTTACGTACTTTATCTCACTTAATTTTTCCAATGACTCTGTGATGTTGGTATGACCATCCCCATTTTAGAGATGAGGGAACTAAACTGAAACTGTTTAAAGCAATTTGTCTAAGCATTCATGGCTAAGTAAGTGAAGGAGTTGAGATTCAAACACAGGGTAGTCTAATTCCAAAATATATGCCCTTTCTCTCATACCACACTGTCCCTCAGAAGATGCGAAACCGGAGTTGTTTCAGTTATTTGATGCTGCATTAAAAAAAATAGTAGCATGCATAAAACAACTGTTTTACTCTGCTGGCAGATTCTACGGGTCAGGAATTTGGACAGGATTCAGCAGGGTGGCTTATCTCTGTTCCATTATGTCTGAGGCTTCAGCTTGGGAGACTAAAAGAGATAGGAGGGACTCAATATGTCTGAGGGTTGGAATAATTCAGAGGCTGCTTACTCATATGTCTGGTACCTGGACTGGGATGACTTGAAGATTGGGTTCAGCTGGGCTGTTGACTGGATCACCTACCATGACCTCTCTGTGTGGTTTGGGGTTATCACAGCATGGCAGTTGAGTTCCAAAATGCCTGACCCCAAAGGAAAGCATCAGAGAGTGGGCATTCCGAGACGCCCAAGCAAACACTGCTTTACATTTTACGACCTAGCCTTGGAAGTCACATAGCATCACTTCGCCCTACTCCATTGCTCAAAGCAATCATAAACCTATCCACATTCAAGGGGAGGAAACATAGACCCTCCTTCTGAGGGGAGTGACAAGATCACACAGCAGAAGAGCATGGGGCTAAGGGATATCATTGTGGCAATCTTTGGAAAACTCAACATGACGCAAGAGTCTTCCTTTTAAGACTTCTAACATTGTCTCCTTTGGAGGGAAGAATCTGTTTTTCACACTTTTTCCACACTTACAATCTCTGCATGTAGTGATTTTATGAACTTCTCTTCCTTAATACTACCTATCCTTGAAAGTCCAACTCAAGCCTCACTTATTCTACCCACATCTTGTGAAACTTTCGCCAACACTGACTTATTCCTGTCTACCTCAGAATCCTCATAGTCCTTATTTTGCATTTTGGCATTTAATTATGATAAGTTAGTAACTTTATTATGTTCTTCATTCTGTTGCTATTAAATATTCTTTAGAATAAAATGTCTTGTCTTGTACGCTCTTTGACATTGGTCTTAGCAGCATATTTTCAAGTCCCATGTCTGACCGGGCAAGGGAAACAAAAGAAAAAATAAACAAATGGGACTACATCAAACTAAAAAGCTTCTGCACAGCAAAGGAAACCATCAACAAAACGAAAAGACAACCTAACAATTGTGAGAAGATATTTGCAAACCATATATCAGATAAGGAGTTAATATCCAAAATATACAAAGACCTCATACAGATCAACAAAAAAACCCCCAACAATCCAATTAAAAAAATGGGCAAAAGATCTGAACAGAGATTTCTCCAAAGAAGATATACGGATGGCCAATAGGCATATGAAAAGATGCTCAACATCATTAGCTATCAGGGAAATGCAAATCAAAACTACAATGAGGTATCACCTCACTCCCATTAGAATGGTTATAATTAACAAGACAGGAAACAACAAATGTTGGAGAGGATGTGGAGAGAAGGGAACCCTTGTACACTGCTGCTGGGAGTGCAAACTGGTACAGCCGCTATGGAAAGCAGTATGGAGTATCCTCAGAAAATTAAGGATAGATCTACCTTATGATCCAGCTATCCCACTAGTGGGTATATATCCAAAGAACTGGAAAATGCAAAGGCATAAAGATACTTGCACCCCTATGTTCATTACAGCATTATACACAATAGCCAAGACATGGAAGCAACCTAGGTGCCCATCAAGGGATGAATGGATAAAGAAGATGTGGTATATATACACAATAGAATACATCTCAGCCGTAAGAAATGATGAAATCCAGCCATTTGTGACAAGATGGAGGGTCCTTGTGGGTATTATGCTGACTGAAATTAGAGGGAGAAAGTCAAATACCGTATGATCTCACTCATAAGATAAAAACAACGACAAACACACACATAACAATGGAGACTGGATTGGTGGTTACCACAGGGGAAGTTGGGGCGAGGGTAAAAGGAGTGATTAGGCTCACCTGTGAGGGGATGGACTGTAATTAGTTTTTGAGTGATGAACATGACATAATCTACACAGAATTCGAAATATATTACAATGTACATCCAAAAGCTATATAATCTTATAATCCCATGTTACTGCAATTAAAAAATAACAAAAAAGTCTGACCTCTTCAGCTAGATTCAAAACACTTTGTAGATGCCATTTTTAATTCCACTGCACACAGCACAGCTTTGGATATAAATCTTAACCATAATAAAGACTCTTTGGTTGAATAATATTAATTGGTGGTCTTCAAGGCCTTTAACTAAGCATAGTTAATATATTTGGATCTCTATTTTAACATATATTAAAATACAGTGGTGATTTACATGTCTCAGTTTATTCACAAGTAAAATTGAGGACCTACTGTCTGCATGGTAACATGCCAAGTGCTGTCTATTAGAGATAGGGCATGGTCCCATTTTCCTTAAAGGTATTATTGTGAGGGAAATAAGTCATGGACTTGCACTTGTGCACATGAAGACAGAAATAAACAAATGTCATGGAGAGGTACAGATCTATTGATGGGAACATTCAAAGGAGAGAGAGAGATTGGTTGTAGCTAGGGTATTGAGAAAGACTCTAAGGAGAATGTACCATTCAAGCTAGTTGTTGAAGGATAGATAATATTTGCACAAGCTGAGATAGACAAAGAGCAGGTTCTGGGCAAGGAAAGACAAAGGCTGATCATATTTAATTGAAGAGACTCAAATTATCAGACCACTGGGAGGGACTCTAAGATTTCTCTTCAGTCTCATTTAGGATAGGAAATCTGACCTCATAAGTTTTGTCAGTCTCTATATTGTTCAAATTCTTCACATTTGGGATTTAGTTCTTTTCTTCAATTGGTTATTATCATTATTATTATTACTTATTTTTTGGTGAGGAAGATTGGCCCTGAGCTAACACCTGTTGCCGATCTTTGCATTTTTGCTTGAGGAAGATGGTCACTTAGCTAACATTTGTGCCAATCTTCCTCTATTTCATATGTGGGACACTGCCACATCATGGTTTGATGAGTGGTGTGTAGGTCTGCACCCGGGATCTGAAACTGTGAACCCCAGGCCACTGAAGCTGAGCCTGTGAAATTAATCACTACACCACTACGCCAGCCCCTTCTGTCCTGGGGAAGGCATTTGCTATAGACTGAATGTGTCCCTCCAGAATCCACATGAGGAAATTCTCAAACCCAATGAGATGGTATTTGGAGGGGAGGCTTTTGGGAGATGATTAGGTCACGAATGTGGAGCCCTCATGAATGGGATCAGTGCCCATATAAAAGAGACCCCAGAGAGCTTCCTCATTCCTTCTGCCATGTAAGGATACAGAGAGAAGTCAGAAGTCCACAACCCAGAGGAGGACACTCACCAGAACCTGGCTACACTGGCACCCTGATCTGGGACTTCCAGCCTCCAGAGCTGTAAGAGAGAAGCATCTGCTGCTTATAAGCCACGTGGCTTATGGTATTTTGTTATAGCAGCCCAAAAGGACTAAGAGAGTGTTGCCACATGACAGATCTCCTGATAGCCTCTTATCTCTTATACTAATATGTAGATTTCTTAAGGAGAGAGTTCACACCGTAATTGGAATCCCTCTCTCACACTCCATCTTCTGCATCCAGCAGAAAGCCCTGTGCAGAAATGGTGTCAAATAAATAATTATTCTGGGAAAGAAGCAAAGAATGTTGTGATTGACATTTTTCTAATAGTTTTATTCTAAAATCTCTAGGGTTTGATAAACGTTACGGCCTGTTTAGAAACAATGCAGAGGTATCATATCATTTTTCCATCGAAGGCCAAATGTGGCAGCATTTAACCATTCATAACATCTAATCCAAAACTGAGATTGGGACTGATAAGAGAGCAATAATCTTCCTTCTCTTACAAAAGCAAAGGGAATTGTATTTAGGTGAAATTAATCCACCCAATAGGCAGAATTCACAGCACAGAAAATATGACAGGGAAAATTATTCATTACTATTTGTATATCCAATTTGCTTATAATACCCTGCAGGTGCCATTCACCCAGATTTCAAAAGATAAAAGAGACAGAAAATAATTAGTAAAGGAAGAAATTCTAATTCTACTGAAATAGGAAAGGAGGGAGGGCCACATACTGAGGTTACAGATTTTTTCAAATACTTTGTTTAAATGAGTTCAGTGTTCAGTTCATGTTGAATAGTACTACTAGTGATGGCTTTCAAAATGCTTTACATTTTTGCTGTTTTAATCTTTGCACCATTTTTTCTCTTTCCGTGACCTAACTGTTTTAAAAAAGAAGGTACCCAAAACCTCAAAGACTTTTTTTGTGTTCCTGTGTTAAAAAGAACAAAACAAATATAATCAAATAAATAAATACTTTTAAAAGTATTTATTTATTTACTCATTCATTCATTTATTTTTAGAAAGAGTCTAGACTTTAGGACTTAGAAATAAAATATATCCGATTTGGAATCGCTGTTTTTTCAAAGATTTTATTTTTTTCCTTTTTCTCCCCTCACTCTTGTGGCTTAATAACTTTACCCTCTGGGAGCATGACGTACTTGTGTGATGAGGGTTTCATTGGTTTTCAACCCTTATCCAGGCTTCTCCTCTTCAGGGATGGAAAAGGTAATAGTAGATTAAGTCTAGAAGTTATTTTTTGGCTATTATAAAGTATCTTGAATGTGGAGGATACTAAGTAAACACTAGCTAATTTCTAGTGGATTATTTCTGGTATTGAGCTAAAGCAGTAGATAACTGAGTAAGCTTGATTAATTGGTCAGTTACCTCATTAATTTATTCAATTACTTGTTCATTCATTCTTATGCTCATTTATTCATTCATTTGTCCAATAGTCATCTGTTGATCATCCAGTATTTTTAAACTAATGGGAGAGGCAAAGTGGAGAATATATACATGCAGGGCCCAAACATGGGCATGTGACCAGGTACAGTCACACAGGATTTTGCACTTGAGATTTAAAGCTTTGCAGTCACTGTCTTGAAATTTTTAATAATTTTATCTTTAAATTTGTGTTTTATGAGTGTAGTCCAATGGCACAGTGAAGCATGCACTAGGGACTCAGAGATTCAGCTTGCATATGGTCCAAGCTTCAGCCACCTCCCCAGGATGGGTCCTCAGCAAACTTCTCTCTGTCTTCTAGTATCCTGGGCTGTCCCTTCTCATTCCACTGCCACTCTCCACCCATGATGGGGGCCTTGGAACAGTCATAGAACGTGTCAGTGTTGGACACATGCCCCAAAACACCTCAGGGGTAGGGCATGGCAGTGGTCCCATTAGATGAGTTCCCGTTAGATGGCCCACAGTGCTTTGGATGGGCAACTTGGTGGAGGCCAGCCTACCTATGGCATGCTGGTGCAGCTGTTACAATGCTCTTGCAGGATGGAGGAGTTATCTGTCCACTGTAGGTTGAGGCAGTGAGCCTGTGGAGAGGGCAAATGCCTGGCTCGACTTCTTGAGGCATGCGTCCAGCAACTGGCCGGAGAGAGAGCCCAGACTCTTAGTCCTGCGTGTGCACGTGTGAGCCTGCCAAGTCATAGGGTGGGGTCCCTCAGTGCCTGTGAGGGTCTATACTTGCTCCTTGATTATCCCTGAACCAGAGGGATTCCGATATTAAATAGCAAACAAAAAACACGATGACAGGTCAAGAATGAGATTGTGGAAGAAAGGAAAAAGCCTTTTTCCTGTTTTTTCAACAAGAGCCTCCACATTTTTATTTTGCATTGAGTCCCAAAATTGCACAGCCAGCTCTAAATATATGAATAAGCCAGTCTTCATTTTCAAGGAGAATATAAATTTCCATTGAATGAGGAAGGCAAGTTTTATATAAAAAGCTCTACTGCTTTCTCTCTCTCCCAGCACCTTCCATCACTTGCAACATTATAAGAGTGCCTATCATTGGCCAAATTCAATGGGAAGCCTGAGAAATGCAACTTGTAGGACTCAGCCCCCTGTAACACAGAACAGAACAAGAGAAGGGTGAGCTATAATGCTCAAGAAAACAGGCCCAAGACTGACTGAGGGAGAGAAGATGTCTACACAAAAAGATAACACACAGGGGCGATCGGTAGTAAGTACTCAAACAATGTGTTCTATAGAAACATGGAGGAGGTGAAGACCACAGAATAGTGACAGAAGCATCTGTGGGTCATTTCATCTACAAGCAACTTCCCATACTTTAAGCTGGTTAGAAATTGCATCCTTGAGAAAGGAAGTTACCTTCTTCATTTTTATATCTCCCAGGATTTTGTATGTTAAGGGCACTTGATACATGTTTGTTTGATTTAACTGAATTGTACTGACTTCAACCCCATTTCATACATGAAACATTTGTGTCAAATAAGCAAGACAAATGAAATGTGACAAAAACAAACTTTACTCATATCTCTCATCATTTTCTTAAAATTCATTGGGGGTAATCTACCTTGCCTCTGGATGGCAAAACTCCATCAGGAACATGACATTTCTGGGCACTCTTGTACATTTTCCTGGACCCAGGCATCTCTATTTTGGGTTATCCTTTACCTGGAGTTAGGAAAATGCAAGAGAGAGGTGCCCAACAGTGGAACTCTCTGAAGAGGTTTTATAAACAAAATCTTTCAAACTCTTTACTTCTCTTATCATCACTTATTGGGCATCCACGGGTATACCTCCATCCTCTCTCTGCTGAGGTCTCCCTAGTCCTCCAAAGCTACACTATTGGACAGAACTTAATACAGTCCTTGGTAGGCTCTCTCTCCCCTGTGTAATCCTTGTGATCCTCAGAAACATGTAAACATCTTTAATCCAAACACACTCTGGGAAGGCAGGACAATTACAACACAACAAAGCTCTCTTGGATTCTCCACCAAAGCCCCCATCTGCCCCTAGAGATTCAGGATTCAGTTGTATCCCATCCCACTATATGTTTTTGTTCTTTCAGACATAAATCCAGCAACTGCTGGACATGCAGTTGTCCATGCTGAGTGACTCCTTGAGATCTCCCACACTAAGCATATGATTCTCCAAGGTACAGGGCCTTGCTGTCCCCAAGGCATAGTGAGAATTACAGACTCAGCAATAGCTCTCTTCAAAGAAACTTCTTTTCCAACTTCCTCTTCTCAGATCTCTGGAAACTCTTTGTTTTTAATTCTTGATCTGGCTGAGAGGTTCAAAAGTTATTGATCAGATTCATAGAGTCATTTCCTCTTGTGTATGTGTGGAGGTGAGGCAAGGCAATTCCTATCTCTAACTCGGCTCTCTTGATACACACAGATTGGTGCCACAACTGAAACTAAGACAGGAAGGTCACACTCTAAAGCCCCTGTTTACACATCTGAACTGAGTCAAGAGCAATACAGTGAAGAAACTTTTTCAAGATTATTTGAGCTTTAAGTGACGATGCTGGAGGGAGGAGTGGAGACTTCAAAAACACGGCCATAGTGGCTTCTAGCCTTTTTCACTTATGCTAAACTGTGGATCAAAACACCTTGGAAAATTTCCCTAAATATGTTAAAAGGAGTGACTCAAATTTCAGCAAATGAATTTTCTGTAAAGTCTTCTGTTTCTCTCTCCAATCTCCATCCAAAAGTAAGTTCAGTTTTCCTGCAAACACTGTCACCAAGTATATTTCTCAGCCCAAGTGTATCAGCTTCTCCTTGATTACAATGTAGCTTACAACTGGTTTAGCTTGGGAGTCAAAAACAGCATGTTCTGAACAAGTAACAGGAATACAAGAACTTCCCACCATTCCCCTAAGCTCCCACCCAATTCTTCTCTGCATAATGCAGACTTCTTCCAGGAAGGGCCTGTGGGTATGTGCTCATTTACACGGTGGCCTTAGAAGGTACCATTCTAATTGCTTCAGCTGAATTCCATTTATTTTATTGCCCAATAAAATTCCGTGTGCAATGGTAAATAAAACCATGTGGACACAGCTTCAATGCACAGTTCTCCAGGCTCCATTTGCAGCCCATGATAAATTAAAGGGGGAAAAAAAAACCCCATTGTGCAAACGGATGCAATTAGCTAAAACGGTATATTTTTGGCCTCTGATGATGTCTGCTTACATTCAATTCCCCACTTGAAAACCAATTCTCATTTGAAAGCAAACTAGAAAAATCTCTCTAATACAGATGGACCTCATTTGGCTGCATGTTGATGTGCAAAGACACCTTTATACATTAAATTGCAGTGTTGACTTCTGCACTTGAAATTTCATTTTGTCATTTTTAATCACAATGAGCAAATGTCATCCTTAATAATAACTCTCTGCTTCTCTATAATGTCTTTCAACAAAGGACCTGAAAGCACTTTCGCAAATATTAATAAACTGAGATTCACAACAACTCCCAGAGGCATCTGTACTGCAGGCTGAAAAGAAGCCCAAAGTCATGGAGTGACTGTTAATCCACAGAGGAAACTAAGCTCAAGGAGGATAGACAAAGACTATCATCCTAGTTTATGCGAGCCTCACCTCTTTCATGTTCACTGTGCATTTTCAGTCACAACTGGAATTTCAGAGCCAAAGGAATGAATGAAGGACCATCTGGGCTCTTCTTGAGATCTATGCTTAACCTTTTTCCTCCTTCTTCAGTTTCATCTATGTGATGTTAACTCCCAAATTCATATAGCCAATCCAACTTGTCCTCTGCTCTCCATACTCAGATAGTGAAGAGCACTAGATATCTAACAGGCAACTCAATCTTAATATATTCAAAACCAAATCCCCTCCAGAAACCCGTTCTTACCCCAGTCATTCCCTTTTCAGTAATTAGCAATTCCCCTCTTCCAGTTTATCACTACAAAAACCTTAGAGTTATCTTTGACTCCTTCTTTTCTCTCACTTCAGTAAATTATCTGTGAATCTAGATGGCTCTATTCTTTAAATAAATCCAGATGCCAAACATTTTCATCAATTCTTCCGGGGCCTAGACTACTATCCTATCAAGTCTAGACTCCTCTAATAGCCTGTTAACTTATCTCCCAGTTCCACCCTTGCCTGTTAGTCTATCTTTTTGCTGCAGACAGATGATCCCTTTAAAATGTAAGTCAGTTCATGTAGTCCTTTGCTTAAAAGCCTTTAAAGGCTTTCAGTCTTGATGAGGATTATTTTGGGCTGCTTACTTTTGAAAGCTGCAGACAAGAAGGAAACTCTGAAGGGTGGAATGTGCTTGCCCTTTGATGAGAGACGTTTGCATTTGTGAAGGAAGTCTCCATCTGTGGGGGTGTCTCCCTCTCTGTGCCAGGAGGAAGGGGGATGACCTTATCTCTAGAAACTCTTAATGGGGACGGCAAAGACTTAAGTCTGCATAATAATCTTGCTCTTGTTTACTGTGCTTGTCTGGTAACCTCATGTCACTGACCCCCCCAACCACCAACATCCTCCTTTGTCTTTAGCTGAAGATGATATTTAAGGTGGTGGCTTCAACCATTTATTTAATATGATCTGATTCTTATCTAAAGTTATAGGACCACCCAATAACCAGAATCCACCTGCACTGATACCATTTTAATGACTTTTTTTTTTTACATATTCTTTCTTTTGTCTGGTAAAGAAATAACTCACATACCTATGCCTTATAAATTTAGCTCTAACCCTCAACACATTGCAGTTCTTACTGCCCATGGGTCCTGTCCTCATGTTATTCCATACTATTCTCTGAATAAAAGAGCACTACTGCCAGAACTTGAGAGTCCAAGAAATCTTTCTCTCGACTCCTCGACTCACTGAGCCTGCATCAGTCTCATTCAGAGTGAAATCTCAAGTCCTTACTATGGCCAACAAGGCCTTACATGATCTGGCCCCTAGAATCTCTCTGACCTTATCTATTGCCACTTCCTCCTCACTTCTTTGGCTCCAGCCCCACTCTTTTATGCTCCTCAAGCATGCTACTGCCTCAGAGGCTTCACATTTGCTAACCTTCCTGCCTGGATTGCTCTTCCCCTAGATATCTAAATGCTTGCTCCTTCCCTTTTTAAAATCTCTGCTCAAACATCACCTTATCAGAGAAGCCTCCCTCAACTACCTTATATTACAAAGCGCCATCCTCCACGACACTCTAGGTCAACAACCTTCTTTGATTTATTTTTCATATCACTTCTCAGCACCTGGCACTAAGTTGAGTTATTCCCACACATGAATGGCCATTGTGGCCAGAGCCATGCCTTCCTCCTATGATTGCACAAATTCTCCTCATTCTTCCTTCTTTGGGAAGAGTGAAATATAACCAACTTAGAAGTTTTTTAAAAATAATTCAATTCCCAAGGACTACATTAAATTTCTCCTTAAAATTTAAAGGCAATATTTCAAAGGGTTTTCTGATATTAGGTCATAGACAAACTTCTTCCAAAATTGAGCCTCCCTGAATTGTGATAACTATAACTGAGAACTAAGCACATTTTAAAAAGAGAGATACCATTTTATCTCAAGTAATTCTTCATATCTGAATAAGTCATATCTGTTTTTTACCACATGGAACACTTTTTGATGAAAGCTTTGTAGTCCTCCACTAAGGTACTGCTCGAGCAAAACGTATAAATTCCCTAATGGGTATACGCATTTTCAGCTATTTCATAGCGAAGATCAAAATATTCCATCCTCTCTGTTTTTTTTTTTTTTCTGGTACTACAAACATTATCAGTTGTTTGAAAATTTTTATTTTGACAAATTATGGATTATCTTGCAAAGACCTCCTTGTTCTTATCTTCTGTTCCCTCTCCTGGCTTATAATCTAGATCACGGCAGAAAAGTAGTAGAAACAACAACCAACCAAACAAGCAAATAAAATGGGGAAGGAAACCCAAGTCAGTTGGTGGAGTTCAATCTTAATTTTTCTAGTTTTTTTTTTACACTATAAAATACCTCCTAACTCATTTTATAAGGCTAACATTACCCTAACACTAAAAACAGACCAAGATATCACAAGGAAAGATAACTACAGACCAATATCCTCCAAAGACAAAGACATGTAGAAATACTTAAAAGATAAGCAAATCAAATATTATAATATGTGGGCCTGCCCAGTGGCACAGCAGTTAAGTGTGCACATTCCACTTCAGCAGCCCAGGGTTTGCCGGTTTGGATACCGGGTGAGGACATGGCACCGCTTGGCACGCCATGCTGTGGTAGGCGTCCCACGTATAAAGTAGAGGAAGATGGGCACAGATGTTAGCTCAGGGCCAGTCTTCCTCAGCAAAAAGAGGAGGATTGCGAGTAGTTAGCGCAGGGCTAGTCTTCCTCAAAAAAAAAAAAGAAAACAAAACAAATATTATAATATGTAAAAAGTATAATACATCATGACCAGGTGGGGTTCAACATTGGAAAATTAGCAAGCAAAATACACCCTATCAATGTAATACAAAAAACTAATCGTTTAATGATCTCAATAGATACAGAAAAAGCATTCAAAAAATTCAACATCCATTTATGATGAAAACTCTCAGTAAAGCAGGATCAGAAAGGAACTTCATAAAATCTACAGCTAACTTCACATCTAATGGGGCAAGATTGAATATTTTCTTGATAAGATCAAGTCAAAGATGTCCAATCTCACTTCTGTTCAATCTCATACTGAGGTCCAAGCCAGTGCAATAAGCCTAGAAAAAGACACAAGAGCCATTTTAAATTTGTAGATAACATGATTTTCAGGTAGAAAATCTGAAAGAATAAAAGAAAAATTATTAGAACTAACAAGTAAATATAGTAAGATACACTCAGTAAACAAAGATTTAATATACGGCTATATACTATTAATGAACAATCAGAAACTGACATTTAAAAACCAGAATCATTTATAATATCGTCAAAAAAAGTGTTTAAAGATAAATCAAACAAATATGTGCAAGATTTATATACTGAAAATTATAAAAAATTTATGAGAGAAATCAAAAAAACCTAAATAAATGGAGTGATATACCAGGTTTATGAATCTGAACAGCCAATGTTGTTAAGATATCAATATTCTCCCGAGTTGCTCTATAGATTTCAATACAATATCAGTAATGGTGCATCATCCAAATTAAGAACTGCTACTCTTTGAAAGACACTGCTAAGGAAAAGGAAAAGAAAATCTACAAACTGGGAGAAGATATTTTCAACAAATTTATCTGACAAAGAAATTGTATCCAGAATATTCAAAGAACTCTCACAATACAATAATAACAAAAAAAAGTAAATAATGGACAAAAGATTTGACAAACATTTTCATCAAAGAAACAAGTAACCACATGAAAAGATGTTTCACATTATTATGGGAATGCATATTTAAACCACAATGAATTACCACTACATATTTATGAGAATGGCTAAAAAACAAAAACAAACAAAAAAGCTGATAATATCAAGTACTGATAAGAATGTGGACCGACTGGAGTTTTCCCATTGCTTGTGGGAAAGCAAAAACTACTATCACTTTAGAAAATAGATATTCTCTTACAAAGTTAAACACACTCTATAACTAATCATAAATGGATTAACTAATAAATGGATAGACAGTTTTCCATCTGTACAATGGAATACAACTGCAACAAAAAGGGGAGAACCACTGATATAGGTAACAACTTAAATCAATCTCCAAAGGATTTTGCCAAAGAAGCCAGACACAAAAGATGACATACTGTATAATTCTATTTACACAACGTTTTGCAAAAGACTAAATTCTGGGGACAGAAATCAGATCAGTAGTTTCCAGGGGCTGGGATTGGAGATAGGAATTGACTACAAAAGGACAAAAGAAAACTTTGAGAGCTAATAAGAATACTCTAAATTTTGATTGTGGTGGATGCTACACAATTGTGTAACTTGTACTTGCTTGTTAAAACTCATTGATCTGTATACCAAAAGAGATGAATTTTACTCTTTGTTAATATGCCTCACTAAACCTGACATAAAAAGGCAGTAATTATGAGTGTATGGGGAAAGCTTTAGCATCTTTTCTCCCATTGTCTCTTTAAGCTGGAAGGCAATGGGCCTCACTAGAAGCTGAGTTCCTTTCAGATTTTAGTACCCGGAGCGTGTTCATCTCATTTCTGATGTGATTTGGATGTACATAGTAGGAGCTACCTATGGCACAGCTCCCACCCTTCACTGTAAAATAGACTAAAGAGATATGATTTCTCCTATAAAATCCTAAAACTGTTTGAAGGCCTGCCTTACGTTGCCATGCTTTTTTGGAAAGTGTGTAGGATTTGGGCTGGTTTTCCATGTTTACAATGATAAAAATTACGGGGGGAAGGAAGGGGAGTATAATGGAGGCTATTGAAGAATTTACCCAAAAGAATCATTGGAGAACAGGGGCAAACTGCAGTCACTCAGTTTAACTGAGATACATAATTTACCATCTGAATGACCTTATGTAAGTTTTATTTCCTTAACATCACTTTGCTGAAGTTTAGTTTCTTTTGGCAAAACCGTAAAGAAAACAGGTGGTGGTGAGTGGTGGTTGTAAGAAATCAAATCACAAACTACCAGAATGTACTTAGTAGAGTAACTAGGATCTAGTAAGTATTCAACACATTTTAACCAAAAGGAAAATGTAGGAACCACTTCTATAAATGCGTGTAGTGAAAAGTATTGCCAATCATCTTCAATTGACATGTGTGTTTGGTACGAAAATCTAAAACGTTGATAACCCAGCTGGGCCTGCAAAAAGTTAGTTAGCAGGTGCTGTTTACAAATTCAAACTCTAGTCATAATGTAATGTAAATTAAAGAACAAAAGAAGATATTTTATTAATTGGTAATTTGAAAATGCTGGATTTGAGGACTGCTAAAAATTCATGACAAGCCAAAAAAAATTTAAAAAATTGATCGCTTTGTAACCAGTCATGGTATAAGCTTCAAGTACTCAGAGTTCCCAATTTAAGAAAAGTAATATGTTTCTTAGTGTTACTGGACCACACGTGGGTCCCTTCTTGAGCGTTAAAGCAAACTGCACCAGAAACAGTTGTCTCACAAGGTCTATTTTTTCTTTGCAGCATGCAGCAAAGAAAAATGGAGACCATAGGGAATAGTTTCACAAAGCTATGGCCCCCTGAGCATGAGAAGGTGGGTAATTTTATTCAGAGTAGGGGATGAATATTCAAAAAGGAAGTTCCATCATCATATGTAGGGGTGGGCATAAGCTTGCACATGCGTGGTTTAAAATCATGCTTCTACATACATTGGATGACCTAAAAATGGCTGCTCTGCCCCTCCCAAAGGAGGGGAATTTACGATGTTAATGAGGGCAGGTTACCTTAGTACAACTTTCAGCCTATCTGTGCAGGTGCCAGTCTTGTGGTTGTGGCCTGGGCCAACCTGGTCCAGTTTTGCACACTGGGTCCATAGCTCCTTCCTGGAACATAACTGAAAACCACATAAGCTCAAGGCTCCAAGATGTTAGATAAAGGAAAACCTGCAAGTTGCAAGAAAACAAGAGAACTAGGTCAAACATAAAAGTCAGATTTTTTAAGCAGGGCAAGAGAAATGAGTTAGGGTCCATATCTGGTGACATTAGTACTATGAAGGGTTTGCATTGAATTGTTTAGTACTCTTCCTATAATCCCACTATACTACAACCTCATGAAAGAGTTAATCAGAGGAAATTCTCCAAAGCAATTGGTGAATATGCAATGCTGAACAAGAAGATCTTTTTTAAAGCCATGTCACACAGAAACAAGTTTTCAGGGCTACAGCCAAAATCCATTATAACAGAATTTAGGAACCAGAATTTTTTTTTCAAGTTGGAAGAAACTTGTAAGAGATAAGTTAGGGAGAGAAGGGAAGAAGGGAAAGAATTTACAGTTTTGAGAGTCCAATCTTTCAGCCTTTTGCAGAATAATCTCATACTCATTATGTCCTTTTACTTCTCAGAACTATCGCTGAGGTAATTTCTATTTTCTTCATTTTGCAGAAGGGGAAATCAAGAGAGGTTTAATTTGATCCATACTAAGCTCAAAAAAAGCTTTAGGTGTTTAAAGTAAGGTTAAACTACATGACTTCAAGCAGAGGACAGAGTCTTACAAGAAGGCTTCCCTTGAGTGTGGCTTCTTAGTCCATTTTCCTGGAGAACTGGAGGATTCACCAGCTGATAGCAGCAAAACTCATCTCTGTTTTACTGTTCACAAGAGTTTCAGAAATGTTCTCCGGTTACGTTTTCACATAGTCTTGTTTGTCCTCAAGACACCTATTAGATATATATGATCCCCATTTTACAGATGCAGAAACAGACTCAAAGAGATTAAGCTACTTATTCACTGTCTCAAAACAAGAAGCCAGTAGAGCTAAGGATCAAACTTTTATCTTCAAACTCCAAACCTCACATTCTTTCTCCTGGAGCTTCACATATTATTTCCACTGAGGGACCCTGAAAGCAGAGGAGAATCTGCCATTGGTCAAAACAATCTGCTTAATTTCCTTGGAGTTTAAACATAATCTTTCACATTTCCATTCATTTCATATATTCTTCCAATTGCACACTATTTGTTTCCCTATGAAAGTGCTTTAAATTTCTTCTAAATTGTGTTACTAGATTTTCTAATTAAAATTTTGAGTAAAATGATCCTCTGAGAAGATGCCTATTATCTGACCTGAGGCTTCAGTTGCCCCGTGGGACACTATTGTGCACTTTATGGTTGTCCCATATTCCAGTTTGAGAATCACAGCTCTACACACCTTTGTCTAAAATAATATGGCTGCTGGGGAGGAATTAAATTTATTGAGGATCCAGGAACCACTATGTAAGCCATTTATATTCATCATATCATTAATATTTACAGTAACATTGTTAGTGGGCATTTTATTCCCACTAAATAGGAAGGAAATGAAGGATCAGAAAAGTTAGGTTTCTTGTGCCAGTTTACACAACTGAACGAGGATTTCAGCCAACCCTGAAGCACATGAATTCATCTCAAAAGTGTGCATCTGTCTCGTGATGCTCCAACATAAGTTTTATTTTTGCACCAGATGCTTTTGATTTAACTGAGGTAAAGGAAGTAGACTCTACTATATACTTAGAGGAGAAAATAGGTAGATTATGAATAGAAGCAAGGGACTTTCTCTCTTCTTTTATTATTTTTAAGCCTAGTATAACTAGAATATCCCACAATCCCACATTCAGAGTTTTGTGATGGATGATGTTCAGCATCAACATTCCTGCAATAGCCCAAGGGCATCATTTGCTTATAACACTTTCATTTTTCACTGGTTTAAAACATGCATACAGATGATCTTGCAGCTTTTGGTCCTGGATGCTTAATTTTTAAAAGTGATTGTAAGCAATAGTTAGTTCAATGATGCGACAGAGATTTTTCTGAACATTGAGAAACATGAAAGACAATGTAATACTACAGCCATGAGCTGCTTAAGGACAGGGATTTGTTCTGAAAAATGCATAGTTAGGCAATTTCATTGTTGTGTGAACATCATAGAGTGCACTTACACAAAGCTAGGTGGCATGAACTACTACACATCTAGGCTATATGGTACTAATCTCGTGGGACCACTGTCATATACACGGTCCATTGTTGATCAAAACATCATGCAGTGCATGACTGTAAATTCATGAGTATTTAAGAGCATGAAATGTATCTAAAGCAGCATATTTTTCAAAACTTAGGGTTAAATTAGAATTCTGTGATGTCAAAATGAATATGGCTTTTTGAACATCATTCTTCCCCTTCTCCATACAAGCCAAACTGAAGCCCTTAAATGAAACTAAGCATGTTTTTAAAAGTTTTAACTCTTTTCTCTGTCTCAGTTTTCTGAAACAAACACCTCCCTTGGTGTTTGGTGGAAGTGATATTTTCTACATTTTAATTGTAAATTCCTGATAGCCTGTGGGCATGAGGTGTTAAACGAAAAGGCGATAACAAACATTCAGAGAGGATCTCACATGCATGGCTCTTGATCATTCATTTTCTTATTTTATCCTCTTAACAATCATGTGAGATAAGAATTGATATCCCTGTTTTACAGGTGTGCAAATTGAAGTTCGGGGAGGTGAAGTAGAGTTTTCTAGGTCACACTGCTGGTATATCACGTAATATATGTCTAAAGTACCTTCTTTGTCCAATTTACTAAGGCCAGGCCAAATCCAACCTGCTTCCTGTTTTTGTAAATAAAGTTTTATTGAAAAACTGCCGTGCTATTTCTTTAAATGTTGTCAAGGTCAGAACTGAGAAGCTGCCAAGGGCCAGGTAGTAAATATTTTTCTCTTTGTAAGCCATATGTTCTCTGTAGCAACTCAACTCTGCCATCGTAATATGAAAGAGTCATGGACAATTCCTAAATGAATGTGTGGCTGTGTTCCAATAAAACTCTATTTATGGGGAAAAAAGGCAACAGGCCAGTTTTGGCTTGCAGGCTATTGTTTGTCAGCCCCTTGCTAGCATAGCAATGTGTCCCCTAAAGTGGAATTTTGAATAAGTTCATTAAAAAATATAAAAAGTCTTAGGGCTGCTTTATTATTTTTTAAAATCAGTGGTTGAAAAATTCAGGAATTTAAAGTTAAATTTGTCTATAACTATTTGAACATAAATGCTGGAGTTTTTTTTTTCCGTTGGCTTCTACTAAAAGGATGCTAGAAACACAAGCATCTAGTATTAGAATGATCTTAGTCTACAAGGAATGCTCTCA
This sequence comes from Equus asinus, assembly GCF_041296235.1. NCBI lineage: Eukaryota > Metazoa > Chordata > Mammalia > Perissodactyla > Equidae > Equus > Equus asinus. The sequence goes on from NC_091810.1 coordinate 73,353,462, forward strand.
AAATGGGTACGCTATAGAATGTATATATCTATTGATCATTTGGTGCCCTCTCTATGACAGGTCTGGCTGAATGTACAGACAAGGCTTTGGCCTTCAGAAAGGTCATAATTTAAAAAGCAAAGGAAAACTCCCTGTAACACATCACGTAGGCATAGCATAGAACAAAGGAGATCTCTCTGCTGTATCTCCCGGCCCAGGTACCATCCCAGGACTCTGTGAATTGGCTTCTAAAATGTATTCTCTGCCCACTTATCTCTCCCAGCAATACAGTCTTGACTGACACCACATCTCTCAAGTGAAATGAAAACTGGTGCCAAACCCAGATGCCCAGCCAAAGGAAAAGAGCGCATTTGGCAGCAGAACATGTGTTAGATGTCAGTCATATGGAGTAAGAATTCCAGCCACAGGGGGAGGCTGGCATTTCGCAGGAGAAATATCAAAGGGGCATGATCCCAGGTTTACAATGGTCTACAAAGGCTGCCAGTACTTCAGGACCAGAAAATAGTCACTATTTGCAGCCTTACAAAAAAGGAGAGTTCACAAAAGTGGCTTTAACCAGATTGGAGCAGAAGGACAGAGGGATGCTTTGTTTCCAAAGCGCTTCCATTTCTTACCTAAAACTGAGGACAATATTTCGCAAGAACCTAGGCAATTTTACTAATTTTCAAGTCAGAGATAAAAATAAAACATAATATTTTTATGTAACAGATCATACGCAGACTTAGGATTTTCCAGGCACTATTCTAAGTGTTCACAGATATTAACTCATTTAACTTCTTAAAAATCTTAAGGGGTTGGTATAATTACTCTCCTTACTTTTACAGTTGTGGAAATGGAGGCAGAGAGAGGCCCTGCAGCTTTTCCCATCACGCAGCTCCAGAGTTCAGTCTGCGCTCTTCACTACCCATGCTGCTTGATCAAGCCTCCAAATGTGGCAAGCTTGGGCATAGGACTTTCTCTCCCTGAACTTCAGTTGTCTCATGCATGACAGGGGGAAAAGAATCCTTACCTTACCAAATGGTAATGGACATTAAAGGAGATCAAATGTAAATTATTCGACAGGGTGTTTAACAGATAATTACAAAAGATTTCACATCTTATGAGCTCCTACTATATGCCAAGCATTGTGATAAAAAGTTTGCACACATCTCGTTAATTCCCAGAAAACCTCATGACATAGATACTAATATTATCCATGTTTTACCCATGAAGAAATGGAAGATCATGATGCTTAAATACTGTGCTTAAAGTCGTGCATCTAGCAAGGAGCAAAGTCAGGTCTCGGATTCCAGAGGCTAGGATGTACTCATTAAAAGTTTGTTCCCTGGGGCTGGCCCCATGGCTGAGTGTTTCGGCTGAGTGGTTCTCTTCATCGGCCTGGGGTTTCCCTGGTTCAGATCCTGGGCACAGACATGGCACCTCTCATCAGGCTACGCTGAGGCGGCGTCCCAAATGCCACAACTAGAAGGACCCACAACTAAAATATACAATTACGTAGTGGGGGGATTTGGGGAGAAAAAGCAGAAAAAAAAAAAGAAGATTGGCAACAGTTATTAGCTCAGCCGCCAATCTTTAAAAAATAAGTTTATTCCCTTGTTATAAAAAAAAGACTGTAGCTGGTGACCAGGAAGGTTCTAGATATTTGAAATGGATGGAATCTTTCTGGTTCTCAAGCAAAGCCCTTGACCCTTGGACTAGTCATGTAACCATCATCTCCTAATCCTAGAACTCACCTTTGGAAAGCCCTGTCAAGGTTCTGTTGGGGCTACCATAGAAAGTAAGAAGGAAATTTGAACCTCCTAGTTTTTGCCCCATAGAACCACTCTCATAGTCCTCATTTCAGGATAAAACAATCCTTCATGTCAAGGGCACCCGGAGTTTCACAGGTATCCCTTCTAGGTGAGTTGTGCCTCATCTGTTTGTTCCAGGTTTTCCAATATCTAACAATCAAATACTCCTATCAGGTAATACAGTTGTGTAAAGTCTTAATGAATTGTCAAGTCAAACCCAAAAATAAATGAAAAAATAACTGAAAGCTTTAGACCTTATCTTGAGGGGAAATGAGTTTCCTATGCCGAAACATTAGAACATCCCGCTCAAATCACTTTTGACCTAGGATTACAACAGATATTATCCTAGGCCACCAGCGAGGAGGCAAATTAAGTTCATACTTGTTATTTCTGGCTCAGCCCCTTGAAGTCTTTGTCTTGGTTTAAAAAAATGAAAGAGAATCCCCACGGTTTGTTACAACTGCTCATTTTGTTTCTTATTCACAAAATCATACAATTCCCAGATAACTCATTTGCTTCATAGCTCAAAGGATCCATTCATTGCAGCTGGCCACTACTTCTCTGTGTCCAGAGCTGTACTCTCCCACGTGTGGACTTCTCTCCTCAGGGGGAGCTGGGCCTGCAGCAGAGTCCTGGGCTGCTGCTTCTCACCGAGTACTCCTCCTAGTGTAATCTCTGTCCCAACAGATATTTTCAATGTAGCTTCATATCACCTGAGTCAGACGCTTCATTTTCTCACAGTTCCTTTCCTTCTACTTCAGATACTAGCAGCTGATACTTTGCAACTCCAACACAGGCCCAAACCTAGAAGTCAGTTCCCTTTGTGTTTCCAGAACAACAATTTCCAACAGAAATGTAATTCAAGTCACATATATAAATTTTAAATTTTCCAGTAGCTGCGTTAAGAGAGTAAAAAAGAGGTAAAAATTAATTTAATTATCTATTTTACTAAATCCAATATATTTAAAATATTACTTCAACATGTAATAAAAACTTATGAAAATATTATTAATGATATTTTTATATTCTCTCTTTCAGTACTAAGTCTTTGAAATCTGGTATGTATTTCACACTTACAGCATATCCTAATTTGGATGCTAAATTTTTGGCAGAAATACCTGATCTATATGTAGATTTCATAAAATGTACTGTTGAAAAAATAGATTGACATACTCAAGTTGTTCCAAACATACATAAAAGTTTTCCAGTAACTGAATTAACAGTTTTTAAATAAATTTAAATTAATTGAAATGAAATAAAATCTAAAATTCAGTTTCTCATTCACCCTAGTCATACTTGAATTACACAATAGCCACATAGAGCTAGTGGCTACCATGTTGGATAGTAATGTTTCAGAGGATGTAAAGTCTGCCTTCATCAGCTGTTCAGCTTTGAGCTGCCTCATAGGACATCTTCCATTTCTGCTTCTTATACTTCTCTCTGTACTACAACAAAAACTCAAATCACAAATCTGGTTAGGATTCGATTGAGTGGTAACCAGATCAGGGGGCTTAAAAAGGATAAAACCAATGGTAAGGAAAGAGTCATAATTAGAGAAATCCTGTCTGAGAAGTGCAGCTAAGAGACAGCAGAAATGAGAGTAGAAAAGAAGAGCATTAAGGTCAAATGAAGGACACTGGGTTATTATTGTTGTTTTTTCAAGGATGAGAAGCCTTCAAATCTTAGACTATAGAGAAGAAATTGCAGTTTGAAACGAAACACTAAGGATATGAAAAAAAAATTGGGATCTTAGGGAGAACCATATATGGAGATGATGAGAAAAAAAATGCATGTACAGAAAGTATATTAATATTAATGATAGTGAGACTTAGTATTAAGGAAAAGTGTAAGGACCCACAAATTCCTGAATCCTGTCCTAAAGCCAAAATACACCTTTCCCAGAAGAATGCTCGCAAAGGAATTATGGACACAATAGCAGAATGAGAACCAAAATACCACTTGAGCAATGATTATACAACAGGACCCAATTAATCAATGCAGAGCTCTGATAAAATGCTGAACTGGAGACCCATGAGAAGCATCATTATCCTCATCTTCCCTCATATCCCAATCGTAAATCTTGGAACCAGCACATAAAGACACGCCTACAGGAACCAGAACAAGAATGATGGCTGGGGCTACAACTAGACCTCCACTTTAATTTCCCAATCTAGATCTTGGATGATAAAATTAGTGTTGTTTCCTCAATTTCTTCTGTTTTTTTTTTTTAAATACACTTCAAAATTGCTTTTGTAATCCTCAGTAGCTCTCTAAATTATTATTCTGTTCTTTTCCCAACTAACAGATCTTTTTTTTTCAAAAATAGGGTATTCCTGCCTGAAATTTCTAGGGCATTGTTAAAAATACGTCTTGAAAACAAATTATGGAACATATTATAGGAAACTTTCTTGAGCGCTCAAAAGTTAACCAAAGAGAATCCGAAAGTCTGGAACCAAATCCTCACACTGAAAGCTAAAGTTACAAGTTTAGAATTTTGGCCTGATTTCACAGCAAGTTTGCTTCTATCTTTTAGAGGATCATATTTGTGTGTGAGTTTCTAAGCTTCATGACCCTGAGCAAATACTCATCAACTCTATCAAGACATCTTTGGTCAAGGAAGGTCTGTGAAATATTCAGAGCTAATCTCCATCCATTCAGAGACAATTAGCACCTACATCTCAGCTCTAATACCAACTCTAGACACAAACTAAATAATAACAGTAACAACAACAACAATAGTTCTCCATTTATGCAGGCTTCCTGCCTGGAATAAATCTCTCAGAATAAATTTCTCAAATAGCCACATTCCTTTCTAGGGAAACACGCATCCAGAAAGAATGTAACAGTTCCCCCAGGCAATTCTCAACCTTGTCTGACAAGAGCGTGAAATGATGTGACTAAGTGTGACCCACAACCATCTACTGTATTCCCTTTATGAGCCAAACACTTGAAATAGGAATTGCTTCATGATCCAAATTGGCTGCATAGATGAGACTCTGCCATTAAAATAAATCTGGAAGCTTATCAAGTACAGCACGTTTTAAAGCTGCAGCTGGATAATGGGTAGATTATGGATTTATTTTGCATTTGTACTTACATTTTTATGAATGTGGCCAAAATAAAACCATTACACAAACCCAAATCCTCTAAATCACTGTTAAATCCAAATAGTGTGAATATGTTTATAAAATACACACACATGTAGGTATATAGATACATATATGTTACATTTAGAACATAGATTATATAGTTAGAAATTGAGTTTAGAAAAGGATCATACTGCAGATTCACTGGTAAGTGTCCCACACACTTAGAGATTAACTGGAGAAAAAGCAAAGACTTGAGACAAAAAAAAACCCTTGAAATTATAAATATATGTAATAAATATAATAAAATTTCTGGTTTTATAGCTGTATCACTTAGATGCCCTGATACAGACTTCATACTCAGCGTTTTTATGTAATCATTCAAAAAGTATTGATAAAGGTCTTCTCTGTGCCAAGGTCAATGTCATTTACTCTTTCCCTACTTTTAGGAGAGGTGCCAGAAAGTCACCTTCATCTCCAGAAGAGCTTGTGTCTCTGGAATTGGCCCCCTCCCCAAAGACAAAATCATGCACAGCCACTTGGAGACAAACGAGGTAGCTAGCAACTGAAGCATGAATAGATAGCTTTCTTGTCTTAGAGTATATTATAAACTCTTCTGTTTCTGGGATTGAAAAGAGAAAATGGTGGACTTCTGCCATGTGGATCTCAGGGAGGAAAAGGAAAACCACAGCTCTGTACATGGAGGAGCCGGCATCACGGGAAATGGCTGCTTGGGGAATGAAGGTTGCTGAGCATGAAGAATCACCTTCTTTGAAACATACGCTAGCATCCCTCAGAGTCTAACTCAGAATCAAGAGAATGGATGGTGCTCTCTTAAAGACTCCTGGCCTTGGACAGTCCTCCCTTGGGGATTCTGGACCAGCAGAAGACAAGCAGCCTCTGTTGGACTGTATCACATTCTACTGTCCACACTGGCGCTATCTGGCAATGAGAAGCAAGGGCAAGTTAGACCAATAAGGCTATACTATATGTTCTCTCTGGCGTGCTCAGATATGTGAGTAGGCAGAACCCCCTTTCTTTCATACTGCATAAGCTCCAGGGGTTCTGGGATATGTCACGGGGGAGAAAGGGAGCCCTAAGTGGGTAATTACTAGACTTCTGCTCATCTGGCAAATGAGTACCGGAGCTAGTTTTCTTCTGAATGACATTATTTGCAACCTGAATTTCTGGAGCAGGTCAAACGTAGACATTCACACCTTCCTGTGTTAACCTACTTCTCAAGTGCTCTCAGACTTTATGAAGCAGCGTGTAACAACAAATGAACGCTTGACTGGGAATCAGAAGGCTTGCGTAATAATAATAGTGCTGCTTTCAAGTAGCTATGTGACTTTGAGGAAACTTCAACTCAAATTCTTTAATTGTACATAAGTTTTTGGACCCCATGTTCAATGAATCCTTCTCACTCTATAATCTTATAAATTTAACTTTAAAAACCTTTTGGAACAATGAGTCCCTAAGCCTGGCTGAAATATACCAGCCTCAGCTCAACAAAATCTGAGTTTTCTCCTGGTTGCTAACTCTTTATAATGATTTAGCTTAGGTTAAGTAAAAATCAATAACAAGGTTGGGCAGGCGAGAGATATAGTAATAATTATTATTATTAAATATTTCTTAGGTGCTTGCACTATTCCAGGCACTGTTTTATTTCATTAACTTTATAAAATGACTATTTCTTTACAGACAGGGAAACTGATGCTCAAAAGGTTAAATAACTTGTCCAACATCACACAGCAAATGTGTACAAAATATAGGTTTCGAACAGTTCTTCTTGATGTTGATCCTGAAGCTCTTTAGCACTGCCTTTCAGGAAATAAATTGGATTCAGTTCAAATTACATCATCTTTCTTTTTCAATCTCCACCAATGTATTTGAAAATCAATTTTGATAATTTCACATTAACAGAAACTGAGAATGCCAAGGCTAGGCAAATGCAGAAACCCTTCATAGGTTTTAGGCACATGGAACTTCGTTTCAGCATTTCTACCACAAGAAAGCTGAAGGTTGTTGGCTGCCCAGATTCTGCACAGCAGGTGAATCATTCTCTCCCATCACAAGGTGTTATTATGATTGATACTATATTTCCAAATTTTATTGACAAGTAAAAATGGTTGAGGAAAAACAGAGTTATTTGAAATCTTAAGCTAGAGATAAGTTGTAGTCTTAAAATTCTGCCAAACTCTCTTTCTATTCATGTTGTTTCTATGAAATTGTGAAACAATTCTATCCAAATAAATTATTTTCTACTTCCTGATACAATCAGGAAGAGCCAGAGCTTCAAATGGCATACAACAAAATAGTAGTGAAATTGTGTTACTTGTTTAAAACACAAAAACTTGCTGTTTGAAAAAATGCAAATGCTTGGCTAATTAAGTTGTAAGATACTTTCCAATTGCTTGAAAGTCAAGCTCTTTTTGTTTCTCTAACCTGAACCATATGATTATGTGCTCTGACAATAGACTGATTGTTCTCTTTTCCTTTGCATTTTATCAAAGAGAATGTTAAAATTACTCTTACAGTAATAATCCTCCCAAGCCTAAGGAATTCAAAACATACTAGAGAAAATATTCTGAGATGATACATTATGCAGGAGAAGATGCCGGATATCTTCCCTTCTGAATTCTGAAATTCTCATAAAAATATATTATGCAAAATAAACATTGCAGTGTAAATTATCTGTTAGCAAATGGTATTCTTCAGTTTCATTTCCAAATTATCCAAAATGAATTAGGATTTCATATTGAGCTGTCAACATGAAATTCCACTTCCCGAAATATAGATTGGATTTTGAGAAGAAAGCAAAGTGGTAAAAGTGAGGTTTCTTTTACAACCCTCCATTTTAATAGAACATTCTGGAATCACATATACTCACTAGATTATACAAAACCGAGTGATTCTGGGACAATCTCTTATGTAAAGTTTCCTTTTGTTTTATTTTACTGTGTGACAGTTTGTGGATAATGTACAGACACTAATATTCTCTTTTAAAAAAAGAGAGAGAGAGAAAATATCAATAGTTAGAATAAAATGTACTAAATAGATCCAGATTATTTTACTTACTCCATACAGCTGTGCAAGGTCATGGTATCTCTGAAAAGCAAGCAAAGCTATGTTTCAGTGTTACCAATAATGTGCAACTGATTAAAATGAAATTATTGGATTCTAAGCATGGGATGTATCACTATGACATTTCCCATTAATCTTTTTTTAGCTTTGAGATTAAACCACGAAGGAGTCTTCTGATCCAAGATAACCAGGTTGACACCCCATTTAGCATGAAGACAAACATATTGCTATCATCAATGGAACATGAACACCAATGCCAATCAGAGAATGGTTTCCTTTTTTGATTCTGCTCATAAGCAGAAAGGGAAAAGAAGGTCAAATTAAAGAGCCAACTTTCCCTCACTAAATGCCCTTATTCACAAAAAGAATAATAAAAAGTTACATGGGACTAAGCACATCACTCCATCAAATACAGTAATTCTCTCCCCTCAGCTCCACACATATATCCAACCACATACTTTTCATGCCTTATAGGCTTGTCAAAATTAATACATCGAAAACTGAAGTTTCAATTTTCTCTTTTTAAGTGTATTCCTTCTCCAGGGTTACTTATGTCAAATGGTACATGACCCATCCTATTGCTCAAGTCGAAAACCCAGGTGCCAACATCTTTGATTTCATACTTTCTCATACACTACATCAAATCTAGCAGTTCCTATTAGTTTCACCTACAACATATTTTTCGAATATTTTCATTTTTTTTCTATTCCATTATCATCATCCTTGTCCACCGCCATCTCTCACCTGGACAACTGAATAGTTTAACAGTCTCCAAAACATATGTTCTGATCCTTTCACATCCATCTCCAGGGTGCAGTGGAAGTAATCTTATTTATTAATAAAACTATAAGCCACAGAATTGCTTTAAAAGCCTTTGGTGACTTTTCATTGCTCTTACAGTTTCCACCCCAGCACCTACCTCCAGACAACCAGCAATCTATAACTGGTTTTTTCTGATAGTAAGAGGAAACTAAGGACTCAAAGTCCTGACTAAAGAACTCAAAGGTAGAGAAAGGCGAGTGGTCCACTGAAGACCCACCACTGTTCTCCGTTGAGCACCCATTCCTGGGAAAGCTGAGAAAGAAGCTACGGATGATTTCTTGATCGAGTAACTTACCTATAGAAAGTATGGCAAGATCTTTGAACCAGCTGAGGTATATGTTCATGAAATAAGAGAGAGAAGAGATCAGAGAACCTTAAACATGGAAGATTTATGGGTAAAAAGACCCCAGGACCTCAAAATGTCATTCTAGGCCCATTCCCAGATTCAAATTTTGATCTGTACACTTTTTTATTCCCTTATCCATCTGCACTATCCCAACCTACACAATATCTAGAAGGTGATTAGAAGGCAACCTTCTAATTTCTACAAGTCTGAGGGAAAAACAATAGATTCTAGAAACAAAACCGCAAATGACTTCTCTTTGTTTAATCTTGGGCCAGAGCACAGCTTATGCTGATGACATAACAATTCCTTTTTAGACCAAGATATATAGAGATGGGACCAGAGCTAACAAATCAAGATATTCCATATTCAAAATTCCCATATAAAGCCTCATTGGCCATCTCATTCAAAACATTCCCTAATAAGTATAGTCATGTGCCCCATAATGATGTTTCGATCAACGATGGACCACATATAGAACAGTGGTCCCATCAGATTAGTACCATATAACCTAGGTGTGTAATAGGCTACACCGTCTAGGTTTGCGTAAGTACGCTCTATGATGTTTTCACAATGACACATTGCTCAGAATGTATCCCCATCATTAACTTATTTGTGACTATATTTTTAAAGGCTTTTGAACACAAATTCTTCCTTCTGGTGAGGCTACATAAACAAATACAAAGTGAATCATTTTGTAGTCACTTCCTTTGGCCATTTTGACCTCCTTGATATCAAGCAGAATTTTCTTCCTATTTGTGTAAAGTTGTGGGAGAGAAGTTTTTTCAGTAACAACTCAAATGTCAGAGCTACAGAGGCCTCGAATAGATCAACTGAGTGGGCCTATTTACCATGTCCAACCGTGAATTTATCATCTGTCTGTGACAAGGGGAATTTAAGTCTCTGGATACTAACACTGCTTTGCTCTACAAGAGTCAAGATAACTACTAAATTAATTTAGTTTGATTTTTTTCTCTCATGAATATTTTATAGTTCCTTTTTCAGGGCATCTAGATTTTCAAGTACATTTTCTTATTAAATCCACACTAATTTTAATTTTCAAAAATTTTAAGATCAAAAGTATATGTCATTTAAATGTCTTCCCTGTCATAATCTCATCTGTAGTACAAATAAAAGCGGTCATGGTTTAATGTCATCTGTCATGTTAGTGAAGTCTACATAAGGAGGATTTCCTTTTTGCAATGTAAAAAATTTAGATCTCTCTATTGTGATTACCAAAGTACAAATTCTTTTAAAGAAAACTTCTGACTTAAATGGATAGAGCTTATCTTATTGGAAAAATTTGATTAGTTATCTTAAAACTCAATTATGTTGTACTTCCAAAGCACAGAGTGCATAATTTCACAAAGTGTCTTGAATTAGAAAATAATTTAAAAGTCTCATTCATTAGTTTGGAAACAAACCGCATTCAAATATACCACATATTTTACATTATTGAAGTTGAATTAAACAAATACAAGTCTTCTGAGTCTGACAGAGGAAAATATAGATCATAAAGTTAGATCAGTGTTTTTCGGCTGGAGGCAATTTTACTCTCCACCATCTATGCCCTCCTTGGGTATATTTGCCAATGTCTGAAGAATTTTTTGATCATTATAACTGTGATGGGGAGGGGCATCTTGCTGCTTACGTGCAGTGGCTGGAGGCTAAAGATACTGATAAACACCCTACAATACACAGGACAGTTCCCCATAAGTAAGAATTATCTGGTCCAAAATGTCAACAGTGCCCAAGACTGTGAAACCCCAACTTACACAAATCAAGAGAACTGAACTAAGGAAGAGGGGGATGAGAAGTTTCTCTCATAAACAGACCACCTTGGAGGAGTACCACATATGGCCTTGGATGCATAAAACCAGAACCTGATTTCAAGTTCATAAATTCAGGAATAAGATACCAAGGATGAAATAAGACATTGAAAATTGCGAGGAAAAATAAAATTTTTTGACAATCACATTCACAAACTTTTCAACTTCACAACCAACCTGAAATGTAAAAATCATCCTCCCCCGACTCCTCTTTGTCATCATCATCTTTCCTATGAAATGGTTGAGGAAACCAAGCCTTATAGAAGCCAAAAGACTTGTCCAAGTCACTCAGAGGAATCACAGTAAAGATGAAACCTAAGCTTTCTGATGCCAAATTCAGTGTTTTTCTCACTGTATCATCTATATTTCTATTACACCCCTCACAAAACAAAACCTAGAATATACATGGCACTGCACACTGGTGTGATATGAAGCAGTGGCAGTAGAAGAAGGGACTTTAGAAATGGTACTTGCATAGTGTTTACACTCACCTCTTTCAGATTCTGTAAGAATACCCAAGAATTTCTACAACCCCTTAAAATTCTACTGCAAATGAGTATGCAAGGCGTCTCTGATAGTAGATGTTCTAGAGGTTAAAAGAGACCCACCATAAGACCCAGAACATCATCAAAATGACATAACATCTATTGACCATCAAGATATTAAAATCATCACTGACCCAGGTTGACGAAACATTTCTATAGCTCCATATTTATGGATACCACCTTGAGCCTACTGGAGGAAGACTGTTGGATAAATAGAGCAAAAAATAGATTTGGTATCCAAAGGCTTTAGAAAATCATAGAAAGGGCACTGCAGTAAGTTTCTTTCTACACCTGGCTCTTTCCCTGACTTATTGCGTGGCTTTGAAAAGCAATTTCAACTTTCTGTATTTCATCTTTTTTATTGGTAAACTGGAAAAATAGCTACCACTTAGGTGTGGTTGTACAGATGAAATGAGACAAATTTATATGAATGTATCTTGATAAGAAAAGCCAATAAGCAGATATACAATGTCATTATTGACTGTTAACTCTTATGCCTTTATAATTGATGCTGTTTTCTACTAGGCTTTGGGTAGTGTGTCCCCTAAAATATGCATTTAAGTTACTGGTAAAAGAAGAAGCACTTTTCAAACTTTAAAAGTTTTGCCAGATTCAAATGGAATTTGTCAAGAATGACGTTGGTTTTAAAACTGTAAAATACTGTAAATCCTGTAATATACTGACTTTGAGAAGCAGCTCCCTGAGAGAAACAGCTTATAACCAATAAAGGGGATGTATTTATACTGAAATCTCATCCAGAACAACCATTCTAACAGACTTTGTTGATTCCCTTCATAGCAGCTATTCTCTGTCCGTTTGCAACTATTCTGTAGCTAATAGACTCTTAATTTCATTTTGAATGGTAAGATGCTTAGCTCCACAATGTGAACTGATTGGTCTAAACTATCACAGCTATCCCATTTCCCTTAAAGTGTAGCATGTAACCTAGTCCTAACCAATGAGCTAACGAAAAATCCACTGGATGGAGGAGGTTTCTGTGACATGTTATCCTCCATGGCTACAAAAATAAATATATATACAAATGTAGGCATCTCTTTTGTTTCTTTCCATGTTTCCTACTTTGGTAATATGGGTGTGATGGAATGTCTGGAACTGTAGTAACCACCTGTCAATCATGAGGCAAAAAGCTGGAAGTCCAAAGTTAACATGGTGAGAATGGCAAAAGGGGAGAATGAAAAGAGGAGTCCTTGATGACATTGTTGAGCTTCCTAACCAGTCCTGGAAGCACTGCATCCAAATGGGTTGTTAAGTGTATGCTAAATGTTCTCTTGTTTTAAGCCAATGTTTGTCAGGTTTTCAGTTACTCAGAGCTAAAGTATCCTAATGAGTACACCCACATACCAATTCCACTTGTGCCCTCTAGAGGTCTACTTACCTGTTTTGGTATACATTTAACATATCTCCATTTCTTTTATAAAATATCAAATTTTGTTAATGGAAGAAAGAAGACTTGGGACATAAGGCAATGGAAAAGTAACAATGTCTTCTACTTTGTGGATAGGAAATAATATGGCGCTGTTTTTCTGCCTTGTGTACTGTGACAGTACTGATTCCTCTGCCGGGAAAGCCCCTTCTTTCTTTACCTAGCCAGTCTACTTCTACTCATGCTCTGTCAGCCAGAGATCTGCTTCTGTGAAATCCTCTCCCAAGTGGAGTTAGATGATTTCAACTTTGGGTTCCTACATATGTCAATCAGATCTTTTCTTTTGGTAACAAGAAATAGAACACATACTCAAACTGGCTCAAGCAAAATCGTGAATTGGAGGCTCACATGATTGCAAAGTCCAAGAAGAGGACTGGCTTAAGTCAAGGGGCCAAATGAGGTTGTCAAGACGCAATCTTGATATTTCCTTCTCTCCTGTCTCCTGTCCATCGTATTGGTCCATTCTTAGACAGGAAGTTTTTTCACGTGCAAAGATGGGCTTAGGAAACTTCAAGTCTGATTCCTCCTCCCAGATGCTCCAGTGGATCCAAAGGAGAAGTAAATATTTCTCTACAATCTCAAAAAAAATCCTGGGATTTACTCTCATTTGCCTGGCTGGAGTCATGCCCTCATGGTATGGCCAAGGGTATGGCATACACTGATTAGTGTAGTACTGAAGTTGGGAGTGAAGACAATCCCACACAAACTCAATGGACTGAGAAATGAAAACATTCAATTTCCCAGAGGAATTTTTAAAAAAGGGAAAATGGATGAGGACGCGAAGAAACCATGTCTACTACACCATAACACCTTGTATACACCACTACATTATACCCCATTTATTAATTCAAAAAAAAAGTAGTGATTGTTTATTATGTTCCAGGTACCATTGTTTCTCTCTCCACAAAGCTACACTCTTTAAAGGCATGAAGAATGTTTTTTTCAAGGCGTCTTATACTTTCTCTTGTTGCATACAACACATTGTTCTGTTATGGTCTCTTTTGGTATTTGTCAGCTTACATCAAACCGCAAAACCCTTGAAAACTGAGACTTTCTCTTACTCCTCCTTCCACTTTCAAAACCTCCTACAGTGCCAGAACTTGAGTTGTAGCTAATAGTCAATAAGTGTACTCACCATGTTAATCTCTAAATAATGCCCAACATGCATTTTGCAGCTTTTGTAGACCCCTAGCAAAAACAGATTCTGAATAAAATGAAGCCAAAAGACTAAGCACAGTTTGAAGTGGCCACCCACTAAAAGAAGAGAGAGGAAGTTGTGTGGAGATACCATACATGCAGAGTTGTGTTGCTACTAACTTTAGCCGGAGTCACACACTTGAACACGGGAAACATTTCAAACATTGAAGGTGGTGGGACGGGGAAAGAGTGCTTTCAAAAAGGATATTGTAACTATTCATCAAAAACAAAGAGGATCTTAACTGTCTAGGGAATGTAGGTCACAAACTGAACAAAAATAGAAACCTAAGCTCCTTGGACAAAGCCGGAGGCAAGCAGCCAAAGCACTAACATAAAAACCACTCTCACTAAGTTAAGTAAGCAGCAGGAAATAGCATCATTTGGACCTGGTTCCAGGCCAACCACAGGTCCCAAGGCCTAAGCTCAATCAGGAAATAACCTTGCCATGTTCTCTAACAGCTCAAGCCTGATGCAGCAGCGAGAGGGAAACAAACATCCAACCAAGCTCTATGTTGAGAGATGAGATGAAATTTTGAGATCAAGACTAACAAACACAAAAACCAAGACTAAAGAATCAACATCAGGTCAGGATTCCAAAACACTGAGAAAAGGCCAATGCAGAAGAGTTAAAAAGAATCCTAAAAATAATTATTTAGACTTGTTATCTTCTCTTGTATTTGAATATTCACATACTTTTTGCCTACTTCAACAGCCACTTGTCTATTAAGCATTTTTGTTTTAACTTTTAAAGGTGTAGAATAGCATGTCTTTGGAACATTGATATTCATGTAAATTAAAGATAAAACACTTCAAGTAATCAAACTATTCTCTGATTCAAAGATTTAGGGCTTAGAATCTATTACTTCTCGTGTGTTTTCTCTCTCTGATTTATTTAGAAAGAAGTTATAAGCAGTAAAAGATATATGACAAGAATGAGTCAAAAGTAGTTGACCTATACCACCACCACCACAAAAAAAAATCATTATCCTTTTCCTTTTACCAATCCTTGTATTGAAGCCATGGAATGATTTCCCACATACATTTTTGCTTTTCAGACTATGACACTCATAATGGCCTGTCATTCACTTAATTCATGACATCACTTCTTTTTCTATTTTGCCTGAAGTTTATGACAAATATTGATCATTAAAATATTGTTTTAGTATTCCAATGGGAATAAGGAGAAAGATGTACATATCCTGCAAGAGGAAAGTATACTAATCTGTATACTTACACTGGCCTTTTTGAAGACATTTCCTTTCCCAGCCTGTGGAATGCCGTGATTCCACCATCACTATAATTTCCCAAAGCCACATTAACATGACTTGAGGATGTCCACACCATGAGCACAGTGTCTCAACATGCCCAGCACAGGACTTATTCCTGGAGATGAGAGAGAGAGGAAAAAATAAAACATAGATGCTTACCTATGCGTTCCTTTAGTTTTCCATAAAGTTTCTGTTTATGCCAGTATTTTATACCTAGAAGCTCATAAAGAGTGGGGACTTTCAATATTTAGTTCATTTTGTAAGTCATAAAATACCACAGTGGGAACAAACAACTGTTTTCCAGTTAATGAGCCCAGGAGAAACGGAAGAGAACACTTCTTGAGTCTCCAGAGGCCCACCTGTAAGGAAACAAGACTCAGGGCATCCATTTTTTCAGCTTCCCATCTTTCTCCTCAAAAATTAAATAAACAACATTTACTTCCTTTTATTCAAGGCAAACCCACTTCCTCTAACTATCCTGACTTCTTCCTTCTCATGTATTCCTGTTATTTTCACACCCTTGTACAAACATCTGCCGTAACAGGAGCCTGTGCTGTCTATCACAAGTCCAAAAGCTCTGCTTGCAATCTGTGCTCTTCCTCATTCTCTCTTGGCCTTTGCACATGTTATTCCCTCCATGAGGGAACCCTAGCCTACCCACCCTTACCTATATGCTGAACTCATTCTTTGGGAATTCCATTGGGAATTTTTCATGGAGACCTTCTGTATTCTTCTACAGAATGAGGCACTTCAACCTCTGTTCCCAATGGCCCTTGGCTCATGCCTCTGCTATGGCACATTGTATTGTCATTTTCTGTTTCCACCTCCCCAAATCGATTCATCAAAATATGCCTTGTTCACCCATATGTCCCCATTGTCTAGGTCATAGTCTGGGTATATACAAGATGCTAAATTTTTGCTTACAAAAAGAGTTAATGAATAAATAGAATAAATTCATCATCAAGTTTACAAAGAACAAAGGCAACATTTACTCTTTGCTTTTCATAATGCCTATAGTAGGGGCTGGCCCCGTGGCCGAGTGGTTAAGTTCGCGCGCTCCACCGCAGGCGGCCCAGTGTTTCGTTAGTTCGAATCCTGGGCGCGGACATGGCACTGCTCATCGAGCCACGCTGAGGCAGCGTCCCACATGCCACAACTAGAAGGACCCACAACGAAGAATACACAACTATGTACCGGGGGGCTTTGGGGAGAAAAAGGAAAAAATAAAATCTTTAAAAAAATAAAAAAATAATGCCTATAGTAACAGAGAAAGCTAAATGTCCATCAAACTTCTTGTTCCTCCTTCTATAGTATAGACTTGCCATTTTAAAAGGGCTGCCCAGTTAGGGATTACATCTCCAGTTCTTATATTTAGGTGCCCTTATGATGAGTTCTCACCAACAGCATGTGGAGAGTCAGAACTTGTTAATTTCAGAACAAGGCGGTTAAAAACAAGTGGATTTTCTCTACTTTCTCATTCTCCATCCAACATGAAGAAAAGAACTCTGAAGCCCTAACAGGATAGTGAAGTAACAAGAAAGAAAGAGTCTGGGTCTTTGAACCTGTGGAGAAAGCCAATCACAAACCAGGAACCCCTTTGTTAGCCTGTTATTCTAGTGAAAATTAATACTTTATTATGTTAAGCCATTATATTTAAGGGAGGGGTATTTGTTAAAGCAGCTAGCATTACTCTTACTAACACACTTACTATATAGTGAATTCTCTATGGGATACAATATGATGTTCAGCAAAAAAGCCCATCCAACAATGTACCCTAACGTGTTTCATGCTGGAAAAGTCCCAATTTTGTTTTCAAGTGATATTGTTGGAAGTGATTAACTTAATAAGGACCCTCTAGCACAAGATCTGGGGATAATGGTGCTGCTCTTAGGAAAGGTTTTATTGATATTAAAAAGAGAGAACCATTGAGAAGACACCCATGCTGGAGTTGTCATGTTTGATGGTGAGACTGTATTACGACCTTGAGTGGAGTTAGTGACAAAACAAATATGCTAAGGATAGCAAAGAAAACAGAAAACTTGAAAAGTTCAAGCCACATGGAGAATCTTGAAACACTGTGTAATAGAGAAAAGCTATCCCACTGGGGCCCTGTCTAAATTCCTGACCCACAGAAGAACGTGTGAGCATAATAAGATGCTTGTTGTTTTAGGCCAGTAAAAGTTTTATACACAGCAGTATATGGGGAAAACACAAGCAAATTTTGTCTCAAGTTACTTGTTCAACTAAATACTATGCTGAAACACTGTAAATATATTCATTGATTGACTTTATTAGATTTTCTGATTTTACTCATGGTATCACGGAATTCAAAAACTGGAAGGAACTTATTGATTATCAAGAACTAAGATTCTCAAGTAAACAATTAAGAAAGTAGGATCTAGGAAGGTTAAGTGATTTACCAAATCTCACACACTGTGTAATAGATCTATGAGCAGAAGACAAAACTTTTGACACACAATTTGAATTTGTTTGTAAAATGAAGATTAAGCTTATTTTCCATACTTTTAAAAGAGAATTATACCTAAGTAGCTGGCATTATAAATAAAGAATATCCGCTTCTATTGTCACTGAGATTAAGACTTCCCTTAAGCAAGATGAAATCATTTATGGGTAAGATAAGGGCATTCTTAAAAAACCACCCATACAAAAGAAGAAAAAATTTCTTTTGAAATTCAGAATCTTCTAGCAACATATACCTTCCATGACAATATAGATCAAAATACCCGTGTAATAAATTTTCCAAAACAGAGTC
Organism: Equus asinus; assembly: GCF_041296235.1. NCBI lineage: Eukaryota > Metazoa > Chordata > Mammalia > Perissodactyla > Equidae > Equus > Equus asinus. The sequence goes on from NC_091810.1 coordinate 73,371,643, forward strand.
ATTTAGGACAAAAGCTAAATAAATTCAGCTTATAATATAGCTAAATTAATTGTCTACTGTTTGGCTTTTAAAGAAATACTACCGATAATAGAGGTAGTTGTAGTAGTTTTTAATAGCCTCAAAGAGTAGTCTAGATCTCAAACCTCCCATTGTCTTTCATGGTCCATTATAAACACAGTGACAGAGAAACTGGACACAAGGGATGGTTATTCCTTGTGGTAGGGGTTGGGTAGATGCTCATCAAATGTGTTTCTTCTTCCTGAGCATAGAGCTAAGCTATATTTCTCAGGCCTCTAGTATATGGGAGAGAACAGTGTGACAATTTTGTGCTAATTAAATGTATTGGAATTAATATATCCCTTTTAGACCAATGAAGTAATGGCAGGCTAACTCTAAAACAGTCCCCAGTGATCCCTGCCTCCTGGTTTTCATGCCCTTGTGTAATTCCTTCGCCTTAAATATGGGCTGGCCTAGTGACTTTCTTCTCTCCAGTTGAACGTGGCAATGGTAATGGGATATTACTTCCATCGTTATACTACATAAACTTGCAACTTCCATCTTGCTAAAAGACTTACTCACTAACTTTGATGAAGCAAGCTGCCGTGTTGGAAGTGGCCCATATGGCAAGGAACTAATACCCTTAATCCAACAGCACTCATGGAACTGAATCCTGCCAAGAATCATATAAGTGAGTTTGAACAAGAATTCTTTCCCATTGAGCCTTCAGATGAGACTCCAGCCCTGGCTGACACCTTGATTGCAGCATTAAGACAGGTTCGGAAACAAAGGATCCAGCTAAGACATGCCCAGATTCATGACCCACAGAAACTGTGAGGTAATAAATGTGTGCTGTTTTATCCTGCTAAATTTTGGCATAATTTGTTATGCAGCAATAGATAACTAATAAGGCAGTTAAGAGTCGATGTACCTTGTTATGTTCCTTCTTCCTTCACCCGTCTGCCAACTGGATGACACCATAACACCAAAGCAACCTTGAGACCAGGGGTTAAAGATGATGGAGCCTTAGCACAAAAGAAGGCTAGATCCCTGAAAGGCTAGGTGGAGCAAAACTTTCCCTCCTTAATGATTAGAGAGACAACTAAACTGTTATTTGGTTAAGTCACTAAGATTAGGGAATGCTTGTTGCAGCAGGTAGTTTAGCCTGCCCTACGAAACTTAAATCTAATGGAAGCTTATGCTTCTGGCCATATGTTTACCCCATAATTAAAGTTGCATTATCCTTTATTAATACTAATTTTTGCTCTTCAAAAATCACAATGCTATTCCCTGAAAGCCTTACATATTTTCCCATCTTTTTTCATTTGCACCTAACATCCGCTCTCCCAGGAATGTCTTCCTTGCCAACCTCTCTGCTTAGAATGCTCTTACTCATCCTCAAATGACTACCTTTAATGTCGGCTCTGATGTATCTGTATCAGCTCCAGGCAGAATCACATTTTATTAGAGTTAACTCTATTAGAAATGGCATTAACAGCTTCCTTATTAGTGCAACTTTTTAAAAGGAAAATTGGTAATATCTACTGGAATTTAAAAATATATATATCTCTTAATCTAACATTTCTACTACTAGAAATTTACTATAAGGATACAGAGCTTAATTATGTAAAAACCTATAAATTTGAGTATTCATTGCAGCAAAGTTTAGGATCAGAAAAAAATTAAAACAATGTAAATATTCATTTGTAGGGAACTAGTTAATAAGCTAAGGTATGATTTATATGTGCAAGATAAATTATTTAATAAATTATAAAACTATCATACATAAATATGTATACACACAATTTTTCTTGTTTGTATAAAAATTATACATGCATACCCAAATACATATACACTTATATATACAGGTAAACTATGAATGGATACACAAATAGTTGTATCTTTGAAAGGGGAATGGAACTAAAGTTAAGGATAAATTTTTATGAGCATTTACTGTTTTTATAATTTAAAAAGTTTTAAAAATATTTTAGACAACAAAGTAAATGGCCTTCAGTTGGAGAGGGTTGAATTAATTGTGATTTATGTGGAATATTATGAAATTATTAAAAAGAATAACTTGGAGCTTTGTAGTAGGACGAATAATAGCCACCTGCAGATATCAGGTCTTAATACCTAGGACCTATAAACGTTACCTTATATGTTGAAAGGTCTTTGCAGATGTGATTAAGTTAAAGATTTTAAGATGGGAGACTATCATGGGTTATCTAGATGGTCCCTAAACCAATCATATACATATCCTTGTCAGAGAGAGGCAGAGATGAAAGTGATGCAGCCACAAGTTAAGGAATGCGAGCAGACACCAGACGATGGAAGAAACAAGGAAGAGATTCTCCCTGGAGCCTCTGAAGAGAGCGCAGCCCTGCCAACACGTTGATCTCAGCCCAGTGATACTGATTTCAGACTTCTGACCTCCAGAACCGTAAGTGAAGGAATTTTTGTTTATGGTAATTTCTGAGCAGCCTCGGGAAGCTAATAGAAGCTTCATTATTTGACTTGGAGATATTTATTGGTGATATATTAGAGATACTTTATAAGTGGGATAAGCAAGGTACAAAAAAGTGAGCGAAGAAGAAAGAGAATGGTAAAACAAAGAGAAAACTGTAAAACAGACAACTAAAAACTGTATATGATATAACCCCATTACTTCAAAATCACATATGCAGGTATGCATGAAGAGATTTATAAAGGATTATTACCCAGACAGTAATGCTGCTAAGCTGAAGGTGGAAGGCTGTCAGGTGATTTTTGATTTCTTCCTTACATAATTTACTACAATAAGCATTAGTTTTATAATCCAAAAGAAAGTTTAAAATGAAAAAAAGAAGAAATTCTTTGTGACTGTATCTTTTACAAAGATAACAGCAACAAGCTCTCCCATCGACACACTGTTCCACATTGTGGTGTTGGTACTCCTCCACCAGAAGGTGGGGTCTACGTTCCCTTCCTGAATCTGGGAGGCCCTGGGACTACAGTTGGAAATAATGCTGGATGATTTCCAAGGCTAGCTCACCAAAAGCTATACATTTTGTCCTGTTTCTCTTTCTTAGGACGTGTGCCTTGGGAGTCCAGAGTTGATGTGTAAGAAGTCCAGCTACCCTGAAGCCACCACATGAGAGATATTACATGGAGAAACCACAAAAAGATAGAAACAGATGCCCAAGGAGCTCCCAGCGTTCCAGTGCCAGTGGTGAGCAAGTAAAACAGCTCTCTGTAAGACAAAAGCCCTGATTTACAGCATTTGCTTATTTCCATGGTGTAAATACGTCGCCCACAGTCTCTTTCAAGCTACCAAAGGTTTAAAACTCACCTCACAAAACCCCTGAATGTGTCACAACTGGCTCTAGCATGCCACTGCCTAGCCTCCAGCTGTTTGTCTTCCCAACCCAAAGGCCAGACATGAGAGTGAAGAAGTGAAATGACGTCAGTCCTGGCCATGGTCAGATTGTAACCTCATTAGAGACTCCACACTAGAACTGCCTGTCTGAACCACTCCTGAATTCCTGACCGACAGGAAATGTGAGAGATAATAAATAATTGCAGTTGTTCTAAGCCAATGAGTTTTGGGGTGATTGATAGCAGCCACAGTAACTGAAACAGTCTTTCAGGTCAAAGTAATTATAGCTATACCCAATGGCAAGGAACTTGAGGGCCCTATTGATCATTCAAGTATGAGCCAGGTTAGACCAAGAATTACTTTCTGTGGGAAATTCTTGATCCTAATTGAGAGCACTCCCTCAGCCCACCTCCATGGAGTCTAGAGTGGGTGTTTTACTGTCTAGTTCTCTGTTGTCCTGAGGTTGTCACGAACTTGCCTGATGGTGAAAACTCCCCTCTCAACTGTCTATCTAAAATACCTGTACTGCAGTCCAAGAATGTTTTTATGTATATCCTGATATTATTGTGCTACAGAACTCAGAAGCACTGTCTCTAGGGAACTGTCATTAGTAATTTCCAGCTCCTTCCTCCACTGAAGTGTACCTGAGCACTCCCAATGCTTATGGTCTAAGCATATTTCCCATAGTTGCCACAAAGGCCTGCAGTAATTTTTTATCACTCTGCTGTCCCTTCCCAGTCTCCAGGAAATGTCTACCTCAGCATCATGTGGAAATGTGCAGATTTTTCTGTGCTCTTATTCATCACAGTGTGGCATTAACAACATGGAATCTGGAGCCAAAGTATCTGAGTTTGATTCCTGGCTCTTCTCTTTACTGACTATAACTTTATGCTATTTATTAATCTCTTCGTGTCTTGGTTTCCCCAGCCATAAAGGAGAAATTAAAAATAGCACCTATATATAGGAGATTTTATTAGGATTAAATGAAATTATACTTGCCAAGCCCTTTCACCAGTATCTGCCCAAATAGGGGCTCAATTAATGTTAGTCGTTAGTTTTCAGAGCACTTATAAAACCATGAAATGAAAATGTTCCAAGCAACTTAGCAGGTGGGAGGGGAGACTAATTTCCATGTCTTCAACCAAAGAACTACTAGTATGTGCCTTCAGCCCTAAGAGAACTGTGAGAACAGTAAATCACCGTTACATGTCCAGAAATATCCACCCACTTCCCCCACCCTCAAGTCCTGCCCCAGGGTTATAAAGCCTTCCCACCATCTGCCACTTCCACAGATTATGACTTCGTAAGGTGCCAGCCAGAAGGCAAATCTGAAGTCTGGGAGACACAGTCCATGAAATAATTTACACTAATTAACCCTTTAGCTCCAATTAACTGAGCAGAGTGGCTATCTCCTCATAGTCATGTCTCTCCATTTAACAAGCTAGGATTATGGGCCCACTATATGCCTGGCTCTGGGCTACACACATCAATTAGAGATGGTGGGCATGGTTTCTACCACTGGGGAGCACATAGATGGAGTTATGGTATAAGGACATCAAGCGGAGTTCAGAATTTCATATAGAGGAGAGAGCAGGTATAGGAGGAGAGGATATCGATGAATCCACACCCATCATGGAGACATGGGAGAGAGGTAGACAGGGCTGGGAGGAAATGGAAAAGAAATTTCTCTTTCAAAATTTTGTCTTGAACTGTCCCTGTGTGAGTCTGTAGGCTGCCAAATTTAAATTACTTTCCTGTCAAGTTCTGGATTCCTAAAGTATGAAAATAACTAAAACAATGTAAAATAGTCATTACATTACACTGCTTCCAAAACACTGAGAAGAGCCAGGAGTTGAGAAACAGAAACTGGAAGTATGGATTAACATCCACAAGAGAGACCTTTGGATAGATAATGTGCTGAGAAAACCAAAAGAGGTCAAATGCCCTTTGTATATGTGGAGAAACTTCCTGATCTGTATTTGGGCACATAATCTAATGAAAAGACCTCTAAAAATGTATACTAGTAACAACTAATACCTGCATACCACTACAAGCTATGCACTCATATACTTCTCTCTCCTTTTCCTGAAGCCATCTGATGACGTATTCATATTCCCAGTTTCACTGAGAAAGGAACTGAGTCTCAGAAAAGATAAACTAATTGCTTAAGGTGACACAACTAAAACGCTCCTGAGTGGATACCCTTTAATTAAGATGCAACACAAGTACATTTGTTTGTTGTGAATCATTTTTTTCTCCCAACACCAAAGATTTTTTTTATGAGAAAGGCTCCACTGCTAGCATCCATCCAATGGTGGAATGAAAGATTCGTGAACACGTATTCCACACACATCCCACCCCCATCTCCACTTCTAGTTTCTCCATTCAACAGGCAAAGCCAGTTTGGTCCACATCTGATGCCTCATTCGGATTTCTTTGGAAGGCGTAAACGATGACGTTAGTACCAACTGTTTTGAGCAGCTGCAGAAAATCATTAACCCAAATTGCTCATTACACCTTTATAGACACCAAGCAAGTCTGCCTGCTAAACACAGATATAAATATAATGGGTAATAATGGTGATGGGACATGATAAAAATAAGCAAGGCTGAAGGGCTGGAAAATAGCTGCAGAAAGAAATTCTCTCTATTGCACATTGCCTGGTCCATAAAGGGCACAAAAGCTTCAATTAAAAAAAAAGAAACAGGTTTTGACCAAACTTATCCTACCACACCTCAATCAGAAGCTTGGCTTCTTTTCACTGACAGCATTATTGTAAACAACAAAGGGGAAAAATCTTATTTGGGGCAAAAGAACAGATTAAAGAGAAGCTTTTTTAGAAGCATTCAGAAAAATTGAAAGTAGCTGCCGTTTTATGCCCAGGAAGTTATCTCCAGCACACAGGACAGATGTCAGAGAGGGTGAGGGGCCCAGCTAGGGTTGCCTTTCTGCAGAAAGACCTTGAATGAAGGATTTGCTGCCGGTTAGGACGCAATATGGTCCGGGCTAGCCTTCCGTCTCTGGAGCTGCTCTGAGTGGCAGCTTGAATTGCCCTGCCAAATCCCTCTGCTTTGCTCTTTCTAAAAAAAGAACAAGGGGAGAGATGTGGCAAGTCAAAGCAACCATCCACGCCTCAGCAGATTGCGCTGCCACTGCAAATGTTAATATTTTTTAATGTCAACGTGGAGGCTCCTGTTTGAAATTCAATGGGGAACTAAAATTAATGTAAGCCTGCTTAGGAATGTCAAACGAATGTTCATCATATTCTAGAGAGCATTTGTGCAACTTGAAAATGATGGCAGTGGAAAGCAGAGGGCTTCTGTTGATAATCAGAGCAAAAAAAATTTTTTGAGAAACAAAAGTACTTGGAGCTGTTTGTGAAAAAATATAATTTGTGGGAGTAATTGTGAAAAGAATAGGTGTGCTTCTTGCTGGGAAAACAACAGCTTATGAAAAAAGTAAAGAATGCATGCAAAGACCTTACATGATAGTGGGCAATTTGATTTTTGGAGGAGTGTATTTTTGGAAATTTTTTTTTAAGTTACCAATTCTCTACCCACTCCCTGTCTGCACATCCCTTGAAATGTGACTTTGTATCTCTTCCCATCAACATGAGGAGTCTTTTTCCCCGCCTCTTGAATTCGGCTGACTCTGTGACTTGCTCCGGCCAATAGAAGCTAGAAGAGACCATATGCCAATTCCAAGCCCAGGCCTCAAAAGACCTTATGCATTTTCACAATCTCTCTTGGAATCCTTCCACTGGCATTGGGAAAAGCTCGGGCTGCCTGCTGGATGACACCAAACAGAGCCAGGACATCCCAGCCAAGGCCCTTCTAAACCAGCCAGCTCCTGGCTAAGTGACTGCAGCCCAGGACCAAGGTCTGTCCATATCAATCAAGCCCTGCCTGGATCAGGTGAACTGCTCAGTTGTACCATAGACATGGAGAAATAATGAACGGTTGGTGTTTTAAGGCACTAAGTTTGGGAGTGTTTTGTTTCACAGCAATACTAACTGAAACAGTATCTTTCTATAAAGTACTAAACCCAGCCTTAGGTAAATTTCTCAGAGAACCTAGACCCTAGGGTACAGGAATAAAAACAACCCCTCTTACATAATGATTCGCAGTTACTTCTCAGCATCTGCAAGTGTTTACTATTGGAGACCGGACTTAGATGTCTATAAAAGGTCGTTCCACATAGCTAACATTAATCCATGTCCCTTTGCAGCACACAGTCTGTTTTCTTCCTTCCCTAGTTAAAAGCCCAAATCTAAAGAGCGAGTTTTCTGCTAGCAATCCAGCTGAGGCCCAAACAGGGCTTACACTGAAATGAGGTCTCGTTTGGCATTTTAAAAGCTATAATTTGACATAATTAGCCATTCTTATCAGTGCTGCATGTCACCTTAACCACGATCTTGTATTACTGGTAGAATTGAGTTTATAAGGTTCTTCAACATTCTAAATAGCTTTGCTCTTAATCAAGAAATCTAGGGGGAAAAGAATAAGATACAGAGTGAATGTTAACAATGGAAACCAGGCTTTACTCTGCTACTTTAGCTGTGAAAATTTATTCCCTTCTGTCCTTCTTAAACCTTTTGAAGACAGTTAGCTCTCAGTTTCCTTAATTCACCTCCTTTAGGGAGAACCTTAAAACTCTTATCTGCTAAGACCTAAATGAATAGAAATCTAGAAGTCATTCCTTCTCTATGAACACCTCAACCCCTCATACAAACACATTATCTCTTTCTCTCTTTCTCCTTAAGTTCTAAATCAACCATTATCTGCAAACCAAATGTATATTTAGATGCATAAGAAAATCTTAGGTCTAGTTTTGTCACTTGGTTAATAAAGTGATGTGGGTCATGCTTCAAAATGTGAATTTAAAATCACATATATTAAATGATAATTCAATTCGCCTCATCTATTTCACTGCTATCAAATATTGTTTTCACCCTAAGAAGCTCAGAAATCTCTTTAAAACAAATTGTGGGATAAGAAATTGCTCTTAGGGGAAATTTCAGCTAACAACAATAGCAGTGGATTTTGTGCTTACATATTTTACATCTAAATGATACCTTCTGATTGCACGGCATTTTAAAATTCACGAAATTTAGAGGATTTTACTTTCAGTGGGCTAGCACCCTCCCAGCTGCAAGGCCAGTAATTCAGTCTTGTGTTTGATATTTACCTTCCAGTTCCCATGAGCAATCAGTCAGCTGTCAATTGTCGGGGCTTGTGGACTTTTTTTTAATGTATAATGGCATGTTTCCACCATTATGGTATCATACCAAACATTTTCAGAGCCCTAAAATTCCTCTGTGTTCCACCTATTCATCCCTTCCTCCCCACTAACTTCTGACAACCACCAACTTTTTTACTGTCTCCATAGTTTTACCTTTTCCAGAATGTCATATGGTTGGAATCATATAGTACGCAGTCTTTTCAGATTTTCTTCTTTCATTTATTAACATGCATTTAAGTTTCCTCTGTGTCTTTTCATGGCTTGATAGCTCATTTATTTTTAGTGCTAAATAATATTCCATTCCCTGGATGTACCACAATTTGTTTATCCATTCACCTACTGAGGATGTCTTGGTTGCTTCCAGGCTTTGGCAGTTAAAAATAACATTGCTATAAACATTTCTGTGCACGTTTTTGTGTGGGCATAAGTTTTCAGCTCCTATGGATAAATACCAAGGTGCACAATTGCTGGATCATATGGTAAGATTATGTTTAGTTTTATAAGAAACAACCACACTGTTTTCCAAAGTGGCTGTACCATTTTGCATTCCCACCAGCAATGAATGAGAGTTCCTTTTACTCCACATCCATTTGGTGTTGTCAGTGTTCTGGATTTTGGCCAATTTAATAGGTGTGTAGTGGTGTCTCATTATTGTTTTAATTTGCATTTCCCTGATGACATATGATGTGGAGCATCTTTTCATATGCTTATTTGCCATTTGTATATCTTCCCTGGTGAGGTATCTTGTAAGCGCTTTGGGCTATTTTTTAATTGGCTTGTTTGTTTTCTCATTGTTGAGTTTTAAGTGTTCTTTGTATGTTTTGGATAACAGTCCTTTATCAGATATGTCTTTTGCAAATATTTTCTCCTAGTCTGTGGCTTGTACTCTCATTTTCTGGATGATCTGTAGATTTTGCCTTCAGAACATCTGTCATTTTTTGGCTTTTTCTTTCTTGTCCCATTGCCTCTGCTCAGCTCCTAATTTCTACCACTTTCTAGAAGTGATAGAAAATTAACCTGTGCTCAAGTGGTACTTCTCACTTTCTATTTACCCTGCAATCCCTGTTAATCTGGGTCCTCCTATGCCTTGACTACTATCAAAGTCCCAGTGATGCTCTTAAAGAATGTCTACAAATATTGTGGCACTCCTCCAGTAGTGAGGTGAGGTCTATGCCCTTTCCCTTTGAATGTGAGTAAGTTTGCAACTCACTTGTAACCAAGAATGTGGTGACTTCTAAGACTCGGTCTGAAAAAGTGTAGCTTTTGTCTTCTTCTTTGAAAACATATTGGTTGGAGCCCTGAGCCACAATGTGAAGTGTCTATTTACCTTGCAGCTGCCATGCTGTGAGGAGGCCAACCCAAGCAACAACAGGCCATTTGTAGTCAGTGGGGTTAGCCTTCCTAGTCTCCCAGTCCCTCTGCCCAAGCAACAGATATGCAGTGTATGAACCTGCAAATGGTTCCAGACTCCAGCCATTGAGTCGCTTCTAGCCTTTCAGTCTTTCCAGCGAAGTCCCAGACATGGTGGAGCAGCAACAAACATTCCCCCTGTGCCCTGTCTGAATTCCCAGCCCACAGAATCCAGAAGCATAATAAAATGGTGGGTTTGTGCGTTAGTAACTGGAACAGTCACCAATGACCTCCATAGCTCCAAATTCCCAGTACATTTTTTCTGTCCCCATCTTTACTTGACCTCTCAGCAACATCCCATAAGGCTAACTGCTTTTCCTCCTCTTGGAACATTTCCTTCTCTTGACTTTAGAAAAACTAAATCCTCTAAGCTTTCTTCTCCTTTCTCTAGCCCCTCCTTCAGGTCTTTTGGCTGCTTCTTCCTTCTTTACCAGTTTCTATATTTTTGAGTTCCCTGCAGATAAATCACTTCTCTTGTTACTCTAAGCTCTTAAGTATCTCATCCATGTTTATGTTTCTATGAATCATGTATATTCCAGTGACTTTCAAAGTGATGTCTTCAGCCACGTCTAATTTCCAGAGCTCCAGTCTAATACATTCCAGCTATCTAATTGAAATTTACACTTGGCGATCTTAAAAGTGTTTAAACTTAACATGCACCAAACCGAATCTTCAGTCTCCTCCTTCAACTTCACTTAGTGCAGTGATTCCCATCTCTGCCCCTTTGGTGCTCATATTAGAATCCCAAAATCATTCCCCACACGTCCCAATCCTCATCACCTACATCCAGTTTATCACCACATTTTGTAAACTCTACCTCCAAAATATATCCCAATCCATCAACTTATCTCCACTTATTCCTCTTAATCAAAACTGCTAACATTTCCTGCCGAGGCAACTTTCATACCTTCCTAACTGAATTTTTTGCTTTCACTCTTGCACTCCCATAATCTGCAGTCAGAATGTTCTCCTTAAAATACAAATCTGTTTCTGTCTCCATCCAATATTAAAATCATGCCATGGCTTCCCATTTTATTTAGGATAAAATCCAAGATATTTACTATGGCTTACATGCCTCTGAATTATCTTTGATCTACTTTCTGACTACATCTTAGTATCATTCTTACTTTCTGTGTTCCAGTATCTCTTACCTTCTTTCTGTTTCTTGAAATAATCAAACATTTTCCCACCTCAGAGCTTTGCCTATCCTAGCCCATCTGTGAGAAATGCTCTTCCACATTTCTTTGCCTGGAGTGACCCTACCCATCCTTCTGAACTCAAGTACTATTTCCTCAAGGAAGCCTTTTATGATCATCCTCTCCCCCCACCACCAATGCACACCACATTATTCAATTCCCTGTGCTGCAACATACATCCTACACATCATTTTACCTCAAGCTCTGTCACAATATGCAATTCTATATTGATATTGATTTTTTAAATAATTTGTTTAATATTTTTCTCCTCCTTTAAATTGTAAGTTCTATGAGGGAAGAAATAGTGACTATTTTGTTCACAACTGTGATTCCTATGCTTAACATATTTCCTGAAACATTTTAGATAGTCAGCAGACATTGTTTGAATGAATTAATCCATGAACAAATAAATTAATGAATCAATAAAACTGGCTACTTGCAGAGTAGTGGTTTATTAGAAAGATTTTAGAATAGCATCATTGTTACTGCCTGAATATGAGAGACAATGTCAATTAGAGAAATCAAAAATAAATATAATGGTAATATAAAAATCCAAAGTTCTTAAATTGATACACTTTATTGAATGTTTATTTTTAAAAAGTATTTTCCAGAAAACATAAATTGTCAAGTTTAATTTGTTTACATTGTAAGGAGAAATGTTAGTTTACAAGTCAAGTGTAGAATACATTAGTTTAAGGCTGACCAAAGTGCATTTCAATTAGGCATCTATGCCTTTGAAAAACAGAGTCTCATGAATGGGGGTGATAAGAAACATGGAAGCTTCTGCCCTGGACCATGGGTGGCTCTCTCCTAGAGCATCTGCAATTACAAACATTTCACACCAAAAGGATTCATTTCCCCAACGTCCACTGACAATTTATCATTCGCTCTCTTTTCTTTCCTTATTTTCTGGTAACCTTTCCTACTTTTATTTTCAAGTTTCTTGAAATTCATTTTTTTACTAAATTTGTCTGACGTTGGCAACATATAGTGTTATTTCATCTCTTATATTTTTCATACCTAAAGTATACGCTTTCTTTTCTTTTCTTGCACATTCTTATAATATTTCCTTATATTCTTTTCCTTATATTCCTTATATTCTTATAATATTTCCTTACCTCTTTATTCATATATTCATTATTTGAAATCTCCCACTAGTCTGTTCAAACAATTGTGCTTTTGATTAAATATAGTGTTCAATATGTTGTCTTCATAGAGTTATCGTTCTCCTTAGAGGTCTAACTAGGTTGGTCTGTGAGCTTGTGTTCACAGATGTTGTTTAAGGGTAAAAAATGCAACAAGCAGTAAATAACCCATTGACATGCAATGCACGGTATAATGAATATAGACAATAATATTGTACTACAATTATCAAACTTGCTTAAAGACTAAAACTTAATTGTCCCAATCACTAAAAGAGAGAGGATAATTATATAATGTGATAGAGAGGATACAGTGGCAATCATATTGCAATATACAAATGTATCAAATTAACACATTGTATACCCTAAATTTGCACAATATTATACGTCAAATATAGTCAATAAAAAATTTTTCTTTTGATTCTCAAGAAATTTATTGCTGTCAGCACATACCCAATCACCCAGCAATAGTCTGACTAACAGAAGATTCAGTTAATGTGCCAACTGGAAGATGCACTTGCACACTTGGGGCATTATCCCAGAGGATGTGCTTTTAATAAGCAACTAGTAAAAAACATTTGGGTTTGAAAACCAAACGACGGAAGTTGAAGAAGCATTCTCACTATTACACAAAATTAACCATTTTAATAACTTTGGCTTCCTAAAACTGCAATTTAGGCTCTAATGATTTAGAGATGTTTTTCTTTGTTTGTTTATTTTTATATATACAAATTTTAATTTTTGTTTTTATAGCAGTAACATTGGATTATAACATTATGTAACTTTCAGATGTACATCATAATATATTTCGAATTCTGTGTAGATTACACCATGTTCACCACCCAAAGACAAATTATTAATGATTTAGAGATCTTAGTCTTCAGGAGAGAAAAGGTTCTACCAGGAGACTCCACAATTCAATTCCATTGAGTTGGGAGCTGAGATTTCCACCGGAACATATTGGGATCCTCATGCCATTGAAATCAGAGGCAAAGAAGGGACCGTAGCTGCTGGCTGGGGTTATCGACTCTGATTATTAAGGAGAAACTGGCTTCTTGCAGCAAAATGGGAGTAGCAAGCACTATATTTGGATTCCAGGAGATCTTGCAGGGGGCACTTCTTAGTCTTCCCATTCTCTTTTTTTTTTTTGTGGTAAAATTTAAGAGAAAACTACAGCAATGAAATAAAAACAGTACTTCTGGTAATTCATAGTCTTCACAAATGAAGTTGTGTGTCACTTTAACAGGTATAGAACCCTGACTGGCTGAGGGCAAAGGGGACATGGAACAGACAGAAGAACAAGGAAGATAAATATCATCTATGTTTTTTGGTTTACTTTTTATTAAGATATGATAGTTTACAACCTTGTGAAATTTCAGTTGCACATTATTGTTTGTCAGTCATGTTGTAGGTGCACCCCTTCACCCTTTGTGCCCACCCCCACACCCCTCAATAAAAAATTTAAAAAAAAAAAACATGGAGTGAGAAAGGCCCAGTCTACATCTGTCCCTGTGAGTTTAGGGAGAGAGAGAGGATGAGATGGGAAGAGAGTCACAGACATTGTGGAAACCTTGCTGATTCCTTGCATTTACTGCCCCCTTACCAGGCAACCTTAAAAGTTTCACCTTTTAAGTACTTAGGAAGAAGTAGAATAGAAAGGAGAAGGTAGAATCATTTTTTGGAGATAAAAAGGAAAAAAACAGAGACATAAATTGCTTGAGGGTGGCTTGTCAATTCATACCTGTTTTCTTCATGTCCTCACCACCGCAGGATGTTGCAGATCAATGTTACTCCTGACCTTGTCTGTTTGAGTCAGTTTAATCAGTAAAGGGACAAGCAAAGTTGTTCAAGGCAATGCAAGGAAGATAGCAAGAGCAGAAAATATAAAGCTCTCCTCCATTGTGCTTCCTCTCTGCTGTCTCTGGCCATCCTGTGTCCCAGACTTAACCTACCTAGAGCCCTCCAAAACGTATACACATAGTCACCATTTCAAGGCAGCCTTCAGTCTTCTTATGGTCATTCCTGGTTCCATGTATCCATAGTTCTCTGTTTCTTCAATAGCCTCCCCTAGGCTAATTGTGGAGGAGAGAGAAAGCAGCCAGCTCTATTTATCATCTGGACAGGGCCCTGAAGTTGCTGCTTTATTTCTCTAACCCAGCATTCACTCCCTCCTGTATTGGTTTATGTTGTAAACTTTTTCACATTAAATTAATGGGAAAAAAATAAGAACCACTTCCTAAGTCCCAGGAGTAGGCAGAGAATTGTTCAACTTATGACACATAATTCTAACCCTAAGCAAAATGTCTTCTTTGTAAGTGAACATCAAGATATAGGTCTAATAAAAAGTTTATGATGAGGAACAAGATGTTTTTGCCAACATTATTTCTTGGTTGTGCATTGAATGATCTCTGAACCACTTTCCACCCTCTCTACTCTGTTCTGCACCCTGGGAAGTTGACCTATGTGAACAGTATCAAGGATGCTCCCTTGTCTTCTAATGTCTGGTGAGTTTGGCCAATTGGAGGCTCTTACAGGAAGTCAGGGAGAAGGAAGAAAAGGTGATTTTCATTCCCCTGTATCCTTCTTGCCAGCTCCACAATTTGGCAGTGACTGTGTTCTTCTACCAAAGGCTACAGCTCCTGCCAGACAAATCCCCTACAGCTACAGCTTTCATTAGTGCTAGTAACAATTACTCTCCTTGGCCCTCCATCCCTGGGGTGGGGGGTAACAGCCTCCAGCTATTGCCCACCCTGGATTATTTCATTATATCTTGCTGGTTTTCCTTTACCCTGTGCACAAGTTGCAAATAGTCCACTTATCAAGTAGTCTCTTCATTAAATTAATCTCCTTTTTGAATGTGCCATCTGCTTTTGGCTGGGCATGCAGGTGTATGGCATCTTCTCTAAGAGAATCATTAGAAAATCATGAAGAAAATCTGAAATGCCAAAAGGTATGAAGACAAAAACAACATGTTTAAAAAGAGTCAAACTCAGAAAATAAAGCATCCTCAAGATAGCTTAGCCTAGAATGGAACAATAGACAGTATAAGAAGGGTTCTTTAGTTAGGTTAGGATTCTCACTCACATCTAAGCTAAAAAATCTGATGACGTAAACCTGATGTCTCTCTTTCACCTTCTTCGAAGATGACCTTTTTATTTTTGGTGACGCTATCTTTCAGTCCTACTTTATACTTCTTTTTTTTTTTCTTTTGAGGAACATTAGCCCTGAGCTAACTGCTGCCAGTCCTCCTCTTTTTGCTGCCCATCTTCCTCTACTTTATATGTGGGACGTCTACCACTGCATGGCGTGCCAAGCGGTGCCATGTCTGTACCCGGGATCCGAACCGGTGAACCCAGGGCCGCCGAAGCCGAACGTGCAAACTTAACTGCTGCACCACTGGGCCGGCTCCCTATACTTATTTTTTCATCCATGATCAAAGGCCCAGAAGCCTACTCCTCAGAACAGATTTCAGGAATTCTACAGCACGCTCAGTTATTTGTTTCCGTAAATATTATACTCAGACAATTCTGAAAATAGTTGTGCCTCTTCCATATGCACACACTAAAAGTGATCTGAAAAGAAATGAAAAAGCAGCCACATCGAAGAATTGGAATAGGCAGTATGGGGTGGAGGGTGGTCACCAAAATCTGGGATAATTTCAGAGAGAAGCTACAAGTTTCACAATTCCTCCCCAGTACTGATGCTTATAGGGAAGTAAAGCAGATGGATATCAGTCCAGCTTTGAGGGAATGGAGGCAAAGTGTCCATACATTCCAGGTCAAAGTCTCAGGCAGTGACTGACTACACTCAAGGGAAAGAAAGGTGGTGGGTGGGAGAAGTGGGGGAGAGGGGAAAGGAAATATTTAGAGGCAAAAAAATTTACTAAAGTAATTCTCCTCACTAATAAACCACAAGGCTCTCCATAACATCCACTTACTTCTGAATCTTTTTGAAAAACGTGGGTGTTTCTGTTATTATGGAGATTGCTTTATTCTTGTGGTATACTCATCTTGAGAATTCAGACAACCAAAGGTAGGGCAGGGGGCAGGTTTCAGAGGTGAAAGAGAGACAGGTGTTTCTCTGCAACATTTAAAGGAACATTAGGTTGTCTCCTGGCATCTCTGCAGAGGAGATTTCTAGGTCTCTAGATGGTTATTCTTCTAGTATGGAATGGAACAAATGCCGGCCCCATGGGAAAAAAAAAAGGAAGGTGAAGGAGAGAAGAGAGTTAATGACGTTGTAACAGGCCACACAAACCCTGCATCTCTGTTGAGCCAGGTTGGCACCCAACTGTGGAACAGGCCCTCAGAGAAGGATCCCCAAAGCATTCCTCAGTGGAATCAGAAATGTGTAAAAAGCAGAACAGAAGATTTTTTAAAATTCCTTAGTTCAAAAGATATGGTCTATGGAGACACTTTTCATGTAGAAGATCCTTCAATATTCTTCAGGGATGTGAGTAACAGTCCACAAGAAGGACACCTTCTCAGGAATTTCTCTTCTCCATGGACCCTTAGAATAAAGGAGAGAGAGTAGAACAAGACAGGAAGACATGGAAGAAAATAGTGAGGGAAGAAGAAAGGAAGAGGGACAGAAGTGAAGGAAGGAGGAGGGAAAGCTCTGGAAGAAGAGAGACAGACAGAAGGGGACGGAGGCTCATCAGCATATAAGAAACCCCAAGAAATACAGCAACTCTGACCTCCCAGAGTTCACTTCTGCATAGCTATTGACTGTTGATGTGTATTCAGCTCAGGACACATAATTCTAGTCTCTTCACCCAACTTGGGTCTTTCAGAAACACCTGGGATTTTCAGTGATCCCTCAGCATACCAAAAATGAAAAGCTAATGACAATTATGAAAGTAGTTTTTACTATTAAGTCATAAATACTTTTGACACTATTTCTATTTGCCATTCTCCTCTCTATGCCAGAGATTAATACTGAGAGGTAGTGAAAAAATGAAGAGTCAAATAAGAGAGTAGGGGCAGAGGTGGCTAGGCAGGCTATGCCCCCCTACAGAACCTGGTGGGCCACCTGGGTAGGGTAGCACCCAGCACTTTCTTGGTTTTAGGACTGAAAGTCCTGCATCCTGGGAAGCCCCTCAGTCCTGGGCACTCTGGGAAGGTTGGTTATCCTACATGAAAGTGAACTTCCTCCTTTAGATAGGACAGAAGTGAAGAGATGTGAGAACTGAATGTTCTTTAAGGAGGACAATGACCATGTTGTCCCCAATGCTAATAGAAGTCCAGAGATACCAGAACTTCCACCTAAGTTCAGAAAGACCTCTTCCCTCCCAAGTACAAATCAGAATGAGATCGAATCACACTTTGACGAAAGGCCAATTTCAGAAAAAATGGAGTAAGGGAGAATTTTTGCCTCCTAGGAAAGCCAGGTTGGGGCCAGGGGGAAAGAAGATGAGAAGGGGAGTGGGAGGCTCCCAAATGTGAACCACCGACAGCTGCCTCTGACCTCTAGAAGAGGTCTCCCCCACCTAGTAGAGCAGGGTTCCTAACTGCCTGCCCAAAAGGATGCCAGTCTGCGAGGAAGCTGTCATGAACTTTGGGAGAAACTATGTTCTTTTATGTGTCCTTTCTATATTTGGTTTAAATTGTCCTAATTTAAACCAAATTTAAACCAAATTTCTATATTTGGTTTAAATTGTCCTAATTTTATGATAGAACTGTGATACCAGACAGTTTGTTGTAATTGCTCATGATTCCTCATATTTATTTTGGAAATTTTACTGGTTTGTAACATCTAAAATCTTGGAAATTTGACCCCTTTGAAAGTTTCATATTTGGAAAATAAGGCAAACTGTAGTGTGCAACCACATGGTAAAAATACCAGAAGTGAAAAAGTGAAATAAAAATCATTCCAGGAGTTGGCCCAGTGGCCAAGTGGTTAAGTTCACGCCCTCCAATTTGGTGGACTAGGTTTTCGTCAGTTCAGATCCTGGGCACAGACATGGCACCACTCGTTAGGCCGTGCTGGGGCAGCATCCCACATGCCACAACTAGAAAGACCCACAACTTAAATATACAACTATGTACTGGGGGGATTTGGGGAGAAAAAGCAGAAAAAAAAAAAGAAGAAGATTGGCAATAGTTGTTAGCTCAGGTGCCAATCTTTAAAAAAAAAAATCATTCCAAATATTGTCATATTCTATGGAGTGCATTTTTTCTAATAAAAACAGAGTCATAATGGTTTACGTAAAATCTACTCACAGCTTACGAGTTTTGCAAAACGTAAACTAGAAACCAAATTATTTATATCATTTGTCATTTCTATGGAAAAAAGTGAATCTTTAAATACTATCACGTTATAGACAAATACACATTTAAAATATATGGTAGGTTTGGGGCCAGCCTGGTTGCACAGAGATTGAGTTTGCATGTTCCGCTTCAGTGTTCGCCAGTTCGGATCTCGGGTGCAGACCTACGCACCACTTGTCAAGCTACGCTGCGGCAGGTCTCCCACATATAAAGTAGAGGAAGATAGGCATGGATATTAGCTCAGGGCCAGTCTTCCTCAGCAAAAAGAGGAGGATTGGCAGCAGATGTTAGCTCAGGGCTAATCTTCCTCAAAAAAATAAGAATAATAAAAAGGGCCCTCTCCCTACCACAACAAAATTTTATTATCTTTAAATGATACACCTCATTTTTAAATAACTCTTAGGTCAAAGAAGAAAACAAAACACTATCTTACACTATTTAGACATAATGAACACTAAAAGAGCCAAATACAAAATGTGCAAGATACAGCAAAACAGTTCTCGGAGGAAAATGTATAGTCTTAAATATTTCTATTTCTAATCAAAATAAACTAAGCTTTCAAATCAAGAATTTAGAAGGAAACCAAAGAGGAGTTTATACAGAATTTTAGAAATAAATTAATAAAGTTGGAAATATAAAAAACAAGTAGGTTGAAGAATAAAATCTAAAGCTTATTTAATTAAATTATAATTAACTAAACTACAATAGTCTTTGTCAGATTTGATCAAGAAAGCATAAAGAAGTCATAAATAACATTAAGAAGAGAAACAGAAAGTAACAGCTATTGAGATTATTGTTTAATTAAGATAAATACTATGCACAACTCTACATAAATAAGTTTGATGACCCAGACAATGTAGAAATTGACTGTAAAAACATACCAAAATTGGCTCAAACAGAAGTAGAAAAGTTGATTAGACAAACGACATGAAAATATATATTGTAAAGATACTCAGATACCCACAACTAAATAAAGATATCATGCTCAGATGACTTTATGGGTGATATAGAACAGATTTCAGTAAAAACATTCCAAAATACATAAACTGCTCCATAAAATTCGAAAATATGGATGTCGAAGCAGGACAGAAACACTAGCTGGACAAGACTTAACCCTATAAAGAAAATTTACGAGCCAATGTCATTTCTAGACATAGATGCAAAAACCCAAAGTAAATTATAAGTAAATGAACTAAACAGAGATAAACAATAACACAATACATAAGAAAAATATATGTAATGCAATAATAAAAATTTTGAGTTTGAATTAGAATAGCTATTAATGTACTCATTTTTAATGTATTAAAGTAGATAAAGCACATAATCATCCTGATACTGTGAAAGCTCTAAATAAAATTAAATAGTAGAATAGTTTTGGTAAATAATCAATAGAGCAAGATAAAAAGTTCACATAAAAAGAAAACTAATGTATCTATGGAAACTTAACCAATCAGTGAAGAAAAGAGAGCCTACTCCATAAATACTATCGGGGCAATATTATCCATGTGAGGACTATTTAAAGCTCTGCCTCATCCTATTAGTTCCAGATGGATTAGAGACCATCTGGAGATGCATTAGAAGAAACTGGGGGTGAATACATTGTTAATTTATGTTGCAAATATTTTCTTAAACAAGGATTTTTTAAAAACTTAATAACAAAACGTAAAAATAAGGGAAAGACAAATTTCACTACATGAAATTTGAAATTCCTAAATGATAAAGTATACAATAAAATTACAAGGCAAATGATGATCTGTATAACACGTTTACAACCTACTGGGAAAACTATGGTAGGTGGCCACCATGAAGCACGATGTGACATTATGTAAATGAATACATAATAACATGAATGGATCTTAGAAATACATTCCTGAGTGAAAAAGATGAGAAACAGAATGACATATGTAACCCAGTTCTATCGGCTTGACTTGGAAAAATGAAAATAGACCCGTCTACATTGCAGAATCACCCAAAAGCTCAGGAATCGGTGGTAACACGTCCCTCTGGAAAAGGAGCTACAGGGTTGGTTGCTAAAATAAAGACTTGTTGCCAAGCTCTTTAAGAGATCATTTGCTCCCCATGTCTCCTCCTCTGCTCCAGCAGCCAAACCACAGCTGGCTCCACGCTCTGACAAAAATAGGCAGTTTGGCCTTTGTAGAAGATAAAATCAGAGGGCATCTGGGCTAGAAGACACTGTATAGGTTAAAATGATTGTTATACCAAAAGCAGGGGCATTAGGTAAACATGTTTATGAGCAATACTAAGATCCCTAGAGTCTTCCCTCACTGAGCTCCCAGAAAGCTGGAAACCAGGCCTGACAATACGCTGGGCAAGAGACAGTACTCTGTCTTCTACAGTCTGAGCAACCTAAGAGGAAAAAGAGGAAGATGCTGCTCCTGGGGGCTGCACCACAAAAGAGTCAGAAAAGGCTCACAGTCAGCAAGCCCCTGGCCCTCACTGAACTCAGGGTTTACAATAGCCTTTTTCATTGGCACATTCTCAGATATATCTAAGAAACCAAGAACACAAGATTTCTGAGAAGATTCTGTAATATAAGAGATCCAAACAAGGATGAAGAGACTATTCAGCCTAAGGGAAATTTAACAATACATGGTTGTGTGTGTGTATGTATGTGTGTGGTATTTTGTGTGTTGAGAGAAGTATTTTAACCACAAAACAGAGACAAGATGCCATGTGTTAAAAAAAAAAAGATCTAGAGGACAATAACTTGTTCAATATTAAAATGTAAAAAATGAATGAAAACTCAAAAGAAAGGTGGGAAAATAAAAGTGAGAAACTGCCAAGAAAGTAAAGCAAAAAGTAGGGAGATGTAATATATAAGGGAAACAATAAGAAAACTGCAAATATCCAATCAGTAAGAGTTTTAGAAATTGAGAACATCGAAAACCAAATGGGAAGTAGTTAAAAAGAAAACAAATCACAAACAAACAATGAGGAATCAAAATGGCCTTGAGATTTTCAACCACAACAATGAAAGCTCGAAGACAATGAGGTAATGCCTGCTAATTACTGAAGGAAAACACTTTCCCACTGGGGATTCTATACTCAACAAAATTATCAATCACATGTTGATATAAATAAGATATTGTCAATCCTCAAGTTCTCTAAAGTGTTTCCTCCCATTCACCATTTCTTAAGAAGCCATTCAGTGAAAATGAAAGCATAAGGCAAGAAAGGAGAAGAAACCAGGAAAGGGAAGTTTCAACAAAGCAGCAAAGCCAAGGAAATCCTCCAGGATGAAAGCTGGTCACCAGACATGGGGGAGCCATTTGATATCAGAGTAGGTCAAAGACTCTAGGAAAGTTTTCTCACAATGACTTTGACAAAATCTCTGATGTATCCAAAAGTCTCACGATCTAGACAACCTTTGGAGAGTTTAGGCTGAATTAATGATAAGTATGGAAATTTAACATCAGTGAAAAAAGGCCAATAGTTAACCTTGTGCAGCAAAGAAAAGTGTACAGGGGAAAAAAGAGGTGATTGTAGTATTACCTGACTCAGTCTCAAATAGTGTTTACACAATAATAAAAAAATGCAAGCACTGAATATTGATCTGTTCAAACCTATGATATTAGGAGAACGGAAATATGAAGGATTTAAGTGTGACGTGGGAGTGAAGGTGGGGAGAAGGAGAGGTAGGTTCTCATTATTGTAAGAGGTTAATTTAAATATCTTATTCAGGTATATGAAGGTAAATACCAAAATTAACAGACAAAAGAGTTGGAAGTGGTTGCTGTCAGGGAGGGAAAAATGGGGGAAAGAAAGTGGTAGATTTCCTGAAGATTACACACAAGGATGTATGTAACACTCCTTATACAGCTCTTTAAGATCATGTATAATTTAATAAAAACGCTTAAAATAAAAGTAAAGTTGGTCTAACCTCATTAGGAATAAGAGAAATGCCAATTAAAAGAAGATACTATTCCACTAATTAGATTTTCAAATTTAAAAACTTCGAAATTATCAAGTGCTGGTGAAGATGCATGAAAACATGCATTCTCATAAACTGCTATTGAGGTATAAATACAGACATATTGGAGAATATTTTGGTGATAGTAAAACAAAACTGAAAACACCCCTACTCTAACATTTAACATAGCAATTATACTTTTAAATATCTACCCGAAAAAGTCTTTAGTACAAGTTTATAAGGAGAAATGTTCTTTGCAGTATTTTCTGTAAAAGAAAAAAGGAAAAACAATTTAAATATCCATCAGTAGGGAAATAGATAAGTAGAACATAGCATGTCTATATTATGGAATAACCTGTCAAGGGAATAAACCAGATCAATATAGAGAGAAGGCTTTTAAAATTTTTAAGTATCACTTACAGTAAGAAACACATTTCACATCATGGCCCACGACACACACACACTCCTGAACAAATGCATCTTTATATTTTCCATCCTATATTATTCTATTCTAATTTACTTTATTCTCGTTAGTAAAAATAATGTTGGTATGACTCCCAAACTGATTTCTTAATAAAACTAGGAAAGAGTTTAAAGATCATTCATACCAAAATATGCACTAAGGTAGCCACTGGCCACGTATGGCTGTTGAGCACTGAAATGTAGCTAATACGATTGAGCTGTGCTGTAAGTGTAAAATGTTCATGAAATTTGAAAGACTTTGTTTAAAAAAAAGAGAATGTAAAATGTCTCAATAATTTTATTTTGATTGTATGCTGACATGTTTTAGATATATTGAGTTAAGTAAAATGTTATAAAATTTTATTTCACCTATTTTTTTACTTTTTTACTGTGGCTACTAGAAAATTTTACATTACATATGTGGCTTGCATTGTATTTCTATCGGACAATGCTGGTCTGGATCATATGAATATTGTCTCCCCAGTTTCTTGGTATTTTATGACGGTAAATTTACTAAGACTTCAGTTAGTCCCAAAGTATAAAATATTTAAATTTACAATCCAGAAACATGGAACTAGGAAATGCTCTCCATTTCGTTCCAATAATTTGGTTTCCCATAAAATTGCCCACAGGGAAAGTATGTGCTGGTTAGAATGACATGAATTTTTGGTCTTCCTGACCATTTCTGGTTTTGATTGTAAATCATTTAAGTGAGTTTCTTTGGTCGGTACTTTGTGAGGTTTGTTAGCATGAGTCAGCATCTCTGAATTAACTCTGCCAACATGAGCTAGACTTTGTGAGCTTGTGGGACTAAGGCCAAGACCATGGGCCACAGTAAAATCAAGGACTGGGATTCTCAAACTTTAATGTGTATGAGAATCACCTGAAAGGCTTGTGGAACCACAGATTACGAGACCCCATCCCCAGGGTTTGTGATTCAGTGGGCCTGGGGTGGGGCTTCAGAGTGTGCATTTCCAAAAAGCTCTCAGGTGATACTGGTCCAAGAATCTCAAGTTAAGAACCACTGATCAAGGTAAATGCCACCTTTTAGGAGGGACCTTAGTGGTCAGTCAACCTTCCCCAGAGGTTGACACCTCTGTCGTATGTGTATATCTTATTTCAATTTCTATATCAGTAATCGTCTTATGATCTTTGGTAAATCACTTAGTATCACTGGACCCAGTTTCCTTCCATATGTAGGATTTCATCTGTAGGCAGAGTCCTTGCTGCCTTTCCCAAAGATTCATTCTCCCCTTCCTCCTTAGTAAAAGAAACCCATTTTTGGCCAAGGACACCGCCAATGGCACTAACAGAGAGTCTTTCCCAGTCTCTCTTGCCTGACCCCAGACGGTCTGAATCAGATGCCAGCCAAAGTGCTGCATGGGACTCCGAGGCGGGCAGATTTAGCTGGGGAGTGATTTTCTTTTTGCTTTTCTGCCTTTCTTCTTTCTTTCGGCAGCCATTTTTTATATCATGAAGTGATTTGGAGGATTGCAGCCATGCATGAGAATGGTGCAGAAAGACTGGAATCTGCCCCTGAAAATGCCGTGGAGAAAACATCCCACCCGTGGAATGCCCACGTACAGGTTTACCTTGTGTAAGAAAAAACATGTCTCTGTCTAGTTTAAGACATTATTATTTTTTCTCCTATAGGCAGCCAAACCTAGAAGATCAACTCAGGAAAATATTCTATCAACAAGTTAGCCAATACTTTAAAGCACACAATTTCCTATACAGGGTATCCATTAAACCTGGGAACATTGATAATACTATTCTTTTTAATAAATTGAAGGCGTCCTTGATGACATATATTCACTTGTGTTTCCAGAGTTTATAGACATCCTGTATTTTATGTATCTTTCCCAAGCTATCCTGGCATCATTATGCCATTATATTTACTCTCCTTAAAAACTACTTTCACTTTCATTATTCTAATGCCTTTTCCAAATCACCAATAAGGTTAGTCTTACATTCATCCATTAAATACTTTTGAGGATCAACTACATTCAAAGCCCAGGAAAACGTTAAGGTGGGAGTTTTGAAAAGGAGGGAATTCAGAAGAATTCATTGTTCAGAGGAAGGAGAAATGTCACAGTCAGCTATTAGAAATTAAATGAGTTATGTCAGTAAACTGAGAGCAACTATACAAAGAGGCGCAGCCTTTTAGAAAGAGATAAAAAGAACCAGAAAGGAAGATGCTTTGTATGCTTAGACTGAAGGAGAAAAGCGAGCCAAGAACAGTTGGCGTTTAACCCAGATGAGTTAAGATCCATCCGGGGAAGGGAGGAAACTGTGCAGGGCTCTTGCCAGTTGCTCTGCCTATGGGGACTGACCTTAAGTATTGACTTTATAATGATGAAAATATCACGTGATTACTAACTCAGAAGTAATTAGAAATAGAACCACACTTTCCCTTTGGGAAAAGGTCTGTGGAGAAGTTAACATAAAGTTGTACCACAAATGAAGAGAGAAACATTTTGAATTACATAGAAAAGGATTAACTTGAAGCTGTGCTCAAAAAATCTTCTGAGTTCAGTGCTTATTTGTTGTTTCTTCTATGAAGTTTGCTTTAAACTGGTGTGTATAATAAATCATGAAGCTGTAAATCCAAGTGGCCACACAGATTGCTCTGAGCCAACCCACAGTGGACAATGAGAAAAGAACATGAAGTCTATAGAAATGTGTGGCTTTTAAAACCTGGAGATTCAAAAATATTAAGAAAAGTCATGTGCCTAAGATTATTTTTTCCATCCCCTTCAACTTAAAGATGAGAAAATTAAGGTCCAGACTATTGTGGTTTGTCTCAGGTGGCACAACTTGCTAGAGTCAGAGCCGGTACAGAACCAAGGTTTTCCATCTTTCTAAGCAAATTCACTTCTGCTATACCAGTGACTTCCATTGCACCCAAACTTGATTCATCCACATTTGACAAAGAGAAAATTCTGCCAGATTCATGCACGAGTTTTTCAGAAGTTAAGAGTATTAATTTCTCCAGCATAGCCACTTATACATTCAGTGCTTAGAGGATATTTTGTGGATTAAAATAGCTTTTCTGTATAATTCGCAGAAGGATCATTCAATAGTGTTTTTCCCTTGGAGATGTAAACTGAACACTTGCTCCAAAGTTGTGGTTGAATCTCTTCCAATCTGGAATGTTCCCTGTCTAATTAAGTGTTTAATACCCATTATTTGCTGCTTTCAGTGAAAATGACTGGGATTCAAGCTGCTCTCCAACCTCTCATCTGCTACATACGACAAGAGGACATATGCTGCTGAAGGTCTAAGACAGTTTTGCTAAAGGCTAAACTCAACACATCTGGTAAAGCCTCAGAAAGGGCCCTGGTCTCAAAATTCACTCAATTTCAGCACCCTGCCAGGAAATCAAGGCAAGGGTTGGTAAAAAACATAAGCATCAACCTTTGAGGAAAAACCACCAGAACTATGAGCAACACTTGATAGAGAAAAAATATTGCAAAGCTATTAACATTAAAAATTTGGCCAAATTTCAATATGAATTAGATTTTTAAAAGAAGATGAATCCTTTCAAGTTTCTTAAGAAGCTTCTCCAATTTGGCTTTAGTAACATACAACAAAACTGCAGAAATTGTTTGTGCTGTGGAAAAATGTAAGGTATCCTTTTTAGCTAACCTTTAAAATAATCTGTTAAAAAATAATTAAATGGGAGGCCAGCCTGGTGACATAGTGGTTAAATTTGCGTGCTCTGGTTCAGCGGCTTGGGTTCATGGGTTTGGATCCCGGGCGCAGACCTACACTATTCATCAACCCATGGTGTGGTGGCAATCCACATACAAAAAATAGAGGAAGATGAGCCCAGATGTTAGCTCAGGACCAATCTTCCTCACGAAAATAAATAAATAAATAAATAAGACTTAAAACAGTAGGCTAGCAGACAACTGGAAGATACTGTTATTTTCTTCATGTGTGACTAGCTAGGCAGGTCTGACTAGGAAGGCTGGGAGGTTGGAGCCATTACTATTGAAAGAGAGATGTGAATGACATTGGCTCTGGGATTCCTTGGAATGATATAACAGAATAAACAACAAAATATCTGAAAAACATTTCTTTTCTAGGAAGAGTGGCATTATTTGTGAGGTATATACACACATCTACCTGATACTATGCACTCAAAGAACATTCCTGATATAAAATGGTTATTTGCCAAGCATTAAGATATTTTCCATTTTTGCAAAATCACCATTTCCTGAAGTGTGTTCCAGTGTTCAGCATTTTTTGCATGATGCTATAATGTGTCCCACAAACAATTAATTAAAGTACAATGTTTGCCTGGTCTAATAACCTTGGGCAACAGTGTGTTGAACAAAATTAAGTTTCTTAACCGCAGGACCCGGCGACATGCTAATCTGTACTATCTGTTCCCAAGAGGGGAAAATAACATTCAGAATTTTCCAAAGTTATTTGACTACATGCTGTTTTCTGTGGGCTGCAGCTCAGGCCTGATATACTATGGTCACTTTGTAAAAGTTGATTAAATACAGGTGCACCATTTTTCCCAAAGAGGCAAATCTGGCTTTTGTCATTGGATTGCAATGTGCCTATCTTAGTGACTATCCTTAAAATCTATACAGAAAAAAGAATCTCTTAGCTTTTTCTATATATCCATTACTGGACACATGGGAAAAACAACAGAAAAAGTCACCTTGCTTTTTTCTCAAGGAGTGTGAATGAAAGAGAGGACAGGGAGACAGTTCGAGAAAGGGCGAACCAAATACATTTTTAACTTACAATAGCTGTAATGTTGGCAGAGTAATTTGTCATATGGAGAAAGCAGACCAGGAAACTAGGATTTGCGTGTTGGCTGGCTGGATCAGACACCAGGATTTCACACGAGTTCCATTGCAAATAATGAATTAGGAGGGTCTAGTATATATATAGTATATATAAATATATATATATTTATATGCAATTTTATCTGCATTTCTTTTCTGTTTTTCTGATGCTGCTATATTTGTCAGAGTCCTTGACAAAGCCATTATAATTTGTTACAGAAAGATTGTTAGTGAATGGCTCAAGTAAAATTAAGCATCTTGAGAAGGAATTTCCTAAATATTTGCCTCTCCCTTCACTAGGTCAACAGTACAGATCATGACATTCTCCCATAGTGTAAATGGGACATCCCCGCCCACTATTGCAGACTTTAATGCCACAGCAAAGAGAAGTCAACGTCCCTTGTTCTCCTGCTGCCACAGACATGCAAGTGGTCAGGCAATGAAAGGCTTGAGGCTTACTTTTTTGAGCCCTTTCACTTCTAGGGGCCATAGTTAGACCACATGGAGCTGCAGTGGGGCCCTCCATGGCACACTGAGGTGACATCACTAGATGAACGGACTGGAAGAAAGCCACAGAGGGGGACTTAGGGATCTGAATCTAATAGAAACCAAGGTGAATCGGAGAGGCCAATAGATAGCAGATGCCAACCACTTCCCACTGAAGGTCCAGCAGAAGATCAAGGAGTAACCTGTCCACCAAAGATACATAAACCCTCATACTGCTAGAGGCCACTTCAAGAAGAAAAACAGGCACAGGGAAAGGCTAGCTGGGCACCAGAGCAATTTTGTCAAAGAAAGACCATTACATGATTGGACTAAAATACAAACTGAAAAAGACGGAAATTTAAATTTTCCCCAACTAATTACCAAATGGAGACTTAATAATGAAAGTGAAAGATGAGATTTATTATAAACTAAATAAAGACACTGCATTTTCCTTTACATCGGAGTTGTAGTAGAAGTTGAATCTACAAGCGCATGTTTATCCTTCAGAGAATCAGGGTGTATAGCACGTCATCATTAAAAATGTGACACTTACTAAATTATGTGGGCTGGGGGAAATAACTAACCCTGTCATTTCATTAGAGCTCCAAATCCATTTTTATCTCCAAGAATAAATTAATCTTCTACAGAAAATGTATATGGGGTCCAGTCAAAGCTCATCTCCTGTATTATCACCACCTGCTAAGAAAACTTGTTGCAATGAAGGGCTAGAGCTCACAGCAACCAAAGAAAGGAAACTCAGTTCTGTTTTCTGTTACACGAAATGCCACAAAATCACCCGAAATCAGTCCAGCCATGTCATGAACCTGACAAAATCCAGATGTGTCTGAAATCTCCCTCAACTCTTCGATATTTAAATAAATATGACAAATAGTGAAAGGAATGCAATTCAGTTCAGGTGCCCAAGCATCTAGCTCTGTTAGAAATCTACCCTATGATGTTTGGCAGACTCTATCATCTGTTGATGTTTCTCCTAGTGAAATGAAGCTGATAATTTTATTTTTTTAAATTTGTCAAGTGTTATGAGAATTACTAAAATGAAGGAGACTAGATACAAAAGAGATTCCTGATGCCTGTTTTCAACCAAAAATATGTAACCTTGCCTTCAACAAGCCTCAGCAACCTGGCACAGTTCCTACTTGAAAATGAATCAACACACAGTCTGGAACACTTACTAAAGAAAATAAGTGACCTATTCTATTTGGATACTAGCCCTGAATGGGAGGGGTGAGGGTCAATCCATCACGGAAAGGAACTGTTTTCTTGGCGAAGACACATGGAAATTCTAAAATGATGTTAGTTCCTGTAATAACCACAAACAATTCTGATAATCCAGTGAACATCAGAAAGCACTTCCTACAGCTAGAAAAACTACCGGAGAATGAGATGAGGTCTTCATCTCACACAGTCCAAAATTGTAGGTGCCAGATTCTATAGCGAAAATATAACATGTAGTAGAATCACATTGAAGTAAACCTTACACTTACACCATGTGTAAGAAAGAGGTTATGGCCAAAACCGCTAACTGGATCCAATTATCTAAGGTACATGGCTGCCCAACTAATGCCTACATGTCCTAGCCGCACTTTCAATGAGCTGCAGCCACTTGACAAATTGTGACCAATGGAATATAAGTGGAAATGATTTGTGCAACTTCCAAGATATAATCTTAAGATGAACAAGCAAGCCCTCGTTCCCTCTTTCCTTCTTCCTGCTGGCAGCATTTCAAGTAATATAGTAAATTAAATTGCTCCGAATAGATAAAGGCAATACCTTATGGATGGTTACAGAGTAAAATAAAATAACTTTGGGTCTCTAACACCATGAAATGACAAAAATAGACCTAAACTATTTATACGAGATTATTGCATGAAAGAAAAATAAACTTTTATCTTGCTTACATCAGTGTTATTTGGGGTATTTATTAGACTGTTCCAAGTGACTTCTGACTGAGGGATGTTACCCATCTGGGCTGCCCAGATCAATTCATTCAACGAACATTTTCTGATCATGTATTAGATTTGAGGTCCCAGAGATAAAAAATTTACAGCTTACAGGACAACAAAAAATACCATCTTGGAGCACTGTCTACATATTTGTGCTCATCATCTACAAAGAGAACAAAGTAGAAAGTCACCGATTCTACCTGTAAGGCTAATCAATGGAATTTTGGATAAAGGATATTGATTGGTCTGGTAATTCTCTAAGTCAGTCTACATCTTATTTGTGCCTTATTCACTTTTGTGTCCCAATAGTAACTTATACAATGCTTGAGACATAAAAGGAGCTTAATATATACTTGTGAGTAAGTGACTGACTGATTGAATGAATGAGTAAATGACCATTTGGAGGGTCATGCCAGGGAAGGAGAGAAGGGAGTCGAATACAGTTTTCTTCCTGAGTGGGTGTTTGTGGAATAAACTGGTTTATAACTAGAAAATAGGAACCAGTGAACATAACACATAACAGCCACTTAATCATAAAATACTCATAAATCCACTGAAGCCTTTCCAAGGCAATAAGTCAAGTCCTTCACCATAAAAATGTGTTTGTTTGTTTATTGAAAGTACCTCCATTACAGAAAAAGAGTTCCTTGACCTATCCAAGTTAACATAACGTGTCAAAGGCCAAAGTTATGCTTCTTTCAGACTCATAATTGCAGGTAAGCAGTTACATTGAAGTCCACTCATTGTGCTAGAATTTTTTAATGTTCTAAGTGCTGATTTACCAAAACGCACTCTGCAATTATAATTGGCATTGAAGTCCTAACAGGACTCCAAAGGAAATCATAGGCAATGCATGAGCAAACCAAGTTACCCTCAGAGCTTAAAACTTAGTCTTCAGTATCTGCTGCCAAATATCAATACCTGAGAACCATTTGGGACAAGCATCCAAGGGGGCCATGCAAATGCCATCAGCCCTGTAAAAGACAATCTCAGCCATCTTCAAGAGCAATGGTTTTGAAGGCATTTACCTTCAACATCATTGATCAAGGGCTATTGACTTTTTTCTCTGAGACATCTTTTATATTACAGATTAACTATTTCTAAAAATAGAAAACAGTATGCCTATTACTCTCCTCTGCAGGTCATCTTCATATGAGATTCACTGTCCTTTGAATTTTTAGTTTAATTGATATACAGTGTAATGTGAACATGCTTTTATAAAATGAGGGACTTGTATTTGATGATCTCTGTAAATTCCTTTCCAGCTCTAAAATTATTTCTTCACAATCATTCATAAATCCCAATAAAAATGCCATCCCAAGGAAAGTCAATACAACCTTACTTAAATTTTTGCCCTCTTCTTTTTTGTCTGCCTTTCTACAAAGTGAGTTATTAGGGAGTTTTAGAAAGAAAATTTCAAAGTCAACAGTTACAAGGACATATAATAACAGTACTAACTTGTAAGGGGAAAATGCAATTTCATACAGCAGTAACTGAGAACGCCGGGGCAATTTTATACATGCAAAGGCCTTAAGATTTTCAAATCACATACAACTACAATCAAACAATCACTAAATTCAATCTTCAGTTTAACCAGTCTTCAGTTTGCAGAAACTTTTACATGCAGTTGCACAGGATCCAAAATAATGGATATGTTGAACTCTGAAACTCTGTTAGTTCTGACCATGTGCCATCCAGAGAAAATGCCTTTAAATAGTCCAGGATGGACAAAGGTCCAGGAATGTCTATCATTTTCCATGTTTTCTAAATAATTGAAAATTCCATCTCTTCTGTCTGAGGTCGTTTAGGGCAAAGAACTTAATATTGCTGAAGGAGGTTTGTCAGAGAAGCCAAAGTACTGTGTTCTAGAGGAAGATTTTAAGCTCCCAGATTGAATTTGGTATATCTGTGGCTTGCTGTGTGTCTGCTAAATCCTCAGCCATTATGTTCCTAGAAGCAAAGTGTCAAGTTTCTCTGTTAATCACTCTCCAAATGCATATCTATTCCTATACAGTGCATTATTAAACGGAAATGAGCCTAATTATTCACCTGTTAGTGGGCGGGGATGGAGGAAAAGAGAAAATGAAAAGAATAACATTTCCCTTTCAACAGTTTGGTGTAGAATATCCGTGCTACAGTCCGATGAGTAACAATTAGGCCTTGCACATGGGATGGGATAATAATTTTAGGTAATAAGCAAAGTTTCTTCTAACCCACAATTCCTCGCTCCCCTGCCTACGCTCCCTGTTCTCTTCCTGTAACCCACCCAGCTGCACCTTGCAGAGGAATTCATCCTCCCCAGAGATGACTGTTTCAGCAGATAAGCAAAGCAACAGAAGCCAGATGGTCTCTGCTATGCTAAGATGGTATTTAGGCCTTCAGGAAATTAGACACGTTCTAAAAAACATGTTACATTTTCCTGTATGTGTAAACTGGGGGGAATGTGAAATTCGTACCTATTTACCAGTAATAATGGAATCATTGGTTCGTTTTCCCCAACAACAATAATACACATCATTTTAAATGTTGGAGCTGCATATGCCTTGGCAGGACTCAGGCATACCATAGTGGACTTATTCTTTAGTTCCCTCAGACGCACTGACCACTTTCCCTGAATCCTGACACACTTCCAAGATTTTCTGTGTTTGAAGGTCACAGTGTGAGGCGACAGCCTAGAGAATCAGGTCTACTGAGGTTCTGTTATTCATCCTTCCACGCTAAGACATCAGCATCCTTTCATCAAGTTTAAAGGGGAAATTGCACCATATATTAGAAATATGGAACTTTCTAAAGAGTTGCCAAGATCCTACACTGCAAATGATGCTCACCAAAATATAAAGGACTTGGAATTTTATTTAGACCATTGAACCTAATAATAAATGATTTCATGGAAAATGTTTCTCTAGGTCTTATTTTCTTTGTCTAATATTTATTTCACTCAGTCATAGGATTGTCAGGAGAGTGAAATGAAGTAATATGATAACTCTCCTAAAACTTTCAAGCACATTGAATTAGCCAAATCAGAAATTCAGGAAGTTTTTTAAATCTCAAAATGATGATGTGTGGTCTTATATTTACCAGCTTGAACTTTAGTTTTTTACAATATCGCAACCTCTTTTGGTCCTGAATTTCCAGTGTCGGGAAATTAAGACAAAGGCAATAAGCCTACTGAAGAAGGCAACAAAAAAGTTGACTTTTGAGAAGACTGCTCTTTATTGTGGAAAGGACCATGGCATCTTAGTGTTTGATTAGTCTTCAAATCCTAATCTGAAGTGCCTAAGGACTGTTGCTACTGAAATTTCTTCTTACAAAATGTTGCATTCTGAACTATGCAGTAGCCCACAGTGTGATGTCCAAAAAAATTCAGCTGAAATTGTTACCTTTTTAAAAGTAAAATTATCTTTCATACTTCTAGGATACCGGAATATTCTATTTCTTGAACTTGAAGGCAGCTACATGACGGTACCCTCTTTGTGATAATACATCAAGGTTTTAATTGATGATATGTACACCTGTATGCGTGTTTTAATTTATTTAAATTAAAGAAAAAAAAAAACCTGTGCAACTAGGAACATCAAAAGTTTCCTTGAAAAGAAGCACTAACCTTGTGCTATGCTCTGGACTTTGAAAACTGATTAGGGTAGAGCTAAATAAGTTTATGGAGACCATCCTGATAGTTAAAAACTACAGTTGCTGGCCCGGTGGCCCAGTGGTTAAGTTCACACATTCCGCTTTGGTGGCCTGGTGTTTGCCAGTTCAGATGCAGACCTACACACTGCTTGGCAAGCCATGCTGTGGCAAGCATCCCACATATAAAGTAGGGAAAGATGGACATGGATGTTAGCTCGGGGCCAGTCTTCCTCAGCAAAAAGAGGAGGACTGGCAGCAGATGTTAGCTCAAGGCTAATTTTCCTCAAAAAAAAAAAAAAAATGTAAAAAGCACTTCCATACTCACAGTATTAGTTCTGTGAGAGATTTAGTGCTTCCATTTTAAAGAAGAAAGTAAATTTCAAAGCAGATAAATGACTTTTCCAGGGTGGTTAATTTAATAAGTTTCAGAACCCTGTTTCATTCCCAGTATTTTTTTTTTCTGTCTCTAAGTATAGTCTTCATTCCACAATTTCACAGCTAACTCTACTACATGAACCTTTATTAAAATTAATCCTGCTATTAGGCCAAAAGACAGAAGCTATACAATTATCCCAAAAATGGCATTTGATAAATCAACATTTATTCTATACTTTTAAAAATGTACTGCCAAACCTCTTTAGCATGATAAATTATATTAATCTCAAACTAGCATTTGATATTTTAATAGAAGCATGATCATTAAAGGCAAAACCAACAGAAAAAAATCTGCCATCACAACTATTCAACATTGCTCTGTAACTTAAGCTAATGCGATGAAGGGTAAAAGTCAAAAAGAGACACAGTTCTCATTATTCCATTTTGACATGCTTAACTACCTGGAAAATCCTGGAGGACCTGGAACAATACTTTTAGAACTAATAACTAATAAGAGTTTAATAAACTGAAGAAAACAGTAAGTACTATTGAAGTCCTATGCAAGTTATAAAACTTCACCAAGAAATGAAAAAGGTGAATAAATGCAGAAATACACCAAGTTCTCCGTAAATAACTTGCTGTAAAAATGTTCACTGCAGCACTATTTATCATAATAATAAAAATGGAAACCAACTAAATATTTGACAATGGGAAATAGGTAAAATAAAGTATGGCAGAGTCATATAACAGTATGAACAGCCATAAAAATACATAAAATAAAAACATTTCATGGCTTGGAAAAATGTTCAAGGTGGACAGTAAATTTCTTAGAAGTCACAAAACATTTTTTTTAAAAGACTATATTTTGTATATACACACATACGAACACGTACTCAACACGGGGAGGCTACACCTCAAATGTGGTATGAGACTATGAGTGATTTTAATGTTATACATTTGGTTTATCTGTATTTTTTATGCATACCTATATTTCCTTCATTTTATATAGCATATATTAAATTTGCAATAAGAATTAAAACATCAAACATAATTATAGAAAAACAAATTCTTATTGCGGCTGGGATAGATTTCATGTACTTATCCCTCAAAGGAGAAACAAGTAAAATGAAAAACAAAACCTCAGGACCATACGTTGACTTTGTCTGCTGGAATTCTGTTGTATTTATATCATCCCAAGGAGCTGTAATCAAAAGACAATTTCATGGTAAAGTTTTAACCCAAAACTTCAAAGCACAATAAGAAAATATATAGTTTCACCACATATGGGATTAGTGTCTTATTCTTTCAAAGATAATTTCATATTTGCTGAATTATTTCATTCTCACTGTAACCCTCTGAGATAAGAAATTATCCCCATTTGCAGATAAAGATTTTGAGGCACAGAAAATTTTGGATCGTTAAACACATGGGTACTTAATGATATTATTACCTATACCGTGTACCAGTGGGAGTAAAATCAGGAACTCTAAACTCTAAATCCAAATGACTTTCCAACTAGATTTCACTTCAAATAATTAAAGTTTCTCCCCAGTGCCAGGTCCTGTATTTTGGAAATTGTGTATGGAAGTAATTAAAAACTGTGGAAATTTAAAACAAATTTTAAGAGTATTTTAAATTCTTGAGAGACAAGAGCTAGGGTTAGCTGGGGTTCCTATAAAAGCTTAAGTGCTGGTGTCAAATCATTCACATATAGATTCAATTTCTTAAAATGATTCACCAGGAGTATCTGGCCCTGAAACAGAGCATCAAATGCAATTTCTGAAGTTAAAAATTATCATCAGTCTGGATCCTAGGAAATCCATGGGAAAGTTTTCTCTCCTTTAGTAAACTCATCATTTTGACTTAGAGAGTTAACCTTCCTTTTAAAAAATTCATCTCATAAGTGATGCATTTCACACATACATATGTCCTGACATAGTTAAAACAAAATCAATATGCTTTCAAGGAACATACCCCAGCATGAGACATGATTCATTATTTTCTTCATATATAACATTCACTTTGGATTACAATGAGGAAGTAAGCAAAATATGATGTAGAAAATTTATCTCATGATACATTTAACAACCTTGCAAAAGCTTTACATGCATTATGCCTCGCAATAAACATTGACATTTATAATCTAAAATTCTCATTTGTGCAAAAGGCAGGCTCATTCTTTCACTTAGGTAATGAAATTTTAATATAGTATGTGTATGAGAAGGGAAGGGGAGTAGAAAATATATTAAGTAATTCACTTGGCTATTACACTACCAGAAAGAGGACATCATTTTTATTCTCACATTTCCCAAGCAATAGATTTTGCAGTGAAGTCGTCAACTGAAGGGAAGGTTTTAGTACTGACACATCAAATTTGCTGAGAAAAGACAGAGTTCTGTGAGCGATTCCAGTTTTCCATTTCCTCAATATTCAAAATATTCCAGTGGAACATCCAAAATAAACATGTGTTTTTCCCTCATCTAGGGTATATCTTCCACCTGTGGGTTATTGTAATGGGCTCAAGGACAATCCCCACTACTACTTACCTTTGTGAAAAATGCAAATCCCCATTGTCCAAAAATAAGCTCCCTTCATTTTTTTTCTTTCCGCTATGCATCCAACTAAGAAATCAATAGCATATTATTTTCTAAGACAATTTTCCCAAATGCATCACAGATCTATGAGGCATGGACACATATGAAGAAAGGTAAAGAAGGGGGTGTATTTGAGGTAAAATTGAGCAGTTTGACAGAAAATGAATTTTCTGTTAAGAGTATGTATTACCTTGGTTCCAAAGAACTCACAAATATGTATCAGGGTAATGTCGAATGTCACCGATTTGTGCGTGTGCTGTTCATTTAAGCATTTGACTGCTGGCATTTTTCTCTGTAGATGTTGCAAGTTCCATCTAAGCTAAGTTCATTGTTTTACATTGAAATAAATCTGCACTTTGAGTGCTGTGGAGGCCCACTGGAATATTCCAGATAGGCATATGGCTTGGTTTGCCTTATATCAAGACACTTGAGATTCTTCAAAAATATCCTCAAAGGACATATTTTAAGACATACTCTGCCTACTAGGAATTTTAGGCCATAAATTTAAAAAATGAAATCCAAATTGTGATGAGTTAAATGATTGTTTACCAAGTATTTCCTCCCTTCTCCGTCACTCTGTGGGCAGAGTATACTGTATCCCAGTGATGTTGGGCTTGGCCATGTGGCTTGCTTTAGTTAATGGGATATTAGAAGACATCATAAAAACAAGAGTTTGAAATACACTTAGTAGCAAGACTTCCTAATCATGCTTTTGACATTGCCATGTGCTGGCCTAAATGTTTGTGAACCATCAAAATTTATATTTTGAAATCACCTTTGGGGATGGTATTAGGAGGTGAGGCTTTTGGAAGGTAGTTAAGTCATTAGGGTAGAACTCTCATGAATGGTCTTAAAGCCTTATAAAAGAGGTTCCAGAGAGATTCCTAGCCCCTCCTGCCATGTGAAGATACAATGAGAAGTCTGCAGCCTGGAAGAAGCCCCTCATCTGGCTGTGCTGGCATCCTGATCTCAGACTTTCCGTCTCCAGAAGTGTGAGCAATAAATGTTTGCTGGTTATAAGCCACTCAGTCTGTGGTATTTTGTTACAGCATCACAAATGGACCAAGACACCATGCAAAGAACATTCTTGGGTAGTCCACTATTCCAAGGAGGATAAGAGACACATCAAGCTAATTTGCACTCAGTCTGTGATTTGGAGTCAAGTCCAGCTGAGCCCACTCCAGATTAGCTGACCTAAAGCCAGTGTAGGCATGTGTAATAAGAATAAATGCTTTGTGTGAAACCTCTGCATTTGGGATGGTTTGTTACCCAGCATTATTGTAGTCATATTTAAACACATCTGGCCACCAACACATTGTTAAAGTGGTAAGCATAATATATAGATAGCTCCTTACACTGAATTTAAAGCAATTACTTGATTAATGTAGCAAAACTTGATTAATAACCACATTTTGTGATATATGTCAATCAATCAATTATCAAGATAATATAGTGTTACTTAAAGGAGAAACGACCAGACCTTTTGAGCTAGCTAGATATGTCTGGCTAGCATTCCTCTCTCTAAATATGTGGATTAAATATTTTCCCAGTCCAATTCAAAACGAGGAAACCAACACCTTGTTGAAGAATAAGGCAGGCAGTTTAAGTTCGAGTGATAATTCTGATGTGTTAACCTGCTTCTTAGAGAACTAGTGAGGGGGGTATTTTCTACATTGAGTTAACAGAAAAATGATGGTAATAAATGAATACAAATTAAAGCCACTAAAAGTAATTTGTTGGTCATTTTAGGTGCCAAATTAAGAATCAGATTATGTTAGACATTAGATATTTTTCTTAGGGAAACCTAGTATGATACGAACATATCCACATGAAAATTCTCAAATGCTATAGATTAAAAAATTGTGTTCCTTTATATTTAATAAAGTTATATGTATAAACAAAAAGTTTAATATTTTTGAAAATTTCTTTTTAATTTCTACTATAACACCTTGATTATAATGGCAAGGATAGTTTCATATAAACTACAAAAATCACTAATAATTTATCTTACAGTATCTTATGAAATGCTCTTTAGTTTCAAAATTCATGAGGGGAAAATTTTGAAGGTTTTACTATTTCCTTAAAGAAAATAAATCCTACTTGTCTAATCTGCTGAGTAATATCCTCATCAAAGGTTTATATTTTGAGTCTAAATTGTGAATCTGAAATGGAAGCTATTGACAAAGCCATGAAGCACCTTCAATGACACTGTTTTAAGAGCACCAGCAGGAGAGAATTTAGTCTTAACCAAACAAAGTGTGAAATCAAGGATGAATTAAATAAGAACTTTCAAGGAGGCACCACCAGGTGAGAACAATCCGAAATGCTGGTGTAGAGTTAGCAGTAAGAGGATTTTAAAATTTGCTACACAATCAGCACGATTGTAGCCTGAAGAGAAAACTATGCTTCAAAATGTTTCTGAACCTTCAGGGAATTTGTCCAATTGGCAAACAAATTTATGAATGAGTTTAGTTCTTGCTTTCAAACTGTCTTCAATACATCATCTCATGGGCAATGAAATTTTATTACTCAAGATTGTCTAGGAGTCTTAGACCCTGGTTATGAATAGAAACTTCCTCTTAACATCTCTAACTTTTGATCTCATTCCATTTTTTTTAATTTGATACATATGTATGTATACATTTAGAATGACTAAAGAAAGAAGATACTTTATTCTTTAATCATTCTGTTTTGGATATAGAAGCATAGATTTTAGGCTTAAGTTCTGGAAAAGAAAAAAGTCTCCCATAATTCAGTAAATCTATAAAAGTTTTCATTCAAATTAAGCTAGCAAAAGGTTTTAAAAAAAAGACTTCTACTAATCCTTAAATTCAACAGTAGTAAAAATATACTGTAAAATGGGTAGTCATTACATATTTCCATGCACTTTTAAAGTCTCCAGTGAAAATATTAAACCTCATTCCCCAAAATTGAGTTGGATAATATAGTCTAGTATGCCCTAAAAAATGGTTGCTTCTTTCACTTTTAATCAATAAGATTATTTAATGAACATTTGTTCTGTTAACAAATGTTGGCATTATATTGACAGAATGAATTATGTCTGTATTGCCTACTATAGAGACAGAGGTGGATTTTCTGAAGATACAAGATAGGTGTTTCTCTCAGTATTTCTCTTGAAGGAATTTCTTATAAACATATGCATACAGCATTTTAAAAAAATCACTGACCAACTTCAAATGCCTGAAACTAGCTCCCACTTTGGGAACAGACTCTTTGGCAATGGCTAAAACACAAGAGCCACATGCCAGGACAAGGGGAACTCATGTGCTTCTTTGCAAAAGAAAAAGTGTCTCATCAGAATCTATACAATCAACTCCTTCTCAAATCCTGATACCAATGTCACTCCAATATATGTACCTGATACCAAGAAAACAGGATTGGATCTAATGTTCCAGATACTGTGAAGAAGCATCTATATATAATCAGTGTCCAGGATCTCAGCAAAATCCACAATAAAATAAGTTCACTGTGCGTTAGATATCCATGTGAAAAGGTTGAAGCAACATCTTGTTATTAGACTGATAGTAAAGATAACAAAGAATCCTTGTCCTTTCAGATCTAAAAGGAATCTTGCTAAAACTTAACAACCCTATAATTTAAACAAATGATTGACTCGGTTTGGGATATTTGTATGCTCATGTGCAC
This sequence comes from Equus asinus, assembly GCF_041296235.1. Classification (NCBI taxonomy): domain Eukaryota; kingdom Metazoa; phylum Chordata; class Mammalia; order Perissodactyla; family Equidae; genus Equus; species Equus asinus. The sequence continues at coordinate 73,412,169 of NC_091810.1, forward strand.
CAACCAATGGAGAATGAAATAGAATTTAGAATTTTAAGAATGCAAAGAAGAACATTATGGGACAGACATTATCTTCTGGGATGTCCATATTGTGAATGAGTTTTCTATGGTGGAGCCTGAAGCATATATAATTTGGGATATCCTTTTGGGAAAAATAGCACAAAATCATGAATATATAATTAGATATGGAAGTAAATATTTAGAATAATAAAAGCTATAATTTACAAATATGAGAAGCTGATAATTACCACTAAATCACCAAGAGAACTAGCCTAAGAATTTTATTGTTTAACTTTTTAATACAATTTACACTTTCTTCCTATGATTTTTGACTGCATATTCTTTAAATACCTCTTCATATAACAATTTAGAAATATAATTTTTAATAGAAAGAATATAGGGATAATTTGATTTTTTTTTGTCTGGCATGGTTAACCAATATCAGCCTATTATTCCTAGTATAGAAATGTTTCTTTCAATTTTGATGCTGTCATTATTTGTAATGTCATTATAGTGGGTTGAATTGTGTTTCCCAAAAGAGATATGTCCATGTCTTAACCCCTGGTACCTGTGAAAGTGGTCTTATTTGGAAATAGAGTTTTCGCAGATGTAATTAGATGAAGGACTTTGAGATGAGATCTTTTTGGATTTAGTGTGAACTCTAAATCCAATGACTGGTGTCCTTATAAGAGAGACACAAGGAGAAGTCATGTGAAGATGGAGGTAGAGATTGGAGTGATGCATTTAACAAGCCAAAGAACACTAAGGATTGCCAGAGCCACCAGAGGCTGGGAGAGAGGCATGAAATAGATTCTCCCGCAGGCTCTCCAGAGATAACCAACCCCACCAACACCTTGACTTCAGACTTCCAGCCTCCAGAAATGTGTCAGAATAAATTTGTTGTTTTGAGTCACCAAGTTTGTGGCAGTTTGTTACTGCAGCCCTAAGAAACTAACACAGTCACGTGCCTCTAGTCAAGTTTTTCCTACATATAAAATGTAAGAGTTCAGTCATTTCAAGTTTTCTTCTTCAATATTAATCTTAAGTAATTTTTAAGTTGACTATACTTGTTAACCAGTTTACGTTAATGCCCCTACTGTAGTGACAAATAATGAATTTCATGTTATTTTTTCTGAAAGAGAGAAGTTCCATTTTGACCAAGAGAATTAGTCTTCCAGTTACAACTTTGCATATCTGGTAATTGAAGATTTTTTTCCTCACACTAGCTTCTAACTTAGTATGTTTCATCATTTGAGTTTTCCTCCACCACCCACAAGTTAAGCTGGACACCCTAGGATAAATTCACACAACTATTTGACTCCTGGTCCTACCCTTTCTTTTGCAATGCCAGGTAAGTGAGCACAGGGGGCGTTAGGAATATCCATGAAATGACTTAACTATACACAAAAGTAACTGAGAACCACAAAATATCCCACTAAGCCCAAACTACACGTGTCCACTACTCAACTAGCCCTTAGACAAATCCCAGAAGTGCCCCTGGCCACTTCAACACCACTAGATGTGATGAAATGTGACAGAAAGGGACAATGGAAAGTTACATCAGTTTTAACTAATGAAACTAAACATGCCTTGCTTGAGCAATTTTAATCAAAAAAGTATGATTGTGTGAACACATTGATAGTGTCATTTCTTGGAAGGGGCCCATGCAAGTGAGGAGTACTGAACCTTAAGTTTCACAAAATTCATAGTGAATTTATCTCCATGTGAAAGAATATCTTTCTTTCTTTCTTTCTTTCTTTTTGAGGAAGATTAGCCCTGAGCTAACATCCATGCCCATCTTCCTCTACCACAGCATGGCTTGATAAATGCATAGGTCCATGCCCAGGATCTGAACTGGAGAACCCTGGGCCACCAAAGCGGAGCATGAGAACTTAACTGCTATGCCACCAGGCTGGCCTGAAGAATATCTTCCTTTCTGATTTTAAAAACACATTCTTGGGTTCTACTGAAGTGAACAGGTTTAGATGGACACGTCTTCCACACTCATAAAATGCCCTGACCCTTTTATCTGCTTTGTGAGCTCTAACTCATACTTCAAATCTTCTTTAATATGTTACCTTCTATAGAAAAATGTCCCTGAATCTCCTGGACTAGTTCATACTCCCTGAGCTATTATCACACATTTGCCATGGTATTTAATTACAATAAAATTCATAGCCTCTTTTCCTTACGAGATTGTATACTCCTTGTGGACAGGGCCATTGTATTCATCTTTATATTCCTGTACATATGCATGGGAAACCCTTGAAGATATATCTTTTGTGGAAGGAAAGGAAAGAGCTTATAGTGTAAGGAAGATGAGGCACATAACACATCATTCATTCAATGTTAAACAAATATTTACTGAGTATCTAGTAGGTGCCAGGCATTGTTCTGGGAGCTGGAGAAACTTTGAAAACACAATCAGTACTAAGAGTATTAGAGCTATAAAAAATATGTAGAGCAGATTGGGAAGTAGGGACAAAAGTGAGGGAGGAAGTTTGCAATTTTAAATGGTGTTATCCATTTAAAGATGAGTTTAATCTAAGAAGTAACACTTGAGATAAAACTTAGGGAGGCAAGGGAAGTAGAGCTGTAGACATATGTTGGAAGACAGTTACAGGCAGAGGAAATAGCTAGGTCTAATGGTATAAGAGGGGAGCACATCTAAGATCTTTGAGGAGCAAGAAGGAGGGCTAACCTCACTGGAGCTAAGTAAGTAAGTGTGATATGGCAGATGGAAGGTTAGGGAGGAACAGGGTGTGTAGCACTTCTTAGCCATTTTAAAGACTTAGCTTTAATTCTTGAGAGAATTGGGAACTTTGAAGGATTTTATCAGGATCACCCTGGCTCGAAAACACACCATAAGGACTCAAGTGAAGAAGCAAGAAGAGCAGATAAAAGATAAGTAATAGTGGCTTGGATTGGGCTGGTAGCAATAAAGATGATGTGAAGTAGTCAGATTCTGGATGTATAAATACACTTGAAGGTAGAGCCTATGGAACGTTCTGAAGAAAATTTGACAGGATGAAAAAAATAGAAGAGCCGGGATGGCCTTTTGGCCTGAATAAGTAAAAAGATGGGATTTACCACTAACTAAAATGGAGAAAACTGTGAGTAGAGCAAGAGGTTTTTTGTTTGTTTGTTTGTTTTTAGGAATCTGGATTTAGATGAGAATTTAGTTTTAGATATGCTAAGTTTGAGACACTGAATGGAAGTATGGAAGTAGAAATGTAAAGAAGGTAATTGGAAGACAAGTTGAAATTTAAGGCAGGGATATGGAAAGGAAATACAAATTTGGGAGGCATCATAATATAGATGGAATTTAATTCATAAGACTTGATCAGCTTTGCAAGGATGTAAGAGTAAATAATGGGGAGCGGGGAAGATGGGGGATGAGGGGGAAAGTCTGCGGACAAAGCCCTGGGGTGCTCCAACAATTAATGGTTGGGAGGATCAGGAGGAATCAGCAGTGAAGACTAAGAAGGAGCAACCAATAAGGGAGGAAAAAAACCAAAAGTATGTGACACTTTCACACTGAAAAGCCACATGAATAAAGTGTATCAAAGAGGAGAGAGCACTTAACTGCTACTGAAAAGTCAAATGCTACCGAAAGACCACATAGATTGAAAATGAAAATTCATCGAGTTTAGCAACATAGAAGTCAATGGTGGTCTCAAAAAGAAATTTTTATGGAGTAGTGGAGGCAAAAGGGGATTTAAGGGAGCGTGGAAATAGAAGAATTGGAGATAATTAGTAACGGCAACTCTTTCAAGGAGTTTTGCTTCAAAGGGGAGCAAAGTAATTGAGCAGTTACTAGAGAGGAAGTGGAGACAAAACAATGTTTTTAAGAATAACATTAGAACAATAAGTTTTTACTGATTGGAATAATTCAGTCTAGAAGTTGGGGAAGTGTGGCATAGGTAGGAAGAGAATTGAAGGAGAGATGTCTTTAAGTAGGGAAGAGGAAATGCAAGCTGTGGAGGAACCAACCTTAGATAGCAAAACAAATAGTTCAGCTGGGGAAGAAGAGTTGAATGTTTGAAGAAAGACAAGAGATGTAAAAATTTAGTTAAGAGAATGGGGAAATAAACGAACCAAGGAAAAATGATTACCAGGAAGTATTAGAAGTCCACATGAGGCTTGTGTTTATGAAATTAAAGTCAGACCATGAAGAAGATGTAGTTTGCTCCATCTATGTTCTGCTACTTTGGGTCCAGGTATAGAACATGTAGAAAATTGGAAATAATCAGGTTTGTGAATTTACTGAGTACCACAAACTAAGAAAATTGCAACGAAGTTAGGCATGTTGCAAAGGATAAAATGTAATTATTAACCATGAAATTTAAGCCATTTAAAGAGAAGAATGGAGACTTCAAATGAGCAAAGAATGATGAAAATCAGTACAATGAGTAAATTGGAGGTCCCAGTAAGATTGAAGAATTTTTAGTCAGGATACTCTGAGAGTGAGCTGGAAAAATAAGGTGATTATCAGGGAGTGTGATGCATGAAACCAAGATTACAGAGAACTTGTAGTTATTAGTAATGAAAGTCCAAGGCATGATCGTGGGAGTGACTGAGATGGGGAAGAGGAGGAGTTTAAGGAGCTGAGAATTCAAGGTTTGAAAAGAGTCATCTATGTATATATTAAAATCAACTGAATTAAAATAAACAACAGGAGTAATGTAGACAGTAATGGCAAGCCAGGCACCAGAAAATGGAGAAATAAGAAGTGACCCAGGCAGTTGAACTGAATGATGAGGAGCAGCAGATGATTTATAATCCAATGACCTGAGGTTCAAAGCTGGGTACTTTTAGGGATAATGGAGAGATAGTGATACAAAAAGTAGCAATGAAGGGCAAGAGGACACCTAGTAACTCCAGGCCCAGTGAGACAAAAACTGGGGGCAAAGGGACAGCAACCACTTGAGAAATCTACAGGGAAAGAAATGTCCTCAGGGAGGAGCCAGGTTCAGTTAGAGCAGGAAGGTAGAAGAATGTACACATAAGAACTCAAATATATAGGAAAATGTGTTGACTTTGAGCCACGAATCTCAGAAAGGAGAAGGGAAGAGTTTCAGAGGTTAGGGAGGGAAGAAAGATGGGGACAGAAGAAGACAATATGCAAAGCCACATAATGATTTAATGTTGATAATGAAGGGTGAGTTGGGAGTCTGGGGTTTTTAATGGTGACTGACAAACAGAAATGAAGGGCGAAACAAGATAAATCCTGGTGGATTCAAAGCAAATAATAGTAGTGGGAGCTGTGAAGTTAAATTTAAGTGGTGTTAACAGGTAGCAAATAGAATATTAAAAGAGGAATAACAGCCATAAGAGATCAATTTCTATGGAAATTCAGAAGAGTATGTGACATGAATTCTCTCTTTTTCCTTTAGGATGCATAGGGAGCATAGGTTATCTGAAGCAACTCTCACTGCCAAATTCACCTAACCTCCCCAACAGCACCAATGTGTGTGACTCATCACTGGGTGTGGCATCAGGAATAATATTGATATTTATCTCAAAGCAGCCACCTCATATCTGGCTGCTGTGTGCCAGGCTAGTGCCAGGACAAAGTTAATATTCTACCTTTTTTTTTTTTTTTTAACTCATTTTAGTGGAGAGTTGGTAGAGAGGGGTATGGGACATATCCTAAAGAATAACGTGTTATCTCAACAATGGGAAAACATAACATAGAATCAGTCTAAACATTCCTTGTGTTAAAAATAGACTACTTTGAATACATGAATCAGACATAGTTTTGAGTTCATCAGTCATTCTTTCCCAAAAGAGTCTGATGCCTCCCATTTCTAAATTTTCTTATAAAGCAATGACAACTGGGTCCTCCAATTCTCTGAGAATATTCTTGGAGTATTTAAGACAATGCAAAGTAAATTGCCACCCTAGATATAACAATCTCGGGATAACTGGACTGTTGAGGAACTGATCTACCTTAAAATGGAGAAGAAAATAGGCAGGTGAACCAAAGAAAGCTTAAATCCCAATAAAGCGTAAAAAATAATGAGACCCATGATTCCCTGACATGTTTAACTTTGCCTGGTCAGGACCTAGCACCTTTGAAGCACAGTCTAAGGTAAATTTCTAAAACTATATCTATTGCCAGCCTTATCCATCCTAAGGGTGAATTCTTAGGCCATGAAAACATCCTAGCACAAGAGAAAAGTCTGCCTTACCTCTAGATTGGTCTCTTCTTACTTTCAAGTTTCTATTAACAATGCTTAAGTGATCACTCTTTGTGAGGGACCAAGCCCATTCCCCTAAGAAGTTAGTTAGCAATCATAGTGGGTAAAATTACCATTCTTACCATAAGATAGTCATCAATTACTAAACAAGGGTCTTTGCCTCTTATGCCTCTACTAAGAGACATAAGCCCACAAAAGAGAGTCATAGCAAACAAAAGAGTGTATCTCATTAGTTTCTAGGGTTTTTGCCACCTCAGTTATCTTTTTTCTTGAGGTCAGCAATCAGATATCATTTTAAATTTTAGGGGAAAAAAGTGGGCTTCTCCCATGCCTCAAAGGAATATATATAATATGTCACTTTATTTTATTATATATATATATATATATATATATATATATATATATATATAATTACTAAGAAAACAAAATTCATCCCAGCACTGGACCCCATTTAGATCTCTAGCAGCATCCTTGACCAGCTTGCAGGAAACTCATAATTAGAAGAGCTGACACTGAGCAAGTTAAATTGTACTACTTATAACTAGGAGGTGGCTTAGACACTCTATGCTTGACTTATTAGTTTCTTCCAAATGTGTAAAAAGGTATTTGAAAGAGGATGCTGACCAGCTGTGACCAAAATGACAAACAACCAAATAAAATTATAGCATGAGTGCAGTTCAACATAGGGAGGAACTTGTCAACTTCTCAACTATGTACAGGTGATTAAGTGGAAAACCAAGATACTACCAAAGATTACAGAATTGCTCTCTGAAGATCTTTAAAAAATAAAAGTAAAATTAAAAGGGTACTTTTGAAGCCCGTTACAGGCCTGAGCAGAGGCAAAAGACTAAATGTGGAAACCCTTTAGGATCCATCCTGTAACAAGATGTCTCAAGGGTGGAATTGCATTTGAAAATATAAATCAGAGTGTAAAAGTAGACACTGATTACTGGTACTCGTCAAACAAAGGTCTTGTACTGAGCCTATATTTCCTCATTTTCTCTAAACACAAAAATAATTGACGAGCCTTTGCAGGTGCTCTCAAGCACATCCACTTAGTAATGGTGAATGTTTTAGTCTAAGTGGTTAGTGTACAGGAAGTCCCAAGCCAACAAATCAATGCTTAACCCTGGAAGATTGGTCCCAATTAGTGTTCCATGTCTAACACCAAAATTAAGAGAGAGAATTGTGTTAGACTTCTGCATACTGCTTTCCAGCTCCAAGTCATTTAAAATGTTTAAGTGAAATCATGATAATGCTTTGAGAAGTTAAAGTTGAATGTGGTACACTCCCTGCTCTTGGTGAACACCTAGTCTCATGATAAAACAGACAAATTCATTATTCACTATGTTATAGGAAACAGATCAGAGGTTACCTGAACATGGCAGCCCTGCGTTTTGTTTGCTCTCTTGTGGCTTTGCAGAGGGGAAAACAGCCACAATCCTAATTGAGATGGGTACCATAATGTTCATAAACTAGAAGAGACAAGAGACAATCTAATACAACTTTATCATTTTAAAATAAAAAAATATATGCTGGGGAATGTGAAGATTGTCCAAACAAGCATTGATAGAAATGGAATAAAACTAAAATATCGTATCAGAATAGACTAAGCTATGCTTCAATGACAAACAACTTGAAAACCCCAGAGCCTTAAAACAATTAAGTGTGTATCTCGTTCTGCTCCTTGTAGCAAGAGAGGCCTTGTTAACGGTCAAGCTCCCTGGGTAACGGAGGCTTCATCTCAACATATGCATTTAGACATTTATGGAAAACGGCACACCAGATCTTAAAATTTTGGCCAGAGAAAGCCCCATGGTCATACCTGATATCAGCTGGGCAGAAAGTAAAATTCTATCCCTGTGTCTAAAACAACAGCCTGGTCATAATCTGACCAAAGCAGAGAACATACACGTGCCATCTCTCTTCATGTAGAGCTCTATATAGGGTGCAAGATGAAAACTAAAGCCTAATTTCTTGCCCTAACCTCCCAATTCTCATCTTCTTGTTACTTGGCTGAAAGGTAACTCTCTAGAATTTTTCATTTTTCTGCCTAAGATATTTGGTGATTTTTGGAATGAGGCAATGTTACTGCTGTACAAGAATGCTTGGTGAAATAATATACATTGTTCAAGCAGTCAATGCTAACATTGAGCTTGAGCTCTTCAACTGTGCCTCTGATCTGAACAGAATAACATGTTCCAGGCTAGGTCACTCTACAAGAGTCCATGCATTTCCAGCACTTGAAATATAATTTACCCGCTCAGTGATTGCCTAATATTGTACAATCCTTCGATATGTTGCTCTCAAAAAACTTTAGAAAAAAATACTTTAGGAAGTTTTTAGTTCTTGAGATTAGCTCTAGGAATAGATCTCAAATTTTTTCAGGATATAAAACAGGAAAGATGATGAGACTCACTAAGATGAATGGCATTATAATTGAGACACTAATAACCTAAAAGGTTTATATCATAGTGATATAGACATTATTATAAAAATGTGCTAAGAAGCCAACTCTAAACTTGCAAACACCATTTTCAAAGAGTCTTCTACTGAACACTAATTTTGTGAAATACTAAAAGTAGCCCATGAAAAGGGAGTTTGGAATCAAATACATTTTGAAAAAGGTATAAACAAAGATAAAAAAATTTTCTACTGTAGAACAGTTCAGACATTTTAAAACGCTAATGGGTTATAAATCTCCAAGAGAGTGATACAATATTCAATGGTTTCCCAAATTTAATTGATCATAGCATTCTCTTTTCACAGAATGTCTAATATCACATAGAATAGGGTTATTTGGGACACAATTTAGGAAAGACAAAATTTTGCAGACAAGTCGTTCTATGTATAAGACATACTTATGTCTTAATACATTTGGGGACTTTACCTCAAAAGAGATCACCCTTCTGGGTATAGTAAATTTATAAACAAAAACACTATTGAATTGAGTTTGTTCTAGATACATAAAAGAAGAAAACAAAAATTGTTCTAAGATGTTATAAGGATCAAACATTCCCAATTATTGAGGGTTTAGCATGTTACTCTTTATTGTTAGAAAAAACATTTTACCTTAAAGACATTTTGTTTGATATTAACATAGCTATACCATCTTTATTTTTGTCTAGCGTTTGCATATTTTATTATATCTTTTTATTTTAAACTTTCTGTATCATTCTATTTTAGACATGAATGTTCAATAGCATGTAATTGGATATTTTTTAATGCAGTACACTAATTTTTCTTTTAACTGACAGATTTAGTTTATTTACATTTAGTGTAATTACTGATAAAGTTTGCTTTAAATCTATCATTGTTTTTGTCCTTTCTACTTGAACCACCTTTTCTCTGTTCTAGCTTTCTTTTTGAACTGTTTTGGTATTGTTTTTATTTATTATTATTATTTATTCATTTTTTCTTGTCTACTAGTTTGAAAATTATAAACCATTTCTTTTTATTAGGAGTTATCTTGGAAAGTGAAGCATGCATCTATAGTTTATTATGATCTAAGGTAAGTAATTTTATCCTCTTGCAAGATAACATATGGTCTGTAGAACAAAAATTCTCTCACAGTTATATGCTGTGTTGTATGTATGTATATAAACACAGTTACATATACATATAAAATCAGAGGGTTTTTATACAGGCAGTAGTAACTTAGACGTACCCAATATCACTTTTCTTTGGCTTTCATTTCTTGTATATCAGATCTTCAACATGAATAATTTTCCTTCTACCTGAAGTATATTAGAAGAATTTTTTTTGTAGGTCAGCTATGACAAATTTTATGACGACAGTCAGCAACTATCTTAAATCAGAGTTAATTCACTGGTTTCCAGGACCACAAAGACTGTTTGAACCTAGGCTGCAGAACGTCACAAGGGATGGTTTGTCCTGACTCTGAAGATGGATTACCTCAGTCTACAATTTGCTGTAGTGACAGTCTCCTATTAGATTCTTCTCACTGTGCGAGATTTGGGCTTTAATTTCTCTTTCTCATCCAGCAAGGTCATCAAAAATAAAGTTTTAATATCCCCAAATCAGCATATTCTCTCACTGAAAAAGCAGTTTCCATACCCAGTTTCTTTACCTTTCTGAGTTCCCATATTCACTTTCATTTCAGCCTGGCAATTTCTAAGATCTTATTAGTTCTTCCATGTCTTCAAAGAATTTACTTTTGTAGTTTGACCATTTTTGGTTTTCAGATTGAGAGTTAGTCCAAATTATCTAGCCAGCCATTGTCAGAACAGAATCCCAGGCTAGCAAACTTCTGAGGGGCGTTTATTAATGGATTTGTGAAACAAACGTTCATTGACCACCACCAGGGATCCACCAAGTGTTGTGCTGGGCATGGAAAAGTTTGATTAGGCCCCTGGCAAGTTCATAATCAAGGGCTCATTGTGTAACTCAAATCCCTCTGTCCTCCTTTTGGAATACATGATATCAAAAGAGAGATGACACCATAGAAAAAATCAGAGAAGCAGTAGAGTAGTGTTTAAGAACACAGGCTCTAAAATGTTGTTACTCTTGTTAGTTATTTGACCTTGGGCAAATTGCTTATTGTCTCTGTGATCAAGTTCCTCACCTATAAAATGGGGATGATTATAGTAACTACCTTATTGGGTTGCTGTGATTAGATTAATCAATGTATATAAAGCTCTTAGAACGTGTCTACAACACTTAAGCCCTCAAAAAAAAGTTAGCTATTATATTCTACACAGTAAAATGCCAACTAATTCTACAGTGTTCTTGACTTAAAATTTTGAACACCAACAGCCTCTAAAAAGAAATTAATGACTGTGTAGCCTGAACTGGACACACATTCTGGGAATTAATCGATATGTATTTTGTTTATGACCCCCTACTTGGCATCACGCAGTGGAGTTCACCTGGTCCAAAACTAAATATGCTAAATGTATTTTATTATGCTCCTGTTTGGACCTCAGGTGGAGAGGGTTGAGTAATCATACTAATTAGTTCATAGCACAGGTGTCGAGAGTTGAGTAATTACGCTAATTAGCTCATACACACCATCCTCATTGGTCCATCAAGGTCCCTCTTGTTTTATTTATTTACGTATTCCCTTTTACCACCCTTTGTTTAAATCCTCCCTTCCTCAAGCAACTATTCTAGTGCGTTTTATTTGTCTCCTTGAATATGTGTGAATTCTTGTGAAATACTTGTGTTTATGTGATGAGCTAACTTTACAGCAATTCAATTCCAAAATGTACACCCAAAGCCCTCTACAATGCCATGCAGAACAAATGTTTAACAGCCTCACAAACACAAACGCCAGTTTTTAGCTATCTACCCAGGCAACAAAGGCAGAGAATTGAGAAGGGTTTTTTATCGCTCCATCCCTCTCAGCTCCCTAAACCAGACCCTGCCAATTCTACCTGTCTGCAAAATCCATTTCCTTCTCCCATCTTTACTGCTACTAAGTTATTTCAAGCTCTCATCAACTTATTTCCTCACAACAGCATCAGCCTCAGGTCTCCCCTGCCAAAATTTAACCCCTGCAGTGCCACCAGAGTAATTTTTCTAAGTAAAATTCCTTAAAGGCAGATTGTTTGTGATTCTAACTTAATAATATTGAGTAATTCCCCATTGCTTACAGGACAAATTCTAAACTCTAGGTGTAGCTTTAAACATTCTTTACAATCCGGCTCCGACTCAAGGCCATCTCCCTGCCACCCTCCCCACCACCTCGTCTGAGGTACTTGCAGAACCAAAGTCCCTCAGCGATTTTGCACACAGCAGTGATTGTGCTCCTGCTGTATCCTCTACTTACAAGGCTTTCTTTCCTTGTGCTTTAGGCAAATTCTCTTCCTTAAATTCTGTTTTAAATGGCATCTTCACTGAAACTCCTTAACCTCCAGCTGTCACCAACATGACCATCATCACTGCCCAGGAAAAAGAGCTCTCACATTTATGTTTCCTCAGAATTGTGCAGACCACTGGCACCACATCTGTCATATTACAGAGTTAGGATGGTGCTATGAGCTATGTTGTATCCCCACAGAAACTCACGTGTTAAAGTCCTAAACTCTGGTGTCTCAGAGTGTGGCCATATTTTAATATAGGGTCTTTATAGAGGTAATTAAAATGAGATCATTAGGTTGCGTCCTAATTCAATATAGCGGATGTCCTTATGAGAGAAAATTTGGACACAGACACGCACAGAGGGACTTGTGCCTCCAGACTTTAACATCAACTCTTCGCTGAGTCTCCAGCCTGTCGGCCTGCTCTGCAGATTTTGGACTTGCCAGTCCCCACAAATCAGTGATCCAGTTCCTTAAAATAAATCCATCTCTCTCTCTCCAGATATATATATACACACATACACATATATATAGATATATATACACACATCCTATATATTGTATATATACATACCCTATATACATATATACATCCTAATATATATGTACACATATATACATATGTATACATCCCTGCATGTTTGTATAGAGATGTATATATTATGCATGTGTATGTATGTGTGAATGTGTATATATGCAGTGTGTATATATGTGTGCATGTGCATGCATACGTATGTGTGTATATATATGTATTTGAGGTTTTTGAACACCAACAGCTTAAAAAAAATTATTTTTTGTAGCCTGAATGGACATAGATTCTGTGAATTAATCAGCATGTATTTTGTTTACTACTCTCTACTTGACATCAGACAATGGAGTTCACCTGGTCCAAAACTAAATATATATACATAAACACATATACACAAAATATATATATACCTACACATATATACACTCTTATATTTACATAAATATATACATATATGGATGTATATATGTACATATATTAGGACATATACATATATATGATGTGTACAATACATATAGATGTGTATATATCTATATTTTTATATATGCATATACATACACATACAGATCTTATTGGTTCTATTTTACTGGAGAATCATGACTAAGACAAATGGCGTGTGTCTGATCTACTGAATGAGAAGCTCTTAAGATTAGAACCACATCTAATGAAATAAAATACAGTATGATCACACACACGTGTGTGAACTTTGTCTCAGGCACCACTCTAATTTCTTTTATATACTACCTCATCTAATCTTTACAAACCTCATGAGAGAAATATGATCATCTCTGTTATACTAATGAAGTTAGGTAACTTACCCAGAGTTCTTCAGCTAGTAAATGACAGCAGCAGATTTTGAAACCAGGCAGTGCGGCTTGAGATCCCCTTCTTACCACCATGTTAGAGTATAGAACATCATGAAAACGTTTTTAATCTGTCAGAAGAAAAACATGGTAAGTAACCAAATGCCTGGCACAATGTAGATATTCAGTAAACATTTATTGAATAAATGATGAATAACATTAATAAACATTTCATAAAATGAATGAATGAATAACATCAGCTCATATACTCACACTATTTACACATTTATTACATGTATGTGTATATAATATGCACATATATACATATTATAAATATATATATTTACTCATAATTGGAGATTAAGTCATTTGGGAAGTGCTGCTTCTGTTTCAAGGGCCAAGATATGGAATTCACAGTGTTATTTAGTCATCTGCTCAATATTATATGGTGATGGGTGATAACAGTCATGCAAGGTACTTTATAAGACTTATAAGTATCAATAGCAATATACCATTTAAATAGTTTAAAAACAGAATGAGATTCCAAATCATTTCTATACACCTAGTCAATTAGGTAAATAAGAATTTTAAAGGCTTTTAAAAAATCAAATGGAACTAAATTATGCCAATATTTATAGTATGGTCCCTATTGATTTTGTTCTGGAATGTTCCACAACTTTGTCTTTATGAACTTTTTTAACCTCCTGTGAGTTTTATAAATGCCAATAGATGAACCTTGATTTTGTGCCTGGAGATTTGTTAGAAGGCAGAAAATGAAATTTTATTTAGATAGAACTATTAACTGTCAAATCTTAACATACTAGAGATGTAATATAAGACAAACACAAAACTAACATCCAAACAGTTTAGTAGGTTATTTAAATTTTTCTGAAAAGTCACTCACAAAAACAAGAAATAATGCATTACTGATCCCTGTCACTCACTTTAAAGCTATCAGATGGGTACCTTGATCAGTACTGAATTGAAAAGGAGGAAAACAAAAGCCCAAGTGTTTTGACTCCCTTGCTTCTCCACCCCAATTTTCCATCTCACTGACTGTCTGCACACTGATTGTCCAGGCCCCGTGACAAGTTCAACAAATTGCCTCCTGCTGCTCCTTTGATTTGTACAACATGTTAATTGCAACCTTGAGCTCTTCTTCTGACCTATTGATTACATAATCACCTTTGCCAATTGATGCTTCCCAGAATATCAAAAGACACTCAGTAAAATTAAATACGAAATAAAATCTTTCTCTGTCCACCCCTCTCCAAGTAAATAGCGTCCCAAAGCACCTATAACTTCAAGATTGTTGACAAACCTCAAGGTCCAGTTTTAAAACTATAATGAAAAATCAGAAAAACCACCCTTTTTTTCTGAGATGCACTCCTTCTGCCACCTCCAGTATTTCAGATCAGGTCTTCCTTTTCTAACCCACTGATACCCAAGGGCTAGATTTGCCAGGAGGAATGAATAGCGATCATTATATACAGAAAGCAACAGCTGCACCTGTTCAGCTTTGTGTTAGTGACGCAGCTATGTGGAGCAAGGAGAAGCCAACCTAGACAGCAAGGCTTAGTAATATTATCTTTCACCTTGAAATGAACATCTTACTGTTTACAATTTACTGGAAAGATATGCACATAGCACATTTGGCATTTATCTTATTCGAATAATATTGAAAATACCACCCTCCAGATTGAATCTGAATATACAGGAGACAGAATTTACAAACATATGACAATGTTACCGTGTTTACTAATGAGTTTGCCAAGTACAGTAATAGCTCAGCTATCAGAACCCTCCTCTGGCAACATTACCTATCCAGAATCTACCAAGATCCAGGAATCAAACAAACACAGAAAGGCTGTTGAAGAAACAAAACTTAGGTCATAACTTCTATGAGTCTATTGATACACTTAGCAAATAGAAGCACCTGAGTCTTTTATTCAACACATAACATATTCAGTCAGTAGATTTTCAATCTCAAAGTCAATTAGAATTAACAAACAAAAAAGCTGTTATAGGCGGGAACATGAAAGCACTGAGAAATCATGTAATAACAAAGAACTACTATATTTAATAGCACCTCAATGGTTTTTTCTTTTTCCTGAGGAAGATTAGCCCTGAGCTAACATCTGTTGCCAATCTTTCTCTTTTTTTGCTTGAGGAATATTAGTTCTGAGCTAACATCTGTGCCAGTCTTCCTCTATTTGACACGTAGGTTGCCACCACAGCATGGCTAATGAGTGGTATAGGTCTGTGCCAGAGATCTGACCTGTGAACTTTTGCTCCCAAAGCAGAGTGCGCTGAACTTAACCACTACACCACGAGGCCAGCCCCTCGATGATATTTTTATTATATAAAAAAGTCTAAAATTATTGTAATCCTATTCTAATATATATACATGTTGAATATAGAAAAATATTGATAAAAATGCAGATCTTTAAAAAGCGAGATGTTTTATTTACATTCCAAATACTGTTTATTTATATACCACTGCTTGATTATTTATTTCCTCCCCTCTCTCACCCTCCCTGAAGATAATCCCTCACCTAGCAAGAAGTTTTTGTTAGAGTAACCTGATCATGGAATTATCTGTCTTCATCTTATCGATATTTACATACTTCTCTTTGATGCTCATGATCTCAGTTACCTAATGTTATATGACAAACCAGCTCAAAATGAAGAGGCGTAAAAACATTTTATTATGTTGCCCAATACTATGGGCTGGGTAGGCTCATCTGGAAAGTTATGTCATGTGTGATCAGCTGAAGTTACTCATATGATTGCATTCACCGGGGAGCACAGCCGGAGCTGGACCGTGCCTGGTGCTGCAGCTGGGATGGGTGGCACCACTGGGGGCTGGCTGGGCCTCTCTTTCTCCAGGTGGTTTTGCATCATTCAGTAGTCTAACCTGAGTTTCATTACATGGTGACTGGATTCCAAGAAAGTGAAAGGAAGAATTGCAAGTCCTCTTAAGGCCAGGCCCAGAAGTCACACAAAGTCATTTTTGCCATTGGTCAAAGCAAGTCATAGGGCCAGTCCAGATTCAAAAGGAGGGGAAAGGACTCCGCTTCCTGATGGCATATACATGGACAAGGAGGGGAGGAATTGCGGCGATCAGCTTTGCATAAAATCTTACAAAAAATACTTAACAATTCCTCAGATACTGTGAAACCATGAGTGAAGACAAAACCACAAGTGAATGGGAAGATGTGAGGTCCAAGTAGACAAGGTCAGCAAACAAGATGTAGTCATCAAGGAAGCAGACATTTGTCAGTGTCCACAGGGGAGCCTCTTAGTAAAGTACAACAGGATTGGAGACCAAGTGTAAGGACAGGTCAGCAACCATGGAGCCAAAACAAAGGGAAGGGAACACATCCCAGTTTGGCCACCAGTGTAGTAGTGCAGACCTGTGGATTGATTATCCCTGGAAGCTGTTTGCCCTCTGCATTGTTTTAAGCATTGTTTTTACTTTGTGCAGTAAAAACTACACTTTTGTGATAAACCTCAGAAGGAAGACAGGTTTTTAAGGGGAACCTCAAAGCAGAAGCTTGTTTCTTGGAAGTCCTAATCCATACGAGAGACAATTTTGTGTTACCCAAAACACAAGCTGAGCACATGCTTAAGGCTGTAGCCAATGAGTGACAACAAAAAAAAATTCTTTGGTAAGGATAGGATATTATTTAAGAAATTGAGCATATATTTAACAAAAGACCTATATAAAATCTTATTAAAGGGTATCATAAACACCTAAACAAATAGAAAGATATGCCACTTTGTAGCATGGAAAGTCTTAATAGCACAAAGTCACTTTTTTGCAAATTAATATATAAATTTAATGCACTTCCAATTAGAATTTCTATAAAATTCTCTTTATAAATTGAACTAAATTATCCTAAATTTTTAAATAATGAATAATGAAGAATAGGTACTAAAAGAATGAAAATAATGTATAAAGCCATCATAATCAAATCGATATTGTATTAACACAAAGACAAATAATTCAGAGGAGCAAAAAAAGAAGCCAAGAGAAAAGAAATCACAATAAAAAATTAATACATGTAAAAGATAATATTCAGTTTAGTGGTAAAAATGATGGATTATTTAATAAATGATGTTGGTACTATCTCTCTGGAAGAAAATAAAATTAAGTACCTATCTTATACCAAACAAAAATAAATTCCAGATTTAAAGACTTAAAATGTTAAAAATAAAAACCAAAATCACACACAAAAATCTAGAATTAAGATTTGTATAAATTATGAGGGGAGAGGATGAGGAGGAACTCTCTTAAACCAAACTGGAAAAGTAGATTCTGCAAAGGAAAAGACAGACATATTGAACAACATAAAAATTTCAAGAGTTTTGTAATGGGAAAGTTACCAGAGCAAAGTCAAAAGACAAATAAAAACATTAATTAATATTAGAAATATTGAGAACAGATTCAGAAGAAAGATCTTAAAATTATCAGAATCACACAAAAACTCAGTAAACAGATACGCTAAGTGTTGAAAAGGCAGTCCACACAGTGGAAACCAGCATGGACAGTGAACACAGGAAAAGGTGATCACTCTCTCTTATAGTCAGGAAAATCAAAACTAAAGCAACAACAAACATCAATTTACAACCATCAAAATACAAAAAAGACCTGTCTTTTCTTGGCTTTTCTCTACAATAGACTCTGGAGGAGGATCTGTTTGTAGGTGGTTTATTTAGAATATAGTCCTAGACAGAAGGCATTGAGGGAGTGGGGAAAATGAGACAAAGAAGGAGGGGAAGCAGATAAGAGGGGTCATTTTTGTTACAAAGATCACCCCTTTGGGCAGTGGAGGCTCAATTTGGTCAGGACCTCCTGAAAAGCGAAGAGAATGTCTCTCAAAATTGTCCTCTCCAAAGAAAGAAGGCAGGAGCATTAATGATCGGAGGGTGGCCCGGCATTTCTGAGTTCCACTTATACAAGTGCAAATCCATAAATCTCTCACCATCATCCAAGGCATTGAAGAGCCCAGGGCAGAAAGTGAAGACACACAGCAAGCACCCATAGTTAGAAGATATCAACGTGCAGTTATTTGAAGCCTACAAGTAAGATATTATCCAGGCATAGTATCCAGACATAATATCCAAGCATAATATCTAAGATATTATACAAGTAAGATTATCCAGGCATGGATAAAATGCAAGAGAAAGCCCAGAAGATTTGAGATAGGGTACCAGATGTGTTTTCTCCAAGCTATCCACAGCAACTACTCCTGTTGGAGATAGGGTCAAATAGGTATGCTTTCATCCATTGCCAGATGAAATGTGTATTACTACAGCCTTTTGTAAGACTGTTTGATAACATCAGTTAAGAATGCATATTCCTTTTCTACCAGAGATCCCTCCTCTGAAATTTTATAGAAATAAAGGCATGAGTACATAAACAGAAATGTAAAACGATGTTTATTATAGCACTGTATGAAGCAGAGGAAAAAAACAGAGCCTACAATATGGAAAGAGTCCAATTATTTTATGTCTACATCATGGAACATTATGCAACAATTAAAAGAATGAATTAGATGTCTAGCAATTGACTTAGACAGTTTTCCACAGTGTACGATTTTATGAGAAAAGCAAGATATAAAAATGTGTGATACTATAAACTTGCTTTTGTAAAACAAAGACTGCAGTTTTCTAAGGATATGCTTGTGATTACATGCACATAAAGGGAAAGTGAAATGATACAAAGTTGTTTACATGGATTATCAAGTTGGATGGGAGGAAAGATTGGTAGAAATGATGTGTTTGCCAGGGAGAGGATCAAGTGAGGGAAGTAAAAAGAGAAGGGAGCAAAAGGAGTTCTCCTAACCTAAAAAATAAAAGGACTATGATATGATTACATTTAGGCATATAGTAAAATCGTGTGTTTAAGCAATTCAATAATCTTTTAAAAATAAAGCATTGTCATAATCATCGTGGAAATAGTTTAAAAATGTGAATGGACCTTCCTGTACTTAACTTTATGTTTTTAACATGTATAAAGAATGGTAAGGTATTACATTTTTGGCTTTAAGATATCAACTTGGCCCTGTGGACAGTAAATAAAGTTGTGGAGATGTTCTTTAGGCCACAAAGATACGAGGCACAGGTTCATGTGTTCAGTGGGAACCAAAGAAAGAGACTGGAAAGTTTCAACCTTATCTAGCCACTGAACTCCTTTTTTCATGGAGCATACATTAACATTCTAAGAAAGTATGTAAGAGAGAGAGAAAGAAGGAGGAGGAGGAAGAGCAGGAGACAAGCATGATAATGATGAAGAGGACAGGAAGAGAATGAAAGGAAAGATGAGAGCAGGAGAGGAACAGAGAGAAGAGGGAGGAGGAAAAAGGAGAGAAAGAGGAGACGGGAAGGAGGAAAGCAAGGAGGAAGGGAGGGAGAAAATGTCTTTCAGAAGAGAAATTTTTCACATCTGGGAGATAGATTGCAGGAAAACAACAACAGCATTTCAGTGAGACATAGAAAGTTACAGTTAACTTTTTAGAAAGGATAAACAGTCTTAAGTTTGCAGATTGTATACAGATTTATTAATTTCAAAATAAGCTTTACACATCACTTCTGTTTTAATTGTTAAGAGGCAGAAACACACTCATTGAAATAAAATTGCATATATGCCATTGTTGATCAATGTTTTCATATTTGGAAATATTTGTGCTGAACTCAGTATTTCAGCAAGAATTAAGTTTTACCAACAGTTGTCATCCAACAAAGAGAAAAGTCTTAGTGAAGAAATAGTTTTGGCTCCTTCTGCATTTGAACTTGCAGAAGTAAAAGCCATCAAAGTAATTCATGTTCATGTAGCTACAGCCTGAAAAATCACTGTGTACAATGAACTATTGAGGGTGGATCAACACCAACATCACTGTCAAAATTATAGAGTACTTCTAAGAATCAATGAATTTCATAGAGTCAAGGAAACAATGCATAAACTGCCCCCAAGGCCCCCTGCCTCCCCAGTTTATCTATTGAGGAAAAATTGAGACCTGGAGAAGAAATCAGGAAGTCAACATTTACTGAGTTCTTCTTTATATTCTAGACTCTGATCCCGTGGTTTTCATATATTGTCTCACTACAACCTTGTGAATAGGTCATTATTATTCCCACTTTCATAGATGAGGACACAGAAAATTTTATAAGTTAAGGAATTTACCCAAGATGATAACCATAGAGAATCAGGACAAAGATGTGAACCCAGGGCAATTTGACACTAAAAGCTCATTCAATTCTAATGTATCATATTCATTCTGTCAAGTAGTTAAGTGTTGTGGTATGTGCCAGCTCAAAGAATCACATAGGGAAATTCTCCCTTCACCTAGCACATAATCTAAAACTATATACGGCAGGAAAAAGCCAAAGAGACTGCCATTTATTGCAAAATTCCATTATACCAAGCACCATACCAAGTACATTAGCCATAGTTAATCATTCAGTGCTTTCAGTAGCCACAGACGATGTGGTCTCTGATCAAGAAGGAGAGTCCCAGAAATGTAAGGTAAATTTTTTAAGGTGACAACGAAACCAAGACTCAGACTGGTCTGTTTCACTCTAATATTACTCAATGGTCCTAAACTAACTCTCCTTCCTCCCAGTGAGGAGAAAATGTATTTAAAATGGACAACCAGAAGAAGTGGGGATAATTATATCAAGTTTAAGGTTCCTTTCACTTGAGAACTGATGCTTCCAGAACATCAGAATTTGTTATTGCTGTGGTTGCTATTCTTAAGCCTCTAAAGAGGGTCTTAATAACTAGAGGATATTTTGGTTTCCTGAATGCAAGTAAAATCAACAAAGTATAATGCACTTTAGGGGTGTGAATGTTTTAAGATAAATGCCTAGGGGCCAGCCCTGTGGTCAAGTGGTTAAGTTCGCACGTTCCACTTCGGCAGCCCAGGGTTTTGCTGGTTTGGATCCTGGGCACAGACATGGCACTGCTCATCAGGCCATGCTGAGGCAATGTCACACATAGCACAACCAGAGGGACTTACAACTAGAATATACATCTATATAGTGGGGGGCTTTGGAGAGAAAAAAGAATAAAAGAAGAAGATCGGCAACAGATATTAGCTCAGGTGTGAATTTTTAAAAAATCAAATCAAATAAAATAAATGCCTACCTACAAAGGGGAAGCACTAAGAGGGCCAGAGGGAAGAGATGGTGGAGGCAAAGCAGTGAAAAGAAGGTAAGCAATGAGGAGGCATGATGCCCAGACCTAAAACAAAACAAAAAGAAAACAGACTTCAGAGAAGGTACTGGTGTAACGGGGACTTTTCAAGTAAATACCTACTGAGAGTGTGCAGTGCGAACCCCTTCCTCCAACTCCACTAGGGAAGTCTTGACTTAGGAATACTTTGCTGCAAATGGATTGTTTGGGTGAACCTGAAGTAGGGCTGAGAATGCCTTCATTTTTGGCAATGGGTAAAAATGGATACTGAGCATAAATATAGGTGACATTTAGGTCACACCCCAAAAGAAATGGGAGTCCCACTGGCTACCCTGCTGTCTTCTAATCTGTGGCCGCTTTATCTTTCCTCAAGTCCCCACATCCTCCTACACTCGCTATTACCACCTCACTATGATATTTACTATTAGCTTTTAGTCATTGCAAACACCACTGGGCATTCTTGCTTCATAAAGAACCAATGAAGGGATGTAAGATGAGAAAGGACAGAGAAATCGCAACAATGATTATTACCAGATTCTCTATGCAGAGCCCAAGGGAGAAAATAGTAGGGCTTACAAGCGAGGATTTGCCTCTCTGACTACTTGAGATCTGTGTTCTCCCATGGTAACATAACTGAAGTGTTTTCTCTGGGGCAAGAGAAGACTTCTTTCTCTCCTGAAATAGGAAGGCTGTGATTTATCCAGGTTGGTTGTCCACTCATCCATCCACAAGCCAAAGGCACCAGGTATCTCAAAAAGTCCTATGATGCATAGACATCACTTATTTTCCTGCAACTGCATATGCAAGAACTAAAATCAGCATGAACTACTGTCAAAGAATTACCAGTTTACCTACAGCTACTTTATTCCTTACAGTTATCTTGATGTATAGCTTCTAGCTGTGTGACCTTAAGCAGAGTACTTATTTGGTGCTTTGGTTTTCTTCTCCATAAAATGAATCTAACAAAGTCATGTAGTAAGAATGTTAGGAGGAGTAAATTAGATATACTATAAAATACTTAGCTTAGTATTTGATACATGATAAACACTCAACAAAAGCTGTATTTCAAAGTCAAAGAACAAAGAGAAGCAGTAGTATGTTCTAGATGAGTGCTTTTCAAAGTATCTGTAATGAAGCATCAGACGCCCCCATCTACCCACCCAAGTCATCATGGACAAATATTCTGTATTGCTATGCTTGGAAGTCATGACAACGTCAAATTGCCTTGCAAGTTTCAAAATGCATGCTCTCAATTTCTGTACATATTTTATGATAGATCAGTAAGTTTGTGGACCAACATCCATCCATGAACAATACTTCGAGTAGCACCTTAATAGAACTCCATCATTCTCTCAAAAGATAAGTTTGTAACAGATTCATTGCTACCATTCCATTTTCTTTATTGGAATTCTTTGAAATTATCTACTTGGAGTGGGTGGGGCTGTAGTCCACATAAACAAATGAAATGAATAAATCCTGGTAATATATACATATTCAAGCAAAAAAAAAATTTAATTCATATTATCTGTCTCCATAGTTAAGGCAAAAGAACATTAGGAAGTCAGAATTATCAAACATTATATATCAATAATATATCAGGAATTATGTATCAAAGCCTCTTCAAATTTATGTATACCCACTCTACTATAAAGTATCAATTCCTCCATCAGAAAAAAAGAAAATAGCTCAACTACTCTACATGGCAATGTAATGTTATAAAAAAAAAATCAGGAGAGTACAGTAAATTGCATCATTTATCAAAATAGTTGATAATAATGCTACACCAGACCTGCAGTTGACACAGGCATGTAACTTATTACCAGTCCCAAGCCATCAGAACATGCACAGCAGAGTATTTTCAAAATCACTTACCATTTATTCAAAGTGTTTTGAAGTATTAGAGGAGCCCAATTCCTAGGCAGTCAGTATATACTTCAAGCAAAGCACACTGAAAGTCACTAAGGAATAGTTTTGACAAAGAAAAAAATAGTCAATAATTAATTCCACAATTACTTTTTATGTACGTGAGTACAAAAGTAATATTTGGAGTCCACAATATTGCATATAAATTACTCATAATGAAATGTAGCCAGTGGATTTTATTAGGCTGACTTATTTTTTAGAAAACAACCCATCATCCAAGTAAATACCCATTACAGTTTGAAAACTTAAATTACAGAACTGACTTCAATTAAGTAAAATAAGATTTATCTCCTTAAGTAGTACATCTACCTGTGAAGTGCAAACTAAAGTTATTTTCCTGGTAATAACTGATATATATTACTTTATGTATAATGTGTTAGATAATCTTAGAATCATGTCGAAAAGTTTAAAATATTACCTAGATCAATATTCAACTCTAATAGTTTTCTTAGATAACAAAAATTCTTATCTCTATGGCTAGGGAAGTAAAATCACAATGAGATAACAAATAACCCTAACCCCTACTAGAATGACAAATGAAAACCAAAGCCAGCAATGCAAAGTGCTGGCAATCATCCAGAGCCACTAAAACTCTCATTCATTTTTGGTGAGAATGAAAAATGGTATAGACATTTTGAAAAACAGTTAGGTAGTTTCCTGTCAACAGTCATTCGCCACATCGCCCAATAATCCCACACCTAGGTACTTTCCCAAGAGAAATGAGAACACACTTCAGATTGGTACTACCATGTATGTTGTGATTGGGTAACAACTGTAGTTTGTAGCAGGCACCAATAGAACCAAGAAGGTCTGCAATGATTAGTTTTCTTGAGATCAATGGCACAGCATTTCTCAACTGCATTCAGTCAAAAGCTGTTACAACACGAAAATTAATGGGTGTATGCAAATACAGACATGTCAAGAACATGAAGGTATGTGGCCATGATACAGTCATCTAAGACAGAACCTTTATAGGAATTTTTTTTGTTTGCCTCAGGGAGATTAGCCCTGAGATAACATATGTGCCAATCTTCTTCTACTTTTTACGTGGGTTGCTGCCAAAGCATGGCTGATGAGTGGTGTAGGTCTATGCCCAGGATCCAAACTCTCAAACCCAGGTCACCAAATTAGAATGTATTGAACTTAACCACTATGCCAAGGGGCAAACCCAAGATATTTTTCTTAATAACAGGGATAGTCAATGAAAAAATTCATGTGCCAGACATTATCCCCTAAGAAACACATACTTCTAGTTTAAGTATAAACTAGTATAAACACAATAAGCAGATTCATTTATTTAAGGGATAAATATATCTTTTTCATCATAGCATGAATTATGCAAATTCAGATTTACTT
The DNA here is from genome assembly GCF_041296235.1 of Equus asinus. Lineage (NCBI taxonomy): Eukaryota > Metazoa > Chordata > Mammalia > Perissodactyla > Equidae > Equus > Equus asinus. Next base: position 73,437,005 of record NC_091810.1, read on the forward strand.
GATCAAAATATATAGCACAAAACTAAATAATGAGATCTTTTGAACAAACATATCTCAACATTAACAACCCAAATGGATCTTCGGAGAACCAACTTTAGAGATGATTTATTATTTAGTGATATTCCTGTGCTGGAAAAGTTTTAGTTATTTCTTCAGAATTACCCTCAGAGCTTCTTCAAAATCCACATGAAAAAGTAATCTTGCAGTCTATATAATGTTTTACCCTTAATGTTTACCGAAGTTATCCAGCTTAATAATTCATACTACTTCACCAGACGTTGTCTCAAATAGTGTCTGAGAATTTCCCAAAGTAAAAGCCATCTTGGAGCAAAATAATTTGCCATCTGGCTCTTATCCCAAAGTGGACTGGCTATGTAATGGTTCTAAGTTCTTATTACCAGCAAAGAAAACTATCGTGAAACGGGAAAAAAAAGTTTAATAAATACATTCTTGTTTCTGGGGCAGCGAATAGGGTGAAGAGTGTAAGGCACTTCACTAGGGCACAAAATTTAAGAAAAAGAGCACCCAAAAAACTCACATCAAGATAAATATGATAATTCAATATTTAAAAAATCAAAATTGATGCAACCAATCCATGATTAACAAAATATTGTTTTAAGTAAACACAACACAGAATCCAAACCTGCACTCGTATGACTCACCTCACTTGTCTAATTACTTACCAGTAAAGAAGAAAAGAATAGAAAAGAAAAAAAAAAATATTTACAGGGGAACAGCAAAAGAAATGATCAACAAAATGAAAAGGTATCCTTCAGAGTGGGAGAAAATATTTGCAAATCACTTATCTGATAAGTGGTTAAGAGCTAAATTATAAGGAACTCATATAATCCAATAGCAAAAAGTCCCTTTAGCATTTCTTATAAGGCCAGTTTATTGGTAATAAACTTCTTTAGTTTTTGTTTATCTGGAAAACTCTCTCTCTCCTTCCATTATGAATGATAATCTTGCTGGTTAGAGTATTCTTGACTGCAGGTTTTTTCTTTTCAGCACTTTCAAAATATCATGCCACTCCTTTCTAGCCTGTAAGGTTTCTGCTGAGAAATCGGACCCCTTTTGGGGTTTCCTTTGTATGTAACTCGTTGCCTTTCTCTTGCAGCTTTTAGGATTCTCTCTTTATCTTTAATTCTTGATGTTTTAATTATAATGTGTTTTGGTGTGGACGTCTTTGGGTTTACCTTGTTTGGTGCTCTCTGCGCTTGCTGTACCTGGATGTCTGATTCCTTCCTTAGGTTATGAAAATTTTCAGCTATTATTTCTTCAGATAGATTCTCTGCCCATTTATCTCTCTCTTCTCCTTCTGAGACATCTATAATATGGATGTTAGTGTGCTTGATGTCGTCCCAGAGGTCCCTTAGATTATGCATTCTCTACCCTTTCTTCTACTATATCATCTACTCTGCTACTGAGTTCCTCTAGTGAATTTTTCATTTCCATTATTGTAGTCTTCATTTCTGATTGGTTCTTTTTTATATTTTCCAATTCTTTGTTGAAGCTCTCACTGAATTCATCCATTCTTCTCCCAAGATCAGTTAGCACCCTTATGACTATTAATTTGTAGTCTCTGTCAGGTAGATTGTTCATCTCTGTTTTGTTTAGTTCTTTTTCTGAGGATTGGTCCTGTTCCCTCATTTGGAACATATTCCTTTGTCTCCTCATTTTGCCTATTTCTCTGTGCCTATATCTACATTTTAGGTAGATCAGCTATGTCTCCTGATCTTGGAGAAGTGGCCTTATGTAAGAGATGCCTTATAAGGCCCAGCAACGTGCTTCTCTCTTGTCATCAGTTCCAAGTGTTCCAGGAGTGTTCCCTATGTGAGCTCTATGCGTCCTTCTGTTGTGTCAGGGTTGCTCTTGCTGCAGGTGCATGGGGAGGCTAGCCTGTCCCCCTGGCTGGCTGGTTGTAATGCTCAGCTGCCTGTGGCTGCTATAGTCCCTTCAGTTACTTTATTGGGCATGGGGAGTCCCAACACAGTTGGTTGCAAGGTCTAATAGCACATCCTTGCTGCAGTTTTTCTGTTAAGTGACTAGGCCCCCAGCATGACTGGTTGCTAGGCTCAGGGGCTTACAATTGCTGTAGGCCTCTGACCTGCAAGCCTTTTGTCAGCAATCTCAGGAGTGCAGCTGGGTTGGGCCGGCCCCAAGGGTGGCAGTACACAATTGTTTCAGGCACTGGAAGGTGGGGCCAATCCCCTATGTGGCTATTTGAGAAGCACAAGTCTGCTGCAGCTGACAAACCCCACTGCCCATGGGCCCACACACTCCATCAATATAGTCCTACCCCATGAACATGCTCTGACCCACTGAAGCAGATCCACTAGCCTGGTTGCAGAGGCCCACACACTCTGCCAATGCAGGCCCACCTCTTGCATGCACCCTGAACCTTGAACCACCCTGCCCCAGAGAGGCAGACCCATCCACTCACCCCACTACACAGGTTCCACACTATGCCCACCCCCTATCCTCTCACCCTGCTGCCTACATGGGCCCACAAGTTTCCCAAAGGCTTGCTGTTGGGTAGGACCAGTCCACAGGGTGGGCTGCCTGCCCTGTCTGAGCTGGATTAAATCAGTGTTCTAGTGGATGGAGCAGACATCTACACTAACAGGCCAGGGGAAGAACTCCAGTGGTGTCTGCCAGTGTCTGTGTCAGCACGCCTGTACTAGGTCACAATAATGGCTGCTGCCAATGGCTCAGTCCCTAGGGAAGTAGCCCCAGTCTCGGGATGTCTCACCCTCACAGACATGTGCCCAAAGTCTATCAAGTGACTCTCTTTTCACCAAAGGACTGAGCAACTTCTTTTCTGGTGATTTTAGATTGCTTCCCAAAATGAGTGAATTTGTGCATGGGCCCTTTAAGAACAGGTTTTTCTTTCCCTTACGTTCAATAGCTTTTCTGGGGCTATTCCCTGTTGTTGGTAATAGCCAGCAAAGCCAGATATTACGACACTCATTTCAGTTGTGCTGAGTCCAAAAGCTGCTTATTGTGGCAAAGCTCTCGCACTCAAATCCCCTACTCCTTCAGAGAACACTTCATATCTTAAGATTGCTCCCAGGCAGCCATGAAGTGCTGAGCCTAAAATGTGTTTTTTTCCTCCCCAGAAAGGAATTTCTGCCTCTTCCACCTCAGTCAGCACTGTCCCTTGTTGGGTGGGTGGGGGGGGGGGGGGGGTGTGGTTCTTTTTATCCAGTTTTCAGTTCTCTCTCAGGGGTAAATGTTCCAAGAGTAGTTGTAAATTTGTTGTGTCTGTGGGAGGAGGTGAGCTCAGAGTCTTCCTACACTGCCATCTTGACACCAGATGGTCCAATAGCAAAAAGAAAGCCAAATAATCCAATTAAAATATGAGCAAAGAACCTAAATAGACATTCTTCCACAAAAGGTATGTAAGTGACCAACAGGTACATGAAAAGGTGGTCAACTAATCATCTGGAAAATGCAAATCAAAACCACAATAACACCTTACACCTGTTAGAACGGCTATTGTCAAAAATAAAGAGATAACAAGTGCTGGGGAGGACATGGAGTAAAGGAAACCAGTGTGCACTGTTGGTGGCAGTGTCAATTGGTACTGCCACTACAGAAACTGTATGAAAGTTCCTCAAAAAATCAAAAACAGAACTACCAATTCTGCTTCTGGGTATATAGCCAAAGGAAACAAAATCACTGTCCCCAAAAGATATCTGCATCCCCATGTTCATTGCAGCATTATCTACAGTAGCCAAGACGTGGAAACAAACTAAGTGTCCATCAATGAATGAAGGGATAAAGAAAAGGTGGTGTATATATGTGGTGTATATATATGGATTATTATTTGGTCACAAAAAAGAAGGAAATCCTGCCTTTTGCAACAACATGGATGAAGCTTGAGGGCATTATGCTAAGTGAAATAAGTCAGACAGAGAAAAAATACTGTATGATCTCACTTATACGTGGGATCTAACAAATGTGAACTCAGAGAAACAGAGAACAGATTTTTGGTTGCCAGAGGCAAGCAATGGGAGATGGGCAATGTGGGTGAAGGGGGTGAAAAGGTACAAACTTCTAGCTATAAGATAAATAAGTCCTGGGGATGTAAAGCACAGCATATGATTATGGTTAACAATACTGTACTGTGTATTTGAAAGTTTCCAAGAGAGTAGATCTTAAAAGTTATCACAGACAAAACATTGTACGTATGTGAAGTGATGGATGTTAACTAAACTCATTTTAGTGATTATTTTGCCTTAAATACATATATCAAATCATTATGTTGTACACCTTAAATTTATACAATGTTACATATCAATTGCATCTCAATAAAACTGAGCAAAAAGGCTTTATGGGGGAAAAATAAATCATCTGATTACCTTGCCGTTGTATCCTACCTTATGGAGCCAGGTACCATGAGCTCAGCTTGAACTATCACAGGAAAGATCCAGGATTTTACACAAAGTGGGAGTGTAACCTGACTCCTCAGCCCCACTGGGAGAACAAATGTGGTCACAAGAATGGCAGACTTCAAATTCCACCAGCCTCTTCCCCAAACTAGATAGTGTAGAATTCCAGCCTCTGGCAAGACTCCCCAATATAGTTCACGTGTAGTCAGGAACGGCAGCTTCCTTGAGGGGCTGCCTTGCACATGTTCAAAGTTAAGGCTGGAAAGCATTGGATTTACAGCCATATTCATATACAAAATTCCATTTCATCATGTGGCGATCACCTGTCTCTCACATTTCACATACATGCTTAGACATGGCCGAGGCGCTAGGAAGAGGAAACTTTCCTGACCTATTAGCTGTTTGAAAACAACTCATTTTTAAAAACTTCTCAAGGCAGCTCAAATAGCACAAATGTCTATTCTAGAAAATATGATGCTATAAATCACGTGACAGCTATACTCTGGCTGCCCAACACTTAGCCACAAGTTCTGTACTGAGTCTATCTTGGTATTTCTTCATCTGCAGAAAAGAATGATCAGACCTTCAGAGAAGAACTTGGGTTGGGTGACTACAAGGTCTGAATTGGATTCTCTGTTTCTCATTTAGTGTCCTTCCCGCTGAGACAGACTCTCTCTATTAGGGTTAGTGGAGGAACTAACTTACCTCAGAGGGGTACTGAAAGGAGCCATCAGCAAGATTAGCACTGAAACTGGCAAAGCTCTTGAAATGAAACAAATGAAAACCAGTTCTCCTCAGGCAGTCAAGTGCAGAATCGAGACTACTATTCCAAATAATTCAGTCCTTGACCTCAATTACAGACATAACTAGCTGAATTATTTGTATCATGTTTTAAAAGAACATTCTGGATTAGGACTTAATGGTTTTATAACCACAAAATCCTAGGAACCTGAAGGGGTCTCTACTTCTCCCAACTTCTCAGTGGAATTGTCCTGAAATTCTCTAACATTATTGACCATCCTATAGACACAAGGCTGTGAAAGGAGAGTCATCATTCCAAGGTGCATGCTCCGTGCTCAGTCTCAAAGTCTCCCCTCCTCCCAGCCAGCTCTCTTGCAGTTTGCTCTCCCTCGGTGGAAGCCACCATCTACACTGAGTCTTTTTCTTCCTGCACTGGTATATAGACATCCTCAAGTCTCTCTTATCTTCTTTATGCATTCAACAAACGAATTCAGTGAGTGCCTGCTACTTGCCAGGCACTCTTCAAGAAGTTTACAGCAGCCACCAAGGCCAAAGGTGTCTCTCCTCTCATGGACTTTGCATCTTTAGAAATAGCCATATATCACTCCTCCACTTCTCGAAACTGCTCTTCAGAGGTACATGTCTTGAACGAAAAAACGTAGTACCACCATCATTTCTCTTTCACTCCATAGCCCACTGCATTCTGGCTTTAATCCCCATATACTGTTTGTTTTATTTGAGTAGCTGTTTTACTTTTTATGTATTGTTTTCCCTTTTACCTTCCCATGGCCTCTATGCAGCACTTAATAATATTGGCCAATCCATCATTTTGGAAGCTTTACTCAAATTCCGTGATACCATCCATCTTTTGCTGGTTTTCCTCTAGCTTCACTGGCTACTCATTCTTGATATTCTTTCTGGTCTTCTTCCTCACCGACCCCCTCATTTCATCCCTTACATATTCAGATAAGTTGGGATCCATTTCTGGTCCAATTTTAGTCACTCTTTTCGGAGTGACTCCATCCAGTTCTTCAACTGTAACTATATACTCAAAGGTCCCAAATATGTATCTTGGGCTTGTGCTTCTTTTCAATTCTGAACTCAAATTTTCTAACTGCCCTATTTGGCATATGTATTCAGATCATACAAGCATCTTAACTGTGTTTCGTTTGGGGCTTGTTACATCTTTCCTGCTGAACTGCCCTCCCATCCCTACTCCTCTGCATCATTCGCCATCATTTTCATTTGGGAATGATGCTACTGACTACAAGCCAGAAATATACGGCTGCGCTGAACATCTCCTGAGTCATTCACATGTCACTAAGCTTTGTTCTACTTCCTTAATATGGCTTGACTCTATCCTCTTCTCCACACCCACTGCCACTGCTTGAGTTGAGGCCATGTTCACTTCCCATCCAGATTCCTATAGGAGAATATCTGGTCTTATTTTGCCCTAATCCTTCTCCATATTGTTTTTAGAGTGATATTTTATGAAGGCTAATTTGATGATGCTATTCCCATTTTAAATACTTCAAAGATTCTTCCTACCATCTATGTATGTCACACAAAGCCCTTCCTATATGATCTTCTACTTACTTGTCTGGTACTTAATCTTACTTCATCACCCATTGATTGCACTCAGGGCACCCTTCCCTAATGTGCTGGACTCTGTCTCTCAGGCCTCTGGGCCTTTGCATATACTAGTCTCTACCCACAATATTCATGCCATGCCCCTCTTAACTTTGTCTCCTCTCTCATTTCCTTCCAGACTTGACTGTAGCTCCCCAGTCAGAAGCCTTCTCTGGTCCTCATCTTCCCAGCCTTAACTGTTGTCTCTCATGTTCCTACAGGTTTTGATTCATGTCATTAATGCACCACTTTACATAATGTATTATAATTACACATTCACTTTTCTGTCTTCTCCTCCTTCTTCTTCCTTTCTGTCTTGACTCCTTCTGTCAACAGACTAGGAGCTTGACTCATGAACTGGATACTATTTGTTTGTGTGTATATAGAGATAGCTTCAGCCAGTATTCACTAAATTATAGGAACTCAATATACGTACTTTGAATTAATCTTCCTGATTTCTAGCCTATACTATTTACTGTACTTTAAACCCTTCCTTGCTCTGCTCCATTCACAGGGCTCATCATTCCCTTCTATACGCTGACTGCATACCTTTTACATATTTCATTATTACACATAATACCCTGTACTCTCATCGTTTCACTTTTTATATGTCTTCTATCAGACATTGTGCTCTTGAGGTAGAGAATCTATATCGATTTATCTTGCTTTTCCACTACCTTGCACGATGCTTGCCACATGAGAGGAAATCAGGAAATAGCCACTGAATGGAATTGAGTTAAATATCCAAAGGCTTTTACAAATCAGCTTGCCAAATATAAAACAAGGTATAAATGTTTTAACTTTGTCAGCATTCTTCCATTTTAAACAACTGAAATTTCAGGGGCGATATCACACTGTAAGAACAAAGATTCCAGTGGCAGACAAATTCTGGATTTCCCTAAAAATCATTTTCACTTCTCAGAGGATGTATGCCATTCTATCAGTGGAAAAGTTTGTATAAAAAGGTGTGAATTAAAACCTAATATAGCTTTAGGGCCAGAGATGCTGAGTAGAGTTTGAAAGTAATATACAAGACAAATGCTGAAACCCCACAACCTCACAAAGGAAAAAGAAAGCTCTGGACTTGCCGACTTCTCCAGTGCTTTATGATTTGAATTGACTGCTGCCCAGCAAATGGAATTGCTTGGAGACTAAGAAAACATTTTATCTAAAATATTTTTATCAATTTAGGAGTCTTCAAAAATCTGTTCAGTTTTTAGATAGGCAGAATATACATGTTTTCAGATTTAAAGGAAGCTTTTCTCGTACTTTGGCAATCTGCAATATAGAGCAAGAAGGAATCATTAATAATCAATATCATACTATTAACTTCACTAGCGTCTTGTCAAAATTAGAAAGATTTTTTTAAAAAGGACAATGATGGGTCGATTCAGAATTTTAGGCTATCTTCACAATTACAAGTTTGATCAAATTGATTACCACACATTCAATCATGGGCAGAACTGTAACCTCTAACAAGCTTGGCCACGGACTATTAACGTCTATTGCACTACAGATAGACACAGAGATATAGATAAAAGGAAGTGGAGAATTACCTCTTGCCATCAGATCTTTTCAGGCAGAGGGACTGTTGCATACAAAATACCCGGAGAAGTAGAGCCCAATTTCTTTTGGCTTGAATTATATGGATAATTAAGTCAAATAATTCATTTATTTATATACATGCTGAAAAAGAAAAAAACACTGATATATATATAACCTCTATAAATCTAACTTAATATCTGTGTGAATGTCACAAATATACATGTATATGTTATAACAAAAAAACTGTCGATGTTAAGAATGTTAAGATAATTTTTATAGTAACCATGAATGTCATACAAATATGAAGGACCACATGGCAAATATCTTGTTTAAATCATTAATTAATGAGAGAACCAGAAAGATGTTACAACAGATCTAAAGGAGAAGTCAAAGATGAACCTATATGGACAATCAGGAATGCTTATACCAATTGACAGATAGATGCAAAATTGGTCAATATCTATGGGTAATAATCAGTCTCATTTGTCTGGACACAATCCATTTGCATTTTTATGAACAAGCAACATTTGCATCATCATCAATTTTCTACACTTATTTATAGGACACTCAGTGATCATTTTCACCAATTTCAACAACCTTCACAATTTTGGCTGACAGGGTCTTTGTTCCATTCTGTCAAATAAAGAAACCTAAACAGTATCCCCCACCTTTCGCACATAAACAAGATGTCCTTATCTGATTCACTCCCATTGTTCCCAAGTTGACTAAATTTTATTCTTGTTATAAACATAATTTCAGAAACCATAAAAAAAAAAACCTCAACTAACATCCAAAAGAAATTTCCCACCTGCTGACTTATGTCTGAATTTTTTTTACATAGGAAATTGTCAAACACTAAAACAAAGATTACCAAAGAAGAGAAAACTGAACTTAACTGGCCAGGCAAGAGCACATACACTGTGTCAATTCACTGAGTAGTTCACTTTGGAGCTGGGGGAGAGATTCAGAAGTTTCAGAGAAGGTAGGTTTGAAAACTAGCATTCTGGAGAGAGCATAGAATGAGTCCTCAGGTTGACATAATTGGTTAAAACAAAGCCCATTGTTCATTGATCAAAAGTGAGTTTTCAGTCAGGTCCAGTAGGTGTCTGGTGGACTGAGGTCATTTAAACTTCCTGATTCTTCAACGTCTTTAGCTGCTTGTAAAAATTGTAGTGAAATAATATTCAGCTTTGATATCTCCTGGGTAAGTGTTGCTTTAGTTGGAAAAAATTTCATTATCATATCTTCTCAGACCAGGAGTCGGAAATATAAGGCTGTGGGTCAAATCTAGAGCTATTTTTAATACAATCTGTGTGCTAAGAATAATTTTTACATTTATATAGAATTGTAAAAAGAAAAAAATCAAGTAAAACGGAAAAAAATATGGCACAGAGACCTCATATGACTCACAAAGCCTAAAATATTTACCGTCTGGCGTTTTACAGAAGAAATTGGCTGAGCCCAGTCTCAGACCACAATGTGAGGTAAAGGTTACGTTGCAGATCACCCTGAGAAATACAAAATGGACTGCACTTTACAGCGAGGTACTAACACAACAGCTTTTCCCACATTATAATGGCTCGAAGAAGGAAGCAGCAGGAAGGCACAGACTTCCTTGAAAGAGTAAATTTGTACAAAAGAACTCAGAGAAGGGATATCAAGAATGGAAATGGAGTTAGCCAGGAAAACATTACAACTGGCCTACTGGCAAAGAGTCGGAAAAGGAAGCGGCACAAAAGGAAACTCACGAAGGCAAGTTGACCCACTATGCAAGTACGTAACGCCTTAAGTCACACCTCTCAAAGAGCTAACCACACCATGTGCTCATTTGTGGACACACAAAGGAAATCACGGTGAGAATAAAAGCCAAATTATTCTAAGAAATACTAAACTATATTAAATTTAAAAATATAGACAAAGAGAACAAATTGAAGCATAGAGTAAAAGCTTTTCTGCCAGACAGAAGCCCTATCCAAAACAGAATTTAGATTTGGAAGAGGGGCAAACGGGTAAGTCCTTTAAAGCCAAGTACTGTGAATCACCTCTGTCCCAGACTAGGAAAGCCACGTCTTTGAGAGCGGCTGTTTGGGAGGCCATACTTGGGCTTGCCAGTTAGGCAAACACTTGACAGGCTAGAGCGGTCTGGCTACAGAGTAACTGGCCAATTCTTGTGGGATCATTGCTTCCAATCATGTTTGCATGCTGTTAACATGCAAAATGGCCCAGTCGAGATTTGTGAACTGTGAAGAAAAAAATGGTTCCTCTTGCAGACCTACACATTCAATCCCTTATTCTTTATCCCAGTCCTTTTTCCACTACCCTAATTCAGCCCATTTCTTCTGCAACCACTCTCACAGTTCTTGTCCACTTATCACTAAACCAGTGCAATGTCCTCACGGCAGGCTCTTCCCTCTGTCTCACACGTTTCTTTCCTACAGAATAATCTTCCTCATTATCATTTTTTTACCATTGTTACAGAACTTGCTGTGATCCCTCACCAGATAATAGACATCTATGAGGGAGATGAGTACAAATGCCTTACTCTACTCTCTCTCTGGGTCCAAAGAAAGGACTGAACAGTTATTTTTTAAAACAATGCAACTGTAACTGTGCTCCAAACCAAAAAAGGATGTTCCTAAAAGATCAGAAATGTTGAAGTTGAAGAGGTGAGGAGATGAGAATTCTTATACCCTTTGATGGAGATGGAATTTCTGGTGGGTACTCTAGCAATGAGGATCAGAATTTAAAATACGTACATGTTTTAGTCTGTTTGGGCTCCTATAACAAATACCATAGAGTGAGTGCCTTAAAAAACAGACATTTCTCACAGTTTTGAAGGCTCGGAAGTCCAAGATTCAGTATCTGGTGAGAGCCTACTTCCTGGTTCATAGATGGTCGTCTTCTCACTGTGTCCTCACATGGTAGAAGGAGCTCTCTTGGGTCTCTTTCCCATTCATGAGGGCTCCAGTCCCATTAATGAGGGCTCCACTATCAACCTAATCACTTCCCAAAGGCCTCACATCCTAAGACCATCACATTGGGGGTTAGGATTTCAACACACAAATTTGCTGGGAGTGGGGGCTCACAAACATTTAGACTATAGCATATAACAGTATACCCTTTGATTTGGCAGTTTTAGAAATTTATCCCTAAAGATATAATCTGAGAATATTTTCATATTCAAAACTATATGAATAAGGATGTACATTGCAATAATGTGTATATTAGTGGAATCAGGAAGAAAAGCTAATCAAAAGGAAAATCGGTTAAACAAATTATGGTACATCCATGTAAAGACCACACTGAGAGAATTAAAATCGCACAATTAATGTTTATGTGTTCACATGTAAAAGTTGCCATGATGCATATGTTGTTAAATGGAAAAGCGGGTCATAAGCCAACGTGTTTAGTGCAAACTCACAAGTCTATACAATCAGAAAAAGATTGGTATGATTTCAGTTTCTTACAATGAGCACATATTACTTTGGTAATAAATAAGGGAAAATTTTTCTTTGTACCTTTATTCATAGTCATCTGCAACCCAACACAAGCCAACCTTTCGACCCTTTCCCCCTTGTGTCCTGCTACTTCTCTTTCACTCCAATCTAATTTAACAATTGCCAAATTATGCTTTTAATGCCCTGCCTTTTGTATTTTACTCAAGGTTCTCCAAGTCTAGAATGCTCCCTATCCCAGCCCTGCCCTTCTCCCCTCTGCTCATCTTTCAAGATGCACCTCCAGTTGCTCCTTGAAGTCTCCTCTGATCAGTCTATCTGGAATTGATCATCCATGTGTTTAAACTGGTACTTCATTGGTCCTTGAGTTTCTTCACCTGAGGTCCATATCCCTCATGGATGGGCTTCCCTAAGTTCCTGAACCCTGGGAAATAGTAAGGAAATTTTAGTATATGCATATGTGCATTTCTTTAGAGAGAGTCCATAGCTTTCAGCAGATGGAGTGAAAGGAGCACAAACATGTTAAATTGTTTGTCTATATACACGTAGAAATTCAGAAAATACATGTTGATTTGATGAGTATCTATACCCACATCAATATGTGTGGACAATCCTGCAAATTCACAAGACCCAAAGCTTGAAATGGCCTTGGAGGAAAGAACCAAAATAGAAAACTTGTCCTCAGTTCTGAAACAGCAGTTCTTTTTTATTTTTTACCTCCACTTTTAAAAAAAATTTTATTGTGGTTATAATAGCTTATAATATAGTGAGATTTTGGTTGTACATTATTGTTTGTCATACACCATATAAGTATGCTCCTTCACCCCTTGTGCCCACCCTCCACCCTCCTTCCCCTGGTAACCACTAATTTATTCTCTTTGCCTGTAAGTTTGGTTATACTCCATATATGAGTGAAATCATGTGGTGTTTGTCTTTCTCTGTCTGGCTTATTTCACTTAGCATGATGCCCTCAATGTTCATCTATGTGGTTGTGAATGGGATGATTTCATCTTTTTATGGCTGAGTAGTATTCCCTTGTGTACATATACCACATCTTCTTTATCCAATCATTCATTGGTGGGCACTTGGGTTGCATCCATGTCTTGGCTATTGTGAATAATGTTGCAGTGAACATAGGAGTGCATAAATCTCTTTGAATTGTTGATTTCAAGTTCTTTGGGTAAATACCCAGTAGTGAGATAGCTAGCTGGGTCATATGGTATTTCTATTTTTAATTTTTTGAGAAATCTCTGTACTGTTTTCCACAGTGGCTGCATCAGTTTGCATTCCCACCAGCAGTGGATGAGGGTTCCCCTTTCTCCACAACCTCTCTAACATTTGTTGTGTTTTGTCTTTGTGATTATAGCCATTCTAACGGGTGTAAGATGGTATCTAAGTGTAGTTTTGATTTGCACTTCCCTAATGATTAGTGATGTTGACCATCTTTTCATGTGCCTATTGAACATCTGTATATCTTCTTTGGAAAAATGTCTGTTCATATCTTCTGCCCACTTTTTGATTGAGTTGTTTGTTTTTTTGTAGTTCATTTGTGTGAGTTCTTTACATATTATGGAGATTAACCCCTTATCAGGTATATGATTTGCAAATATTTTCTCCCAGTTGATGGGTTGTTTTTTCATTTTGATCTTGGTTTCCTTTACCTTCCAGAAGCTCTTTAGTCTAATGAAGTCCCATTTGTTTATTTTTTCTTTTGTTTCCCTTGTCTGAGCAGACATGGTATTCGAAAAGATCCTTTAAAGTCCGATGTCAGAGAGTGTACTGCCTATATTCTCTTCCAGAAGTTTTATGGTTTCAGGTCTTATTTTCAAGAGTTTGGTCCATGAAACAGCAGTTCTTCAAGGTCTTGCTGCTCTTTGATAATCAAGTGACTCACCATTGGGCCAAAGGAAAACATGAAAATACTGGACAGATTCTGGCAGATAGATAAACCTTGTCACTTAATGGTACATATTTAGAATAACTGAAATTTTCTGGAGGTAGTATTCCTCAAAAAAACCCACAAACAACTCAATTCAGGTATAAATGAAAGAAAAACTCATGTCCTTGAAGATTTAATATGGATTTTTATTTGAATACAACATTTTCCTTCAAAAATTAAGTACACAGTTAAGGAACTCCTATTGGAAAGCAATAGGAGTGACATAATTTCACTAATAATGGGGAACTTGCTCCATCTTGAGTAATGACAGAATTTTGTATTCCCTGTTCAATGTTCTCAGTTTGGGGGCGTTGGGCAGATCACTTAGTGTCCGTGGATCTCATTTCTCATTTGTGATAGGAGAAAGGCTGAGACGACCCATACTCACGACCGATTCTTCTCAAACTGGATTGTTTGGATACGTAGGAATAAATACAAAATTTTAAGTTAAAAATAGTCACATGTTGTTGAAATAAAAAATGTACTAAAGATTTAAGGGGAATGAACTTCAATTAATATCAATATAGCATGGAGAGAAAAAAAAGGAGGAGATTCTATGGAATTCCTCTATTGAGTAAAAGAATCTTGTTCAATGAACCACCTTGATGGAAATTTTTATTATAAAGAGGTGCCTAGTAGAATAACCTGAATTTTCTGGGGCTAGACAAAGATAGCTAAACCATTCTCGATAAAAAATTTATGGGCAAACTCAGAAAAGAATGGAGCATGGGGGTTGAAAAAAAGTGAGTGATGGAGAAGCCACATGATGACAGGGGAGGGGACAATTTGTAATTGTTAGCTAGGGAGAAGATGCTGGCAGCAGGGCAACAACGGCAGCTTTAAGAAGAAGGATGACTAACATTTACTTTTGACATGCAGATTGCTATGATGTAAAGCCTTTGCCACTCGAATATTTTTACTGTGGTCTGGTTTTCCTATATATACCTTGTATGAATAGCATTACAGGCAAATGAAGGTTTCCCATTCTACCTTCAAGGGTCAATGAGAAAAGAATAGCTAAAGATGATGATACCAGCAAGACTGAAATGTAGTGGAAACAGGAAGTCAGAGAGATGGGTGTTCAAGAGGACAGAAGCCCTTAGGAATTTCCAGATATCTTGAGAAAGTCATTAGAATTCCCACAGGATATGGGATCAGGATCCTAGGATAATTTATTTAATTCATACAGGCAACATAGTTCATCTGAGCAGAAATCTTGGTTCAACGGACATGGGTATATTACGGATGAAGATTCAAAACCCTATGATCTCAAATAATTTGTTTGTTTTATGCTCTACCCCCAGACTCCAGAATGCATGTACACACCCTCCTCTGACATTGGAGAGGTTTTGAGAAACACAGGAGTAGGTGATATCAAATGGTCCATTTCAGTCTAACATTCTACATCTCTGGCAAAACATGATGCAGCTATTAAGAAAAAATGGTACCTCCCTTCAAAAAGCAGTTGCAGTAAAAGTGAGACATGATAACTGTAAGGAAATCCATTGTATGCAAGAATATTTCTACATGACAACAAAGCAGAGACTGGAATTTGTTCTACTAGAGAAAATTCATAACACAATTACTTGCCTTTTTACCACACGTGATATGAAGCTTAAACCAAAACTCCCAGCAAAGAAATTTGGCCTCAACAGTGTCACCATGACATGAAGCTGGAAGTTGGAAAGCAGCCTCTTAGATCCAATTCCAGAGGCACTTCTGAAATTATCAATAATTCAGTATCTTTAAGCCGTTCATCAGCATTAGTGTCAGGTTGCAAATCTGTCCAGGCAGACATATCAATCACATATAGCAATGATGACAGCTGCTGCAAATCAGAGAAAGCCAAATTACCTGCCAAGGCCTCCCACATTTAGGAAAACATTTAACAAAGACAGCTGATTAACTCATTCTCACATAGTCATTTACCCAGCCTTGCCGAGTTCATTCAAAAGTAATTTTCACTACTTTAATAAGCAACCTATATAACTCGCTAATGAGAATGTGTCAGAATATGTCTTTACAGAGTCATTATGTGAAATGTCACAGGTATGGGGTGATGGAATCTCTAAAATGTACCTGGTTCCATCTCAAAAGAACTTCACACAATACTGTCTAGTGAAGAATCCTCTGGAAATTGGTCATTGTTCCATCGCAGTTTGGGATTATCCAGGGGTTAAGTAAAAACCCATGTTTATGCCAGCAAGTGAATCAGAATTATATGCTAGTCACTTTATTAAACTTCTTTAATAAAGACTATTCTAAATATTGTTTTAATGAAATACTGAAAAAAAAATGCCTTCTTCATTTTACCCATCTTTGGGTGCCCTTGTTGGGTTGTACATGCTTGTATTGACTTGTTCATCATTTAATTACTTTCATCTTATGTATCAAATAAAACCAATTAGAAAATTACCAGATCATTTGCAGAAAGTTGGCGAAGTAAAGAATTAGGGCTGGATGTTGGAGTAAGAATGACTGTTTTAAAACAGTAAAAAGATACAAAAAGACAACAAGCAAGTAGGTCGGTTCCATTTTAGCATAGGAAGAACAGAGCCCTTCTTGGACACCGTTAAGATGATGAAGTCTAACAGGAACATGGGCAATAGACATCACGATGCATAATATGAAAAGATTCACCTGCCATTAATTGACTCCACTCAGCCTCCAATTTATAAAAGTTACTAAGGATTTTAGCCAATGGTTGACTTCTGGAATGTAGTATGCACTCACTAAAGATTTATTGGTTGGCCAGATTTATAAGCAAATGACCTCTAAGAATATAACCCTCAGCCCCTTAACATTCTCCACTCCCTTTACCTCTTGGACGTGGGAGATGTGACTTTAGTTTTTCTAGGAAACACAATCTAGCAATTCTGTTCAACCCTACTACCCTGTTAGTGACAAATGTCCCAACTCCTAGAAATTTGCCCAATATTAAAATTGTTCTCTGCTCCTATTAAACACACACACAATATTATTGTTATCTTTGGGAACACATTGTAATACTATAATATCCACACACGTGATGGCAAATTTCCCTGATTGGAATTAAATACTTGCTAAAGAATTGCAGACGTCTTTAAAATAATCAGGTTAGTCCCAAATGCAAGAAGAAAGAAAACAAATAATCTGGCAATCAGTACACCATCAGCATCATTAACTCTAATCTCCAGAGTCTACTCTTTTTAGATGGGAGAGGAAAACAAGAAAATCTCAAAGCTATACTATTATGACAGTCAATTACATTTTGATAGAACAGTTTCATGCTTCCATCTGTAATTAAAGTCAGCAGTCTTATAAATTAAATTCCTTCAAAGGGGAAATTGAATGGGAGCAGAGGGAGCACTTAGTTTTTTCTAGGATAAAAGCTGGGAAATAAATTGTGTATGAGATAACCTATCTCTGAACAGTCCAAGTTATTGACCTACTTACTGGGCATATTGTGATTAGGACATACGTGTAACATCGTAAGCATATTAGAAACTATTTTTTATTGGCAGACTGCACAATGGTTAACTGTCATTAATTCTAATTCCATGTCAGCTCCAAATAATATATCTCAATACTGGAAAATTTTAAATATTAGACAATAATCTGTAAAGGAGCATGAAACTGCTGAAAACCATAAAGTAACATTGCCCACTATGGCAGATTTGATTTAAAGCTTAGCCCTTCATCCATGGGCAGAGTGACTTTCCTGCCCTTTGATTTTGGGTTTAGCAATGTAGTTTGCTTTGGTCAAGGGGATGTCAGCAGACAGGATGCAAGCCACGTATTGAAAACTGCTGGCATAGGTGGGCTTTCTCTCTTTGGGGTCTGTCATCACTCTGAGAAGAAAATTCTCAGGCTGGTCTGCTGGTCCCAGAAGGACAATGAAAAATGTGGAGCAGCACCAACCCAACCTGAGTACAGTCCAGGATTAACTACAGATCCATGTTGACTACAGATCCATGAAGTGAGCTCAAGTTAGACCAACCTAATCATCCCACTGAGCACAGCCTAAATCAGCCAACCATCAGCCACTGATCTGCAGATGAGAAACAGACTGATAGTTCTATTATGACATTGTATTTTTGTGGCCATAGCTGTAATACCTACCAAATAAAGCCTAAATTCATTAACACAGGATCAAAAGTACTCCACATGGTCTCCTATAGGTTTCCTTTAAATAATATAGTCATTCATTCCTTCAAACAAGTATTTGAGTATTTACTATATCTCAATTACTAATCTGGCAGTATGGATATAGTGGTTAACAAAAGTTAACACTATTATGGGGCTTAAATTCTAGATGGTAGAGAAGGCAATAAATAAACATACAAGACAAGGAGTGACATCTTCAATGAAGAACAAAGCTAAATAAAAGTAGAAAGAATGGTGCTGGTAATAGGGTGGTCAGGGAATACCCCTCTAATAAGGTGACATTTGAATAGACAACTGAATTAAAAGAAGGTAGCAAGAGATGTGTATCTCAGGGAAAAGAATTCTAACAGTTAAAAAGAACAGAAAGCACAAAAAAACATGGAGATAACATACTGAATGTGTTTCAGCAAGACCATGGAGGCTGGTATGCTGAAATACAACAAGATGGAGATTAAAAACACAAAGAATATCTGCTGCAAAAAAAATAGAGAAATCACAAAGGAAGACTAACAGAAGAGAGAAACGAAAAAATACAGAACAGAAAACAATTAACAAGATGGCAATAGTAAGTCAATAATTACTATCAATAATCAATAACTCTCAATAATTACTTTAAATTTAAATGAATTAAATTCACCAATCAAGAGACAGTGGCTGAATGGATAAAAAACTAACTTCCAATTATATGCTATCTACAAGAGACCCCCTTTTGATTTAATGACATACGTTAGCTGAAAGTGAAGGGATAGAAAAAGATATTTCATGCAAATAGTAATAAAAAGAGCAAGGATCATTATACTTATATCAGACAAAATAGACTAAGTCAAAATTGTCATAAGAGACAAAGAGGTCATTAGATAACGACGAAAGAGTCAATTCAACAGGAAGATATGACCATTACAAATATATATGCACCCAAAATCAGAGCACCTTTAGGTTCTCTGACAGATCTGAAGGGAGAAATAGACAGCAATAAAATAATAGTAGCAGACTTCAATACTCCAATTACACTAATGGACAAATCATCTGGACAGAAGATCAATAAGGAAAGAGCAGACTTGAACTATACTATATAGAAATTGGCCTAATAGACATATAAGGAATATCCCGCACAACAGCAGCAGATACACATTGTCAAGTGCACAAGGAATATTTTACAGGATAGATCACATACTAGGTCACAAAACACGTCTTAAATTTGAGAAGATTGAAATCATTCCAAGCGTCTTTTTCAACTACAATGCAAGGAAACTAGAAATCAATAACAAATAGTAAATGAAAAAATTCACAAACACATGGAAATTAACACACTCTTGAACACACTTTGGGTAAAAGAAGAAGTTAGAATATTTCTAAAGACAAATGAGAAAAAAAACATGGCATACCAAAAGATATGGGATAAAGCAAAAGCATTTATCACTATTACCAGAAAAGTTAATAGTATAAATGCCTACATTAATAAACAACTAATCACAAGTAAACAACTTATTACACCTCAAGGAACTAGAAAAAGAAGAACAAACTAAGCTCAAAGGTAGCAGAAAGAAGGAAAGAGTAAAGCAGAAATAAATGAATTAATAAATTTAAAAATTTCACAAAACAAGAAGTTGTTTCTTTGAAAAGAAAATTGACAACATCTTAGCTAGACTAAGACAAAAGGACTCAAAATCAGAAACAGAAAAGGAGACATTACAAATGATGCCACAGAAATAAAGACCATCAGGGACTACTATGAATAATTATACCCCAACACATTGGACAACCTAGGAGAAATGGAGGAGAAATGGATAAACTCCTAGAAACATAAGAGATTGAATCAAAAAGAAACAGTAAACCTGAACAGACCAAGAACAAATAATGAGATTGAATCAGTAATCAAAGTCCTTCTAACAACAGCAAAATAGCCCAGAACCATATGGGTTTACAAGTGAATTCAACCAAAACTTTAAAGAATATCAGTCCTTCTCAAACTCTTCTAAAAAGTATTTTTAAAAAGGCGAACACTTCCAAACTCTCTATGAAGCCAGCATCATCCTGATCCCAAAGCCAGACAAAGACACCACGGGAAAAGAAAACTACACGCCAATATCCCTGATGAATATAAACCCAGAAACCCTCAAAAAAAATCAGTAAACCAAATTCAGCAGTATGTTTAAAAGGATCATACACCACGAAAGTGGGTTTTATTCCTGGGATTCAAGGATGGTTCAGCATACACAAAACAATGGATGAGATATACATCAGATTAACGGAATGAAGACTAAAAGTCACATTATCATCTCGATAGATGCAGAAGAAGCATTTGACAAAATTTAATATCCTTTTATGATAAAACTCTTAACAAATTGGGTATAAAAGGATCTTAACACAATAAAGATTACATATGAAAGCCTATAGTTAACATCATACTCAATAGTGAAAAACTGAAAGCTTTTCCTCTAAGATGTGGAACAAAACAGTGATGTCCACTCTCACTACTTCTAGCCAACATAGTAGTAGAAGTCATAGCCAGAGCAAGAAAAATAAATGGAATACAAATCAGAAAGAAAGATGTAAAATTATCTGTTTGCAGGTGATGTAATCTTATATTTAGAAATTCCTAAAGACACCACACACACAAAAAAAGCTATTAGAACTAATAAACAAATTCAGCAAAGTGGTGGGATACTAAAATTAATGGACAAAACTCAGCTGCATTTCTATACACCAACAATGAATTATCCAAAAAGGAACTTAAGAAAGCAATCCCATTTACAATAGCATTAAAAAGAATAAATTCCTTAGGAATAACCTTAACCATGAACATGTAAGGCTTGTACACTAAAAAACTATAAAACACTGATGAAAGAAATTAAAACAGACACAAATAAATGGAAAAACATTCCACATTTATAGATTGGAAGAATTAATATTGTTAAAATTTCCCTACTATCCAAATCTATCTACAGATTCAGTGTAATCTCTACAAAAATCCCAACAGCATGTTTTATAGAAACAGTAAAGACAATCCTAAAATTCGTATGGAACCACAAAAGACCCTGAAGAGCCAAAACAGTCTTGGGCAAGAACAACAAAGCTGAAGGAATCACACTTCTTGATTTCAAAATATAATACAAGGCGATAGTTATCAAAACAGTATGGCACTGGCATTAAAAACAGACATAGATCAATGGAACAGAATAAAAAGCCCAGAAATAAACCCACTCTGTACGATCAACTAATCTTTGACAAGCATACCAAGAATACGGAGTGGGGAAAAGATAGTTTCTGCAAGAAATGATATTGGGAAAACTGGATATTTGCATGCAAAAGAGTGACATTGAACCTTTCTCTCTATACCAAAAAAAAAAAAAAGAAAAAGAAATGAACTCAAAATTGACTAGAGACAAACATGAGACCTAACATTGTAAATAGCTTAGGGAAAAGCATAGGAGGAAAACTTCTGGACATTGGCTTTGGCTATGACACCAAAAGGACAGGCCACAAAACCAAAGATAGGGAAGTGGGATTACATTAAACCAAAAAGCTTCTCCACAACAAAGGAAACACTCAACAAAATGAAAAGGCAATCTACAGAATGGGAGAAAATATTTGCAAACCATATATCTAATAAAGGGTTAATATCCAAAACATATGAAGAACTCATACAACTAATAGCAGAAAAAATCCACAAATAATCCAATTTTAAAAATGGGCAAAGGAACTAAATAGACACTGCTCCAAAGAAGATATGCAAATGGCTAATAGATATTGAAAAGTTGATCAACATCAATAATCATTAGGGACACACAAATCAAAACCATAATGAGATATTACCTCACACCTCTTTGGATGGCTATTATAAAAAGAAAAAAGATAATAGATGTTGGCAAGGACATGGAGAAAAGAGAACTCTTATACACTGTTGGTGGGAATGTAAATTGTTGCAGCCATCATGGAAAACAGTATGGAAGTTCCTCAAAACACTAAAGATAGAACTACCATATTAACCTGCAATCCCACTTCTGGGTGTATATCCAAAGGAATTTAAATGAAAATCTCAAACAGATATCTGCTCTCCCATGTTCATTGCAGCATTTTTCACAATAGCCAAGGTATGTAAGCAACCTAAATGTCTACTGACATATGAATAAGGAAAATGTGGTATATATACACACAACGGAATATTATTCAATCTTAAAAAAGAAAATCCTGCTATTTGGGACAACATGGATGAACTTGGAGGACATTATACTAACTGAAATAAGTCAAACACAGAAGGACAAATAGTACATGACACTACTTATATGATGAATATAAAATAGTGAAACTCATGGAAGCAGAGAGTGATATGACAGTTGCCAGGGGCTGGGAGAGGTGGAAACAGGGAAGCACCAGTCAAAGAGTACACAGTTTCCATATAAAAGATGAGCAATTGCTATTGCTCTACATAGCGAGGTGCCTATAGTTAACAAGACTGTCTTATGTACTTAACAGTTTGCTAAGAGGGTAGATCTTAAGGGTTCTTATTACAAGAAAATAATATATAAAAGGGTAGGAAGAAACTTTCAAAGGTGAAGGATACATTTATGGCATTAGACTGAAGTGATAATTCATAGGTATATACTCATCTTCAAAATCATCAAGTTGTATATATTATATATAGTTTTTTGTGTGCAAAAATAAATGTACCCAATAAGAAAGGGAGAGGATGGGAGGATATGGTGTCAGAGGGTAGCAGGAAGCTAGACCATGTAGGTCTTGAGGCCCTGCTTTCACCTAAGATTAAAAACATCTAATTCTTTGCTATCTACTTACCTAATTATCCATCTCTTTATCTAGCCGTCCGTTACCTGTCTATCCATGTACCTATCCCATATATCTATTGTCTATCACCCATATATCATTATATATCTACCAATTGTGTATAGTTTGTATATCTGTCTTTATCTACTTATCCATCTACCTATCACAGTGTGACCTGTGTAATAAATATTGGTGTCTGTGCCACAGCTTTCCCATTAGATTCAGAGGGTCTTGATGGTAGGGGCTGTGTCTTACTCATGTCTTTATTCCACAAAATGCCTGACACATTGTAAGCTGTCAATAAATACTCAAGTAATAGAGGAATTAATAAGTGCACAAACATGTTGACATTAAGTAGAACAAAAGTTTCACTCTTTATATTTTTAATATAAGAATACAATAACTATTCCTTTGGTAGCATGTTTCTTGGGATCAAAGTTCTACACCGTGTGACCCTGGGTAGAAGCAAAGGGTTAGGAAAACCCCGTAACTGCTGTTGCTAGCCTGAGGCCCTCTTTAGGAAATTCATCACTGAAAATCTGTGTGGATAATTCAAACACTTCTCTCCCTACCTGCTTCTCCATTCTCCTTAACCATAGAGCCTGGAAGCTTTTGCCTTAAAAGCAATAGTGATGAGTGCTATGGATGCTAGATTTTCGCTTTGACTCTATGCCCGAACAATGTAAATAATGAGCTCCATATTGAGGTACATCTGCATGGTAACTACCTGTATTTCTAACAAGCTAGTCCTAGTCTCAGCCTTGCTGAAAAACAGCGACCCTGAAAATGCATGCAGGGATTTGAGCTGGATGAGAGAAAATTCCACCAAATAGATTGTGTGGCCCAGGAGAAATCAATATGACTTTATTTACTTTACAGGAGGTAACTCTCAGGCAGAGCACAGTTACGTGATGTGTAAAGAGGTTTTATTCTGAGTTTTATGGACCTCCTTCTGGAAAGCAGGCAGGCAGTTATCCAGATAGGCAAAAGTTATTAAAACCCACCAAAGACCCAAAAATGCTCTCACTGTTGCCTCATAAATAAAATTGACATAAATTAGTTTGCCCCATAGTAGAGGAGGAACAAGAGTAAAATGGAATGAAGATGGAACGGCCTTTCAGGATCCCACCCTACGACCTTGCAATATCGATAGCCATTCTTTAAGAACAATGCCTCTGTGAATGGCCGATGCGATCATAGCAGGACTCCATGCGTAAGGTGCAAATGGATTTCCTGTGAATTTGTTTTGTTTCCCTACAGAAGTTGTTCTACAACTTGAATGCCCTTCAAGATCTACTTTGGGTGGTAAAATAGTACTGCAAAAAATATGTATATAATTTGCCATGAATTCTGAAAAGAACGATCGAATTTTTGATAACAGATATTTGGGCACACACACACAGCCTCTTCTACTTTATCCCAAGCCTGATTCAAAATCCAGGCTGCAAGGACTGATAAGAGTGGGTGTAGGATTTTTTTTAAAACTTTCTACTTTGAAATGAGGTTATTTCATGCTTTTAAATCGCAGAGAGAGAGAGCTTTGTAAGCAGCCCCTGCCAGATCTTCAGAGATTGAATTCTTTCCTAGCTGGAGAAATGTCTCTGGAACAATAGTGAGAGTTGATTTTTCTCCTCAGTCAATTCTCCGCTTTAACAATTAGGATGCAATGAGCTGCATTTGATCAGGTTGAAATGGCGGGTCAAAATCCATACTGACTAGATTTCATCGAATTTCCCAAGATGTTGTTCTCCTGTGCCCTTCAATTGTGCTGGTAGGGTCACAGCGGTTTCTGCATCACGTGGCTCTATTTCTTGCAGAAGTTGATTGTTTTCCCTACTGAAGTGTACTCACCTCAGAAGATGAAAAGGCTGTTGCTGAGTCTTTTGGTTTGTTTTTTGGCAGCAGCTTCCCTGAAGGATAAGTTATTACTGGAACAATCCACACTATCACCATTAGCGTGCGTCCAGACCTCTGTGTTCTTTTCACATTTCTCTCACAAAGCAGCATACAAATGAGAAGTGTCATCAAGGTATTACAGTGGCAAATTCTGTACCTTTGCTTCAACTAAGGGAGGTTTTGCCTTTTTATTTTTAATTAGCCTCTCCTGTGTGTTTCTGAAGCCTGTTATTTGTGCCTCTTAAAGCGCTTGCTTCCTTTTGCTTTGTTTTTCCTTCCCACTCCAATTCTGCTTTCTCTGGCACACAATATCAATTCTTAGGGTCTTAAACACACTTGCATCTTCCTCAAAATATAGCTCAATGCCTGGCAGAGATTCACCACTAATAAATTGATAAATAAAAACTAAAGAAAGAAGGAAGGAAGGAGAGAATGATGGCATCATATACCTTCACTCATGTTGTGCAGCCAGTGCTATTTTATCAATGAGTTCCCTTTGCTGGCAGCACTGTCCTTGCTGACCGAAGAAAACAGGCCCTGTTGTTTGATCTTTTTCCCTCAGATTGCCAGCTGAACCTGTTTAACTCTTCTGGGCTAATCAGAGCTTGTTACTCTTCTGATCCTAATGATTAAAATGTCGTTCTCAATCTTGACTGTGCAAGATCACATAGAAGCCTTGATAAACAGATAGCTAGGCCCCACTCCCAGTTTCTTATTCAGTACGTCTGAGGTAGGGCCTGAGAATTTGCTTTCCTAACAAGCTCTCAGGAGATGCTCCTGATGCTGGTCAAGGGACTATACTTTGACAATCACTGGATTAGCCAATCACCTAAGGAATTTCTGCACCAAATTTGTTCCCTAAGTTGTTAGGTATTAGGAGGAGAAGGGTCTATAAAAGGGGAGTAGAGCCAGTTAAAACATTTTTATTCTGGTTGGAAAGTTGAAATCATCGTTCACTACAAATGGAAAGTCTACATGAAGATGTGCACCAACTATCATCCTTGCTAAGTTCCAAATACAAGGGATCATCAACAGACAGAGGGAAAATCAGAAAGGGCTGTGTCTCGGTGAGCCAAGGGTGCCAACAATTCCTCAATAAACAAGAATGCATCCCCTACCTTGCTGTTTGCTAAATCACTTATTGAATTACATGCTCTAAACATGTAATGAGTTTAATGCTAATTCTACAGACGTCCAAAGAGTATCACGTTTGGCCAATAACCTTTTTTTGCTTAGTTTAAATCTACCTCTGCTCTTCAGTTATTAAAAATAAAAAAGATGCCAGCCTGGTGGTTAAGTTCGTGCACTCTGCTTTAGCAGCCCAGGTTTGCTAGTTCGGATCCTGGGCATGGACCTACACAGCACTCATCAAGCCATGCTGTGGCAGCAACCCGCATAGAAGAACTAGGAGAATTACAACTAGGATATACAACTACATTCTGAGGCTATGAGGAGAAAAAAATAAAAGAGGAAGACTGGCAACAGATGTTAGCTCAGGGCCAATCTTCCTCACCAAAAATATATACACCCTGACTGGATAGAGTTTACAATTAAAAAATAAATAAATAAAAAATACTTCAGGGGCCGGCTCCGTGGCCGAGTGGTTAAATTCACGCACTCTGCTGCGGCGACCCAGGGTTTGGATCCTCGGCACGGACATGGCACTGCTCATCAGTCCACGTTGAGGTGGTGTCCCACATCCCACAACTAGAAGGACATGCAACTAAGATATACAACTGTGTACGGGGGGGTTTGGGGAGATAAAGCAGAAAAAAAGAAAAAGATTGGCAACAGTTGTTAGCCCAGGTGCCAATCCTTAAAAAAAAAAAAAGGAAGATTGGCAACAGTTCTTAGCCCAGGTGCCGATCTTTAAAAAAAAAAATATTTCAAATGATCTTAAAGATAAGGCAGTTTGGAAGACTAATGCATTGGCATCCAATTATCAATCTATTTATATTAAAAAGTTAAATTTAGAAGTAAATGTAGAATAAAAGACAAAAACGATGCATTGATTAACACATCCTGGAATTTTAAGCGATATCTAGATAACACTTTTTAATATAGATTTTATAAATTCATAGTAAACTAACAATGAAAGCACAGTAAACAAGAAAATCTTGCAAAAAGTAAAACTAAGATTTACTGCCAAGTGGTATCCAAAATCTGGGAGGTATTTCCACCAGTAAAAAGCTGACAGATTTGCACTGGAGGCTAAAATGAGTGATAACTGGATAGAACACTAATGAAATAAAAAGTGAGAATTTCATTAAACTCCAGGTGTATCACTTAGCGATAGCATTTGGCTCCGAGTAACAAAACATTTGACAAAACAGGGGCTTAAACAAACAGGGTTTATTTTTTCTCACATAACAAGAAGTCTGGAGAAGGGTGATCACTGGTATAATTAAATAAATTAATAAAAGCATAAGGAAAATAGAAATTGATCTGAAAGCAGATAACGGTAGAATAGATAAATTCAAAAGCTGATTCCTTATAAAATTTAATGTGAAACACAAAATTCTTAAGAGTCTAATTCAGGAAAACTGAAATCCACAAAATAGGAAAGTGAAAGAGGCTCTGCACGCCTCCTTCCCTCCACCTCCCACCTTCCCACACACACTTCTTCCACCAGCTGAGGCCTCCTGGGAGTTTCACAATAAAGTCATGGAAACAGAAATGGATGCTGAAGTATTTTTAATTACTGTTTGATGTATATAGGCAAGGGGAAGGGCAATGAGATATCTCAAGCATAGCTCAAAAGAGTCAACTTTCATTTAACTTTATAAAAAAATAATCCTTCTCCAAGTTGCAACATTTTCCCCAATCCCCTCCTGTTATGCCGCTCTCTCATCACCATAGCAACTCTTGTCCTTTAATAAACAGTAACTGCCATTGTAAGAAGATGGAGTGAACAAGCCTGAAAATGTGATTTTTCTCCTAAGTCGGAGTTATTTCCTTGGATGTTTCCCCCTTGCAGGTGTCCCTGTAGATTTGGAAAGCTCCAGCTAATCAAGATTAGAAAGACTACCCACCTGGGTCTGAGCCTACAGATTTCTTGCTGTAGTGATATTTACTCAAAACCATACAAGTTCTCATCAGACCAAAGTTACTTAAATTTTATATAGCATGTATGAGAAATGTGTCTAACTCACTCAGTCATTCTTAAATGTAATAGTGGGGAGAAAATATTAGAGATGCCTACAAAATTTTTCAGATTTCAAATCTACTTGCCCATGTCTTCCCATGCAAAGATTTAGTTTCACCATCTCTTCTTCCCAATTCCACAGCCCAGATTTACACAATCATTGTCACAGAAAACTCCTGCTAGACTTGGGGTAGGAAAAATATCATACCTATGGCCCAATTAATATCACAATCATAATGGAGAATGTAAGATAGTATAATAAGAAAGAGAATGTCAGAGGTCAGTGGGTTGCTTATGAGCTATCAAAAAGGCACTAGCCAATTGCAAATGTCATTATTCAGAAGAGCAAAAGGGAATAGGAATGCAGGCCAAATGAGGGAGATAAATTTGACTTACCTTCTGGAAGCCAATTATACTTCACCAAAATTCTGCTTGATTATTCCTTGTTTAAAACATCCATAGAAGGTATAATCATATACACAAAATATATTAAATGTCAATATTTTTGGAATCTGAGTGAAGGTATGCAGGCGTTCCTTGTTCTGTTTGAGTAACTTCTGTTTAACTCTGAAATTACTTCAAATAAAAAGAAAAAAGATTTAAAACAGAAAATACGGCTTCTAGTTCCACATGTAAGAAGCTTGGAAGTCGCCATCTTGTCCTAACAACTGATCACACTGAAAAATCAACAACTCTTCTTGGGTCCATTAGAGAAAGGAGGACACTGAGCAAACTGCTGCCCCCAAAATTAGAGAGACAGGCAAATACAAAGTCACAACTTACTGGCACAGAGACTAAAGAGCAGAAACTTCGGGAACTAGTGCCTAGACAGGAAAACCTGAGCTGTAACTGGTGAATTGCTGGAAGCTCAGTGTGGACAACTTTGAGAGTTAAAAACTCTAGGGGGACCCAGTCATAGAGGAACCCCCACAATATTGTGAGATTTATCTCCAGGAGCCCAACTAGTTTCGCCAGTAAATATCAGAGCTTCCTCAGTTACCAGCAGGGAGAGGGGAAAATAAGCCATTTTTAAATACTCCAGAGCACTAGGTTCTTCTTCACAAGGCCTGGCATCAAGAAAAACTAGGTAACCAGAGCCTCATCTGCTGGGATATTATCAGATCCTAACTGAACTGGGGGAAGGGAAATACCCAACTCCAGGCCACTGCAGTCATCTTGTCCTGTCTAAGGGGGAGAAAAAAACTGAGAAACACCTGTGAGGTTCATAGTCCAGATGCATAGGTTCCCTAAAAGACTGAGAGCTCATCACAGGACTATAGAACACTCTCCCCTACCCCACCTCACCACCCATTTAATAAAAGCCTATTTACAGTGGTTCCTTTGACCGACTACATCATGTCTGACTATCAAGAAAAAGTTAAAAGGCATACCAAAAGGCAAAAAGCACAATTTGAAGAGACAGAGCAAGCATCAGAACCAGATATGGCAGGGATGTGGGAATTATCAGACTGGGAATTTAAAACAACTATGATTAATTTTCTAAAGGCTCTAATGGACAAAGTAGACAGCATGTAAGAACAAATGGACAATGTCAGCAGAGAGATGGAAATCCTAAGAAAGAATCAAAAATAAGTACTAGAGACCAAAAAACACTGTAACAGAAATGAATAATACCTTTGAAGGGCTTATTAGCAGACTGAACACAGCTGAGCAAAGAATCTCTTAGCTAGAGGATATATCAATAGAATTCTCAAAAAACAGAAAGCAGAGAACAAAGACTGAAAAAGCAGACCAGAATATCCAAGGACTGTGGGACAACTACAAAAGCTGTACCATATGCATAATGGGAATACCATAAGGAGAAGAAAGGAAAAGCAACAGAAGAAATATTTGAAACAACGCTGACTGAGAATTCCCCCCAATTCATGTCAGACACCAAACCATATATCCAGAAAGCTCAGAGAACACCAAGCATTATAAATGCCAAAAATAAAAAAAAAAAAAGCTACACCTAGGCACATTGTCTTCAAACTACAGAAAATCAAAGATAGAGAAAAAATCCTGCAAGAAGCCAGAGGAAAAAAACATCTTACCTATAGAGAAACAAAGATAAGAATTACTTCTGACTTCTTCTTAGAAACCATGCAAGCAAGAAGAGAGTGGAGTGAAATAGTTGTGTTGAGAGAAAAAAACACCAACCTAGGATTCTGTGAAATTTTCCTCCTAAATGAAGAAGAAATAAAGACTTCTCAAACAAAAATTGAGATTTGTTGTCATTAGACCTGCCATGCAAGATATGTTAAAAGAAATTCTTTGGAGAGAAGGAAAATAACATAGGTTATAAACTCAAATCCATGTAAAGAAAGGAAGAGCATCAAAAAGGAATAAGCGAAAGTAAAATAAAAGCTTTCATTTTTTTAATAATTGATCTAACAGATAGTAGTTTGTTCAAAATAATAATAGCAACATTGTATTCGATGATGAATGTGGATGTATATATCTTATGTATATTTGTATATGCTTATGTCAGTTTATGTATGAGTGTCATTCATTATGACAGCAGTGACACAAGGGGCAGGAGGAAGGAATTAGGATTAATTTGTTATCATAAGGTACTCACGCTACCTTTGAAGTGATATAGTGTTATTTGAAAGTGAACTTAGATTCATTGTAAATGTATACTGCAACCTCGAGGGCAGCCACTAAAAAAGAAAGAAGAAACCCAAAGAATAACCGATATGCTAAAAGAGCAAATGCAAGGCTCGTAAGTTTATGAAAGATTTTCAACTTGACCAGTTGGCAAAGAAATATAGAAAACAAAAGTAATATGCCATTTAAAAAATTATAATATTCAATATTGGTGGCATTGTAGGGAAATTATTAGAACTTCTTAAATGTTCATATAATTTGTCTCAGTGTAATTCCACTTCTAGGAATTTATCTTGAGGAGCTATAGAAATTCATTTAAAGATTAATGTGGAACAATGTTATCATGGCATTATTTATAATAGGAAAAAATGGAATTCACCTAAAGATACAACAATAAGGATATATTTAAAAGAATTACGGTACTTCCAAAATAGTAACTATTTGTTAATAATAATCATCACACATAACTTTATTTTATTTTATTTTTTTGGTGAGGAAGATTGGCTCTGAACTAACATCTGTGCCAGTCTTCCTCTATTTTGTATGTGAGACACTGCCACAGCATGGCTTGATGAGCAGTGTGTAGGTCCACATCCAGGATCTGAACCCATGAAGCCTGCGCCACTGAAGCAGAGCATGTGAACTTAACCACTACACCACTGGGCTAGCCCCAGACATGACTTTTAAAATGTGGAATAGTGTAGTTTAGAATAAATGATATTTTTATAATATAATACTAATAGGAAAGAATGGAATATAAATCTGCATATAAAATATGGCCTAATATACAATATAAGGACCTGTCTCTGGATTATGAATTGTGTCTTTTCTTTATATTTTTCTCCATTTCTAAAGACTTTTGTTTAATGTAAATACACTATTTTTATAATGAATAAAAACAGGTTAACACTTTAAAAAATCAAGTTACTTTTCCCCTTGCTACAAAGAATGGCTGATTTCCTAAACACATGTTTGTTGTGGTCCTACAGAAAGAAGAGGGAGGAGTTAGATATCAGATAAATCATTGGAACAACTGTGATGTCATTAAAAATTGGGAAATCTGAAACATAAGATAAATTCTGCCCTCCATCACTTCTATTTTATGACAAGTTTATCGGTCCTTTCAAGATTATTCTGCATTAAGCTCAATAAATGAATAGAAAAGTATTATCTCTTTAATTTTTAAATTGAAATTGCAGGTAATTATTGTAGCCCCAAAACCCACTGGTCCAAAGGGTCGCTATATTCAAATGAACAAATCAGTATAAAAGCCAACCTAGTATTTATACATGAAAAGGGGAAAATGTTTTTCCTTTTTTTTTTTTACCCAGTTGATACCTTTGATTTTGGGGGATCACCATGGGATAGCTTTAGCCTCATGAGTAGGGACTTGTCCATTAGGCTAATCCCAGAGTTGTGTCCAGAGTCACAGTGTCCCAGTGATTGTGGTGAATGTATACTCTTCTGAATGAGTGGGTGGAATACAGGATCCTGAGTTTCTAGACCAGTGCTCTCCAAAGGATTTTGATTGCATACCCTTATCAATGTTTTTTAATTGAACATGCCCTCCGCTATGTTTTACATATGTACTGCTGTTACTACCTAATATCCCAAGGCACAATATAAGACAAAACTTATTGTTATTAAAGATGAGTGTACAGCTATAATTCAAGTAGCCTTCCTGAGTGTTTGAATTTTTGGCGTCTTGTAAGATTACTGCTTTAACCATCTATGCGACGACTGAAGACGTCATTCAACTCACAGAGAAGTAGCAGCTGTGCCTCTTCAGGATTTCCATGTCTGCTTGCATTATTAGAACACTCTTCACATCGCTTTCCCTCTGGAGGAATCTTTTTAAGCCATTTGTCCATTGTTGAGGATTAGTTCAAGTTGAAACTAGATAATATCAGGCATTATTCCACCTAACCAGTCACAAGTAAACAGCATGTGTCACAAAACACTGAAAATAAACTGAATGAGAACACTCTTGGCAGCTTCCCTGTTGTTTTCTACTCTGAATTATTGAGCGAATCTTGTGTAGTAGTTCAAGTCCTTTTAGCTACTATTACAGAGAAACCTCAGAACTTGTCTAGCTTAACACGAAAGCCCAAAATGGTTGTTCAGCAGCAGCTTTTCTCCAGGAAGTGATTTAGGGTCCCACGTCTCTCCCATTTTATGCCTTTGTTATCTCCAACATGTGGCTCCCAAGATCTCCATGTTCATCTCCACCAAGTTGTGAAGATCATGCATATGAGGTCTATTATGGGACAACGGGTCAAGAATAATGTGCCACACTCACTTCCATATTCTGTTGACCAGAACTCAGGCAAATGGCCACACCCAACTGTAAGAGTCTCTATGATGTAGTCAGTCTTGGAGCAGGAGGATTAAAGACATTTGGAGAAGAGCTAGCCAGTATGCAACAATTCCCATAACAAAAAGACTGAATGATAGCATCAGTGTCAATCTGAATATTAAGTATCAGTCATGCTTAATCTGTTTCTCTTAAAATAATCACACCCATAAAGATTTTTTAACATTTCCAATAGATCAGTAAATAGAAAGAGGCCAATACAAAAGGATTGAATGTCTACCTTGTTTTCTGCTCATATTATTGAGTATGAAAACTCTAAAACTAAGGAAAACTATAGTTTCCAATCAGAAAACTCACATCAAAATCAAGCTATCATAAAGCAGTGGTTCTTAATGTAGGGTTCATGGACTGCCAAAGACCTATGGCTTAGAATGTGTCAGGATCATACACCATTGATATTGTAGGTGAAATTGTGTGCATATGGTTTGTGTGTGTGTGTGTGTGTGTGTGTGTTCATTTTTGCAGAGAGGATTGATATCCAGCATCAGAATATGGGAAGAGGGTATGACAAAAATAGTATAATTTTTAAAAAAGAGCAATTAAGAGGTAAACTTTTCTCAAACTAGTTAGCAAACATAAATCTGTAAATCTATTCTCCAGACTCTATCAGAAGTCGTTATACATACATGTTTAATAGTATGTTGCTACAATACTATTCTGTTATTATCAGCAAAGAAAAAACCAATTATCTCGTTACATACGCTAGGAGGGAGATCATGGTAAGAAAAAGTATGGCCATACGATTATATTCTATACTTCTCACACTGACAAATATGAAGAATTGAAGGATTCACTGGTGATGTTCGGATAGGCATACAGCAATTGGAAGGTCAACAAGCCTAGGAATGCAGATTAGTGAATTACATTTTATTTAACTCTCAAGTTATCCCCTGCACTAGGGAGAACTTGTACCTGTAAGATAATAATCCTTCCCCTAGGGAGAATCAGTGTACAATATGCATACAGTCTTGTAAATCCCAATGCAAATCCATTTTTTTCCTAATATAAATGCTGTAATACAGTTTAAAACATATTGGTGAATCTAACAGAACTTGGTTATAATACTTGCAGCCTAGCTCCTTAGTTATTAGAGGATTGATAATATATTACTTTTGTAAGATTTAAAGTTCTTCGGTAATATGACTAATCAGTCGTTTAGCTATATTTAGCAAAAAAAGGCAATACCATATTTTGTTTGTTTATTTATTGAAGTATACTTGACATACAATATTGTATTAGTTTCAGGTGTACAACCTAGTGATTTGATATTTATTTGTATTACAAAATGATCACCTTGATAAGACTAGTGACTGTCACCATACAAAGGTATTACAATACTGTTGACTATTTTCCCTATGCTATACATCACATCCCCGTGACTAATTTTGTAACTGGAAATTTTTACCTCTTGATCCTCTTCACCTATTTCCCCCACTCTTTTAACCCTGCTCCCCTCTGGCAACCACCTATTTGTTCTCTGTATCTATGAGTCTGTTCCTATTTTGTTTGTTCACTTGTTTTTTTTAGATTCCACGTACACAAGTCAAATTATACAGTATTCTTTGTCTGGCTTATTTCACTTAGCATAATATCCTCTAGATCCATCCATGTTGTCAAAAATAGCAGGATTTAATTCTTTTTTATAGCTGAATAATATTCTACTGCATATGTGTACCACCTCTTCCTTATCCTTTCATCTACCAGGGGACACGTGGGTTGCTTTCATGTCTTGGCTATTGTAAATAATGCTGCAATGAACTTGGGGGTGCATGTATATTTTTGACTCAGTCCTTTCATCTTCTTCAGATAAACATTCAGAATGGTATTGCTGAATTGTATAGTTCTTTTTTAATTTTTTGAGGAACCTCCATACTGTTTTCCATCATGGTTGCACCAGTTTACATTCCCACCAACAGTGCACAAGGGTACCCTTTTCTTCTCATCCTCACCAACACTTTTTATTTGTTGTCTTCTTGTGTGTGTGTGTGTGTGTGTGTGTGTGAGGAAGTTGGTCC
The DNA here is from genome assembly GCF_041296235.1 of Equus asinus. Classification (NCBI taxonomy): domain Eukaryota; kingdom Metazoa; phylum Chordata; class Mammalia; order Perissodactyla; family Equidae; genus Equus; species Equus asinus. The sequence goes on from NC_091810.1 coordinate 73,471,679, forward strand.
TGAGCTAACACCTCTTGACAATCTTCCCCTTTTTGCTTGAGGCAGATTGTCACTGAGCTAACATCTGTGCCAATCTTCCCTCTATATTTTATGTGGAACACCGCCACAGTGAGGCTTGATGAGTGGTGCTAGGTCTGTGCCCGGGATCCAAATCTGTGAACCCCAGGCTACCAAAGCAGAGTGCATGAACTGAAGTACTACACCGGGCCAGCCACTTGTTGTCTTTTTGATAACAGCCATTCTGACAGCTGTGAGGTGATATCTCATTGAGTTTTTGAATTGCATTTCCCTGATGATTAGTGATGTTGAGCACCTTTTCATGTACATGTTGGCCATCTGCACGTCTTCTTTGGAAAAATATCTTTTCAGGTCCTCCGCCCATTTTTTAATCAAACTATTTGGTTTTTTGCTATTGAGTTGTATGAGTTCTTTATATATTTTGGATATTAACCTTTTATTGGATATGTCATTTGCAAATATATTCTCCCATTCTGGAGGTTGCCTTTTTTGTTTTGTAGATGGTTTCCTTTGTTGTGCAAAAGTTTTTTAGTTTGATGTGGTCCCATTTGTTTCTTTTTGCCTTTGCTGCCTTTGCCTGAGGAGACTGTCCAAATAAACACGGCTAAGACTGATGTCAGAGTTCAGTACCTATGTTTTCTTCTAGGAGTTTTATAGTTTCAGGTCTTATATTTAAGTCTTTAATCCATTTTAAGTTTATTTTCATATATGGTGTAAGGAAGTGGTCAGTTTCATTCTTTTTCGTGTTTCTGTCCAGTTTTCCCAGCACCATTTATTGAAGAGACTGTATTTTTCCCATTGTATATTCTTGCCTTCTTTGTAATATATTAATTAATCTTTTTCACAGAACTAGAACAAAGAATCCTAAAATTTGTATGGAACCACAAAAGCCCCCAAATAGCCAAAGCAATCTTTAAAAAGAAGAACAAAGCTAGAGGTATCATGCTTCCTGATTTCAAACTATACTACAAAGCTATGGTAATCAAAACAGTATGGTACTGGCACAAAAACAGACACAGATCAATGGAACAGAATAGAGAGTGCAGAAATAAATCCACGCCTATGTGGTCAATTAATCTATGACAAAGGAGGGAAGAATACACAATGGAGAAAAGAGTCTCTTTAATAAATGGTGTTGGGCAATACCATATTTTAAAATTGCCTGGTCCTCTGCCACCATCTCCTTACTAACCTTTGTGATTTTCAAACCCACTCACTTAAACCAGCAGTGCTTTCTCAAGAGTCACACAGCAATCAGTGGTAAAACTAACACCTCTCCTCCTGAAATAATTATTTTCCTTCCTGATTAGTGACATTTTGAATAAATTGCTTGAAGGCTATATTTGTGAATGAGATAGAAAGAAGGAGATGATTGAGAAGTAATTATGAGGTGGAGTTTTTCCAACATTGTAAATTCCGTGATCTGAGATTAAGCCTCTTTGGTCTTGGGAAAGTTAGAACTTCAGTTTCCTTAGGAGGGATTGTCTTGCCTTAAAAGTTCAACTCAGAGATAAAGGAGGCCAGAGTTTGGTGAGTCCAAGCAGCAGAATGAGAGTAGGCCATATCCACACTTCAGGGAGCCAAGGCAGTGTCTGCCCCTTTGAAGTTCTCCATTGTCTACCCTGCAAAGGACAAAATGTACTCCACTTAGAACGGGAAAATAGTTACACATGTTAGAATAAGGCAGTATCATTCAGAAGAAAGCTTCTTCATTTTCTTTGCAAGAGGGATGGCTCTGTGTGTTGGGAGTGGACTAACATGAATCAGTTAAAAAGTAAGGCAAGGATTGGTTTTTAAGGCATATTAACATCCTCCATCATCTTTTGCTGGATTAATGCTATAACAAATTTTCATTTCAGAAAAAAGATATGATTTGATCATCCCCAGAATATAGTAGGCATGAAAACAGCCTGGAATTAAACTGGACTGGAATAATCTACTAGGTGGTAATCCAGGTTGATTTTTCTGTTTAGGGGTATCCATATTTTACATTTATATGATGCTATTCTTTTGTGACAATAGCAGAAGGGAAACTTGATTAAATTATGCTCGCATGGATTATCTAGTGTTAAATTACTTGTGTTTATCTAATGAATGTGTTTTGAGTAGCTGCTCTATTCCAGGCATCATCTGGAAGGGCGTCTTCCTTCACCATCGCCATCTATGATAGGAAGCAATGGGGATGTCAGATTCTATGGGCATTTAAGTGTAACTGCCCCAGCACAGCTCCATTACCAACAACTAATGGAGCTGGCTGATTTCTTGACTTTGAAGAACAGCAACAAAATGGCAAAACCATTCTGCCAAACACCTTGTGACAACAACCCAAAAAAGGAAACTACGAGGCTCCCTGCGTTGTGTCCTCCAGAGGCATTTCATTTCAACTATCCACGTACTCACTCCATTTCTTAAGCCTGTCCTTATTTTCTCTGCTTCTGAATTCTAACATTGCCTCCATTATGTAAATATATGTCTTGGGATTCCAGGATTGATGCTACTGCTCTGATATTCACCTTGGCTCAATTCTTCATACACAGTCTGAATCAGACTTGCTTAAACCCCTTCAGGATATAGCCCAGCCCCACACATTCTATCTGCTGGCAGCTCAACCCATCAATGCTGAGTCTTTTCACTCCCAACATACATAGATCACAGGCCAGGGAAACACCAACCAAGAAGAACATCAGATGAGATAATCAAAGTTATTCTCCCAGAGAGGTAGAGGGATGGCCTTCTACTCTACGTAATTTGAAAGGTGCTCAAAGGCCCTAAATTCTAAGCGAAATGGCAAGAACCCATTAGTGACACTTCTTTTAAGTGCAAATTAACTGTTTCATAATCTCACATTTTCTTTTCTTTCCAACCTGATTTATTCCAGCTATGAGGCATTAATTTACTTGGCTGGATTAATAATAACCAATCAAAAAGAAATTTTAAGTATCACTTTCTAGGTGAAAGGCACTAATTTCCTTCACAAATGACTTGAGTCACCCAACCCCTTGTGAAATAACATCCTGTAAGAAGATTCTGCTCTGACTGCAGAATCTTAGTACGTCTCTTAAAGCAGGGATCAACAATGTTTTCTTTAAAGAGCCAGATAGAACATTTTTAGATTTTAGATTTTAGATTTTGCAGGCCATGCTCTGTTGCAACTACTCAACTTTACTATTGTAGCACAAAGCAAGACAATATGTAAACAAATTAGCTGTACCACAATAAAACTTCATCTATAAAACAGACAAATAAGTGGGGCACAGTTTTCTGACCCTAGTCTTATCTCATGATTTTGCTAAGATGTAATAGATCCTTCTTGTTTAATTTGTTTAAAAATATCTTCCTAATATAAGTGATTTCTGATAAGAGAAATTAGAACTAACCAAGTCTGGGGAGAGTAAATAACATCTGAGAGAAAACACCCACTATATCTGGCATACAGTAAACATGAAGCAAATGTTGGCTGAGTTAAAAATCTAATTCACATCTCAAAAATACACCGACAGTTCCCAACTTATCATAGTTTGACTTACAATTTTTCAACTTTACAATGGTGAAAAAGCAATACAGATTCAGTAGTAACCATACTTCGAATTTTGAATTTTGATCTTTTCCTGGGCTAGTGATGCGCGGTAGATACTCTCTCATGATGCTGGGCAGCGGCAGTGAGCCACAGCTCCCAGTCAGCCACGCGATCACAGGGGTAAACAACCAACACACTTACAACCATTCTGTACACATACAACCATTCTGATTTTCACTTTCAGTACAGTATTCAATAAGTTACATGAGATATTCAACACTTTATTGTGAAATAGACTTTGGTTAGATGATTTTACCCAACTGTAGGCTAATGTAACTGTTCTGAGCATGTTTAAAGTAGGCTAGGCTAAGCTATGATGTTCAGTAGATTAGGTGTATTAAACACATTTTCACCTTATGACATTTTCAACTTACAATGGGTTTATCAGGACTTAACCCCATCATAAGTCAAGGAAGATCTGTGTAGCACAAAGTTAGCCAAATTTGAAATAACCTTGAAAATAGTTTTCTTGTTTCATGACTTTTTGCTGTCTTTTCCTTCCAATTACAAGATCTTTTTTTAGATTTTCTCAGTGTCTTCATTATTATGTATATTCGTTTTTTATAGTTATTCAGCAACTGTAAGCTTTCAAACACACTGGGACTCTTCAATATTGCTGTATTAAGGGAAATTATAATAGCCTATTGACCGCAGTTCAGTCAATGATCCATTCATTATTCTGTCTTGAAGGCTAAGTTCGTAAAATAATGGATGTGATTATCACAAAAGTCAATATAAGTATAAGTGTGAGGATGGAACCAATGATGAGCCCAAGCAGTTAACTTACATTATCGTACCGTTTCACAAATATGTGCAACCAGATTTGAACATTCTTTTCCATCTATTGTCTACTTCAGTGATCATCAAAGTGAGGTGTGAGCACTTCAGTGGGTTGGCAAGATGTTCCATTGTGGTGCCAGGCAAAATTTTCAAAATTTCTTTCTATTGTTTTATCTCATTCTTTTATTTTCTGTTTTTGTGAATTTCATAATGTGATCAATATATTATTAGAGTTGTACATGTATATAATGGGGGGGTGCATGTTCAAAAACATTTGGAAAACTATTGCTGTACTCTATGTAGTGCCATGTAAGAATGTCACATGCTCTTCTAAATACCTACTGTAAACATTCATAGAGATATTAAAGTTTTAACGAAATTTTTATACCATGGGTATAATACGAATATATCTTTTGATAAACAGAGAAAATAGATTGGAATATGGCTTCGATTACATAATTAGCAGCACTCTGCTACTTCATATTATATGTGTCTAACTTGTTCACTGGTCTGAGTATTTTAGAAGTACACCCTATAATGAATGAATGAAGAAGTAAATATCATTCAGAAAAATTACATGAATTTTGCTGCATCAAAAACCAACCCAAACTTAGTGGCATAAACCAGCAATCATTTTATTATGCTCATGAATTCTGTGGGACAAGAATTCAGGACAGGGTATAGCAGGGGTGACTTGTCTCTGCTCCACATTGTCCGATGCCTCAGCTCAGAAGAGTTCACTGGCTGGGGATGACCAGAATGACTGGGAGCTAAAATGATAGGAGGCTTCTTCACTCCCATGTCTGGTGCCTGAGCAGGGATATACTGAGGCAGGATTTAGCTAACACTAGTCCTTTCCACGTGGCTTGAGCTCCTTCAGCACATGGAGGCCTCGGGACAGTTATAGTTCTTACATGGTGGCTCAGAGCTCCAAAAGCAAATGTTTCAGCCATCAAGCGGAACCTGCAATGCTTGTTATGACCTAGCCTTAGAAATTACATAACATCACTTCCAAATTACTCTCTTAGTTAAAGCAGGCCAGGCCTGCCCAGAGGAGGGGACTTAGCTGTCACTTCTCAATGGGAGAGTGTCAAAGAATTTGCAACCATGAGTTAAAACTACCACAAACAATAACTTCACACACACACACACACACTTGTGATCATCAGACTACTTTTTACTAACAAAAATAAGTAAAATTAGGGGCCAGCCTGGTGGTGCAGTGGTTAAGTTCGCACGTTCTGCTTCAGTGGCACAGGGTTTGCCAGATTGGATCCTGGGTGTGGACCTACGGACCGCTTATCAAGCCATGCTGTGGCAGGTGTCCCACATATAAAATGGAGTAAGATGGGTACAGATGTTAGCTCAGGGACAATCTTCCTCAGCAAAAAGAGGAGGATTGGTGGTAGATGTTAGCTCAGGGCTAATCTTCCTCAAAAAAAAAAAAAGTAAAATTATATTTTTAAAAATTGGAATATTTAGATTGAGAAAGAAAATATTTCTGATAACAGAAAAATTTTACAAAGACACATATATAGACTTTAAAAAATATTGCATTAGATGAAGATAGATATTAAATTTTATAGGAATTCAAATAATAGACCTCTGAGATTCCCTTCATTCATTCTTTGGGGAGGCATAGACTATTAAATACATGAAATTTTACATTATAATAATTAAATTGAAACAATTTACAATCTAAAAATGGTTGTAAGGCATTGCAACATGGAAAGAACAAAAATATTTTTAAAAAATTTACACACACCAAAATGTATTTCTTCTTTTGTTGTTGAAAACTATTAGGAAGACACTGTTCTAACTCTGAAATTTTGTTATACTATAAAAATATTTTGCACAATAATTTGCTTCAAACAAAAGAAAGCTCTTTTTGAAGACTTTCTGGGCAATCTCAAAGTTATTTAAATTAAATAGTATTAATTCCTAGTTTTACATTTTCCTATCCACATTTCAAAATATTCTTTTCTATATTTTTTTAATTCAAGTCTTTGAAACTCCATGTTATTTTTTCTCTAGGTAGGAAAAATTTAATTTGGAGAGTTATCATTTATTGCTGCAGGACTAGAAATTGACTAGGGTAGAGAAACGTTGGGAGTGCCAGTAGAGAAGATGGAACCGTGTAACCTCCATCTGGATATTTGGTGGAGTCTCTGGGGATCCAAATTAGTAGGGACCTGATGAAGGACTTTTCATTTCCATTATTACCAAGTTACATCCTCCCGGGGTTAGACACAAAGATATAAATATTAACAACCAAAGGAGAGTTTTGCTTGCAAAACACTCTGATAACAATGAACTTTCTTTATTTGTTCATACTGGGGAAAAAGATCATCTTTCTTATACAGCTGCCAGGCATTGGTTTTTTTCCACACTAATATCTCGGTTGACCTACTTATCCTTCCATTTCTCCATTTGCCATGCTTCTTCTTTCATGCAAATGAAAGCATATCTGACTGGTGATAAGATTTTAGTAAAAACACATTAGTTTTGAAATAGCAGTCACTTATATCCACCATTGTTTGCTGTAGAATGATTCTCACTGGTGATTTCCCTGTGTTTTTTTTGTGTGTGTGTGACCAAAATCATCTCCACTGCTAGGGCTATTTCACATACAACGTGGAAAGTCCAATGTCTTTTTTTGAAAAATTGCTTTTTGGTTATTATAAGCCACTGATGAATCTTTCTCCCACCATCTCATTGAAAAGCTTCCAGGCTCAAAATGTGCAGACAGTGAGGATAAGGCCAGTGTCTGGAACAACACAGTTTTTTTTTTTTCCTTAATAGAAAGGTATGAGGGGTGACTGCACTGTACAAAGACTGATTTCATGTGGGCCATATAGACTTCCTGCCAATGTGTCATTGCGTCATCTTCTACATATTGTAGAAAGAGAATACAAAGCAACATTCTACTGAAACTACCTGTGGGTCTAGTACTTTAAAATACTAAAGCTTAGAAATCTAAACATTAATCATTTTCTTGCTAAAATGCTCATAGACTTACAGATTCATAGAGATAGAAGGGATCCCAAAGTCCTTTCTTCCTTTTGTAGATGAGGAAACTGAGGCCCAGAGAGTTATTTGCCCCAAGTCAGGACTCAGGTCCCAGTCCAACAAGCTCTCTGCTACATTGCAGGTCTTCCCTGGAATCAATTTTCTGGTAATGAGAACAATGAGCCTATTCTCTCTTCCTGGGTTAGGAAAAATTACTCAGTTTCAGAAAAGATGGATGACAGATAACTAGATAGGGAAGAAGGGAGGAAGAAAGGAAAAGATGATAAGCAGAGAGAAATGAATTAAGACAGCAAAGAAAGAACAGAAAGAAGGGAGGAAGGAGGCATAAGTCAAGTGGAGAAAATCTAGCTGGAAAGCACGATAAGGTGACTTGTCTTGAAGCTGGATTTGCATAAAAATCCCTTAGAGATTTTTTACATTGATTTCTTTATTTTGGGGGTTTGGATTTAATGAAGTGGAGTAGCTTAACCCCATAGGCTATACTCTGTCTTCTAAGCACATTTATGCTTCCTGTAAATTCACTCAAACACCCAAACTCAGAGAAACCTCTATTTTAAAACAAGAAGAAGAACAACAACAAAAGATCATGACACATGCATTTGATTGTGTGGCTGCCAGGAGGAGCCCACAAACTCACTCATTTATGCAACAAATTTTATTGAGTGCCTGCTGTGTGCCAGGATTGTTCAAAGAGCTAAGAATGCAGGAGTGTGTAAGAACAACAAGATTCCTGTTCTCATGGAGTTTATTTTAGTGGGAAAAACACACAGTAAATTAGTGAGACGTAAATGAACAAGATAATTTCAGATAAAAATAAATGCCTGAATGACAATAATAAGGGAATACTGTATGTATAGGGAAGAAGGTTTTGGGGGTTTTTTGAAACGGCAGTCATGAAAAACTTTTCTGAACAAGGAACGTTTGAGTTGAGACTGAACTCAATTATAAGAAATAGCCAACCACAGGACAATCAAGTTTTTTTCCAACTTTATTGAGATATAATAGACAAATAAGATTATGTAAGTTTAAGGAGTGCAACATGATGGTTCGATATATGTATATATTGTGAAATAATTACCAAAATAAGGGTAGTTAACAATCAAGTTGAAGGGCATTCCAAGTTGAGAATTTTGTAGGAGCAAAGGCGGCATACTTGGGAAGACATATTCTTGGATGGATTTCTGAACATATTTCGTTAACTGACCTGCTAAACGTGCTTCCTTCTAGTTCAAGTCTCTTTGCCAGACTTCCAGAGGAAGGAACTGTACTAGTTCTATAAATAAGTAGTATATATTGTAAATTGATATTTGCTACAAGAAAAAAATACATTTTCTAAACAGCTGGCACCAGAGGTTCTCTCAGAGATATAACTATCTTTGGGAAAATACTGTGAGAATCAGGTCAGGATCAATCCAGTCTAGATCCCAGGCATCAAAAGATGAGCGCTAAATTGTGCCACATACATAGAAACATTTGTTTTGCTCCTGATGCGCAGGGATGATATGAAAGAGATGATCTGATGATCTGCAAAAGATCTGTAGTGTGAGCAAGAAATAAGTCTGTTGTTTTGAGCTGATGAGCTGTGGGGGGTTGCTTGTTACCACGGTATAACCTAGCTTATCCTAATTGATATAAAGAAATAGGAGAAGAGAAAGGAGAGGAAAGAAAAAAGAATCTAAGATGGGGAGAAGCAGAGACCAGGTGGAGTGAACAGCCCCTGGGGCTCCTCTCTCCGAAGTGTTGGCTTGGGGGCATTTTTAGATGGTTTAGTATTCCACTTGAAGCTGATGTGTTGCTGCAACATGGATCCCTCTTCCTAGTCCCCCAACTCTTCCTAACAATTCTTCTATGAAGCCTAGTACACAAACAAGACTTACTATGGGTTTCTTCTTTCACAGAAACCACGTAGGTTTCAGATCACCTTTGGGAGTGATATAATACACACAAGACACACGGAACACAGAACCAACCACGAAGAAAGAGTTACTCAGAGAACATAGGCCTCTTGGAAAGTCACAGCACTCCTGTGATGGGACTCGGCCTTTCCACTAGACGTGGAATGGAAGGTTTGAGTCAAACTCACCTACTTCTCAAGGGGACACCCCGTTGATTTGCAGGTCACATAGACGTGAATGCACAACCTCGGCAGAGAGGCAGTGATGGAGTGAATGTAGACAGCCAAGGTGCTTATTCTATCCTCCCTGATGTATCTACCTTTTGATTGACAGTAATACCTGAATGAATGGGGTTCATACGGGTTCCGCAGCACTTTGTGCCTCCATACAGTTTGGTTCTTCCCTCTTTCATAACTTGACATATAGTTATGGCTCTATAATTACTTAGCTTTATGTCTCTTCCCCACTAGACTGGTTACTCCTTGAAGCTGAGAGCCCCATTATGTTCATTTGTGTGTCCCTCATACCTAGCACAGTGTCTGATACCCAGCAGATGATCAAAATGTTTGTTGATTCAGTTAAACTCTGATATGCACAGACTTACTTAAATAGGGGCAACTAGGTCTCAATAGCCATCAAAAGCAATGTTTCAAAAATATTTCTTTTAGGAGGAGAAGTATATTAGCAATTGGTTCTGTTTCCTAATTATTCCCAGCTATCTATTTGCTGGGCTCTTTCTGACCCCCTCCCTGGGGGTGGAGTGGAGTCGTGGGACTAGTTCTGCCCAATGAGGTGTGAGCGGAAGTGGGGAGCGAGCGTCACTTCAAGGCCAGAGCATTTAATTGCTGGTGTGAGATACTCCATGACTTTTTTTCTGTCGAGCAAGCAGCAATACCATAAAGGGTGGCTGCTCTATCAAACTGTATCTGGGCTTAAAGATGATGTAAGCAGAAGCCCTTGCTAATCTACAAAAGACACGAGACATAAGCAAGAATAAACCTTTGTTGTTTTAAGCTACTGAGATTTGGGGGTCATTTGTTACCATAGCACAACCTAACCAATCCTAATCGATGGAAAAATGAACAAAATCCAGATCTTATTCTCCTACCCTGCCCACCAAATCATTTTTAACACAGTAATAACTATTACAAGAAGGGATAAGCACAAATGATTTAAGAAGGAAAAATAGAAAATGAAAAGCCAGCACTTGGGAGCAGGACTGAGTAGCCCATAGTCAGAGAACGGAAAGAAAGAGGTGATGAGCTGAAACCTGTGCAGGTGGAGGGGCCATCTGCTCACGTGCCTGCCTGTGTGAGCTACACAGTTAAGAAGAATGGCGGGCCATAGGAAGAAATCATGTATAAATGGTGCATTCATTTTTGGCAGAAAAAAGCTAACAATAGTGGTTAAAACTCTAAGCATAAAAGCAACGAAGCTTCAAAAAGAAAAGCAATGAGGCAGAAAAAAGATTTAATAATAGGCTGAAAAGAGTTATTTTCCCCAATACAGTGGCTATCTGGTATCTAACCAGACTGCATGATAAAACTCTCTGCAGATTCCAGAAGGACTTTATTACTAATAGTTTGTGGTCATTTATTTCCCCTGTAACACCTACATAAAATTCTGAGTGTGTTTGGAATGCTTGAATTTGACTGTCATTTTTAGGGCCTGAGTTAGTAAGTTTTAATTGAAGGGCATCTCAAGGTCCGATGTCTTCAAATTTGTATTTGCAAAAGTTCCACTGCTATTGTTAAAATGGGCTTTGTGCAGAAGCAAATCACTAAGTTCTTAATAGCATCTTTTCAGGCTGAATGTTTATTTTTAGAAATGCTTAATTTTTTTTCTGATTGTTGCTCAAAACTATAGGAAATAGGAAATAGAAAACATAAAAAAGAAAAGTAAAAGCACTCAATCTCATATTCAGAAGAAACTAAGGTAGCCATTTGCTGATAATCCATTCAGACTTTTTCCAGGCATGCACATGCATTTTAATATGATTTTAGTATTTAGGCCCCTACGTTTTTCTTCATACAACGTTTAATCATGAGCACTACTCTAGAAGATTAAAAAAAATCTTTAAAAATGTACACAATTATTTATTTAATTATTTCCCTATTATTTTGTAGGTCAAGAGCTCTCTTTTTTTTAATGACTATAAATGACACTTGGATGAACAGAAATACTTCCCACATCTCTGATTATTTCCTAGACGAAGAACTAATGAAGCAAAGGATGGATATTTTTGGATTCTTAAAACAACAAGACCAATTAGCTGCCATAACGTCTATCCTAATTTATACTCCTATATGTTTATGAGGGTACCTTTTCCCTACTCTCTGCCAACTCTCTTTTAAAATGTTTAGCAATTTGTTTGACAAAAAATGGCATTGCAGTGTTGTAATAATTTGCTTTCATTTTTCTGACTAATAGTAAACATAAACATTTCCTCAAGTATTTAAAAGTCATCTGCATTTCTTATTTTTTGTTTGAATTTTTATGCCCATTTCATTTTTCTATTTAGCATCTTAGTAATGTTTCTATTGTTTTTAAGTTTCCTTTACATAGTTAGGCTATTAATCTTTGGATATAAAATATTTCCAAGATTAGCTTCAGATTTAAGATATTTGGGGTCAATTAAATGAGACAACATATGTGAAAGTTGCTTTTAAGCTTAAAATGCTACAGCACTTTTGCTTTATTGATTTTTTTTTAGTTTTTCAGATTTGGATTTGTGTGACTCCTGTATCTTCTCTTTTGATATTATTGAATGACTCTAACACAGAGTTAGCAATCACCTGAGTACTTGATTCTTCACACACAAATGTATACATAATTCCATATACGATAACTTTAGAGTTCCTTAATATTGGTATTACAGTGTGGTGGTTACAACACAAGCTGGAGAGCCAGAGTCCCAGAGGGTACCTCCCAGTTCTGTGCTCAATTAGTTATGTGACCTTGAGCAAGTTATTTAACCTCTTTGGTCCTCATTTATCACACCTCCAAAATCTCAGAATAATGTGTCAAACAAGGATGTAACAGACCTCGCAGTATTGCTGCAAAGATTAAACAAGATAACAAGGTAACTGGTTAAACTAGACAGCTAATTTAATTAATCCTGAAAACTGAGGCCAGGCATCTAGTAAACCGATCCAAGTGCTGGCTCTTGATAGGACATTTTGCATGTTCATTGATTGGAGATAAGCCTTTTGATCTAGTTTATTTTTTAGGCATTTGGAGTGAAATACATCTCTGCCTCTGATAACAATAGTTAACATTTTCTGGAGCCTTTTGCAAGACTTAACTGGTATTCATGATTCATTCAATGATTATTTATTGATTACCTGAGCTGCCAAGCAATATTCCAAACACTTCAATTGTGAACAAAACTAATAAGCTCCCCCCGACAGAGAGTTTCCATTCCAGAGAAAAAAGATAAAATGAAGAAAAAATGCAACTAAATAAACTAGCTAATTTCAGAGAAAGATAAATGTTATGAAGTAAGTAAGGCAGGAGAATGCACTGGAAGATGATTGTTGGGCTAATTCTTTGGATGGTCGGGGCAGGCCATGGTGAGGAAGAGGCAATGTGCAAAAACCTAATGACAACAGTCTCATGTCATGGGCATCGTCTTTACTCCCATTTGATAAACAGAATGATTAAATTACTGAAACCAAATTGTTGTTGCTTTAATAAAATACATATGTCTTTCTCTGACTGCAAATGTAACACTAATTTATGATACAAAACACAGCTAAGGACAAAAAACTAAAGAAAAATCATCTGTGATCTTATGGCTAATACTTTGTAAGTATATTTCCTGTTCTCTTTGTCTGCATATGTATCCATATATTTAACAAAGGGAATTGCCATATGCATAATATTTGTAACTAGCTTTTTCCATTGAGCAATATTTTTCCTTGTCATTAAAGAGCCTTCTGAGACATCATCTTTAATAGCCGTATAGTCTCATATTATAAGGAACCATAATAGTTTCTTTAATTAGTTTCTTACCAATGGATATTTATGTCATTCCAACTATTCATTGTTATAAACAATGCTATGATAAAGAACCTAATAATAATAATAATAATAATAAAGTAATAGCTAATGTTTACTCAAGTGCTTATATACGGCATGCATTGCACTAACAAATTTATAACTCTTAACTAATGTGTACAACAGTTCTATGAAATAGGTACAATGACAGTCCTCCCTTTAGAAATTGAGGAAACTCTGACACAAATGAAGTTAAGTAATTTGCACAAGGTCACATACCCAGTAAATTGCAGAGCTAGGATTTGAACTTAGACATTCTGGTCCAGCCAGAGCAAAAACTTAATCATGGCACTCTATTTCTGCCCCTGGCAGGATTTCTACGGATTTACAGATAAGTCTTAATCTTTATCAGCATTATTTCTTTAGGATAAGCTTTTAGAAGTGAAATTCCTCAGAACTCAACTCCAGATCTAATGCTTCTATACAAGAACCACAGCTCCCCTCATCCACACCTAACGCCCACTCCAAGGTGCCCTAATGGAAGATCTGAAACTCTGTCGGATTACACATCAGACTGCAGCCTGCAACGAGAAGCAGAGAACAAGCAATAGTCTAAGTAAAAGGGATTTCAGCCCCTGCCAGCCCCTCTCGCCCTTGGTTCTCTTCACAGCCTTTGCCAAGGAAAGCTTAGCAAAAACAAAGAGGAGGCTGCTGAAGTTCAACCTGTATTCATTCAGTCAGTTCCTTTTTTTTTTTTTTTTGAGGAAGATTAGCCCTGAGCTAACTACTGCCAGTCCTCTTCTTTTTGCTGAGGAAGCCTGGCCCTGAGTTAACCCTGAGCTAACATCCATGCCCATCTTCCTCTACTTTATATGTGGGACGCCTACCACAGCATGGTGTGCCAAGCGGTGCCATGTGCGCACCCGGGATCTGAACCAGTGAACCCCGGGCTGCCAAGAAGTGGAACGTGCGAACTTAACCTCTGCACCACCGGGCCAGCCCCTCAGTTAGTTCTTGATCCCATCCCCTAAAGAATATTCTCTGCACATATTCCCGTAGTCTAAGCACAGAGAGAAATGGAAAGGCAGAGGCAACACATGAGTGGCTTTGAGCTCACAAGGTAGAAGCTTTCCATAACGCCCAGGGTGTTTCTCTTAGGCTGGCTGTACGTCCTTTGTAACCTTCTGGACCTCCTTCCCTCTCTGTGTGGCCCTAGGAGGCCATCGAACAGATTAGCTAACAGATAATTGGGCCACACTCAGGGAACAAAAAGAGTCCCATGAAGGTGTACGGCTAATTGAGACACACAAAGTAGACCCTCCTGGGTGCTTTGGGCTTGAGCTAACTGGAAATCATGACTCACTAGACACCATTTTATCTCATCTTTCAAAAAGTGTTTTTTTCCTTGAGAAGCTGGTTGGCCAGAGAGATGAAACAATTCATCTCTGTTACTTTTCCCAGGATTCAAACATAACCTAGAATCACACGTTTCTATTTTAGCAAAGGAGGCCCCTGAGTATAGTAAACTTTCTGTTATCTCATCTGGTCAAATGATAGAGGCTTTATTGGGGAGTGGAGAGATCAATCGAGTTACTACATCTACCCTATATAGTAGACTATCACTCTTCAAAGAAACAGAATATGGAAAAATAAATCTAACAAACAGATTAAAGAACAGGTAATCATTCTTTGTTAATTCAGAGGCCACTTTTGAATCTTAAAGAGCTTCAAGGTCATCAGCACAATCAAATTACTGCACAGGAAACTTCCAACTGACAACCTTGGGTTCCAATGATCTGCTTGTAAAATTTCTGGTTGGAAATCAGAGGCACATTTGTAATAAATAGTGCCTAGGGCCTGAGGACAGCCCACACAAATGTTTTTAACCCATAATGTAGCTGAAGAAAAGTACTAATAATGCTAAAGAACTTCGCTATCATTTTCACATTATTCTAGTGTTTCTATCAAGAAAGTGTGCTTCAAACCAACAAAGTGAGACACCAGGAACATGTCTCCCGCATTCTGGTGGCAGATACAGGAACTTACGCTTAATGTCTTTTGTGACAGAGCCAGGCCAGTGGAAGAGAGGGTATCTCATGAGACTGAAACACTTCAATCGAGATAGAAAAGGGACAGGAGCAAGGGTTGTATTGAATGGGCTTAAGGAGTCACAGCTGCCACTGAAATGTAAACGCCCCAATGGCAGGTGCCCTCATCTGTTTTGTTCACTACTGTATTCCCAGAGCCTAGAAAGGTGCCTGGTATACAGCAGATGTTCAAAAAATAGTTTCGAATGAATGAAGGTGGCAGTGATAAAGGTGGAGAGAAATTGAAGTAGAAGAAGCCAGATGCAAGAAGTAATTTGAAAATCAGTCAGCTTGCACCATAGTGGAGGATAAATACTAGTTAATATTCTTGTTGATAAAATGTCAAACAGAGAGATATTGTAAAAATGTAGGCACACCAGGAAATTTAGTCATGATGGTCTAGTCTTCAAGTGAACCAAGGAGATAACGCACACAATTTTCTAAAGATCAGGGAGTGAACTCAGGTATCAAGGATAATAAAGTCTATATAACTCAATTTTCCCCCATTGAAAAAATGAGACCCAAGAATTATAAGCCTGACTTCACTGTGCCATTCAGGACTGAAGAAGATGGAGACCAGCACCACGCCCGTCTACACAGAGGCAGGCAGAAAAATAAAATCAAAGGATCATATATGTGAGAGCTATAATACGCTGGATAAACCAAAACAGTGCTATTTAAAAAGCAACAGAAACCATTTTCTCTGGGAACATCAGAGTTGGAGAATTCTAATGAAGGATAGACAGCTTATTGTATACCCCTATTAATCGTGAAAGTCTGGCCAAGGGCCGAGTATCATATAGCTCAATGTGGTATTTTACAAGCAATTTTAGACAAAATGCACCTCTTTTCTTTAAAAGTGTCTAATTTCATGAACCTAAGACTATGTTATAAAAACTAATGACCTTCACAAAATGTAATCACAAAGACTTGGACTTTCACTAAAATTTCAACTAGGGGGGAAATGTGTATCATGCCCTAAGTCTCTCTTAAAATGGCGCATGACCATCAGGCCATGGAACAAACTCCAATAGCTCAATCTGTCCTCTCATTAAAGCTAGAGAGAGGAGCACGGGGCTCTGGCTCAGACAAAGGTGTCTGTGTGTCAAGCATGGATAGAACATCACTTTTTCTCAAGTAGCTGGGTGAAAGTCAAGGAGGGTGAAATCCAAAGAAGACTCTTGGGAAAAAGAAAGCTTGATCAACAACAAGGCTGCACATCAGAAAATGCTGTCAGTCTGCAGAGACTCAGACAAGAGATGGTATAAATATGTGAAGCAACAGAAGAGAGACCAGGGATTCAGAGGGAGTTAAAGATCTCTAATTAAAGGATGGGAGGCAGCGCCTGGAGCAATTCCCTGGACCAGAAATGAAGCTGTTTGTTTTTATAGAATGCTTTTAATTTGAAGTTAGGCAAGGAGAGGCATGTTCAAGTTGCCAAAGTTATTCCAAGTCAGGAAAGCAGTCACAATTTCCTTCTTAGGAGTGGTAAGTAGAGGGGACAGACAGGGAGGAAACTACACAGGAACTTGAATTTTACCCCAGTCACACTGATGCAGCTGAGTTAGCCACTCACTAGCTGATTCAATTTAATATTTCGGAGGTGCAATCCACTATTTTTAATCATAATCTCTACATCCTAATACAACATTTACCTTCTTATTCTTAATCTCCAAGAGTTTTCTAATTAGCAGAGGGACGGAGGCTTAGAAATAATAATAAAAATTTTCTTCTAATAGGAAAAAATTATCAGCATGCCATATTACATCTTTGATGAATACTTTTCTGTAAAACCACAGTGCAGAATATGAAAATGTACTAATTTGATTTGTCATAGAAATGTTCTTTCTTTTAAGATCCAAGATAAATCAGCAAATGCTTTCAAAGCTGCCATTTAATTCATGAATTCAAATCATTTCCAAGATTTATGATCCATTAGAAAGACAGTTTCAATTTCCTTTGCCCTTGTGAGAGTTTAATGTATAGCTGGCAGAAAATGCATTTACACCTCACACATTCCAGGACAACAATATCATTTATTGATAAGACTTTTCAAGTTTGAAAAAATGATGTTGCTAGTTATGTTTATTTTGATTTGTTTATCTGTAAGTAGTAGATGGATGCTTCACTCTGGTAAACTTTCCTAAAATGTAGCAGATTAACAGATATCCATGTAACAAAGATTGCCTACTGAAGATTAGAAGATGTCTCCCACAATTATAATAATGATACTATAAATAGATAGGGATATCTAAGGATAGACTAGGTGTCCATATATAGACTCAAATACAGATACAGATATAGCCAAGATCTAAAGAGGATAAAACATCAAACTCACAAAAGGGCACGATCAACTCAGTTCCAATTTGCTTTTATTTCCCCTCTTCTATTCTTTAGCCTTTGTTCTAAGCTGAATGATTCTGCCTGCCAAAAGTATTAGCAAAATTTATTGGACTTTCAAGAGAAGTTCTCCGAGTATATTAACCCAGCCTTAAGCTTCAGAAACAGTACCAACGGATGGAATACCCATTAGAGAAGATGCTCCTCTTTTCCAGCAATTTAAGTCTTCAACATGTAACTACTAAATTACTTATATATTAATTATTATACTAGGAGAGGAGCTACAGGAGTGCACAAGATGGTTATGCCTTTGAGGAGCTTAATGGCTTAGATTATAAATGAGTGGATTCTATGTTAGTGGGTAAGTTAATATATCTGTGGTTAACTAGAGGAAAAGAAATCTTCTCCTTAGGAACAATTTGACTCTGGCACCATTAGGAGTTACAGAACTTGTTAAATTTCATACAGAAAAATTATAAAGTGCTAGAATGCCAATTTTTTCACTATACATACGATAAAAAGGAATTCCAAAGAGGAAATTTATTTCCTCAAGGTCATAACCTTGTCAGATCTGTGTCTGCCCCAACTTGGGTATTAACCAGCAAAATGAAAAGTAAATGCTCTTCATTAGCTAATACCAGCTCATTAACTCCGTCTAACATGACCCATAGGTATCATTCAACAACCATGTTAGTTATCTACTGCTACATAACAGACTACTCCAAACTTAGCAGCTTAGAACAACAAACATTTATAATTTCATAGTTTCTGTAGGTCATTAATCTAGGAATGGCTTTGTTGGGTAATTCCGGCTCAAGGTCTCTCATGAAGTTGTAATCCAGGTGTCAGCTGAGGCTGTATCATCTAAGGCTTGACTGGGTCTGAAGGATCCTACCTCATTCACATGACTGTTAAGAGGACACTTCAGTTCCTCCATGTGGGTCTCTCTGTAGTGGTGCTCACGGTACAGCTTTCCCCAGAGCAAGTAGTGATCCAAAAGAGAGAGACTGAGATCCCAAGGCAATACAATAAACAATACAACAATAAAACAATACAGATTCATAACTTAATCTTGGAAGTGACATACCATCACTTCTGCCGTATGCTATTAGTCACCCAGAACAACCCTAGTACATTGAGAAGGAGTCTACAAAAGGGTCTGAATACCAGGCGGGGATCATTAGAGGCCATCCTGGAAACTGGCTACCACAACTAACATCTCAAAATCCAGGGAACCTGCTCATACTTTGGAAGATGCATTACTTTTAGCAAATCTTACTTTTCTGATCCACAGATGACCCAGAACTGCTCCTGAAGAACACTTTCTACACTTCCCTATATCCAATCTGACTGCCTCACAATTGAAATAATAAAAACAATATGAGCCTAAATGCCTCTCTCATATGTTCATTCAGTAAATGTTTTTTGAGTAACTACCATATGCCAGGAACTCTCTTGGGAGCTGAAAATACAATGGTAAAAAAGGTATTATCTCTCCTCTAAACTATTTGATGATAGAGAGAGAGAGAGAGAAGAAAATTGGAGGGGGAGGAGAGAGAGAAGGAAGAGAAGGAAATGGAGAAAGAAGATAAAAGAAACAGTGAGAGAGAGAAAGAAAGACATGAAAAAGGCAGAGAAAGGGAGAAGTATGGAGGTAGAAACCAAAATTCATGGGAAATAAATGCAATCATGGAGGTATTTGCTTGTGATGTCCTGCATTAAAATGCAGATATGAAACTTTCAGAAGAAAGAAGTAGGAAGATATTTGCTTAACATATACATCCATATTCTCAATGTATAGTGCATTGAGCACAAATTTCTAAATTTAGAAATTTTGCCTAAATGTATGCTTTTCTATATGCAAGAAACTCACACCTCAAATCAGAGCTTCTCAAGTCTTTGAGTAAAGAAACTGATAAAAGCCTTGGACCCTCTTTTCATAAAGAAAATGAGGATGCATGCACATACATACACACACATACACAAATTTCTGGAGTCCAAGGACCTAAAATTAACAACCACTATCTTAAAAATATTATTAAATAACATTTTAATTAGTTGTCCATGTTAGCTGTCTTTGTCAATATTCAGGATATGTTCTAGTTAAAGGCTTGCTAGATCTTCATGAAATGATGATGTTTGTCCAGAATTAGGCAGAATATTAAAGCATTTTGGTCTTCAGGATATTTTGCTAAGCTAACAGTTTCCACCCTGAATGCAAGAACTAGTCTTGGAGGAAGAAGACAAGAATGCTCACTCTTGCCACTTTTATTCAAAATAGTATTAGAAGTCCTAGCCAGAGCAATTAGGCAAGAAAAAGAAATGAAAGTTATCTAAATTGGAAAGGAAGAAGTACAACATTTGCAGATGACACAATATTAAGTATAGAAAACCCTAATTCCATCAAAAAACTGTTAGAACTAAAAAACAAATTCAGTCAAGTTGCAGGATACAAAATCAATACACAAAAATTTGTTATGTTTCTATACACTAATAATGAACTATCAGAAAGACAGATTAAGAAAACAATTCCATTTACAATTGCATTAAGAAGAATAAAATACCTAAGAATAAATTTAATCAAGGAGATGAAAGACCTGTCTATTGAAAACTACAAGACATTAATGAAAGAAATTGAAAAAAATATAAATAAATGGAATGATATTCCATGCTCATGGGTTGGAAAAAATTAATATTGTTATAATGTCCATACTACACAAAGCAACCTACAGATTCAATCCAAACCCTATCAAAATTCCAATGGCATTTTTCACAGGAATAGAAAAAACAATTCTAAAATTTGTATGGAACCACAAATGACCCTGAATAGCCAAAGCAATCTTGAGAAAGAAAAATAAAGCTGGAGGCATCACACTCTGATTTCACGCTATATTTCAAAGCTACAGTAATTAAAACAGTGTGGCATTGGCATTAAAATAGACACATAGGTCAATGGAACGGAATAGAGGGCCCAGAAATAAACCCATGCATGTATGATCAATTAACTTATGACAAAGGAACCAAGCATATACAATAAGGAAAGGATAGTCTCTCCAATAAATGGCATTGGGAAAATTGGACAGGCACAGGCAAAAAGAATGAAACGGGACCACTATCCAACACCATACACAAAAATTAACTCAAAATAGATTAAGGACTTGAACAAAAGATCTGAAACCATAAAACTCCTAGAAGAAAACATAAGCAGTAAGCTTTATATAGGTCTTGGTGATGATTTTTTGAATCTGACACCAAAAGCAAAAGCAACAAAAGCAAAAATAAATAAGTGGGACTACATCCAGCAGAAAAGCTTCTACACAGCAAAGGAAGTCATCAGCAAAAGGGAAAGGCAACCTAATGAATGGGAGACAACATTTGCAAATCATATACCTGATAAGGGGCTAATGTCCAGAATATATAAAGAACTCATACAACTCAATAGCAAAAAGAAAAAACAATTGGATTAAAAAATGGGCAGAAGATCTCAACAGAGATTTTTCCAAAGACACACAGATGGCTAACAGGTACATGAAAAGATATTTAACATCATTAATCATCAGGGAAATGCAAATCAAGACCACAATGAGATATTGCTTCACACCTGTTAGAATAGCTATTATCAAAAAGACTAGAAATAACATGTGTTAGTGAGGATGTGGAGAAAAGGGAATGCTTGTGCACTGTAGGTGGGAACATAAATTGGTGCAGCCACTATGGAAAACAGTATGGAAGTTCCTCAAAACATTAAAAATAGAACTACCATATGATCCCACAATTCCACTTCTGGGTATTTATTCAAAGTAAACAAAAACACTAACTGGAAAAGATTTATGCACACCCATGTACATTGCAGCATTATTTACCATAGCCAAGGTTTGGAAGTAACTTCAGTGTTCTTCAATGGATGAATGGATAAAGAAGATGTGGTGTATATATATATATATAACTGAACATTAGTCAGCCACAAAAAATAATGAACTCTTGCTATTTGCAATAACATGGATGGACCTCTAGACATTATGCTAAGTGAAATAAGTCAGAGAGAGAAAGACAAATACCATATGATCTCTCTTGTATGCGGAGTTTGGCCAAAAAAAAAAGGTCATAGATTCAAAGAATCAGAGAACAGATTGGTGGTTGCCAGAGTTGGGGTATGGAGGCAGGTGGGAGAAATGGGTGAACTGCTTTTTTTTTTTAGTTTAAATAAATTGAATTAAAAAAAAGAACTTGTCTTGGCAAGGAACAAGGGTAAACAGCATTGTGTCTAAAGACAAGCTCAGGTCAAAGTTGATCAATCTATATGTAAGAGCCACTTAGTCTAATTCCTTCATTGTACAGATGGGAAAACTGAAGACCCAGTGGCTGACTAGGACACAGTGGCTGCAAGTCCAATATCGGTCAAGCATTCAGGATCTATGTAATCTTGGTCCACATGGCAAGAGGCTTATTCACAGGGATCAGGATCAGACTTGGTAAGCTGAGGTTAAACTCTCCATTCTAGGAGAGCACTAAGTGAAGCCAGATTAGCTACAGATACCTCAGTCCAGCAAGCTATGAGGTGGATCTTGGATCAAGCAAAGGACAGGGAATAAGACTAGGCAGACAGTCTTTGGGGTGTCTCCTAGCAGACACTTCTATGAATCTTTATTTAATAGTCTGGGTTTTCTCCCCTCCAGAAGACACCATGACACATTTACTCTGCACCATAGTGATTTTATAGCTGGAGGAAAAAGGAAGGTTGGATATGAAAGCCAAATTCTCCCTTGGAAATGTAATTGAAAGTCTCCAATGCACCTATAATACTGGTATGCTGCCATTTTGTCTGGCACTCCGGCCTGGAAAGCTTAGTAAATGCTATCAAAAGCAGGTGAGCAAACGGCTGCTATTGCTATTCTACTGCTGATAGGTTAGAAAAGACCTGAGGAGGCTCTGTCTCAGGGCTTTGCCAGACCTGCAGTGCCTAGTTATGTAAAATCCTCTCTGAAAACACACACCGCCGTTTGAGCAGTGGTAGACTGACACTAACGGGAGCTGTGGTTTACTAGCAGGTTACTTTCCATAAGCTTTGAAGGAAACCTCCTAATTCTAAACCAGCTGTAGAATGCTTAGTGCTCCACCAGAACTTTGAGGGGCCAGGCATAGAGCACTTAACCTTTTCCCCATTCCTCCTTAATCCTTCATTGTTTAAAAAAAAGACTAAGATTGCAAAATGCACTCACCAGCTCTTATCCTGTACCACAAATTTTTCGAAAGCAATTTATTTTCAAATGTACTCAGGTATAGATTCTCAAAATAATGCCAAAATAAACACCAAATGGTATTTTCCCTTTTAGTTGAGTTCTTCCTGCTAGCTTGATCTCTGCTACATTTTGTTTTCTGGAATTCTCAATGACCTTTTCAAAAGTTAGGGGTCATAGTGTGTGAAAGGCAGGATTGCATTGGGCTGACCTGTTGAGAGCACCACACTTTTCTACTTTGCTTTGTTCTTTGAGCTGAAAGAAAAAAAATGCCACACATCATTTAGATTTTATTTTAGTAAGAAGTGAGCATAAATACAGTGAACTGTCGAGTTTGCAACACACAAAATGAAACATTTCTATAGATTATATTAGTTCAAGGAAACTCCCCAAATGTCACTAGGCATAGTGAAAAACTGATAAAATGGATAAGAAAGAGACAAAGTTGATTCACTGAAACAGAAAGTGAATGTCACTGGTCCATTTTTGTTGCTGTATATAGCGTTCCATTTTACGAATCTACTACAATTGCTTTACCCAGTCCCTTCCAGTTTGGAGCAACTGTGAATAATCTTCCTATAAGTTTTCCTTACAAGAATCTTGATTTACACGCACCACAGTGTTTCCATCTTATATAGGTAAGAGAGGAATTGCTGGTATATTGCTCAACATTGTGCCAGAGGGTTTTCTAAGATGGTTGTACCAAATTTTGCTCCCACCTGCAGCGTATAAAAATTCTTACTGTTCTTCATTCTTATCAATACACAGTGCTGTTACACTTTTAATTTTTCTCCAATCTGGCAGGATTATGGTGGTATTGTTCAGAGGTTTTAATTTACATGTTCTTGATTATTAATAAGGTTGTACACTTTTTAATATAATCTTGGCCATTTGAATTTCCTCCGTTTTGAAGTCTCTGTTCAAGTCTTTTCCAATTTTCTGTTGGATTGTGTATATTTTTCTTGTTGATTTATATCTACCTAAAACCACATGAATAAAGTTTACAGCCATAATATTAAGCAAAAGCAGCAAGATACAAAAGAATGTAAATGTATGTTTCTATTTATATAAAGTTCAAAATCAGGCAAAACAGAATTATTTTGTTAAGGAAGACATAAGTAGGTAGCAATAATATTTTTAAAAGCAAAGAAATAATTGCAATACAATTCAGGAGAGGTTACTTATGACTCTAAATAGATCATGCTTGGAGGAAACAATCTCTGTTTGCTGAGCTGTCGTGGTTTCTAAAATTTGGTCAATAAACCCACCAGTGCTCAGGATGTTGAACACTGAAAATGAATCAAATAAGAAATCCTACTGAAAAAAGAGAATATAATTTTATGTGTAGATAAATAGCAAAAATTAAGCATATACAATGGGGAATGTCAAGTAGTGGTAAGAAATTCCAATTTTTTGACAACATATTATTTTTGTATTTAAAATATACACTTAAGTATAGAATTTACACATTTCCTTGAGGAGAAGATTTATGAGTATCACTGAATATGTATTCTTTTCTCCCCAGAACCCAATGGGAGGGCAGGAGAATGCAAAGTAGATTTTCTATAAATTAATATGTCTTTAAAGGGGAATATAAGGTAATCCCCAGAGCAACAACTGAGAAGACTATTTTCAAAAATTGTACAAAGATATACACTAAAAAACACTACAGATAAGGCAAAATGTAGCACTACAAAATATGCAAGTAACCCTCAGGCAAGGTAGGAAAAGGGAAAGAGAGAAACAGAAAACAAAAAGAATGCACAAAACAAATAATAAAGTGACAGACTTAAATCCTAACATATCAAAAGTTACGTTAAATATAAATGGTTTAAATATACCAATTAAAATAGAAATCATCAGAATATTTTTTTTAGTGACCCAGCTATAAGCTGTCTACAAGAAACTGATTTAAAATACACTAAAATAGTAGATTAAAATCAAAGAGATTAAAAAATATATATACTGTGAAAACACCAATCAAAAGAAAGCTGCATGATTAGGCAAGAAAAAGAAATAAAAGGCATCCAAATAGGCAATGAAGAAGTGAAACTCTTGCTGTTTGCAGACAACATGATTTTATACATAGAAAACTCTAAAGAATTCATTAGAAGACTATTAGCAATAATCAACAACTACAGCAAAGTTGCAGGGTACAAAATCAACTTACAAAAATCAGTTGCATTTCTATATTTTAATAACAAACTAACAGAAAGAGAATGCAAGAATACAATCTCATTTAGAATCACAATAAAAAGAATAAAATATCTAGGAATAAATTTAACCACGGAGGTGAAAGACCTATACAAAATTACCAGATACAAAGAGGGGCATTACATAATGATGAAAGAGTCAATCTATCAAGAAGACAACAATCCTTAATGTATTAAACAACAGAGCTTCAACAACAAGACAAAAAGAATGATGAGGAGAAGATAACTTCCATTTTTGAGCAGTTAGTATGTGCTAGACCCTGTTTCAAACATTCTCCATTCATTATCTCATTTAATCTTTACCCAAAGAAAAGTAATTACAAAATGCACATTATCTTCATTCCGCATAAGAGTAAATTAAAACTCTAAAGAAGTTTAGCATCTTACCCAAGTTCACACAGTTAGCAATCATCAGGCCAAGTTCTTTTCATTCTTCATACTGCCTCCTTTAAACACTTCGAAAATAAACAGTGTGATTACCACATCCAACACTGCAGTCCAATATCTCCTCTTCTTAGCCATAAAGCCTTAGATAAACTTTTAATAGGGATTCTAAATTAGTCACAGGAATAAAGTGGCCTGAGAAGGCATCAGTAAGTACAAAGAGGGAATGGGGAGAGCCTGGGGCAAGAAGCAGCTAATCATGGGGAAGATGGAAGTCACATTATGACCACAATGATGCCAGAGAGTGTCAAGACTGCCACATAAGATTGGGAAAGCTGGGCACTGCACAACTCCAGGGATGCTATTATCATAGACTAAAACAGACTATCATGTAAATGGCACCACCTGGAGTCACAGTCCACACATGCTCTACCATTCATGGCATCCCTGACAATAATTATTGCTGTGTGAAAGTAAAAGACTCAAGACTAAAAGACTAGAAAAGGGTCATTAGCATACGTCTAGGTCCGGGACTCTAGGGCAGAGATGGTTGTCTGATTCAGTGAGTGTAAACCCTGGCAAGCTAAAGCAGCAGTGCCTAGACAGTTGCGTTTAACGGACCAGGAAAAGTGCCCCAAAAGTTGTAATGAATCCAAAAAAGACCGCAAAACTTCACTTTGCCAAGCAATTGTTTTCCTTAAAAACTGTTGTTGACCACAACCATAATTTCCAAAAAGAAACTTTATAAACACATTTTCCTTATTTTGCCAAGACTTGGATAACGTGATCACAGATCAACATTGGTCTGTAAAAAGAGTGACAGGAACCATGGACCGAGCAAGTCAGGGAAAAGGACCAAAGAGAAAAAATAGAAAGAGAGAGAACATTTTCATTTGTGTCCCTTCCCCATAGCCTTGTCCTCCTTCCTCAAAGCCCAAGGATGATCATTAGACTTTGAAGATAATTTCTAAGATTCTTACAGACATTTGACTCATAAACCATCTGAAAAGCCTCGCTGTGATGGCACCTATCAGCGCCAAACCTGCACCAAGTCTTTTTAAGGGTATCATCACCAATACTGTTACACAGGAATGTGGGCTACAACAGACCAGTGTTAGCCAGGAGAGTCCAGGACCAAGATGGCAGCAAAGAAGGAAGTTTTCTGAATATCAAGAGTCTACTGTAAGCCTACTCTTTTATACAATTCTCTATCTAGGTCATTTTGCAGAGTTTTTAACACAACATAGGCACTCAAAAAAATGTTACCTGAATTAATTGCAATTGTCAAATTGACAAGGCAAGTGTACAGAGGTCACTTAAATAAAGAAATACCCAAGGGGTTCCAAGACTTTGCAAGTCTAGAGACAGGTCCCAGCACTCACAGAGAGAGAGAGAGAGAGAGAGAGAGAGAGACTTATATAAGTGAGTTTGAATGCTGACTTTGGTTTAGAAGCTGTGCTGTCTCTGACGTGGACTGTGCTTGACTTGAAAAAGTTCATTGTGACCAGAAAGGGGTAAAATCTCTGCAGTGCATCTTCTGCCTGAGTGAGCACAGGTGTTCAACATCACTTCGTCTAGAAGCCTATCCTTCCCGTTTGACTGGTTCTGATGGTAAGGAGCGATTGCTTCTGACATTGTTGGTTACATCTGTGCATTACTTCAGCAAAAGAAAAATCAGTCCAGGAGAATTTAAAAAGCACAGACTCTGAAGTTAGTGTTTTGATTCTGAACTCTGCCGCTCACCAAATACAAGATCTTGAGGGAAACAGTCAATTTCACGAAACCACCATTTCCAACTTGTGAGATAACAGGGATAACATCCACCTTGCAAGTTTTCAAAGGTAAAATGAGATAATCTATGTCAAAGGCACTTTCTATGCTGAAAGTTCTATGTAAACGCTAGTTATCGTTACCCTTTGAATAACCCAATTGATCAGGGATTTGGAACCGTATTTCTGAGCTTTGCTGTGTGATAGCAATACTTTTCTTTACAACTTCAAAGAGGGATGAGAGGGATTTGAAGTTGAACAAAGATAAATACCATAGTGAGAAGTTTAAAAACATCGTTTCTGATGGAAGGAAAATAAATTGACTGGCTGTGTTAATCTCCATTAGTGTTATCTACTAATTAATAATATATTTTAATTAAACAGAGTCAGAGCAGTTTCCACACCAAAGAAAGGTTATTCTTTTCATTCCATTTGCTTAATTCCTACAGCCGAGGGAAGAGAAACTTATTTCAAGTATCAAAAAGCACTGGCAGACACTAGTAAAGCAAGCAATGGATGTAAGCGGTCTTGCCACTTGATCTAATACTTTCAGTGAATAGTCTCCTTCTGTCTTGTAATAATCATGGAGAATTGTTAGGATTCTCCACCATGCACAGAACCTTATTGGGGTTATTGGGAGACAATCCTTGCTTTCTCCTTGCAACTAAGACCAAAAAAAGCAACCCAACGCCTCTCCTTCAAAACAACACTCCCACTCAAAGAAAACATGCCAACTTGAAGTGAGATAATAGTGATTTCATCTGAATGGAAATTTTTCTTCCCCTGCTTTCCCCAAAGAGAAGAGCTTCCCAAGCAAATAGATGAGATGATAGCCAAGCTAGAGAAGATCAGAAAGGTAAATGTGTCGAGAAGCCCTATAAGTATCTACACAAGCAAGATAAACGAGCCTCTAGTCTTATTCCCCTTCCCTCTGTTCTCCACTACACCATTTTAAAAACTCCAATAACTCAACATAGTACAAGCTTTTTAGCTGGTGACAGTTCTTCAGGACCTTGGCTTCAGCCAAACTAAAGTATTTGCTGTTTCCCAAAGAAATCCTGTTCTCTCCTTCATCTGTGATTTTACTCATGTTTCTTCTTCTGCAAGGAATGTTGCCTTGGGCTCCCATCCTCCACCTGGATAATTTCTCTTTGAATTGCAAATCAAAAATTCAAAGACTGCCTCTTCATGAAACCCTTTTGTAAACTACATCTTCTGGCCCTCCCAGCAGAGTGACATGTTTGTTATTCTACACTCATTAAGCATCTACCAAATTCACTTTTAGAGCATTTATTATATTTTGTGATTAAGCTGTCGCTGATGGTCTGTTTCTCCAAGACTGTTAGCTCTGTGAGAGAAAGGATTACATCCTTTCTACTTGGATCTATAGCATCCAGCACACAGTAAAATCTTACACCCTCAATAAATGTATCTTAAATGAATGCACAGTTCAGCAGTTAACAAACTTGCTCACAAAGGACCAGATAGTAAATATTTTAGGTGTCATGAACCATTTAGTCTCTAGAAAATCTGCAATTGTAGTCTACTCAAGTCTACTCAACTCTGCCATCGTAGACCAAAAGCAGCCATGGTCAATATATAAACAAAAGAGTGTGACTGTGTTTCAATAAAACTTTGTTTACAAAAAAAGGTAATGGGTCAGATTTGGCCCAAGGGCCATAGTTGGCTGATCCCTGATAAACCAAAACATCGAATGAATGAGAAAGCCCCAGACAGTTCTTCTCACAAAGAAGACCTCAAGCCCAAGAAAAGATCTGATGATGTAAGGGTAGAAAATGGTAACAGAGCCCTTTCAAACAGAAATAGAAGGGAAGAAATGGCACTGTAACATTCCCTTGCCCTCATTCTGGAAACTAGGAGTAATCTAGGTTAACATGCATGCAACTGGGAAAGTGTAAATCCATGAACAACATTATGAGGCTTGCAAACGTAATGTTTTCTTATACTATATTCTAGTAATTAAACATTTTAGTTTACAGACCAAGAGTGCCTACAAATGGAGGACAATGGACTGCCCTATAGAGTGAATTTTTTTTCCTACATTGCATGGGAGCTAAATGCCAGGGGAAGATGCTAGCTACCCAAGACATGATTGTTTACACCAGGAGAATGAAATAATAGAGATGGAAATTCCAGTCATGGTATGAATGATGGATGATATTTGGCAGAGTTCTGAGAGAGAGGGTTTGGACAGGTAACCCCCAAATTAAAATGCACAGGCAATGTAGGTGATACTGAGTATATTTTCAATTCCAGACCAACATACCATGCTAACATCATTGAATGGAAGGTATGTAAATAATCCAATAATTTTTTTTAAGGCATGATGCTGCTGTATATATTTAATTTTTTCTTCTCAATATCATATGTTTTGGGGGAATTTTTGGGGCACAAGAAGGACAAGCAGATAAAAGAACACAGCATGGCAAGTCCAATCAGTCAGAAGGAAACTGTAAAAGAAGAATGTTCACTTAGGTTTCTATCCCACATTCAAATGGAGATCCAAACTTTGAGATATATTTCCAAATGCATATAACACAGATAAAATGTTGGAGTGGTGCCTGATCCCATATAATCCCCTTCTCTGGAAGGCAAAACATCTGACAGTGCTACAAATGCAGGAGCCAAATCGTCATGTTTGAAGCAGCGACATCATTCCCAGCAGCACCACCTGGCTACTGCAGGACGAAGTGGAATTACATGCAAAGGGGATCCGGAGAATGGAGTGGCACAAACATAAAAAAACTCTGGCCATAAAATAAGCTAAGCATGTTTACTGCCCTTTTGGGAGGAAAGTGTCTGAACAAAGCAAATGGCTGTGTGCGTTTCCAGCCTCCATACTTCCCCCTTTCCTTCTTTCTCTAAAAAAGTATTTCCAGAATTTCAAAAGAGTTGGGCCAAGCTGTACAATACATGAAACATCAATTCATCACAAGTGATCAATGCCCCGTGGAAAAAGGTTGGTACCATGGCCTTTTCTGTTTAATTGGCTTCAGAGGACACACCCTGATGTGCCCTTAAAGTATCGCTGCTCTTTCTATCTAAAAGTGCTCTCTGTGATAGATCTAACTCATTCAGGGGCACAAACAGTGTAGACAACCCATCAACCTCACTTAAATGGATTCCCTTTAGTGGAAAGCCACTATGGTAAATCACTTGATGAGCTTTTGGCCTGAATTTCCTGGACTAATTGTTAGCACATCCCAAAACCACCTGCCATTTTTCCACTTTGGCTCTGAAGACACGGCAAAACATAATAAAAGCTTTGTGAATCCTTTAATCCTATTCTCTTCTCAATTAGAAATGATTCTAGTAATCAAAGCCATGAAAATATCATCAGTCCATTTTACCACTGAGAATAGAATAGAGCTCAACTTTGGTTAAGAACTTTTTAACATTTTGTTTTAAACTCTGAGCCCATACTTCAGTTAGTAGTCCTTAATTTTTTGTTTCTGCACTATTTATTTCAAGGATCATAAATTAAGATACCTTCATGGGCCAAACACATAACAAAAATGCATGAAGTAGGATGGATGGAAAAGTATTGGAGAATTCAGTAAACCAGAGATGGAGCCACTACTCTATTCCAACCAAATAGTGCCATACAAGAATGTGTGCAAGTATTGTCAGCTATTTTGACTCCCAGAGATTTTTGAAATCTAGATTCTTAT
This sequence comes from Equus asinus, assembly GCF_041296235.1. NCBI lineage: Eukaryota > Metazoa > Chordata > Mammalia > Perissodactyla > Equidae > Equus > Equus asinus. Next base: position 73,502,700 of record NC_091810.1, read on the forward strand.
GTATGTGTGTAGATTTTAAACATTTACAATTAATTTTTTTAAAAAGTGTGGGCTAACAAAACATATTTAAGGATCAGCTATAGCTCATGACTCGTCTGCTTAACCACCTTTCCTTAATATCCACAAACACATAAGTGACTCTACAAGCTCACCTTTTGTTAATTGTGTCAAAGGTGGAGAAGCATACCAGATACAACACTGGATTCATGTTAGAGGCCAGTGTTTGAATCTGCCACTTAGAACTATCTAAACTTACGGAAGTTATTTCAACTAAGAGCCTTAGGTTATTCATCTGCAATGTATTGTAGATAAGATTTTTAAAATATAGCCTATAGATGCAACTAGCAGAAGGTCTGATTTAAAAAAAATAATAATTTTTTTTGAATCTTAAAGTTTTAAATACCAATACCTCAACACATAACAAACCCTGTTACAGAGCTAATGTTTGGACCAGTAAGCCTCTGGTTTCTTACAAATTTGGTTGAGGGGAGGGTACAAGTAAGAGTTAGGTCTCATGAGTTCTCTGATAACAGCAATAATAATAGCTAACATTTAATGCCTACCACTTGTCAGACACTAAATATTAACTCATTTCATTCTTACAACAACCCTACAAGATATCTTACACATAAGAAACTGGGGCCCAGAAAGTAGGTTGTCCACTGTCACCCAATTAGCCATGGTGGAACCAGGATTCAAACCTGAAAATAAAAGCAATGATTTTCAAATTGTGAAAACAAAAAGATGTTAAACATCAAGAAACTCATCAAGTATATTTAAAGTTCAGTTTAAAATGAATCTGTCTCTCAGTGATAGAATAGTATGTTCTTTGAGTTCCTAGTGACTAAAAAGTATTTATTGCTTAAAATCAAACATGTACATGATGCAAATTATATATATTTAAAAACAATATGCTCTAAGAGCTTACACAAAACAATTAACAAAGATGATTCATTGCCACTATGTCTAACAGTACATTCTATAAATGGGAGATACTTTTCAAAATATTCAACAAAATTTAAAAAATTCATTGTCAATCATCTGTTTTGCTGGATATCTCTTTCTATGACCACCGAGAAAGTTTCCAGACACTGAAAATCCAGTTATTAGAAGGTCCAAGATTTTTGAATCTACAGAATCAATTCAGAAGTTAACTCAAAGTTCTCTAGTAAATCTGTATTTCCCTTTGCAATAAGGTTGGAGCTAAGAAGGAATCATCTAGCTACACTTGGAGGAATAATCCTGGCTTATTCAGGAGACAAGCCAACCATTTACATACAAAGGAGAAATGATGTACCAAGAGGACCTTAAAATGCATGCACTGAGAGTCAGCATATACATAACATATCCACAAAAATATATTTAAATATCAACATTCTAAGAACACAAATCGCCACATATATCTGTTCCTTGTCCTGATACGGCCTTTTTGATTCCATCCTCCCACATCTGAACCTTTTAAAGGGTTCAAACACCTACGGATGATCCCTTCAAACTATTTCTCCTCCCTTTCCTTGACAGAGCTCTAGGGAAGAATCTTAACCTCTCACTCTAGAACATGTATCTAGACTAGAAATTTTTCTACATGTGGGAGACAGTTGGCTGGAAACTGTCTTTAACAGATTTCCATTGTAATAGAGCCATTATTCTAAGCCCACTATGACCACTGATAACTTTGCAAAATCCAGAAGAAATTTCTACTTGGATATTCTCTTTCCCCAAACTTAGTATGACTGAAACGAGCCATATCCAGGTCCCAAACACTGGTTACTCATGATTTCTCCCTTCAGTCCATCAATCTTCTAATCACTATGTTCAAACCAGGAACCTCTTCTTTCTTTTTGTAGATTCTGTCTTTTTCATTGTGGCAAAATGTACATAACACAAAATTTCCCATTTGAATTATTTTTAAGTGTGCAATTCAGTAGCATTAAGTACATTTATATTGTTGTACAACCATCACCATTATCCAATCTCCAGAAGTTTTTCATCATGCCAAACTGAAACCCTGTACCCATTAAACAGTAATTCCTTATTCCTTCCTCTCCCAGCTTCTCGTAACTACTATTCTACTTTTTGTCGCCATGAATTTGATTATTCTAGGAACCTCCTGTAACAGGAATATACAACATTTGTCCTTTCATGTCTGACTTAACTTCACTTAGCACACAAGCATTTTCTTGGATTTTATTTCTCTTGCTTTGCACTCCATTCAAAAGTTCTATAAAGTCATCCTTCTCTATTACTTTGCATCTGTTCTTTTCTCTCAACTTTCCCTATCATCTCATCTCTCAATTCCTGAAAGAACTTTCTAACAGATGCCACAAGCTTTATCTAGCTACGTTACATTCAGTTCTACATAAAATCTTCTGGAAACATGTTGTTACTTCAAAATGTTTGTTGGTGTCCCACAGACCCAGAGAAAAAGCCCCAACTCCTTAGCCTGCTATGCAAAGCCCTTCACAGTGTGAATTTCATCTATGTCTCCAGCCAAACTCCCATTTACCCTCATGGCAAACTCTGTACTTAATCAAGACAATAAACCCTCTCACCTTGCAAAGCTTGCTTGGGTATGTTCTTCCATTCCCCCACCTTTAATTCTCTTGTTTGTGTATATAAAGCATGCTCTAAAGCTTCCCTGTTAAGCCTGTCCCAGAGGGCTCACTCCTTCACCTTATAACTCCATGACAAGTACTTTCTCTAACAGGTGCTTGGCACTTTCTCTTCACTGCCTTTGCATTGTGGATCCTTCCAATATTTGCCTTGTCCTCCCACCTATGTTATGACTCGGAACCTTACACTCACAGCCCCTGATACAGAGGGAGTGCTCAATCAGCATTTTTTTTAACTGATGGCACGGGAATTCAACACTTACAGATAGGTGGATTGGTTGCTTTTTACCTAAATCTTTCTCAGAGCTTCCTTTTTGGTCAAAGTAGAAAGCAATCCAATCTCTTAATTCTTGAATAAACCTCGTGGCTTTACCAACACCATGGGTGATGGTTGAAAAGTAGAACTGGTATAGGACATGCTATGTAAACGTTTGGCCATTTTGCACACTACTATTCAAGTTCGTATGTTATCCTAGTGCCCATAGCTGCTTCCACTGATGGGATTTGCACTTAACTTCACCCGGCATCTCTTGCCTGGGCTGAATATTTGGTTTTCATTGCAAATCATTTTCTCCTCATGTTTTAATACATTTCCACTTGCTTACAATTTATTATGCTTCATTGCACTCAAAATATATTTTTAGCAATGTAAGAGTGCACCATTACACAGAATGGTTGGCCCCTCAGAGACAAGTTAATTTGTGCCCTATGACAATGATTATGAATTTGATTAAGTCATTTCCAGTGATAGATATTATCCCACAAAGGATAAGTTTCCATTCTCTTATTTGGCACCAGTCTGCCAGGTCCCTGCTGACTACATTTCCCTTCTGTATCTTTTTTCTTTTACTCTCTCTCAGTGCTATTACAAATGGTGGATGCCTTATAAAAACACACGCTCCATTCTCTCCTTCCAGCCCTGATCAGTGTGACACAGCCAAGGCAGTTAAGTGGAATGCCCCTGTTGCAAGCCATTTGGGACGCATAACCTCAAGAGAACTAGGAGTCAGATGGCAAAAAGCCATTATTTGAAAAACAAATCTATGCAAGAAAATACCTTTTGCCCATCAGCAAAAGAGCTCCTCATGCTGCAGACCAGAGTTGGCAGGTAGATTGTCTCTTGTGCAGAATTTGAGCTGACTCTGCTCACTTAGAAAGAGCCCCATGTAAGTAGCCTGACAAAGAACATAAAGGACATAGTTCTCATATGCTTTTATTTTGGAAGCGCAAACAAACATTTCTAGATCCCTCCTGCATTTTGTCTGAGAGAATTTTAAATCAGAGTAAAGGAATATTCTATCTTCACTGATCTTCTTACCAATCCACAGCAATGTAGTCACTTTTCACTTTGTTCTAATCATCCGCTTATCCTCCCTCCCTATTTGAATCCATCCTTAAAAGCCCAAATCTTCTATGAAGGCTTCCCTGACTTACATCCTTCCTTCTTCCAAGTCTTCCAACCCCTCCTGCATCCATCATTGATTTTGACTTTGTTATTTCCTGCCTTGGTTTGTGATGGTTTCTGTGTCTGTGTCCTAAAATATAATCTCCTTGAAAGAAGGAAACTTATGTAGTAGAAACCTTATTTCTTCAGGCTTAACACCAATGCCTTACCTAAAATGAAAATGTAAAAAATATTAGTTGCTGAATTTTTCTTCTTCTTTTCAGTCCAAATTAATATCTCCTGCTTCAAGACTTTATCTAGAATATCATTTATTACAAGGTGCCTTTCTTACAGTGAAATGTGTGTGTGAGCCTACCACACAAAGTTCTTATTTCGAAGACAACAAGGACAAGCAAACATGAGTTGCATACGTATGTGGGGTCCACTAAAGCTGCCAGACTTAAATTGACTCCTTGAAACTAAATATCTTAGATTTAAACCATCCTGGGTGAGGAATTTACTGAAGCAAAGGACAAGACAATAGCATGTGGGAATGCACAAAAATTCGGGTGAAAAACCACAAAGACAATTTTGGAGAATGTGAAAAAACAAGAAAAAGAAATCATAATAAAAGCCCCTAAAGCAGGATGTGGATACAGCAGAGAATCCAGGCTGCTTCTGGGAGACCTTGCCCAGTATCTCATCAGTTCCTTAGCCAAGATGATCCAGAGACAAGTATGAGTACATATTGTAGATTCTTCAAGGTCATTGTATTTAAACATAACACATGCTTCTCATCCCTGAGTATAGATTCCAAATTCTCAACTAAACAGAAAGGAAGCAAGCACTGCAATTTTTCATTTTCCTTGCTTCCTCCTCCTAAGCGACTAAATGCCTCCCCTGTCCATGGCTGGGGTCCCAGGCAGGATTCTGGACACGCAGAGGAAACCATGGAGCTTATCTCGAGCATTCGTGGCGTAATCTTGGAGAAGATAGGATTTCCTAAGTCATAGGATGACCTATTAGTGAATTGCTTATAAATATTGTAAAGGACCACGTTTTCTAAATCCATGATGCTTGGCTGCGGTATGGGAGAGGAAACAGGGAAAATGGAAAAATTAAATAAAAAGCCAATCATGCAGAAACAGAAACAGACCAAAAAAGTGTTAATCATCAAAAAAGTGTGAGCGTCAAGAGGTTCTGGCTTGGAAATTCCTGCAAAATAACATACAACTTTTAATATCTTATCCCTTTAAATGTGGAAAAGTAGAGAGTCAGAAGATAGCTCCTAATCTTTTCTATTACTACTTAACTAATTTTAGTCAGCAAAATTAAGCAACTTTTATTTGCTTGGCAAGTGAATAAAAAAAGAACTTTAAAGCAGTTGAAGCATTAAGCTTTCATCGAACGTTACAGGTAGCTGCCAAAGGAAAATCTTATCTGTTGAAAAAGCAAGTTCAGCACTTAGCTGTAGAGCTATGAAAGTCTGAAGATAAGAAGATGTGGTATCATTTAATTAACAGCCGCCCAATGATGGCTCAGAAGAGATTAATTCTGCTTCCTAAGAAGTTGAGACCAACCTTGGTCTCGACCAGAAAACACGCTTTAACCTATGTTGTGCTTGTTCCTTCTTCCTCCTCGTTCCTCGTTCCTCAGACATTTTCATATTCTCTCTCCACTCCCTCACTCCTCCTTCTCTCTCTCCTTTTTCCTTAGTAAAACCAGTCTTAACTTAAAAAGAAAGTGTCCATTTTCAGTTGCACGAGATATTTCTAGCAACGTATAAGCTTGTTTATTCTTCTTGTAAAATTTAGCAGCTTTCACTCTCTTTAAGAACAAAGAAGGAAATCGATTAACTCAAATTTATGTTTTTAATGAAAGGAAAGAGTGTTCTAATATCTGAAGGGATAGTAGACATAAAAAATTTTTACTACAATGACTTTAACCAAAAATGGTAGTTTTAATTAAGATATAAAAGAAACTCGTATCTCAAAAAGCCATATTTTTATAGAAATACATTGTGAAGAAAGCTGAATAAAAATCTCATAAGTCTATGAAAGTAAAAAATATATAATATAATATAATATAATATAATATAATATGAGAGTCAGGAGAAAATATAGCGTGTCACTATGGATTTTTGTCTCTCTTCATTCTTCCCCATTTGACTTTTCCCCTCCTTCATCCCCTTCAGGGCTTCTAACCTTGTTGAAGATGCTTCCTAGGAGTATAAAGCATCCAATACCATTTATGTGTGCATGTAGCAGAGAATTCCACTGAAATGGAGTTTTTAAAAAAGATTAATAAAGCCTGAAATGGAGCAATAGATATTTCAGTATTTGAGTGACAACAAAAATGGATGTGTGTATAAATCAGAGAGCGATTCTTCTCCTGAGACAAAATTCAATGTACTATATTGAAAAGGTATTATAGTTAGACTCAAGAAAGAGTGAATTACAGTGACAAAAAGAGAACCTTCATCCAATAATCTACTTTTGTGGATGTGAATCAACATGATACTAATAAATACATGAAATAAAACCACAGCCTGAATAACTCTTAAGTACACAGAGACCACAGGATAGGAGAAATAAGTAACGAAATTCAATGTAGCCACTAGAGTATTTCCCTGGGCCAAGCATGAGTTTTTAAAACATACGAATCTCCTTCCTTACACAAGCTAAGTACTGGGTTTAGTAAAATTGGCTAAATATACTCCCCAGTTTATCCCTTCTTAAACCACAGGGCAATCCTACAGCTTTCAAATGGAAATAGAATAAAATTGGGTGTCTAGCAGGTAATAGAAATTTTGACCTAACTCACAGAATATTCCATTTTTATATTCATATTAATATATAGATATATATTTATATCTTTACTATTTCTATCAATAAAACTAATAATTGGTTGTTACAAAAAAGTATTAAAATAAAGATCATCACTAATACCACTAAGCCCAGTATTATCACTATTGACATGCTAGAGTAGGAGTACCAACTTTCAGATATTTTTCCCTTTATATATACATATGTCTTTGTGTTTATGTATCTTTTTTTTTTACAAAAACAGGATCATAGCAGATGGACTGTATACCATTTTTTTATTCTCTTGATAATATGCAGTGGATTTTTTCCCACATTAATAATATAGATCTACATCACCATTTTGATATACTATATAATCATACCATAATTATATAAATGATCCCTTAGTAATAGGCATTTAGGATTTTTTACAAATTTTTGCTGTCATAATCAATGCTTCAATAAACACCCCTATACATGTATCTCTGCATACTATATATCTTGAATTAAACATGAAATTTATGTCTCACAAACGTTGGAGAGAACAACATTTCTATAGTCCTCTTCACTGCTCTCCAAGTTTTTATCTGACAACTCTATACCCAGATAAATTCTGAGAAACACTTTGCTAAAACTTTATATAGAACACAGACACATACACAAACACATACACACATAATATTCAAGAAAAACAGGGAAACATCTTTTAAAAATGAAGGGCAGATGGATGGCAATCCAAAATATGAATAGCAACTATTAAGGGTATTATACAAAATAAAATATAAATTAAGCTCTGAAAATAACTAGGCATTGTGTAAATATGGCTATGGCATAATACTGGACTTCCAGAAAGGTAATTCACTGTGGCTATTTAAGTTTAAATACATTTTGATATACAAGGAATGAGGTATGCTGAGTGAGGAAATGCACCTGTATAAGCTATTATGATTTAAATATTTGAGATTAATACTCCCAAACCAGCAACTGTACTATCCAGAATTTTGAGTTGTAGACTACTCCAGTTTTCCTAGGAAATAATGCATTGTAAAAGCCATAGCTGGAAACCACAAGTTCAACAAAATCTTACAAGAGAATGAGACAGATAAGGTCTCTATTTTCAAGTTGGTCACATTCTAGTGGGAGAAAAGACAATAAACCAGTAAATATAGTAACAAACAAGATCATTTCTTAGAGTGATAAGTACAGTAAAGAATATATGTCTATAATTAAGGATGATGTGGCAGAAAGAAATTGGGGTGGGAGGACGGAGCAACATCAGATGAAGGTGTCTGGGAAGATCTCTCTAATGAGGTGATATCGCACAGGTAACAAAATGATGAGAAAGAAGCACACATGAAAAAATCAAGAAAAGGCATCTTTGGCATAAACACCAGCAGGTGCAAAAGTCCTAAGGTGAGAGTGAGCTTGCAACGTTTGAGAAAAACAAAAAGGGCACTATCTGCAGATAGTGAGTAAGAAAGAAATATTAGGAGGCAAGTCTAAGAAGTAGGAACCTTCTATCCAAGGGCCAGTTTCAAAGCTGGCAGTCCAAGCTGAAGATGATGAGGAACATGATTCGTAGATGACTCAATGACAAGTGATCTAACACAAACATTCATTCATTCTAAAGTCTTCTCTACAGCATCTTCAACGGAAGGCCAGTCGCTGCTCAAATGGCTCCAGAAATAAGAAAGTCATTTCTAATAAATAGCAACAAAAATGGCATACTCCTTGTTTAGACAATTCTGAAAAGGAGACCACTTAGCTGATGTTGTTCATTCTGGGCACCAAAATTTTGATCCTAAAAACTACAGGGTCCATCCAGGCCAGAGAACTTATAGGACAATAACTAGTGGAGTCATTACTTAGAACTTCATGAAGATGTCACATCCCTTTTCTTCTGCTATTATGAGTCACTATGGAGTGCCAGTGTTGGTTTAAAGGTCAAAGATGGAAATGAAATGTGGAGACAAAGAAGAAATGAAGTCAGGACCATGCAGAATTCACCGAAGAAAAGACTGAGAAAATAATAACCTGAGCCCAAGATGCAGCCAAGATGAATACCAGAAAATTGTAAGGAGAAACAAAGATCTGAATAGCTAAACACAGGGAAAAAAGAGCAGAGAACTAAGGAAATAGTCAAGTCAATGGAGGTGGACACAAAAAAAGGAAATTACCAGGATGAACTGACCAATGCATCAAAAATGTATCTTTTTTACCAGTGGTGATTTCATAAGCAATGTTCATGTTCCAGTTCTTATCCCCATAGCATCTTACAGGCAGGCCCGACATGGAGAAATCCTGTCCCCAGTATACATATGTAATTGATCTTAAATACAGGGGACAGGGAAAAGAATGTTTTTCCAAAGGTCGTAAAAGTATGGTAGGTCCCTCTCCCTGCTACCTATCTCCCAGGCTCCTTCATACTCACTCCAGCTTAAGAGATTAGTTTTGTCTGAAACCAAGGACTTTGTCTTGCACAATTGGTATCATCCCAAGGTCAACCCCAGTCAGTTCCCCATTATAGCAATTAATTAAATGGAAGATAGCTAACTGAGATATAGTCTCAACCCAGGATTTGAGACAGTTAACTCAAACCTCTATCCAACAGCTTCTTTGCACCTCTTAACTTTCTCCTCTTAAAACACACATACAAAATACAGAAAATTAAGGTGACTTGAAGAAGCTAATGTCTGCCTGGTGCATTATATAATTCAGCTAAATCTAGTATCTAACTTTTTGAAAAACATTAGAGAAAGACAAATCTCTTTGTTCTCCTGCTCTCCTCTTCAAGCTCTCTGACCAGAAGTCAAACCCACACACTAGATGAAGTATAGAACTAGTTTTAGATGGCTCCATCAGCAAACATGTCCTTCCAGACTCAGTCACCAAGTCCAACAGTTCTCGGAGCTTTTGAAATTAACTATGGGGAGAAGTTGTCTGAGTCAGACGTAATTTTCAGTTTTTGAGGTTATAAACTTTTAATGATAACAGGAATTTTGCAATTTGAGAATTAGCAACTCCTTGATTTTGCATCTTTCGCTTTGCTTCAGTGGTCTAAAAGTCCTTCAAATATGAAGGAACCAAGAAATCAAGACTTTACCAGGGTAACGCTTAAACTTCCAAGTCCCATTAGCCACTAAGAGCTCCCAATAGAAAAGTATATTAACTGAGTGTTCTTTTTAAATAAGCAAATGTGCAAAGATTGTATGGCCTAATTATCCATCTGACTAACTTCTTATAGGTGTTGAAAGGAGAAGTAAATGCTCTCAGGCAATACTTTGACAAATATATCTTGCTCCTCGACCTGGTTATTCAGATTCTTATGTGTGGGCTTTTATTAGTGTTGGAGTCAATTTTTCAAGTGTACATCTCTGAAGTTATAATAAAAATTAACATCATAATTAAATATACAAATATTCATCTTACACCTCATTATATAGAGCACATGTAATTCACAAAGCAAGGTCACACTATTTTCTTATTGCAGTCCTTCACTGGGATTGCTATCAAATTTGCTGATGCTGCAATGGAAGTCAGCAGCTGTTAGGACAAGAACATTTCTGTTATTATGTGTGGCAATAGATAAGGATATCCAAAAAAAGTATGAATTGAAAGATGAGTTTCTAGTTTGAGATGGTTCCCTGAATAAAATAGTGAAGTGTTTCATGATATTTAGAATTAGAATATAAATTGATATTCTTTCATATCCTCTCTTTTGAAAGATGTTCCATTAACATAGACGATTATTTTACAAAACACTTTTAAGAAGAGATAACAATAAAGAAAAGAAGTGATTAATTATGTGAGATCTTCAAGGCTTATCCTTGATTGCTTTCATTGTAACCAAAGTAGAAAATCCCTTTACTATGTGGTTCTGATTATTCAAAATGGTCGGATCTAGCTTTAAATACTGAAAGCAGCAGTAGGGAAAAACACAGGGCAGGTGAAAAAAAAACAGGAAAGGCTGTCCCTGTTGGGGAGATGATCCACGTAAGCACTAATGAATCAGACGATTCACATTTTCTCTTTGGATTTAATCTCCTTTTTAATGTGTCTAAGACTTGCTAGTTTGCCTTTTTACTGCTCTCTCAGCAGAGTTAGCACTCCCCAGCAAATATGTTCAAATGAGACAGCACTGGATTCTGCTCAAGATGACACAGAACATTCACATGTTGATACTAACATTTTATTCCAAGTACATAGACAAAATATCTTAGAAATAAAATCAAAAAGCCATCAACAAGTTCAAACACAAGTTAAAGGTCTTGGTAACTGGATCCGTGAAAACTCCAAATGTGACCACTGGGTGGAAAATTCAAGCAGCTGGTACTATTAGATGTTACTAGACTGAAAGCCCAGGAGGCTGGTCAAGGCAACATCCAACGGCAAACACAGACATTGTCAAAGCATGATTGTAAACTGAATTATTAACTATAAAAAAATGATAACTAATATTTATGAGTTTTTATTTTATTTAGTTATCATAAGATACTGGTCAATAAAATCAAAAAGGGAAAGGGTATAAAATGAATAACAAAAGTCCTTTTTATATTCAGAAAAAAGCCGTAATATATAATTTGTAAAAACAAATATATATGTATATGTGCACTTATAAATACACACAAACATATATATAAAGTACACATGTTAAAAATTCAAGAGTAATTACTAATAGAAATAAAATATAGAGCTTTCAAACCAGCGAAGAATAAAAAGAAATGTAGAAAATGCTTTAATTCAGTCAAAGGCAAAAAAGGAGAGCAAAATAAAACACAATGATAAGAAAAGAACTAAAGGAAAAGAAAGAAAAAAGTCCAAAAATATTAGTTATTAAAATAAATATAGTAAAGCTAATAATAGATCTATTAAATGCAGATATTATTAGGTTGGATTTTTTTTAACCCAGTTTTATGCTGCTTCTAAGAATCACATTGAAAATAAAACAGAAAATTTTAAAATAAAGAATGGAAAAATACATCTTGCAAATAATAACCAAAAGGATGCTGGAGTGATAACAACAAGAGCAGATAAAATAGAATTTAAGGAAAAATCATTGTTAGGGATATAGGCGGGAAATTATATAACAACAACAAGAAGAATCCATCAAGAAGACATAACAATCAATCAGTATATACCTAACACCAGAGTTTGAAATATACTTTTTTAAAAAGCTGACATAATTGCAAGGATAAATTGACACATCCAAACCATTCTGGGAGATTTTAACACAGGTCAATCAGAAACTGATAGCTCAAGCTTTTTAAAAAATGGTATGCATATGGAAGATTGAACAACAAAATCACCAAGTTCACCAAGCTTGGAGATAAAAGTGTGTGTGTGTGTGTGTGCACGCATGTGTGCATGCACGTGTGTATTTATTTATTTATATACACACACATATACCAAGAAAATATACTCTTTCCAAGTACACATGAAACAATAGAAAATTAACCATTTCGTAGGTCCCCTCAAAATGCTAATAGTTTTAGGAAAATGATATCATTTAAAGCATATAATTCCTCAGGATTGAATTAGAAATTAATCATAAAAAGATAGTTAACATTAAAAATTGGAAATTTTTAAATTCAGTACTAAATAACATGAATTAAAGAGAAAAACATTATAGAGTTTAAGGAAGTTTTACAGTGGAATGATAATGATAGCACTACATGTCAATAGCTATTGGATGAAGCTAAACAGATAATTCAAGAGAAATTATTAGCGCTTTGACATTCTTTTCCTGCCCACACACCTCAGAGAGGATTATCTTAGTGGATCAGAGAGTACCATGAACATCAAATCTCAAAAGGGAGGGAGATGGCACCTCAATCTCTTTCCTCTTTGTAGCATCCTTGCCTTGTAGCGTTCATTCACTCTGAGTCTACTTATTCCACTTTAACCTCTATCCCAAGCAGCCATAAGGATTTTCCTTTTTCATGTGGAAAGGGAACATCCTTTATGTCATGATTTAGAAAGTGTGAAATATATGTTGGTTTAACATTTTCAAAAATAGCATCCTCATAACATTGAGGGACTCATAAATAGTGTTATCATATACCAATTGTTAGATAAGAAAGGAATTATACTGTAATATCAAATGTCTCCCTTGCTCTAAGGAATCTGGAGCCTAGAAGAGGTGTTAAGACCCATCTACGACAAAAGAACTTTCCACATATAGGAATAAGTCAGGGTATCAAATGTGTGATCTTGGAATAGAGTTGGAGCAGGAGAAGGTCATTTCAAGTTGGAGTATTCAGATAAGAGGGGGAAGTTATGGGACCTCATAAAACTGTGATAGACAGGAAGGAGGCATTGTGAGCCAGTGTACTACAGGGAGAATGATGTGAAAGTTAAGGTGTATTGATGCGACATAGAGCAGGTCCATTTAACTGGGGCTGGGAATGCAGGTTTCTGTGTAAGGGAGTAGTGGAAGATATACCTGGAAAGGCAAACTGAGGCAAAGTTGGCAATAGGGTCAGTAGGGGGTGGAGGGACTCTAAATGTTTGTTTAAAATGTGTAGACTCTGATCATTAGGCAACAGAAACCTACTAAACGTTGCAGTGAGGAAAAATGCCACAGTTGAAGAATTTCTAGAAAACTCCACTTGGAAACAGCATGCAGGTAGAAAAGAGGGTACTTGAAGCAGGAAGAAGGGCTCATGATGTAAACAAATCACTCAATTTGTCAGATGAGTAAACCGAGACAGAGATTCAGTGATGTGCCTCAAGTCCCACAGACAATAGAGCAAGGAGTAAAAATCAAGACTGTTAACCTATCACGTTGGACATTTTTATTAATCAGTCCCATTCCTTTTGGGAATTATTTTAGGCAAAATTAAAATCACGAAGTTTGTGTCCAAGACCTACAACTTTCTCTTTCCCTACAAGTATCATAGTATATTCTCCACCACCATTAACAAACCCCACCTCAGCCATGTCATCTCACCCCAAGTCACAGTGTCTCAGAGTTCCTTCTCAGCCTTCTAAAACTCTTCAAGAAAAGGCTTTGAAAACTGATTTATACTAAGATACAACGTCTAATAAAATTTTGATGAATAATTTCTCTCTGTGGTATCTGGTTTCAAGATTTAACACAGCAAAAGGATACTCTAAATGAAAATATCAATAAGAAGTTTTCGGGCAAAGGGAAGTCTTCCCGAACAGCCTGCAAACACAGGCACATGGGGGCCTTCTATTCAAAACCAACCCCATTTGTGGAAAATTGCCCCACAAATGTATTTACACTCTTTTGTCCTACCAGTATGGGAGACAAGGGTAACACCAGAGAAAGTGAGAGAAAATAGAATAGGTTGCAGCCCACAGGGAATGTTGGTGGGTCAAGCAATGAAAATAATTTGCAAGCATCACAAGTTATTATTGCAGCAACAGAGTATGGCAATAAATCGTCACACAACAAGCTCTGAGTCTTTGGAAATTGTTTTCCTGTAAAAAAAAAAAGAAGTAATTCTTGGTTTTTTAAAGAGTAAATAAATGCAAACAATCTTGAGTTGAGAAGGAGGCCTCCCCTAGAAAGAATAGGGTTCAGTCTACAAAAAGATCCATTATTTTGTTGGTCAGCAAAGGGAAGTATCCAAAAGTGTGGTTTAGCCATCAAGAAATTACATTTATGGAAGTGCTTTGACTATATATTTTACTGGTCAAATCCCATTACAGGAAAGATTATTTTGCTAAAAACTGTGGATAAATATTTGTCATCATTTTGTGGATTTGTATTTACCCAAACCAGTGTGCTTTCCCTCTGAGCATCCATTATCATATTAGTGTAGACTTATTCTCTTTCATCTTGGACACTTCTGGGAATGTGATTCAGAAAAAGTAACACTTAGGGGAAAAAGGAGAAGTCACAATGCCCTGCTTCGAGAACTATAAAGAAGTGCTGGGAGTTGAGCCCTGTGGTCAACCTCTTCTGGTACATGTCATGGTTACAAGAAAATGAGTCAAACTTATGAATGGAAAAAATTGGCATATGCCTACTTCTTTATTTCAGGGTTAGCAACAGGCTCTCAGCTTCCCAAGCCTTTCTCCCCCCAGCATGTTGCTGCCTAAAATACCATTGTACCTTATAGCTAACCCAACCATCTCTCTCATTTGTCATAAACCTACCAATAGGCAACTTTCTGATCAGTGACCTTTGGAAAATTTTAAGGGATACTAGTTTATAAAAATTCTCAATCTCCAGTTAAAAACCCTAACAGTGCCCTTTAACCTAATTCAATGCCTCAAGGATGTAATAGAGTAACATTTCTTGGCTGACTCAATATTGCATTAAAGAAAGGTGCTATCATTGAAAAGTTATGAATACAAAACAGTTCAATGATGCATTAGTGTCATTGGTTGCTGTCTCTTTCAGTTGGTTTGCATTACTAAACATAACCAGAAAAGAACCCTTCTCATGTTTAGATTTGTCAGTGAGATCCTATTGGTATTCCATTCGGTCCTGTGTAAAGGTGTTTTACATCTTGCATTCAAAGCACTGCGGGTACAAAAGAAGCAACCTAAATAACAGAACAACCACGGAAGCCTACTTAGTATTTGTCGGTACATTCTCAAAGAGTTCATGTTTTAAAAATCATTTAGCAACTTGCTTATTGAAGAAGGCAAATTATTCCTGCCAAGACTCCCTTTGCTTTGTGATCCAAGAAGTCACAAAGCAATTTTATCAAGGTCACTTAGCACAAACTTAAATATAGTTTTCAAAAATTAAGTTTTTTAAAGGGCCCATATCCTTGATAGACAAAGTGCTCTTATAAGTCAATAAGAAGAGACAAATACCTCAGAAGAAATTATAATACCCTGTGGTAATGCAAGTTTATTACAACAGGCATTCTCATCCATTGCTGTTGGGTAGCAAATTAGCAAAACCTTTCCGAAAAATAATTTAGTAACTTCATACCAAAATCCTTAAAAGTGTTTTACCCTATGATAAAGCAATTTCACTTCCAGGAGTTTACCCAAACAAGAGGGAAAAAATTTCAGACATAGATAAAAATGCTGATGTGTGATCTCTGAGGCTACTAATTATATCATTAGATTCCTGGGAAATTAGACAGTATGTTAGTAGCCAACAATAAGAGATTGTCCAGAGAGTCACTATGGCCCACTATCCAGCACAATACCTGGCAGATGATAAAAACTCAAAAGAATGTTTGTTGACTGACTAAATACCTAAGTGAATGTTCATTTTAAAAACCAGTGCTCCTGAAAGTGAGGGCCACAGATTGGCAACACCAGCACCACCTGTGAGCTTCTTAGAAACGCACATTTTGAGGCCCCAGCCCAGACCAACAAATTCATAACCTTTGGGGATGGGGCCAAGGAAATTGTATTTTAATAAGCCCTCCAGGTGATTCTGATGCAGACAAAGGTTGCTTCATTCTATTTTTAACAATTTTTTTTCTACTTCTATCTCTACACCCGAGTAAGCTATTTCAGATTCTCCTGACAGAAGCAGAGCTCCCCTCTAAGCCCAGATCCTTCTGGAAACCAAACACAGGAAGAAACTGAAAGGTAGAGAAGACTTTACCGAATTTCTCTTGTCCAGTTTTATTAGGATCCCTGCCTGGGCGGTGATTGAAAGGCTCCGGATTCTGGAGACTGTGTTTGGAACTGTGTTGAAATTCTGGCTCCACTACTTACTATTTGTCACCTTGAACAAATTATTTGACTACTTTGAGTTTCAATTTCTTCAGCTATAGAATAGGGCTAAAGAGGCCTCTGTGCCAATGTTTCAGAGTGGGGATTAAATAATATAAAGCTCCTTGAATAGCATATATTAAATCCCCAACAAATATTAATCCCCTCTCCTTAGGTCAATGCTAGTTTCTTTAAGATACTGTATCTATACTTAATAGGAAGGAAGTTATGTAAATATCTTACCATTTTTGGTATTTGTCACAGTGTTTGACACATGCTGGGCTATTCATAATTACTCGATGATTGACTGACTAGTGTGGTGAGTCAGAGCATTAAGGGATCCAGTCCTTTAAACCCCACCGCACTGTATTAAACCTCTTGAGAGAGAAGCAGAATGCTTAAGCCTATTGCCACTAAGAGAAAAATGCCTGTGAATACAGTAAAATTCCCACTCCTGACCCTGCACTGCTATCCTCCACTATCTGTGCTTTCCTTCTTCTAAACAAGATCAGATCTCTTCAAACATCTGGCAGCTGCCTTTAAAGCAGAAAAACTCTGGATGATATTTACCAAGCTGTAATAAGAGATACACAACTTCCAGATGTCCCTCCTTTTGGCAAATGGAAGTGTTGAAAACACTGGAGAGATAAAAACTGAAGGAATTTAGTATTTTTTTCCCAAATTGGCAACACAAATTGAAAAGATGACGTTATGAGACCAATTTGAACACGGAACAGAAAAATCTCTCAAAATATGCACTGAATCCTTCTTTGGGAACACATTATAAGCCAGAAGTTTTTTTTTTAATAAAGATTTTATTTTTAAGGCCAGAAGTTTTTGTGGAAAGAGACTTTATCCTTCAACATAATGAACCCTCCACATTGCAATCTGACTCTGAGAAGCAATACATGCACACTCCCTCCTAGAGACTGCCTGATGTGAAGTGAGAGCAGATGGACAAGGCTGTTAAGCCCCTACTAGGTTCTTAGCTTGCAGTAGTAGTGCTTGGGGAAAAAGGTAAGTAAGATATGGTCCTCACCATGAAGGAGCTTATAGACCAATAGGCAGGCACATAAATGTGTAAATAAAATGAAGAATTACAGGCACCTTTATAGAGGTTAGATTAGGATACAGCAGGTGCACAGTAAAAGAAAAGGTCAATTCTCCTAGTGGTGGGGGGAGGGGAGAGGCTTAATTGGCTTATCTTGAGATAAATCTCTAAAGATGAGCAGGTCCTCTGAAGCCTTGCTATTGGGAGTGTGGTCCATGGACCGGCAGCATCATGTGGGAGGTTGCTAGCAATGCAAAATTCAGGCCTCGCCTCAGAACTACTGAATCAGAACTCATTCTTGCATTTTAACAAAATCCCCGGAAGATTCATGGGCACATAAACCTTTGAGAAGTGCTGGTCTAAAGGCAGTTTCTGAGGAGGGTTAGAGACAGAAAACTGATTGCAGTAGGTTGAATATATGCAGGCCAAGAGTTAAAAACTAGGATCAATAATCCAAATTCAGCCCACATATGTGCTTTATTTGGACTGTACATTGTTTTAAACATTGAGAAATTTCAAATAGAAATCCAGATTTCCTGCTTTTCTTGGAAGAAAGTCTGAGGCTTTGGCCAAAGTGGACCCTCATTCCCATATGACAGCAAAGGGCAGAATAGAGTGTCAGTTTCAGACAAAGGTGAGCTACAATCACCTTACATTCAGCCTCTTTGCTCATGGTCATTATTGCCTCTCTGGTCTCCAATAGACATTTGAGACTGTGACCCTTGGAGTGAATTTTGCTTTATAGAAACTGAGCAAGGACTGAGGGAGAGTAATAGGACAGCAGCTTAAGTGGAATATAGAGTGGAGGAAGGAATTCTTTCTGTAAATATGATTTAGGCTGTGAAAGAAATGCCAATAGAAAAAGTGAGGGTAGAATTGTGGGAGAGAGAGAGTAAGGAGTATGATTCTGGAAGAAAATAGGACATTGTATCAAGAGCACGGAAGAGCTTAGCCTACCTGTTCCTTTGAGACAGAACAGAAGGAGATGAGGTGGTTCAGACATAATAATTTTTCAGGTGCTTACACAGAAGGCTAAAAACTTTCTGCCCAAGAACTCCAAACTGTCTATGCAATCAGAGGTAAGATGATCTACTGAAAGTGAAGCAGCAGTAATGGGAGACTCAGAAGAGTAGTGAACAGTTAGGATAGCAACCCACTGTGGATAATGGGAGCAGAAAATCACTAAAGCATGAAGGTGAATTTTCAAGTGATCCTGGGAGCCCCGCTGAAGTCAGGAGCAGAGAAGAGAAAACATTAAGCTCCACAACAGCGTGATGTATTGGGGCTCTTCCCTCCAGCTGCAATGAGCGTCACAGGAATGAGAAAGTGGATGTATGCATGGGCCCATGTGAATATAGAAGAAGGTCAAGTACATACAGATGCTGAAGCTATCAACAAGAGTGGCTGAAGTGACCTACCATAAGGTTCTGGGACCACTGCAAATAAAGGAAAACTCTAAAAGTGACGATAAACTTGGAGAAGAAAAAGGAACTAGAGGAGCTAGAGGTTCCAGTGGATCAAGCAATAAAGGATTTAAAGAGTCAACTAGTAGCCACTGGTGGAGGCAGGAGTTGAACTCAGGGCACCTGACTCCAAATCTACACCCTTTTGTTATAACCCTCCACCTCTACGAGTTACACAGAAATACAAGAATAAGTCTTCACTTTCCTGACGTGGCTCCAAGTGGGGTCAATTTTCCCTGGAATCCCGAGTGGGAATCACCAGGAAGTCATCTGCACATGGTTAAAGAAGCTGGCCGCTCTCACTTCTGTTGCCTCCTCTGCTTCCCTGTGAGTCCTCATTTCCTCATGTCAGCTGTTTTTTATATTCTATTAAAGTCTGCAAAGTAAGGCAAGGGCAGGGATGTTTATATACCATCATCTCCAAACCTGCCAGTTCAAAAAAGGACAAATAAACAACTGTTATACAAGTTCCGTGTGTTGTTAAAAAGGCAGAGCTGTCAACACTGATATTTCTGGCTTCAAATTACCATCTCTGTAATTGTAAAAGATTCCATGGTGCATCCTGTGGATTCATTAAGCTATAATGATGATAAGAATAACCATTATTTTTATTCTTACTATTAAAGCTGAAACATTTGAGACTTCAAAATGTAAATATCAAAAATACTGGATAGTGGGCCCATGGAAAAAGAGAATAAGTAATTTTAAACACATACTTAATCCCATCTTATATCAGTCATTATTATTGTCATTAAAACTACTACTTGTATTTGAATGTGCTTTTTTTCAAATGACTTTCTCTTGCTTTATTTTACTTCATTCAGTTCATGTGAGCAGTTATCAAATGTCATTGCTATGCACATTATACATTCAGCATCCAACAATTAAAAATATAGTAAGTGCAGACTTGGAAGGAGTATAATCTCCAACATGGAATGGGTTTAAAACAGCAGTAAAGAAAACTCTCCATAACTGGGGAGTTTTCAAACTCTACTTTAGCAGTTGAGGAAAAGTCCTTATCAAAGAAGGCAAGAAAGAACCGAATAGAGAGAAAAAGTTAAGCAATGGGGAAATGTGTTCCAGGCCACATTCATTCCGGAAACCACATTTCCTCTGCCTAAATTTAGGGAATAGGGAGAAGAAAGGCATTCAGGAGTCTATAAGGCTAACAAGCATCAATGTGAAACATATAAGCAAGGAATGTTAAATCATCAGGATGAAAAAGGGGTCCGGGCCCACTCAGATATTTCATCAGCTGCTTGACAGTTTTTCATCCATAACCTAGTGAGAACACTCTACTTTGGGCATTCTGGTCCATGAAAGGACTTCAGTACATTCATAGGCCTTCTGGAATGAAAGTAGATTGAATGGATGACTGAACTGGTCTACGTCTAAGTATTCTTAGCTTAGCTACTTTAAAAATGTGCATTTTATTAGAATTCATTCAGTTCTTACCTAATTCTTCTACTGTTTTACTATGTGCTGAATTTTAAAGAGAATGTCTTCAAATATTAAGAACAATTATCTAGACAATATTTGCTATATTATTCTTATTTTTCTATATTTTAAGATTGAATCAAACATTCAAACGGGACATTCCTAGTCCCTTTTCTTGGTGTCCACCACATGAATAGATTCCTTCATAATGTTGACTGAGAAGAAACCTGATTTTGATTGACTTGAATGAGCCACCTCTGCTCAAGACTCTGTGCTAGGTACTGTAAAGTTAAAATAGGTGTAAAATACAATTCCTTCATTCAGAGAACTTACAATGTGGTACTAGAGACTAAATATTTCTATAAACAAGAACGTAGAAGGGCAGGGCTTCTGCCCACCCCTCCAGCTCTGTCTTTCACCATATCATTTTATCTGTCCTCCATGAACACAGAAGGACTCATAATTCACCTAGAAGGTGGTGCTACCTTGAGTGTCTACGATTTTGCTCATAGTGTATACACTGCCAGTAATAACCTCATTTTTCAGCAGACACCTTTACCCCACTCACTTGCAACACTCGTAACTATAGACATTGCCTCATCTATGAAGCCATTTTTGATCCATAATGAAAGAAATGACTACTCTATTTTCTCTTCCTCCATTATATCTTATACTGGCTTCTGTCATAGCACCTAGTAGTTATAGACTAACATCTTCAGAATCCAGAGAAAATAAATGCAAGGATATGTTATTGAGTTGTCCATGACTACAGGGAATTGGTGCTCAATTCTCTGGAATCTTCTGAGAACACTTATGAAATACATTCCAGAACTATCCACCTGCGGTACAAAGGAGGGAAGCACTTATCCACGGGTTTTTGTCCTCCATTGTTCACAGATGACCCTGTGGGCATTAACTCAGCCACATTCCATTTTGCACATATGGTGGTGACCAGATACTCTCCTCCTTGATATCAAAAGATCTACAGGGAAGGAAGCAAGACATATGTAGCATAGGTGCAAAGCAAGACACTATCAGGTTGCTCCTACATGAAACCAGTCAAAATCTACTTGGACCCGGTCACCACAGCAGTGCCCAGAGTAAGCAGTGGGGCTCAGCATGTGGCACACAAAATCGAAATCATGAATATAGATAATTTACCAAACGTTTCCCCATCTTGTCACACATTTTACCAGAATAGTTCTGATGTAGCTCACGACAGAAAGTACTGTAATCTAAAAGAAGAAAATGCTCATATCCAGCATATGTATTTTCTATATCAAGTAAATTTTTCTAGCTAAAATGTGCTGTTTTGACTCTGCCTAATTTCTTTCAGGCCTCAACCTTTGGACACTCATGACATATTTTCCAAGTAATATTTGACAAGGAACCATGTTCCTATCTCTTTTATAAACACAACAACTGAACCTTTTACTTTTACTATCTTTCCTATATCTCTCATATAACAACAGGGTTTAAGGGCTAATGCAACCAAGCCTGGAGTGCATTTCAAGCCCCCAAATGGAAATGTCCATCTTGTTTTCTAGTCTTATATTCTAGTCTTATATTCTGCCTCTTTCTTAATCTATTTGCCTCCCAACTCCCTCCTTTCCAGTTTATTTTCATAAATTGGCCATTAATCCAATTCCTGAGAAATTAAATTTGAGCAAGAAATGATAGTTTCCTAGCAAATAATATAGTGTCTTAGAGTTAGTTTTTCAACATAAAAATAATAATCTTATACGAGCAGGGCACACATGAAGATTTGTAGACTTGTTTTCTCAACTCATTGGCTCACTCTGAATACAAGAAATTCTTAAATTGTGCCTGGATTAAAGATGAAAGGAGATCCCACAAAGGAATAAAATATGGACCCAAGTGTTCACATCTGGCTCCATCCCCCTTGAGAATATCTACTCCTATTGAGAAGGCATAAGTAGTTCAAAACTAGGCTAGGAAGATTTCTTGGATAAAATTCTCAATCTTTGATGGAAAATTACATTACCAGATGTCTTCCTTCTACTCCCATATTCCCTAAATAGATCAAAGCTTCAGTATAAATAAAAAGGAGAGGGCTAGGGAGGAAGGAAATGTCTCTGAACCCTGCTGGGAAACAGGCCCATCAATGATCTAGATGAAGTAAACCAGTGATTTCTCTTAATAAACTGACACCCAGCCCTTCTAGAAACCATGTAGAAGCAAGAGGCAAAGTCAGGTCCATTTTTCTTTCAAAAGCTAAGAATTCTTATACCTGCATAAAACACTTTTTAAGAGATTCCCCGTAGGTCTATGAAAAAGTATTTTTATCCCTCACTCTTCAAGACAGAACATTCTCCATCAACTAGATAACATCTGGTACTGTATAAGTTCAAACCCACTACCCCTTCTCTTCCACATTCAGGAAGTTCTAGGAGATCAGTGGATAAAGTTGCTGGCCTCACTAAAGTGGAGAAATAGCAAAGAAAATGAACAAAAAAAGAAGTTTTTCAAAGCCTCTTAAAAACAAAATAAAAATATCTTGCTAATATTATTAAGACCAATTGAAGTTGGCAGAGATGAGAAACTCTAATTTCCTGTAACCTGCAGGGGAATAAACCTGGTTGATTTAATACTTAAGATTGAGTGCCTGCCTTCCTAACTTTAACATGCACTAGCTGGAAGGAAGGAAGGAAGAAAAGAAGGAAGGAAGGAGGCTAGGAGGGAGAGAAGGAGGGAGGGAGGAAAGGAGGGAAGGAATGAAGAAAGAAAGGAAAGAGGGAGAGAAGGAGGGAGGGAGGGAAGGAGGGGAGGGAGGGAAGGAGGGTAGGAAGGGAAGGAGGAAGAGAAGGAAAGAGGAAAGGAAGAAGAGAGAGAAGAATAGAGGAGGGAGGGACATTTTGTTGTCACCTACTATGAGCCAGGTGATATATAAAATATTTTCATATTCACTGTCTCATTTTAGTCTATCTAACTGATGGACTAATTGTCCATCAACAGGAGGCTATGAAATTGTGGAGGAAGTCCATTTTTAGAGAAACAAGACAGTAAGTCTATGTTAAAGACTAATTCGTGAGATAACCCTGAGCCATTCACAAAATCTCTTCATGCCTTGTACACTCATTATTAAACTTAAGAGGTTTACATAATATTATACATAATATTTAAGGTCTAATATTCTATGGCTTAATGATAGATTTCAACAGAAATCTATAATTTGAGCCATTTTCCAACCCCTCTCCCTTCTACCTCACTGGTATTATTAACATATATTTCATTGGGTTATCTCCTTCGATTTATGCAGTAGCAAATGTTTCAACTAGAGAGATGAGAGGAGTCCCTGACTCATAGAACGTGAAATTCATTCAAGAACTGGATAGCAGAGGCCAATTCCTGAGAAACTGTACATAAGACACATGGGACGTTCAGAACATTTTTCTTCTAGCCAAACTTCCCATACTCTTGTCTTAGAACAAACACTCTTATGCATAAATAGTGTAATCCCAAGAGCTACTGTGGTCACCTGTTTTTAAGCAAGTTTAAGGTATCGTGGTGTTGGGCTCCAGAACTTAAAGTCCTGAACAGGGAACCAGGCTCATAGGAAGGACTATCCATTGCAGCAGTGGGCCCAGCTCATTCACTTTCCTCTTTTACTCTCCCACAAGGACAACTGAAATTAATTACCAACACCCAGGCTTCTAAAGCAGAAGAAATTTACTTGAGGTACATGGGACAAAGAAGGACACAGATTCCATGTCCCAGGACCCAAAAGAAGTTATACCCCTAGCATCCTCCAGGATGAAGGATGTCAATGGTGGCAGAGGGAGTGATAATGGCTCCTCTTGGCCCACAGACTGGCCATGAAGGTGCCCCACTTCATGACTCCTATGAAGAGGAGACGACAGAGTTCTATCTCAAGCCATTATTGAGACAGGAAAGATGTAAAAGTCAGCAGGGGCAGCCCCAGGGTGTAACATCTAGGATTCAGTCCTTCTCTCCTATCCTTAGGGTAAATAAAAATGATAGCAACTATAAGTAACTCTTAAAAATTAATTCCTAGCATGTGAAAAGCACAGTACTAATTGCTTTACATGCTTCACCTTATTTAAATCTGGCAATAACCCTATCAAGGAGGTTCTATAATTATATGCTTTACAGTGTTATCATCATCCTCATTTTGTAGATAAGAAAACTCATTATAAAAGAGGTTAAGGCATGGCCAAAAGTTATATTCCCAATAAAGGCAATATTAATAACTCACACTCTGTCTTTTGAAAAAAACTGTCCAACAGTCCTCTTTGCAGACAGAGTCCTAGGTGTTGGGAAAGCTTATTAAAAAAGAAAAAAAATTCTAAGAAATTGAAGTGAGATCTATTGGGCACCCAGCTTGAGGGCTAGGGGTCTACAGCCAGCCTGTTTTCCCTTCCCTTAATTACGCTAGATGGTGCTCTTATTGCTAACTAGGATCCTGTATTCCTTTTATCTTAGATTCTCTTTGACTTTAGGGTATAGCAGATAAAACTGGAATTCTTTATCTTGCCCATTTGGCTATAGACAAGGGAGACTCTGTACAGAAATCCTGGCTCTAAGTGGGAGCTTAAAATGCTGATGGGCCAGTGCATGTCAAGTCCGCATGAGATGACACTGAGACACATTTGTTAATAATTCCTCCACATTGGGGGAGGGGAGATGGAAGGAGAGCCCCTTTGCAGGCTCATTTCTGGCACCTTGTTCAAGATTTCCTCTTTGAGCTGTCATGTGGGCTGACGCCTACTCTCATGATGCCCACGGGGAGTCTGTGGATACTTAAGTGGGTGAAAATGTTGCTAGTGGTGATACTACTTTTAAGTCTAACTCTGAAATGAATGTAATTTAAATAGATAGATAAAACTGTATGTGTGTGTACATATATATATCATATAGAATGTAGATATATACATTTTACATATATAGACATAGCCATGGACAGGGACATAGATGTAGATACAGATATAGATATAGATATAGACATAGACATAGATATAAAGATATAGAGATAGAGATAGATATGTGTTGTCAGGTTTCAAATCCTAGCTACCAATTTCCAGGTCAGATTACATGCACTTCCTAAACTTGCTAATTTGTAAGACAAAAGCTATAGAAACTATGATATTAAGAGGGTTTAAAATAGACATTCTTAGAGTTTAACCATACTCCCTTGGCTATCTCAAACCTACCCTACAAGTTTAGTCTGCACTTTGTGTGACATCCTACATCATCCCCTTCTATATTAGGATATTTTATAGACTTTCATGCCTAGGATACGGTTGGTGGTCCACGTATTTGCTCTGTGGGATCAATGTGATGTTAGCATTAGCTTTATCTTTGATGTATTGATGCTGCATGTTGGATAAGACATTACTGCTCTGAGTATTATCCCTGGAGCCATGATACTGGGAGCACCTTGATCCAGAGAGGAACTATTGGTTAGAGCAAATACGCTTATATCTCAAGGACCTAAACATAAGATCCTGAGTGAAACCCTAGAAATAATTATATTATTGACCCTTTTTCCTCTCTCATTAATGGTTCCCATTGTTTGTTACGCAATGTACAATAATACGATGATTGGAAGAAGTTGAATGAAGAGGGGATATGTACAGTCATGCGTCGCTTAATGATGGGTATACGTTCTGAGAAATGCATCGTTAGGCAGTTTCATTGTTGTGCTAACACCATAGAGTGTATTTACACAAGCCTTGATGGTATAGTCTACTACACACCTAGGCTATATGGTACTAATCTTATGCGACCAGCGTCATATGTGTAGTACGTCATTGACGAAAACATCATTATGCGATGCATGACTGTAAAGAGATTTGCTCTACATAATAACTAGTTCCAATGCTAATTCTACATGGAAGACATTTGGGCCATCTAATACGGACAGCTGCTACTCAACTCCAGTTATTAGTGATCTAAGAGAACATATGCCTGATATTGTCAGATCATCCCATTTTCTCAAGAGGCACAAATCAAATTTTACATAAGGAATCTCCAAGTTTTAAATAGTAGCAGCCATCTAAAATTATTTTTTTTAATATGTGAGGACCAAACAGTTATGTCGGCAAGCCAGACTCAGCCTGACACTAGCAGTTCCAACCTCTGGTATCAATTGTTGTAAATGGGGGCGACTCCGTGGCCAAGTGGTTAAGTTCACACACTCTGTGTCAGTGGCCCAGGGTCTCACCGGTTTGGATCCTGGGCGTGGACCTAGCACCGCTCATCATGCCATGCTGAGGCAGTGTCACACATAGCAGAGCAAGAAGGATCTACAACTAGAATATACAACTGTGTACTGGGGGTGCTTTGGGGAGAAGAAGAAAAAAAAAAGAAGATTGGCAACAGATGTTAGCTCAAGTGCCGATCTTAAAAAAAAAGAAAAAAATGTTGTAAAAGTTTAATTCCCGGAGCTGGGTGTGAGGGGATGTCTGTGTGCACTGTGAGGGGAATAAATCTCTCATATACTGCGAGCATATTTATCTCTTTCTCTCAGTAAAACTGCAGAAGGCATGACTATTCAAGGAGTTTCTGGTACCAATCTCAAACAGTGCCTACCTTCCTAGTTCTACTAAGGATCAAAAGAGATCCCACCACAAAATACTTAACAGGACCTGGCACATACAGTGGATCCTATAAACATTTGTTTGGTTCCTTCTTTGAGCTATTATTATCACTTTCTAACCAACCTTTGAAAGAGTCATTCATCAATGTCCCTCATAACTACTTAAATTTCTTTCTGGAAAAAGAATTGTGGGTTCACCAGCAAACCATTTTATGATAGCAGCTTTGAGATTAGAGTTCTATATGTGATTAGAAAATTAGCAAGGTGGCTTTTCATTAGACCGATACACACTAGAACCGAGCCTGTAACCGCATGCCCTTTGTCAGCAACAAGGGGATGGTGCTTAGAACACCTAGATTTCCTTTCCTGTATTTTAAAGGAAGTACAACTTCCATGCAAAATGCCAATCATCTCATGCAGAAAATATGGATGTCATCCTTTCCCAAGAATAGATACTAATTAAATGTTCCATCAGTATTAACCACTTTACTGTATTGTACTAGGTAACTTAGCATGTGCACAGAAGCATTGGCAATGTTCTAGGTTATCAGCAGCAAAATAATGAACCAGTCCCAAGAGCAACCCAAGAGTAGGGACGTAACATTCAGTAGTACAAAGAAGTGCTCAAAGTGTGAAATATTTGAACCCAGAATGGAATTCTAATTCTGAGGACAAAGATGAGAGAGGGAGAGAGAAAGATTCCGATTGTTTTTCCAAAACTAAAATGGTTCTGGTTGGTTTCTTATTTGTTTGTGGCTAGACAAAATTCTCTGAAATTACAAAAGATGGTATGCCTGCCATAGTCCTGTCTCATTTGGGAAAACCTGCATTTTCTTTTAGCCCTCATTTCCATTTCAAGTTAAATGGGTTTGTCCTACCAGAATTTTCAGCAACATGGCAGAAAGAAACCCATCTTTGCGACTGCCAGAGTGAAAATAAAACAAAAGGTGAAATAGGATTGAAAGCTACTCCCAACAAAAAACTTTTTAAACAGGTCCACGGAATGAAAGGAGTGAGTGGATGTAATTTAACAATCTATCTTTTCATTGCAGGTAAGCTGGCTCTAAGAGGAGCGTGTGACATAGGCACCTAAGAGTTAAATTCAATCGGCTATTTGTAAATGAGCTGAGGCCAATTTCTGCCTGCTGATTTCATCCTATTTCTCTATAAACAGCTGAAATGTGGCCAAGGGCAGAAGATGTATCTGCTCCTAAGTCAGAAGTTGACAGAGAAGCCAGGCTACAAGGACGGCTGCAACCAGTAGCATATATCAGCTTCATATGACCATGGAAGTCCCCATCTTCTGGTGCACATAGGACAAGAGAGCACATGTAAAATCTAAATCCATAGATAATCCAATGACATTCACACAGCTGATCACTTCACCTTTCTTTGGCATTACATCTTACCTGTTTTGACTTCAGTAGGTCCTAGGAAACAATCCCTATTGCTGACCGATGCCCTATAATGTAATCTCTGCCCAATTTTTCTACTGAAATCATTCTCTTGGACATCATAGGAGATCTAGTGATCCTCAAATTCAAAAATCTTTCTGATCTTGACCTTCATTGGCTTCTATCTCATATTTGACTCTGGTGTTCATTTATTCCTTCCTAAGATTCCCTCTTTTCCTGGCTTCCTGGATTTTACTGGTTTTCTTTTTCTCTCTCTGACCATTTACTCTTTGTCTTCTGCTGATTCTTCGTGTGACAACCTACACATGTTCTGCCATCAGTCTTATAACCATAACAGCTAATATTCATTAATTTTAATAAATTGTATTATCACATTCAATACTCACATCTACTCCATGAAGTAGGTATTATTAACCCGCTTATGTAGATATGGAAACTGAGGCTTGAAGGTTAAATAAAATGCCCAAGGACACAGAGTAAAAGGGAGAATCAAGATTTTAATTCATATCCATCTCATCTCTGAGCTCACATTCTTAACCTCTATCCTATATGCCTATTTTTTTCTTTTCTTAAGGATTACAACCACTTTACCTACTACCTCTCGGTGAATTCTAAACCTCATTTTCTCCTACCACAACTTTCCAGGGTATCAAGCCTGCTTTTTATATGCCCAGCACTTCTGTCCTCTTAGCCCTCAAATTGAATAACAAAGTTGAGCTCATTTTCTCTCTGCAATCTCCCTATATCCCAATTTCTGTTAATAGTACTTACCCAATGAGGCAGTTTGGTGAAATATACTTGGGAAACTATGGTGTTCCTATATCATAAAGAAAGGGTCTCATCAAAATGACTTAATTATTATGAAGGAAATTATCAGAATGGTGCTCTAGTCAGTTAGCTAGTTATTGGCTCTTTATTGAATTCAGAATGGCCTTAGAATGCATTGAACTAATTCCAACTCAAATAAACAGGGGACTTCAAACTCTGCCCAGAATGAGGGAGGATAAACAAGTATATAAATTGAGCAGGTCTGCCCTCCACCTCTACAAATCAGGAACCAGGTACAAGCCCAGGCCCAAACCTACAGAGCTCAGCCAAAAGACTGCCAAATTGGGAATGGAATTGGTTAAACAGCAATTCATCTTGCAGCATTCCCTCCAAGTTGGACAAAAATGACCAAAGATGTTGTGAGAAAACCCTCTATGAGGCTGGCATCCGTGGCTCCCAAGGCAGAAGCTTGGAGGACTTAAAATTTCTTAAACAATCATTGAATACTGGATTATCTAAAAATGCTTTGTAATGCGTATTGACATAATTACTTATCCAAGCATTCTGGAAGGCACGTTGCAGTGTACATTAAAATCCACAAAAAGGTTCAAATTTTTTAAGGGAGTTTATCTCCATCTGAGGAGTTACAAATGATGTAACTAGAAGGGGAAATATACATATATAATCTAGATATCTTAGCCACATTATTTAATGATAAAACTTGGGAAGTAACCTAAATCCCAAGAAGAGGGGAATGCTTAAATAAATATGGCAAGATACTTGACTGGAAAGCTACTAGAAATACAATTTTGCAGGCAAAGTAAGCAAAGTGTTCTTTAAAAATATTATTTGAGGTGAAAAAACAAAAATACAAAATTGTATCTATGACATAATTCAAACTACATAAAAAGTATACTTCATGTGAAAAATATGAAAAAATTTTACTTGTAGTGGCAGAATTGTAGATGTTTTTAAACTTAATTTCTATTTTCATTCATGCTGAGATTAGGTTGTGCAAAAAATTGTCATTTGTAAACAACTAGTGTTCACCCTAAAGACGTGCAGCCCCAAAACAGGTGCACGGAGCTTTGCAGACGTGGCTGAACTCTCCCCATTCCCCTTCTCTCAGGTTTCCCACTGCCATTTGAAATTGCCTCTTGGCACAATACTGATTTAATTCTAACAACATGGGCTAGCTTCTGAGCTCATCAGACTAGAGCAACGAGAGTACGGAAGAGTAATGAGACTGCAAAATGACTGAAAAATAACATTTTCACTTCCACATAGGCATTTCCTGCTCCATCTATTGCTTATCATTAACCAGTATCACTTGGATTCATCCATTAATTTGCCCTGTGCCCTTGGACAAGGTATCCACCTTCTGTTTCCTTGTCTACAGTTCATGTGAACAAGTGCACATGCAGATGCTAGAGCTGATCTTTAAGGTCCTGTCCTAATCTAGCCTCCTATAATTGATTTGTCATCTTCATGAAAACAGAATATAGAGTTCCGGAGAAAGAATAAATTGATATAACCTTTCCTAAGGGCAAGTTGGCAATATATATCAAGAGACTTAAAAATGACCATACTCTTTGACATAGCAATCCCATCTCTGGGGTTTTTTGCAAGGAAATAATCAGAGATGCCCACAAAGATTTGTGAACCAAAATTTGCCTTATGCATAATGATGAAGAAAATAAAAACAAATGCCTAGCAGATAGGAATTGGCTAAGCAACTCCTCTGTAGACATATGATACATTTTGAAATCATTAGAAAATATGTTTTAGAGGGACATTTAATGACATAAACAAAATATTCAGCGTAAAATATTAAGTGAAAGAGCAGGCAGGTATAATCATTAAATAGATATGTAGATATACATATATACACATATGTATTGTATATATAATACATATATATATTATGAGAGACAGAAAGTGAGAGAGAGAGGAAGGGAGGAAAAGAGAGAAAGAGACTAGGTTTAAATCTTAAACTTTGCTACTAATTACCATCTGTGTGAACTCTGGCAAGTTATTTAGCTTCTCTGTGCCTCCATTTTCTCGGTGTAAAATTGAGATAATAATAGTACTTACCTGCTAGAACTATTTTGAGGATTGAGTTAATAATTTGAAGCTCTTCATCAGCACTAGCCAAGACCAAGTACCTAGTCGATATTGGCTGGGTACTCAACTGAGACAGGAGGAAACTATAACAAAAATCCTTCAGTCTCTATGCACTTAAAGCATTTCACACACCGGATTTATTAAGGTCCCACAACAATCCTAAAGAGTTATTAGACAAAGATTTCCATTTCTAGGTTTCAGGTGAAGAAACTGAGACCCAGAAAGGTACCATAATTGGCCCAGTGCTATCAAATACATCAGTGGCAGAACTGGAAGAAAAATTTCTCTGTTACTCTTCTTTTCTAAGGCTCTTGCCATTATTTAAGAAATTAAAGAATAATTTATACTATTTGAATTTTTTACCATCTGCTTATATTTCCTGATCAAAAAATCTTAATGTCGACAGTTTAAAATAAAAAAAAATGAAAGGATGTTAAAGAAACATGCAGCCTCATTAAAGGGAAGGAATGGACTATGTGACCAGTCCTCTGCCAACTTACCAGCCACCCAGCAGTTACGCCAGCCACGCCAGAGACATTTACCACCTGACAATCTCTCCAGGTGTGAGCAGACTATGTTAAATTCTAAGCACACAGTTCCTCTATAACTGCTTGTTTCCCACTAAGGTACAAGGAAGATGATGCTGGAACAGGTGGTAGAGATTCCTTCACATCCCATGAATCCCTGGTAGACCATTTCAGAGAAATTGAGATAGGACAGGACCCTCCAATATTGGTGGCTCTCTAGGGACATCTGAGGATGACTGAAGTTTCCAGTTGCTTCCAGTCTTACAAATTCCCTTTAAATCCAACTGAGTTTATCATGTGTTAGCATAAAGAGATTTTGCCCAATCTAATGAGAATTTATCCAATTCACTTGGCTCAAGAATAAAAGCCTGAGTGTGCAGCAACAGGAAAAATAGACATGACCTTTGATGACATCAGGTACAAGCAGGAGTCCTAACTTTGGTTAGATAGGAAAGAAAGCATTCTGCATAGAAGACATTTGGGAAGCACTTCTCTAGTAAATTCAGCACGTTAGTTGGAATTCTGCTGTACGGTCTGCTTTTCTATAACTGCACCAAGCAGTGTTAAATTAATCCATTCACCTCTCTGTGTCACACTCACCATCCAAGAAACCAGGCTCTCTTCTATTTCAATTGCCCTATAAACAAATCAACGGACAATATGGAAGGCCCCTACAAAGTTAGAATTTCTAATGGAGAGACCACCTAAAACCTACACTGCAATAAAATACCACTTAGAATGGAAGAAAATAATATAGAAGCATCCCTTTCTTAATTCATGCAAATTTGTGGCTGATATCAAGGCTGCTGAATAGAATAATAGCATGTCTGACTCACTGTCACAAAATGTAAAATGCAGGAGAAAAAAAGCGAAGGCAGAAAAGGCAAAAGTCATTATCCTCAAACTTGAAAAGAATTAGACTCATAAATTCCTCTTCTTCTGCTATCCATCAAGGATTAGAATACTTTCAGCTCATTGCTTCAACCACATCAATGTATTTAATGCTATACAGGGAAAGAATGTGAAATCTAGCAGCTAATGTCTATGGTTCATCTTGGAGTATGAATGGGAAGAACAGAAAGGGATAATTTATTTGGTTTAAGAAAAAAATCTATTCTCTTTACTCCAAATACTTTCTTCCAGAAATACAGAGTAGGTGCAGGTGTGAAATATATGGTAAAAAGCAAACGTAGAATAGGTAAAAAGCAAAATAGGATCACTACTCAGTAAACACATGACAGTAGCTCCTTTTACTGTCTCCTCAATTCATTTAACAGCCTCACAACCTCCCAGTTATGATGTCCTCACATCCTGATCCCACATCCAGTGGTCACCACGTGCTTCAAGGCTCTCCTCCCCACTCCCGCTTCTCTTCCCCACCCCACAACTGCCTGAGGTTAAGCTTTCATCATCTCTTAGACTCCAGCTGCCCAATTGTCTCCTTGACTCAAGTGCCATCTTCCTTCCATAAGATTGAGTCATCTCCTTGAGTATAAATATTTGGGGGTTCCCATTTGTCTCCTTCTGTAGTTATAAGCCACCGGCATATGGAAAGATGTGAACTTTACTGCTGGCCTGGTTTGGCTCCCAGGTGTTTCAAAAACAATTTTTATTAGTTGCCAGCATTTAAATATCATGAAAGCTCACATTTAAAATGAAATTTCAGGTTTTTCTTAGAAAATTGGATATCTGACCTCACTCCCATCAGAATGGCTATAATTAACAAGACAGGAAACAATAAGTACTGGAGAGGACATGGAGAGAAGGGAACTCTCAAACACTGCTGGTGGGAGTGCAAACTGGTGCAGCCACAAGGGAAAACAGTATGGAGATTCCCCAGAAAATTAAGAATAGATCTACCATATGATCAAGCTATTCCACTGCTGGGTATATTTCCAAAGAACATGAAAACATGAATGCGTAAAGACACATGCATCCCTATGTTCACTGCAGCATTATTCACAATAGCCAAGACTTGGAAGCAACCTAGATGCCCATCAAGGGACGAATGGATAAAGAAGATGTGGTATATATACACAATGGAATACTACTCAGCCATAAGAAAGGATGAAATGTGGCCACTTGTGACAATGCGGATGGACCTTGAGGGTATCATGCTAAGCGAAATAAGTCAGAGGGAGAAAGTCAAATACCGTATGATCTCACTCATAAGTAGAAGATAAAAAACAATGACAAACAAACAAACACATGGAAACAGAGATTGGATTGGTGGTTACCAGAGGGGATGTGGGGAGGGAGGGGGGCGAAAGGGGTGATTAGGCACATGTGTGTGGTGATGGACAGTAATTAATCTTTGGGTGGTGAGCATGATGTAATCTACACAGAAATGAAAATATATAATGATGTACGCCTGAAATTTATATAATGTTATGAACTAATGTTACCGCAATAAAACAATTAAAGAATGAATAAAAAAAATTTTTTAAATTGAAAAAAAAGAAAATTGGATACAATTTTGTTGCAATGCAGGGTTTACGCACTAGAAAAACCACCATCTGTGGGAATGGTGTCTTAGCTGCCTTCCTTTGAAGGGACCTTACTACCCAAGTCACCACGGTTACTATTTGGTCAGTGTCACTCATTTATATTACCTTCTTAGCCTCTGTATACAACTGAGTCTGTGACCTATGACCTACAATATCAAATCCAAACTTTTTATCATGGTTTTCCAAGTCCTTCACAATGTTGTTCCAACTTAAATATGCCAGGCCTAATTTCCGGCTACACCCATCCCATAAACACCTGCCACCACACATCCTCCCCCACCATATGTCATGCCTCTGTGCTTATTATCATGGCTTTTATGCTCAAAGTATCCTCCCTATCCTTGCCTTGTCTTGTAAAATCCATTACCAATCACCACTTGTCAATCACCACTGATCAACTCAAATTGTATGACTTCTTGATCATCTTCCCTGATTACTTCCCCCAGAAGTCTCATCATTTGTATTTTTGTAACATTATTATAGCACTTGTCAAGATATATTTAAAATGTTAAAAGTCAGTATCCCTAAACTGGTGGGGATGATGTCTCATCTTTATTTTCCCCATGGAATCTAGCATAAATATGGCCAATAGTGGATGTCCTATAAATATTTGTTCAAATAAAATTAGATACCAAGAACCCTGACTGGGATGCTAATGCTATTCTATGCTTCTTCCTTCCACTACAGAACTTCAGCCGAGGGAAAACAGCTGTAGTATCTTGCTCTAAAATCTCCTCAAAACATGAGGTTGATTCCACTAGTATCTTTGACCCA
Organism: Equus asinus; assembly: GCF_041296235.1. NCBI lineage: Eukaryota > Metazoa > Chordata > Mammalia > Perissodactyla > Equidae > Equus > Equus asinus. The sequence continues at coordinate 73,537,803 of NC_091810.1, forward strand.
TGTCTTCTCTTTTAATATAACAGTCTAGGAAAAATTTCATCTTAAATTCCTAGTTATGTGAGAGTGACTTGGTTGCAACTCTTTCTCCCCTGCCAAAGAGAAAACTCAATAATTCATGGAGGCAGCAGAAAGCTGTCTAAAGCTTCCATGGCCTGTCTGTGGGGGGCAACAGGAGCAGGCTTTGAGCAATTTTCTCTCCAACCCTGTCACTAGCAAGCCACACTCCCATCCTCTGCAATCAGAATTGACTCAACTCTTACAATATTGTTCTGCCAAGACAAGAATTGGGATCATCACAACCATAGCGTTAAAAATGTTATAGGCTTCATAAAAACAATCACATCAGCTATAAAACGGTAGGTGATCAAGGTTGCTGCTCCACTTTCATAACTTAGTTTGACGTGCCTGGATGGAGAAACAAATTATAGGTAATTCCTAGCCCACCTTCCGCTATTGTGGAAAATGATACATTGCACCTATTTCCAGGCAGACTGCCACAGTGGTAAAGAGAGAATAAATGTTTTTCAAATGATAGGAAATAAGGCTGGAAGAGATCTTGCTGGATAGATTTAGATAATAGTGTCTGAGAGTTGGAGCCATCCCAAAACTGTTCTGGGGTTCAAAGAGATGGCTGAAAAATCACAATACTCACACCCCTCATTTATTATGGAAATAGCATATTCTGGAATCTGACACATCTTAAGTTATCTAAAGTCACATTACTGGTCCAATGATTGTGTGTATGACCTTGATCAAGGTCCAATCTCTTTGTCTGTAAAAAATGTTTATGTCTTCATCTTTAAAAAATCAATAGGAATCCTGTGACTGAACCCACTGCTGCTTAACTGCATGGAGCACTTTTAAGGGTTAAATAAGACAATGCATACGCAAGCATTAGCCTAATGCCTAGAAGACAGCAGATTCTAAATAAATCAGTGTAAATGACCTTCCTCTATCCACACCTCTGAAGTTTTCTGCCATTCAAGGTGAACTACCTTCCAAGTAACTCACCCTCTCTCACACATACGCAAACACATGCAACACTTCCATCCCCACTCCCTCTATACACCCTACCCTTTCTCTTGCTTTGTCTCACCACATAGACAACCCTCTGGACGTATGGAGGTGCATATGCTAGGGTTTTATACAGTATGCTTCTATCTATCTATCATGCCAGGTTAAAGTCAGGTATATGAACTTTTGCTTCCGGATATTAAAAAAAAAAATCAGGAATTTTGGAAACCTCACAAGAGCAAGTCAAGGTAGAGTGACTCAAATGTTCCCAGCTTCAACTTTTTCCTTCTTCGGCCTCCCTAAAAGATTTCTCAGAAATGCCCTGTCACGTCTTATTGCACTGCCTTGATCACTGCTGACAGATCATGGAACCATTTGGAAGCTGATGAAGTATAAGTATTATGGTTCAAAACTCGGCGACACAGGTATTACAGTGACAGATGGCACAGCTAGGTAAAAGAGATGGAAGCACAGAGATGCCTGACTAGCGAAGTCCTATTAATGCAGAGTGACTGTTCATTTGGGGACTGCAGAGAATCAGCACTGGGGGAAAAAACTGTTTTAATGACAACTACAGACTGGGAAAACGTAGACAGTAGGGCGATGGTGATTCCTGCCCTGTCCTAATCTTTAGGTAATCTAGGGACAGGTCCTTTTTCTCAAAGGAGTGTGGAATGAGTTTTTTTGTTTTGGGGATAGGGGAACAGGCCCACAGAATAAACCTATTTATTTCCCTCACTAGGTTCTCTCCCTAGGTGAGTCCATGTGACAAAATTCCAAGCGGAGAAATTTAGGAAAAGTGCCAAGCTACCCGGTACTGGCACCCTGTAGAAAAGCTTGATGTCTCACTGCACGGAATTGCTCTGTCTAGCTGGACATTCCTTAGGCCATGGAAGGACTTGTGCACAGATGCCTCTGGTTCTTTAATAGGTAGCTTCTAGCTTCCTGACTTCCCCCTTGAAATCCCCGCGTCTCCTGTCTTTCACAAGTGCTAAATCTCCCCCCAGCAGTTAATAAGGTCCAGTTTCCGCTGGGTCACAGGAATGTTCAGGTCCTCAGTGAGGCTTTTATGTTCCAGATCCTTTTTCCAATATTCATTTTCTGTTCCTGGGTAGAAGGCTGTGGGATGAACTTCACACCAATGTGCAGGGCCAGAAGAAAGATGTGGGGTGATATGCCACTCCAGGGTGCAGGTTGCTTTCTGACTGATTTAGCCTTAGCTTTTGTTACCTAAAAATATTAATATCTTATTCTAAGGGTTAATTATCTACCAATAACTGTTGATATCTACATATAAAATTCCCATTTCCCCAGCTACCGCTTCTTTCTGGACCTTATTTTGGTAAATACACATATATATATGTATGTCCTTCCTGTGTTTGAAGCAGAGTGCAATAACTCCGTTACACTGGATCTTCCCATTTGAGGGAAGTCCCATCCTGAGGGGGTACACCATCAAATGGGGATAGAGGCAGGCTGCTAGACAGGCAAGTGCAGTGCACAGCTATAGCCCAGCCCTTTATCTAAAGCAAAGAAGACTGCATACAGGATCAGAAGGATGAAAGGGCCCACAGTGGAAGTAGGCAGGGCCAGCCAGCCCAGGTCAGTTGGCTTGTGATGGGAGGTTGATGTCCTCAGAATGGCAAGCTTCAGTTGCTCCTTCAGCCAAAACATTCTGTTCAGTACCATCTAGTAACTTCCCTTGGGTATATGGCAAGGAAAAAAACTATTTTCAATCAACACTTCTAGTTAGATGTACCTAAATTCTTACTATGCTAAAAGTTCCTTAGTTACAGGACTAGGCTAAAAGAGCCTGGACTAAAGCTTGGGCTTCTCAGGAACAGAGTAGGAAAATGGAAGAAACCATTCTGAGTTTTCTCTGATGTCAATCCTTGTTATACTAATTAATATCAATAAATACAAGCTGGTAAAGCTGTCAAGTAAAGACAAAACAATAGATACACTTCACAAATAGGTTTTAATTGCTTTTTTTATTATTGAGATATACTTGCCATTTAACACTGTGTAAATTTAAGGTGTACAATGGGTTGATTTGACACACTTATATATTGCAATATGATTACCTCTGTAGTTGTTAGCTAACATTTCCATCAGACCACATAATTATCATTTCTTCTTGGTGATGACATTTAAGATCTAATCTCTCAACAATTTTCAAGTATATTACACAGTATTTGTTAGCTACAATCACAATGCTGTAAGACAGATCCCCAGAACTTATCTTCTAACTGCAACTTTATACACTTTGACCAACATATCCCCAATCCCCCCACCTCACAGTCCCTGGTAACCACCACTCTGCTGTTTCTATGAGTTTGGTTTTTTTAGACTCCACGTATAAGTGATATACAAGATTTGTCATTCCTCTGTCTGATTTATGTCACTTAGCACGATGCCCTTAAGGTCCATCCACATTGTTGCAAATGGCAGGATTTCCTTCTTTCTCAAGGCTGAATAATATTTTATTGTATATACATACAACATCTTCTTTACCCATTCATCTGTTGATGGACTCTTAGGAAGGTTCCACATTTTGGCTCTTGTGAATAACGCTGCATTGAACATGGGATTGTAGATATCTTTTCGATATCCTGTTTTGATTTCCTTTGCATATATACCCAGAAGTGTGATTACAGGATCACATGGCGCTCTATTTTTAATTTTTTGAGGAACCTTATTCTATCTTCCATAGTGGCTGAACCAATTTACATTTCTACCCACAGTGCATAAGGATTCGCTCTTCTCAACATCCTCACCAATATTTATTTCTTGTCTTTTTGATAATAGCCATTCTAACAGGTGTGAGGTGATATCTCGTGGTTTTGATTTGCATTTCCCTGATAATTAGTGATGTTGAGCATCTTTTCATGTACATTTTGGTCATTTGCATGTCTTTAGAAAACTGTCTATTCAGTTCCTCTGCCCATTTTTTAAACAGATTGAGTGTTTTTGTTATTGAGTTGTATGAGTTCTTTATATATTTTGTATATTAACCCCTTATCAGATATATGCTTTTCAAACATTTTCTCCCATTCCATAGGTTGCCTTTTCATTTTGCTGATTGTTTCTTTTGCTGTGCAAAGGCTTTTTAGTTTTATCTAGTCCCACTTGTTGAGGTTTGCTTTTGTTTCTTGTGCTTTTGGAGTCATATCCAAAAGATCATTGCCAAGACCAATATCAAGGAGCTTTTTCCCTATGTTTTCTTTTAAGAGTTTTATGGTTTCAGGTCTTATATTTAAGTCTTTAATCCATTTCAAGTTAATTTTTGTGAGTAGTATAAGACAGGAGTCCAATTTCATGTTTCCACATTTAATTTCATTTAAAAAGAATAGTAGCAGGATTGCTCGTGTATCACATATGTGGAAACTACTTTAGAGAGAAACCAAGATATGCAGGACTAGTTAGCTGATTGATCGTTTAACTGGCTGATTACTATGAATGTTTCTCAGTCCTATAGCAAGATCGAGGCCAATTAGGAACATTTGTTCTAAAACTGACTCTGTTACTATATGTGTCCAAAAGAAAAACACATTTTAAAATTATCCCCTAAACAGATCTACCTGTAAAATAAACATAGCATACCTGCTACTCTTGGTATAACAGAGAGGATATAAACATGTTTTCTTTAATGGAAAATTTTTGCACATATATTAAATAGTCAAATTCTCATCTAAATATAATACTTTCCTATTATTATCCTCTAGGCATGACTTCTATAGACATTATGCCTAGTTTGTAATAGGTGTTAGGAAGAAGGGCATATTACCAACTTTTACAAAACTGAAGAGCCAAGGCAATCATCTCTAACACCGAGAACTAGTAATTCCATACCGCAGATCAACTCATTCAGTTACTAACAGGTTCATTTTGAAAACTGCTTTATCTTGAAGAATTCAGCTGAGAAATTTGTTGTTAAAATTTAAATATTCTATGGGAACTTTGTGGAGACTTTTTTATGGCCAAAGTGGGCATTTGGAAACATTTTCCAGATTAAAATTAGAAGGGCCATGCTCCATGATGTCAAATGAAGAGGTCCCGGGTAACCATTTGTTCATGGATTGCAGCAGATTCCACTTTCCCTTCCAAGGTAAATCATGTCACTGCCCTCGGGTCTCTTCTCAACCCATCTTCCTGATGAGGTAAGGTTTCTTCCCATCAAGCTTCTCGAATTTCACGAGAGGGTGTCAACATTATCCAAAGAGCAGCAGAACACTAAAGCCATAATAAGTGTGACAGAACATTTCCAGTCCAAGTGCTTGTCAAAAAGTATAACTTCAAACTCAGTGACACTCAGAACTTATCAAAATTTTGGTCAAGGGAAATAATATTTCTGGAAAATTGCCTGAGGAACAAGTAGTCCATCCACTGCTCTAACATTCAAAACAAGTTATCCTCAGACTGAACCACACCACTACAGAGCTATATATATAGGGCCTTCTCTTTTCTGTACCCTCTTCCCCCAAGGAAAAATTTCCAACTGCTTTTACTGAGTCATACTGGTATTACACCACCACACACACTGAAGAATGTTACTACAGGGATACTGTTGAAAACATTATTCACAACATACCCTATGTCATCCTAAAAATGACCTACAGATAAAAAATTACTCTCAACAATTAATAATACATTGCTTCCTTTGAAAAATTGGTTTGTTTAATCTTACAGATGTGTGAACTGTGTGTCTTGATTGCTTTCTTCTTTTATTGATTGCCAGAAAGTTCAGAGGCAAATATTGGTACCATTCCCCCAGGACCTTACAGTACAATTCTGCATTTTAATTTTACCCCTAGCTTTACCCTATTTACCCTTTACCTTTATTTTTATTGTTGTTGTACTTTCCTTGATTAGTTACTTTCATCTGTTGTAGAGCATTTTAGCAATCCTTTTTTTTTTTTTTGGAAGGATGATTCTATTAAAAATAGTTTAATTCACTTAACTAAGCACTTGACATAGCATTTTCTTAGGCACCATGATACCTTTTGTATGACTTATCCTATAATCCAAGTACCTTAACTGGGATCTGAACATTTGATTTAAGCGGAGGCAAACATTCATCAATAACAAGCACGGATTAGAAAGTCTCCAAGGACTTTCAAGATCATCAAGGAGGCTACACTGAAAATTTTTGAATCCTGGCTATTTTTTTTCCTTAAAATAAACAAAAGCTGGTAAAGAGCCATTATTTCCCCCAATAAATTAAGTACATTTTTATTTAATTATACATTTATAAATATAAGTTACATCTTATTCCACAATGACTGAGGGAAAGTTTCAGAGACAAACTAAAGCTTTGATAAAATGTTCTCAAGATTGAATTTGGGACTAGGATAAGGAGAAATTACTAAGTTATTTCCTTGATATTAAGAGGGCTTCAAAGAGAACCATGCTCTTCCTCATCAATAACAAACATGCGTTTAGTATTTACAACACTGAAGTCTCTGTTCCCATTCTCGAGAGGCTTGAAAGTCTCATTCCATTTCCTATATAATATCACAGAAGAGGTAAATTTTACTAGCTGTTTTTCAGCTTTCTTCA